>NW_022681468.1:55211503-55812772 GCF_009764315.1 Trachypithecus francoisi
TGCACTAAAAATACAACAAAATTAGCCGGGTATGGTAATGTGCGCCTGTAATCCCAGCTACTCAGGAGGCTGAGGCAAGAGAATTGCTGGAACCCAGGAGGCAGAGGTTGCAGTGAGCTGAGATCACGCCATTGCACTCCAGCCTGGGTGACAGAGTGGGACTCCATCTCAAAAAAAAACAAACCAAAAAAAAAACAAAAATTGGTCAGGCATGGTGGTATGTGCAGTCCCAGCTACACGGGAGGCTGAGGTGGGAGGATCGCTTGAGCCTGCAACATGAAAGTTGCAGTAAGCTGAGAGTGCACCACTGCACTCCAACCTGGGCCACAGAGCAAGACCCTGTCTCAAAAAAAAAAAAAGGAAAATAATCAGAGAAATGTGAACAGTGACAAAATTCTTGAAGATAACAATGTATTAAGAAGTTGTCAGTTTTGGCCGGGCGCGGTGGCTCAAGCCTGTAATCCCAGCACTTTGGGAGGCCGAGACGGGCGGATCACAAGGTCAGGAGATCGAGACCATCCTGGCTAATACGGTGAAACCCCGTCTCTACTAAAGAATACAAAAAAAAAAAAACTAGCCAGGCGACGAGGCGGGCGCCTGTAGTCCCAGCTACGTGGGAGGCGGAGGCAGGAGAATGGCGTAAACCTGGGAGGCGGAGCTTGCAGTGAGCTGAGATTCGGCCACCGCACTCCAGCCTGGGCGACAGAGCCAGACTCCGTCTCAAAAAAAAAAAAAAAAAAAAAGAAGTTGTCAGTTTTATGTGTGATAATGGTGTTGTGGTTATTACTTTAAACAGTATTTTAAAGATGCTTAAATATGAATGAAATATGATGTCTTGGATTTGTTTCAGAATAACATATGTTCTATCATATTTAGGGTTAGATAAAATAAAAATTGGCCATGAGTTGGTAATTGTTGAGGCTGGGTGAAAGTTAAGGATTAAATGAAGATTTGTAGTCATGTGTGTCAAGTAAAAGACATTTTTGTTTATGTGTTCTTTTTCCAGGGAAAGCTATGAAGAAATGGGTAGAGTCAATCGCTAAGATCATCAAGAGGAAGAAGCAAGCTCAGGCAAACGGAATAAGCCATAATATTACTTTTGAAAGTCCACCTCCAGCAATTGAATGGCATATCAGCAAACCAGGACAGTTTGAAACATTTGATCTCATGACACTTCATCCAATAGAAATTGCACGTCAGCTGACACTTTTGGAGTCTGATCTCTACAGGTAGACAATGTTAATTTCTTGCTTTATTTTTAAGAACCTTGAACATTATGTATTTTCAAAACATTTTGCACATTATTCATGAGTGCTTAAAAATACCTCATCTACTCTCATGGGCTTAGAGGAAAGGTCATAGCACAGTTTTTAACTAGTCTGCCCTGCAAGTAAAAGTCTTATATCACTATTTAGGCCTAGACTGGGGACTAGCAATCCATCACAAGAGGAATGGCAGGAAGAAGATTTTCAGTCTACCACCTGTCTCCAACTCCTAATACTTTCTCACCTTGGTTTAGTTTGAGGTCAGTCAGTCAAGTCAGTTAGTATGGATGCTAGGCCCTTAGCAGCTAAATGAATAGCATATTGTGTGAGATGGGTTTTCTTTTCTCATTTACAACTCAGGCTCTTGCGAAGGGTACAGGCCTTGCATGTAACAACTCTCTGTCAAAAAACGTCACTACCATTATTCCATCAAAAACTTTTCTACACCAACCTCTCTGTTTTCCCCTCCTCCCAATCCTTCCCAGCCACTAATACCTCAGTTCTACTCTCTACTTCCATAAGTTCATAATTTTTTAGTTTTCATATATGAAAGGGAACATGTTACGTTTTTCTTTCTGTGCCTGATTTATTTTGCTTAACATGAGGTCCTCCGGGCTCATCCATGTTGCCTTGAATGATGGGCTTTCATTCTTTTTTTATGGCCGAATAGTGTTCCATTGTGTATATATACCACATTTTCTTTATTCATTAATCTGTTATTGGACATTTAGGTTGATTCCATATCACTATTGTGAGTAGTATAGGAGCCCCCTTTTAAAATATAAATATGCTTGGCTGGGCATGATGGCTCATGCCTAAACCCCAGCACTTTAAGGGGCTGAGGTGGGCAGATCACTTGAGACCAGGAGTTCAAGACCAGCCTGAGCAACATGGCAAACTCTGTCATACAAAAACTGCAAGAAATAGCGAGGCATGGCAGCTCGGGCGTGTAGTCCCAGTTGCCTAGGAGCCTGAGGTGGGAAGGTCACTTGAGGTCGAGGCTGCAGTGAGCCAAGATCGTGCCACCGCACTCCAGCTTGAATGACAGAGTGAGACCCTATCTCAAAAATAAAATAAAAATATTCTCAAGGAATTATCCTGATTAGCAGCCAATTTTTAAATAAAGATTACACAGGGAAAAGCAAGAATATATAAAATTTAGTGATAATAGGTAATATAGTAAGGTACGTTTACTATATTATGTTTACTTTATTTTCTTTAGAATTTGCTTAGTTTGCACTGGCTATGCCATTCAGAACCAGACTTGACTCAAAATGTTACGTTATATTTTAAGTAATTTAGAATCCAGCTTTGTTTATATTGTGGGATTTGTGATAGGTAGAAATGAAGGGACTTATTACTTGAGGTAAAAAAAGCAAATAGTACTGCATTATGTTTTTTCTCGCAATGTAATTGTTTTACATGAATGGACATCGGAAAAAAAGCACGTCACTTCATGTGGACCTACTTTCAGGACATAGAAAAATACCCAATATTGACATCATTTGTAAACTAAATTCCTTTTTTTTTTTTGTTTTTTTGTTTTTTGGGATGGAGTCTTGCTCTGTCACCCAGGCTGGAGTGCAGTTGCGCAATCTCGGCTCACTGCAACCTCTGCCTCCCAACTTCAAGTGATTTTCCTGCCTCAACCTCCTGAGTAGCTGGGATTACAGGTGTGTGCCATCATGCCTGGCTAATTTTTTGTATTTTTAGTAGAGATGGGGTTTCACCATGTTGGCCAGGGTGGTCACGAACTCCTGACCTCCAGTGATCCATCTGTCCCAGCCTTCCAAAGTGCTGGGATTACAGGCATGAGCCACCGCACCCAGCCTTGTAAACTAAATTTCTGGTGAAATAATAGAGCCACTTTAAGAAAACATTTCAGAAACTGTTAGCAAGTACTTATTTGTACACAAATCTACTGATGAAAAAATGTTTTTTTAATGAGTAACCAAGTCTGTAGGCCATTGATGGCAATGCCACCGGTCAGTTAAAAAAAAAAAATAGAGATAGGGTCTCACTGTGTTGCCCAGGCTGGCCTTAAACTCCTGGCCTCAGGCAATCCTCCTGCCTTGGCCTCCCAGATGCTGGGATTACAGGCGTGAGCCACTGTACTTGGCCAATTTTTAAATTATGTAATTCTGACTCACTGTATACAATGATTTAATCTGCTCTTCTGTCTGAATTTTAATTAAATACTCAGGCATTCAAAAAATATAGGAAATAATATAATGAATATTCATGAACAACAAAAACATTTTAGATAAAATTGAAATCCTTTGTATAATTCTCCCCAATCTTATTGCTCTCTTTCCCCTAAGAAATCACCACCACCCTGAATTTGATGTTTACTATTTCTCTTTATATTTTTATAATTTATATACATACACAGAAATTCATAAACAATATATAGCATTGTTGTTGTTGTACACTTTTTTTTTTGTTTTTTAAGAAACAGAGTCTCACGCTGTTGCCCAGGCTGGAGTGCAGGGGCACAATCATAGCTCACTGTAGCCTTGAACTCCTGGGCTCAAGCAGTTCTCCTTCCTCAGCCTCTCAAGTAGCTAGAACTACAGACATGCACCACCATACCTGGCTAATTTTTTAAAAAAAAAATTCATAGAGATGAGGTCTTGCTGTGTTGCCCAGGATGGTCTTGATCTTGGCCTCAAGTTGTCCTCCCACCTCAACCTCCCAAAATGCCAAGATTACAGGTGTGAGCTATAGTGCCCAACTGGTTTTTTATTGTTGTTTGTTTGTTTAAGATGGGGTCTCTGTCACGCAGGCTGGGGTGCAGTGGCATGATCATAGCTCACTGCAGCCCCAAACTCTAGGCTCAAGCAGTCTTCCCACCTCAGTCTCTCAGTAGCAGAAACTACAGGGAGGAACTACAGTGCCTGGTTTTTTTATTTAATTTTTTTGAGATAGGATCTCATTATGGTTGCCCAGGATAGTCTCAAACTCCTTGCCTCAAGCAATCCTCCCACCTCATCCTCCCAAGTAGCTGGGATGATAGGTGCAACACCACTGCACCTCAGCTTGTTTCCCACATTTTTTAAACTGCATATACTTACATGTCATTCTGCAACATGCTGTTTACTTAAATTGTTTTTGGCATTTGTTCAAGTGAATGAATATAGTTCTAGTTAGCTTATTTTAGATGCTGTGTAGTGTTGCATTATAGTTATACTCCACAATTTATCCAGTCTTTGGATGATGAGCCTCTATTCACTCTTGCAAATAATGCTTTACTAACATTCTTGTAAACGTTTTCTTATAACATTGTTTTTTGTTTGTTTGTTTTGAGACCAAGTCTCACTCTATTACCCAGGCTGGAGTGCAGTGGCATGATCTTGGCTCACTGCAACCTCTGCTTCCTAGGTTCAAGCGATGCTCCTGCCTCAGCCTCCTAAGTAGCTGGGACTACAGGCACGCACTACTACACCCAGCTGATTTTTTTGTATTTTCAGTAGAAACGGGGTTTCGCATTGTTGGCCAGGCTGTTCTTAAACTCCTGACCCCAAGTGATCCGTCCGCCTCAGCCTCCCAAAGTGCTGGGATTACAGGCATGAACTGCTGCACCTGGCTGTTATAAATTTGTGTCGGAGTTTATCTAGGATATATGCATACTTAAGAGTTGAATTGCTGAGTCATCCGGTATGTATCTCTTCAGTACTATGAGATCTTGCCAAATTATTTTACAAAGCGGTTGTATCAATTTTTACTTCCGTATTGGTGTTCCTGTTTCATTATATTTTTACCCATTTGGAATTATCGGACTTTTTTTTTCTTTTTCTTTTTTTTTTTTTTTTGAGACAGAGCTTTGCTTTTGTTGCCCAGGCTGGAGTGCAATGGTGCAATCTCAGCTCACCGCAACCTGCGTCTCCTGGGTTCAAGCGATTCTCTTCAGCCTCCCAAGTAGCTGGGATTACAGGCGTGCGCCACCATGCCTGGCTAATTTTGTATTTTAGTAGAGACAGGGTTTTCCATTATGGTCAGGCTGGTCTCAATCTCCTCATCTCAGGTGATCCGCCTGCCTTGGCTTCGCAAAGCGCTGGGATTACGGGCATGAGCCACTGCGCCCGGCCTTGAATTATCAGACTTTTGTTCATCTAATAAGAGTAAAACAGGATTTCGTTGTGGTTTTATGTTATTTTCCCAGAGTAAGGGATAAAGTATGTTTTTGTGTTTGTAGCTATTTGGGTCTATTCCTCTCTGAATTACTTGTTCATATATGTGTTCATCTATCTTTTGGGTTAATTGTCTTTTTCTTATTAAGTTTTAGAAGATCTTTAAGTAATACTAATCCTTTATAGATTAAATTGCCCTGATTTTTAATTCCATAGGAAAGTTCAACCATCTGAACTTGTAGGAAGTGTGTGGACCAAAGAAGATAAAGAAATAAATTCTCCAAATTTATTAAAAATGATTCGCCATACCACAAATCTCACCCTCTGGTTTGAAAAGTAAGTTTTAATTTACTCTTACAACTTGCTAATAGCCATAATATTAAGTCATATTTAGGCTAAAATTCTGGCTACACATAATCTTGTTTTCTAAATGAGGTGAAGAAACTTTTCTAAGCTACGAATTTTTGTTGTTGTTAGATGCATTGTGGAAGCAGAAAATTTTGAAGAACGGGTTGCAGTACTAAGTAGAATTATAGAAATTCTGCAAGTTTTTCAAGATTTGAATAATTTCAATGGCGTATTGGAGATAGTCAGTGCAGTAAATTCAGTGTCAGTATACAGACTAGACCATACCTTTGAGGTAAGTTTTAGGCTTAACATTTTCATTTTTCTTGGGAATGATAAAATTAGCATAAAAGAAATTTCATCTGTCATCTATCATTTTTATTAAATTATTTATGAATTCATCCTTGCTTCTTAAACACAGTGATATAAATACATTAGAATATATGTTGATATGTTAGTTAATATATGAGTGTGATATATAATATGTGAATCCTAGGCTTATATTAGAAAATATATCAATATTTTATAAAGAATATGAGACTTACACTGCCGTGTAATGTACTTACCTAAATGTAATGAAGTTCCAAGTGGATTTATTCAATGACACATTGATTGATAGTCTCAAATGACAAAGGATTTTAAATATAAAAATACAAATAATGTCCTAATCACCTTTAGATAGTCCATAATAAAATAATACGGGAAGAACTATTTCAAAAGCTTAAATTTGGCCAGGCGTGGTGGCTCACACCTGTAATCCCAGCACTTTAGGAGGATGAGGCAGGTGGATCACCTGAGCTCAGGAGTTCGAGACCAACCTGGACAACATGGTGAAACCCCGTCTCTACTAAAAATACAAAAATTAACTGGGCATGGTGGTGCACGCCTGTTATCCCAGCTACTTGGGAGGCTGAGACAGGAGAATCGCTTGAACTCAGGAGGTGGAATTTGCAGTGAACTGAGATTGCACCACTACACTCCAGGCTGGGCTAGAGAGTGAGACTCTGTCTCAAAAAAAAAAAAACCAGCATTTTATTTTTTTAACTATAAAATATGTATTTAACATCTACTATTGAAAATTCAGGAGATAGGCCGGGCGCGGTGGCTCAAGCCTGTAATCCCAGCACTTTGGGAGGCCGAGACGGGCGGATCACGAGGTCAGGAGTTCAAGACCATCCTGGCTAACAAGGTGAAACCCCGTCTCTACTAAAAAATACAAAAAGCTAGCTGGGCGAGGTGGCGGGCGCCTGTAGTCCCAGCTACTCGGGAGGCTGAGGCAGGAGAATGGCATAAACCCGGGAGGCGGAGCTTGCAGTGAGCTGAGATCCGGCCACTGCACTCCAGCCCGGGCGACAGAGCGAGACTCCGTCTCAAAAAAAAAAAAAAGAAAATTCAGGAGATATAGAAAATAGGGAGATATTTTGCATATATATTTTTAATAACAAAATTGAGATTATATTGTACATAGATTTTTATGGCCTTTTTCTCATAAACAGTTTTCTATTTTTGTATTAGCTTATCTTCAAAAACAAGGTTTTAATGGCTTCATGGTTTTCTATCATGGATAAATCATAATTTATTCCAATGGTAGATTGTGGGACAATTATTTCTGATTTTTTTCTGTGATAATTTATCATGGAATATTCACATATAGAAGTCTTTGTAAGAGCTTGATTATTTCAAGAAATAATCTAGGGGTGGAAACCCTGGGTCTGAGTGTTTGTATACTTTAAGACTTTCAATACTTTTGCCAAGGTGTTTTGTAGCAGGATATGATAAATGCCCCTTGGTATTATGTACTATATTAAAAGCTTCTGGCCAGGTGTAGGGCTTTCACCTGTAATCCCAACACTTTGGGAGGCAGAGACAGGAGGATCACTTGAGCCCAGGAGTTTAAGACCAGTCTAGGCAACATAGGGAGACCCCATCTCTACAAAAAATAAAAATAAAAAATTAACCAGGCGTGGTAGCACATGCCTCTGCGGGGGGCAGAAATCGCATTTTTAAATTGTGTCTTAAAAAATAACTAGTGAGGCTGAGCGCAGTGGCTTACCTGTAATCCTAGCACTTTGGGAGGCCAAGGCAAGTGGATCACCTGAGGTCAGGCTGGTCTTGAACTCCTGGGCTCAGGTGATCTGCCTGCTTTGGCCTCACAAAGTGTTGGGATTGCAGGTCTGAGCCACTGTACCTGGCCAACCTGGCCTAGTCTTAAGCCACTGCTGGGCACGGTGGCTCACGCCTGTAATCCCAGCATTTTTGGGAGTCCGAGGTGGGCAGATCGCCTGAGGTCAGGAATTCAATACCAGCCTGGCTAACATGGTGAAATCCCGTCTCTACTAAAACTACAAAAATTAGCCAGGTATGGTGGCATATGCTTGTTTGTAATCCCAGCTACTCAGGAGGCTGAGGCAGGAGTATCACTTGAGCTTGGCAGGTGGAGGTTGCAGTGAGCAGAGATTGCCCCACTGCACTCCAGCCTGGGCAACAGAGTGAAACTTGTTCTCAAAATAAGTAAATTAATAACTAGTGAAGTTGAATATGTATTTATTGGGTACTTTATGATTTATATATTCATTTCCTCTCTCATTTTTGGGGGGAGGGTGTTTGCATTTTGTTGATTTTTTTTTTTTTTTTCCTAAAGAGACAAGGTCTTGTTCTGTCGCCTAGGCTGGAGTGCCGGTGGCCTGATCATAGCCCACTGCAGTCTCGAACTCCTGGGCTCAAGGGATCGTCCTGTCCCAGCCTCTTGAGTAGCTGGGATTATAAGCATTGCTCAGCTGCATTTTATTCATTTATATGGATTTTTCATATATTAAAGATATTAAAACTTAGACTGTACATATTTTCTCATTTCTGTTTGTCTTTTATCTGCTTTTTTAATGTAAAAAATGTATAATGCTTTGACATAAGGAAGTTTTATCATTTTTATTTTGTTGCATGTATCAGTCTCTTCATTTATGGTATTCTTCCTTTGCTTTTGCACCTGGAAAGACTTTTTTTAACTAAAGGATACTAAGTTAGAAACTCAGCCATGTAAATACTGCCTTTGGGAATGTGCGTTTTTACAGTCTTTCTGGAAAGCAGTCTAACAATATATGTTAAAATTAAAAATATGCATACTCTTAGGACGCAGAATTGTAAGAAATAAATGCACCAGAATATAAAGTTATGTGTACAAAGATACAGTTACTGCAGCATTAGTCGTAGTAGCAGAAACAGGAAACAACCTGAATGTCTATCAATAAGAGAATGATTAAATACATTCTCTTATACCTATATTGTAGAATATTGTTCATCTGTAGAACAAAGTGAATGGATATATGTGTATTGTGGAAGAACATTTGTGATATTTTAGTGGGGGAAAAGCTTCAGAATGACTATAACATTATTCCATTTTAGTATAACAAAGCAGAGCAAACCCCAAACCTCTAAATGGAATTGGATAAGTATTGAGAATAATGTGGGAGGATACATACTCCTCTTTTAATGTTATTTATTTATTTGTTTGTTTTTATTGGCTTGTGATTAGAGGGGAATAGAGGAAAAACTGCTTTATACATATATTTTTCTGTTTGGATGTTTGCATTTTATTGATTTGTATGAACTTTATATATTAAAGGTATTAATACTTAGTCAAATATTATGAAATAGGCCAGGTGCAGTGGCTCACGCCTGTAATCCCAACACTTTGGGAGGCTGAGGTGGGTGGATTATATGAGGCCAGGAGTTTGAGACCAGCCTGGCCAACATGATGAAACCCCAGCTCTACTAAAAATATAAAAATTACCCAGGCGTGGTGGCATGCGCCTGTAATCCCAGCTACTTGGGAGGCTGAGGCAAGAGCATCGCTTGAACGCGGGAGGCAGAGGTTCCAGTGAGCCAAGATCGCACCACTGCACTCCAGCCTGTGCGACAGAGCAAGACTCCATCTCAAAAAAAAAAAAAAAGAAAGAAATATTAATCTATTTAATAAATGTGTCATAAATTGAATGCCTATGTATGTGGGCTTTTTGTTGGTCTCTCCGTCCTGTTCCTTTGATCTATTTGATTACTCTTGTGCCAGTGCCACTTGTCTATAAACTATCATAACTTTATAGTAGTCCTTGATAGAGGACTACTATAGGGCAAATCCTCACCAATCTTACTGTTTTTCAGGAGGAACCTATTCTTGGCCCTTCATTCTCCTATATAAATTTTAGAATCAATTTAAGCTTCATTTTTTAAAATTGGGATTTTGATAGGAGTTGCACTGGATCTCTAAATCCAATTAAGATTAGTGAAGAACTGACATTTTTATAGTAAAGAGTCTTTTGAACTATGAACATCATTTACCTCTTCATTTATTTACTCAGTTAATAAAGTTTTGTGGGGATTTTTTTGTTTTGATAGAGATCGCACACCTCTTTTGCTAGTTTTAGATTAGAATTACTTTGTTTTTAGTGACCTTAGAGATAGGGTCATGCTTTGTCACCCAGTGTGGAGTATAGTGGCATGATCATAGCTTACTGCAGCCTCTTATTCCCAGGCTCAAGCAATCCTCCTGAGTATTTGGGACTTAGTCTCCTGAGTATTTCGGACTATAGGCACGTGCCACCCTGCTCAGCTAATTTTTAAAATTTTAGGTGGAGATTGGACATTGCTATGTTGCGCAGACTGGTTTCGAACTCCTGGCCTCAAACGTTTCTCCCACCCCAGCCTCTCTAAAGTGCTGGGATTGCAGGTGTGAGCCACTGCACTTGGCCAGAATATTTTTTTAATCACGATGTATTTATTGATGATATCTAGAAGTGCAGTTGGTTTTTATCTATTGGTTTTATATGTAGCAACATTGCTGATTCTCTCATTAACATTCTATATATAGATTCATTGGAGCTTCTTCATGGGAAGTCATATCCTCGTGAATAGTGACAGATTTTTTTCTTTCCAATCCCTAGCTCTTTATTTCTTTTTCTTGTCCATGCTAGCTAGGACTTCTGTGTAGTATTGAATAAAAGCTCCAATGTTGTCCCCTTGGCTTTTTCCTTGATTTAAAAGAAATTGACTGAATGGTTCTCCATCAAGCATAATGTTTGCTCTGGAGTTTACGTGTGTGTGTATATTCTTTCTGAAGTAAAAATTAATTTTCAATAAGAAGATCTAGTAATGAAGTAGAAAAAATTCTAATTTACTTCATTTACTAAATTTTTGTTCAAGTCTTCTTGCCTTCCGATAGTTGTCTTCTCCTTACCAAAACCCCAACCCTTAGCCCCAAAAGATATTTCAGTGGAAAAATATTTGAATGTTCAGGGGTTATAATTTTCCTCTTCTATAGCTATGACTTGAAACCCTGGCTAGTCAAAATAACTCACAAGGCATGATGTAGAATTTTTTTTATTGTTTAATCTTCTAATTTATATTAGTAAATTATGGGTTTTGTATTTATAGATAAAGAGAGGAGAAATCACTTCAGGTAAGTGTACAAAGGAATACCACTCATCTCTTAATTTAAAAAATTGTTTTCCAGATAATTTGCAAAATTTTATAAAATTTAAAGGTTTGCATTTATAAAATATGATTGAATTACAAACAATTTATACTCAATTTATATATACTTTAAGGCATTGCAGGAAAGAAAAAGGAAAATTTTGGATGAAGCTGTGGAATTAAGTCAAGATCACTTTAAAAAATATCTAGTAAAACTTAAGTCAATCAATCCACCTTGTGTGCCTTTTTTTGGTAAGTTACTAAATATGAGTATATTTTGAGGGTTAGCGTGTGATAGCCAAAAGAAAGCAGTCTTCAGAGGCACATTCTTCTATATCTGAGATCATCTACTTTTATTAGCTCTCTGTATTGATAAATAATAAAACTCTCTATTATCTATAAAATGAAGACTATAATATCTCACAGGGTTGTTATAAATAAGGATTAAAAATATTTTATCTGTACTACCTAATAAGTCTAGCACATAGGACACACTCATGAAATGGTAACTGTTATTTTTATCATAACTATCTATGTCACATCTACAGCATTTGCTTTCTCTTTAATTTATTAAAAGCTTTTATGTGATTTTTAAATTTAAAATATTGTTGTGTATGATTGAAATTGAATAATTTAAATCAAATTTTGTCAATTTCAACAATTTTGGTATTTTGGGCCAAATAATTATTTGTTGTGATGCGCTGTCTTGTGCGTGGTAGGATCTGTAGCAGCATCCTGGCCTCTATTCACTACACTCCAATAGCCCCTGGAGTTGTAACCAAAAATGTCTCTAGACATTCCTAAATATCCCCTGGAGGACTAAATTGTCCCTGGTTGAGAACCACCAATTTAAATGAATCAGCAATTATGCATGAAAAAGGGACTAAAAACTTTTTTATTGTTCATGAGTGCGAAGTAATTGTTTTTCTATCTAAATTACAGGCTCTGAAAAAACATAATTAGTTTATAAGCCTATAGACTTATTAACCAAATTAGACTTAAAATTAATTTATTGATTAATAATCACTTAAGGTACTTGACATTAAATATTTATAATCAAATATTAAAACATTTGGTTAGAATAGATTTAACATAACTTGCTCTTGGTGAAATTAGGGTTTAGAAAATCTTAATTTGCCATTTCTTAGATTAGCAACCTTTCTGTTTGTGTAAGCCAGTAGCTTTTGTTTTCTTTTTATTTTAAATTATGTCTCTTTAAAAAATTCTTTATGGAGAGTTAATGATTGTTTATCAGAGACTTAACATTTTAGTAGTAGAGTTGCTGAATAGTATAGGATGTCTTTCAACTTTACTAGATCAGTTTTTTCCCCAAATAATTGATTAAATAAAATTTAAAATAACTTTTCTTTAAATTCTTTTTTTTTTTTTTACTAGGAATATATTTAACAAATATTCTGAAGACCGAAGAAGGGAATAATGATTTTTTAAAAAAGAAAGGGAAAGATTTAATCAATTTCAGTAAGAGGAGGAAAGTAGCTGAAATTACTGGAGAAATTCAGCAGTATCAGAATCAGCCTTACTGTTTACGGATAGAACCAGATATCAGGGTAAATATTTTCTTTGCTTATCTTTAAAAGAGAACATGTTAACGGGTACAAAAAAAAAAAAAAAAAGAATGGATAAGACATACTATTGGATCGCACAACACAGTGATTATAGTCAATAATAACTTAATTGCAGGTTTAAAAGTAACTATACGAGGCCAGGCACTATGGCTCACACCTGTAATCCCAGCACATTGGGAGGCTGAGGCGGGCAGATCGCTTGAGATCAGGAGTTGGAGACCAGCCTGGGCAGCATAATGAAACCCCGTTTCTACTAAAAATACCCCCAAAAATTGGCTGGGCATGGTGCTGGGAGCCTGCAGTCCTAGCTACTCAGGAGTCTGGGGTGGGAGAATCAGTTGAGCCTGGGAGGGGTAGGTTGCAGTGAGCCGATATAGCGCCACTGCACTCCAGCCTGGGTGATAGAGTAAGACTCTGTCTCAAAATAATAATAGTAGGCCGGGCGCGGTGGCTCAAGCCTGTAATCCCAGCACTTTGGGAGGCCGAGACGGGTGGATCACGAGGTCAGGAGATCGAGATCATCCTGGCTAGCATGGTGAAACCCCGTCTCTACTAAAAAATACAAAAAACTAGCCTGGCGAGGTGGCAGGCGCCTGTAGTCCCAGCTACTCGGGAGGCTGAGTCAAGAGAATGGCGTAAACCCGGGAGGCGGAGCTTGCAGTGAGCTGAGATCCGCCCACTGCACTCCAGCCCGGGTGACAGAGCGAGACTCCGTCTCAAAAAAAAAAAAATAATAATAATAATAGTAATAACTGTAAGAGTATCGGCGGGGCATGGGTGGCTCACGCCTGTAATCCCAGCACTTTGGGAGGCTGAGGTGGGAGGACCACTTGAGGTCAAGAGTTTGAGACCAGCCTGACCAACATGGTGAAACCCCGTCTCTACTAAAAATACAAAAAATTAGCCGGGCATGGTGGCGGGTGCCTGTAGTCCCAGCTACTTGGGAGACTGAGGCAGGAGAATCATTTGAACCCAGGAGGTGGAGGCTGCAGTGATCCGAGATCATGCCACTGGCCTCCAGCCTGGGTGACAGAGGGAGACTCCGTTTCAAAATAAATAAATAAATAAAATAAAAAATAATAACTATAAGAGTATAATTGGATTGTTCATAATACAAAGGATAAATGCTTGAGGGAATGGATGCCTCATTCTTCATGATGTGATTATTCTACATTACATGCCTGTATCAAAACATCGCATACACCCTACAAATACATACACCTACAATGTACCCATGAAAATTAAAAATTTTAAAATTTTAAAAAAATTTTAGATCTTGTATGACCTATAAGAAATATCATAATTACATGTTATGCTGTTTGTCTTGCTATGAAAATAATAGAAAAAAATCGGTAGATAGCAGGTTAAACATTAGACATTCTACACTATCTGCAGTTGTTAATATTATTACTAAGTACTTTCTTTTGAAAGTATTGCTTCTTTTTGTAGTTGGTTCGAGCTACACCATAAAAAGTGAATGACAAAGTAGAATGATGTCCATGCAGTAAAAAGAAAAATCACTGCTAGATTTGATTGATAGCCATTTTAGATATTTTACATGTAGCAAAATAATATATAATTCATTTCTTCATAAGAACACTGTGTTGGCCGGGCGCGGTGGCTCAAGCCTGTAATCCCAGCACTTTGGGAGGCCGAGACGGGCGGATCACGAGGTCAGGAGATCGAGACCATCCTGGCTAACACGGTGAAACCCCGTCTCTACTAAAAAATACAAAAAACTAGCCTGGCGAGGTGGCAGGCGCCTGTAGTCCCAGCTACTCGGAGGCTGAGGCGAGAGAATGGCGTAAACCCGGGAGGCGGAGCTTGCAGTGAGCTGAGATCCGCCCACTGCACTCCAGCCCGGGTGACAGAGCGAGACTCCGTCTCAAAAAAAAAAAAATAATAATAATAATAGTAATAACTGTAAGAGTATCGGCGGGGCATGGGTGGCTCACGCCTGTAATCCCAGCACTTTGGGAGGCTGAGGTGGGAGGACCACTTGAGGTCAAGAGTTTGAGACCAGCCTGACCAACATGGTGAAACCCCGTCTCTACTAAAAATACAAAAAATTAGCCGGGCATGGTGGCGGGTGCCTGTAGTCCCAGCTACTTGGGAGACTGAGGCAGGAGAATCATTTGAACCCAGGAGGTGGAGGCTGCAGTGATCCGAGATCATGCCACTGGCCTCCAGCCTGGGTGACAGAGGGAGACTCCGTTTCAAAATAAATAAATAAATAAAATAAAAAATAATAACTATAAGAGTATAATTGGATTGTTCATAATACAAAGGATAAATGCTTGAGGGAATGGATGCCTCATTCTTCATGATGTGATTATTCTACATTACATGCCTGTATCAAAACATCGCATACACCCTACAAATACATACACCTACAATGTACCCATGAAAATTAAAAATTTTAAAATTTTAAAAAATTTTAGATCTTGTATGACCTATAAGAAATATCATAATTACATGTTATGCTGTTTGTCTTGCTATGAAAATAATAGAAAAAAATCGGTAGATAGCAGGTTAAACATTAGACATTCTACACTATCTGCAGTTGTTAATATTATTACTAAGTACTTTCTTTTGAAAGTATTGCTTCTTTTTGTAGTTGGTTCGAGCTACACCATAAAAAGTGAATGACAAAGTAGAATGATGTCCATGCAGTAAAAAGAAAAATCACTGCTAGATTTGATTGATAGCCATTTTAGATATTTTACATGTAGCAAAATAATATATAATTCATTTCTTCATAAGAACACTGTGTTGGCCGGGCGCGGTGGCTCAAGCCTGTAATCCCAGCACTTTGGGAGGCCGAGACGGGCGGATCACGAGGTCAGGAGATCGAGACCATCCTGGCTAACACGGTGAAACCCCGTCTCTACTAAAAAAATACAAAAAATTAGCCGGGCGAGATGGCGGGCGCCTGTAGTCCCAGCTACTCGGGAGGCTGAGGCGAGAGAATGGCGTAAACCCGGGAGGCAGAGCTTGCAGTGAGCTGAGATCCGGCCACTGCACTCCAGCCTGGGCGACAGAGCGAGACTCCGTCTCAAAAAAAAAATAAAAAAATAAAAAATAAAAAAAAGAACACTGTGTTTAAACAGGAAAAGGGTCAGGAAAGTGGTATGTGTATGCCTAGCAGAAGATGATTTTTCTCACATCCTTTCAATTGATGTTCTATTTTGAGCAATAGTGTGTAATATTGATTCTATAGTACTACAAAATATGAAATGACCTTGTAAATTAAACTATGATACTATGTTTATGTTAAACGAATGTTATTATATTATACTTACTTGAAATTGGGAGCACCTTATAACTATCGACCAGATTAAGTTCACCTGTCACATTTAAAATTGTGCTAAACTTTTTAGGCATAGTCTGCATGCAGATTGGGCATATTGAGTGAAAATCCACCATTACTTCCATCCTCCTAGATTATGAGATAGTAACTTCTTTGTTCCCAGTTCAAAACAAAGTACCCTGAAGTCCTAAGAAAAAGACCACCTAAAGCATACCATTTATAAAAATGATAGGTTGGGCACAGTGGCTAGTGCCTATAAATCCAGCACTTTGAGGGCTGAGGTGGGCGAATCACCTGAGGTCAGGAGTTCGAGACCAGCCTGGCCCACATGGTGAAACTCTGTCTCCACTAAAAATACAAAAATTTTCTGGGTGTAGTGGCACGTGCTTGTAATCCCAGCTACTCGGGAGGCTGAGGTGGAGGATCGCTTGGACCCAGGAGGCAAATGTTGCAGAGAACTGAGATAGTGCCACTGCACTCCAGCCTAGACAACAGAGTGAGACTCCATCTCAAAAAAAAAAAAAAAAAAAAAAAGATAGATACTTGCTGTTAAAAAAAAAAAAAAAAAAGGCGGGAACCTACTGATGGTGACCTATTTCATCCCCTCTCACCATTGAACCCGCCCTCTGTGATGTGGGGCTTCAGAGGCTAAGGAAATACGGCCCCCACAGGAATAATGTTACACTTTAATTCGGTATACTTGAAATAGTACTTTTAGTATTCATATCTCAGAAACATACCTGCTAATTGGTGTTCGTGGTGTGGTCTAGGGTTCCTACCATCATTTAAAGCATTTTTGGGAGGAAATGTCTTTCTATATGATTGAGTCAAAATAAGTTTAAAATGTAGACAAATAAGTTTAAAAATAAGTTTAAAATGTAGACAAATCATACTTAAATAAATAATATTTAAAAATAGAGCAAAGGATGAGAATATCAAGAATACTGCTGTTACGACTTTCTGAAATCCTTTAATTACTATTGGCTAATATGATTTAATTTAGCTAACCTGGACATGAGAGCACATTGTTTCAGTATTGTTAAAGGAGTAATATAATTTTCTTGAAATTGGCAGAATGCCTGAGAAATGAGAATAATTTTATACTAGAAACTTTAAAGCTCATTTCGCCTACTGCTAAAGCTAAAACCCAGTACCGTTTTAATATATGCTTCTAAACCACTTCAGAATTAAATAAAGCTAAATCCAGTAATTTTCTGCTAAGGAATTTTTCTAAGGAAATCATAAAAAATGTACAGAAAAATTTATAATACAGGAGTTAATAAAAATAATTGTTATATAGCAAAAAATTAGAAAGTACCTATATGGATAACTAGTTATATGGAGATTACATTCTGAAATAGCCATCTGATTAAATACTATAGAGTTAAAATTTGTATTTTGTAAAATAAGCAAACTGGCTGGGTGCGGTGGCTCATACCTGTAATCCCAGCACTTTGGGAGGCCAAGGCGGGCAGATCATCTGAGGTCGGGGGTTCAAGGGCAGCCTGGCTAACATAGTGAAACCCCGTCTCTACTAAAAATACAAAAGTAGCTGGGCATGGTTGCGCACACCTATAATCCCAGCTACTCGGGAGGCTGAGTGAGACTCAAAAAAAAAAAAAGCAAACCACATGGAAAAAAGTTAATTGAATATAAACTTCAGAAAGATTAAAATTGATATTCCAGTTTTTCAGGAAAATATATATATATTAATAATTGTAAATACATATATATGCATATACATGCACAGTAAAATAATTGGAAGATAGTCTAATATTTAAATGTAAACAATGATATTTCTGGTTTGTAAGATTACTGTTTCTTTTTCTTTTTTTCTCCTTTTTTGGCAGTGCTGAATCACCTAAATTTTCTACGTTAAAACTTAAATTTAAGCTTAAAATACTTTTTGATAAAGGCAGAATTTTTAAAATTTTATTTATTAGGTTTTTTTTAAGAGGAGAGGTCTCACTATATTGCCCAGGCTGGTCTCAAATTCCTGGGCTTAAGCAGTGGCCCCAGCCTCAGCCTCCCAAACTGCTAGGATTACAGGTGTAAGCCATCATGACTTGTCTCAGATAAAAACATTTTTTATACTAGAAGTTAGCACAGATAGGTTTAAGTTTATAATCATTCTTTTTCTTTTTTTTTTTGAGACGGAGTCTCGCTCTTGTTGCCCAGGCTGGAGTGCAGTGACATGATCTCGGCTCATTCAACCTCTGCCTCCTGAGTTCAAGTGATTTTCCTGTCTCAGCCTCCTGAGTAGCTGGGATTACAGCCATGCTCCACCACGCCCAGCTAATTTTGTATTTTTAGTAGACATGGGGTTTCTCCCTGTTGGTCAGGCTGGTCTCGAACTCCCTACCTCAGGTGATCCACTCACCTCAGCCTCCCAAAGTGGTGGGATTACAGGCGTGAGCTACCGTGCCCGGCCTATAATCATTCTTGAAATTACTTTTAAAGTAATTTAAATGACTACTTTTAAAGTAAAAGAAATTTCCAGAATAATTCTAAATGATCAAGAATGATCTATAAATTGGATTAACAGACCTTAATCTAATTTATCTCCACTTTTTTTCTGATTATCAAAACTTCATTGTGGATTATAACCATAATTTTGTTCTAAACACTTTTGGTAGCTTTCTGGTGATGGTCATTTGTTACAATGAGTAGGAATAAAGTTTCCTAAGGAATAAGTAGTGCTGCTACTGAGCCATTAAAATGATAATAAATGAAAACTCATATTCTTAATAGAACTTTAAGACTAGAATATAACTTCCACAGAAATTATATAATCTTATTCAGAAGTAAAGAGATTGGAATAAGCAACACTTGTGAACTCTTCAGATATTGTCATCTCTTAATGTGTTAATTTTTTAGCATTAAATAATGAAGTAATTTTCAGCAAAAAATTTTAATGAGATCTTATTTTAATAAGATCTAAAATATATACTTATTGTATATGCACTTGTGATATTTAATTGCAGAGATTCTTTGAAAACCTTAACCCCATGGGAAATGCATCTGAAAAAGAGTTTACAGATTATTTGTTCAACAAGTCACTAGAAATTGAACCTCGAAACTGCAAACAGCCACCTCGATTTGTAAGTCTTTTTTAATTTTGGAAGCAAGTGTTCTGTTTTTAAAAATATTATTTTCAATGTTTAACAACCTGTTATCTTAAAAATGTAGTTGAATGGCTGTTCATAGGTGTTTTGTTTGCAGTAATATATTATTTCTAAAATTACATATACTGTGGGGGAAATGTCAGCCTTTTGATAAAATCTGGTTTATGCCTTATCTTAGTACTGCTTATTTATGTGTCTACTTATGATCTCTCCTAAAATAACACAAAAAGGTGTGAGAAAGTGAGAACTTAATAGGTAGCTGAATGGAACAAAAAAAATGAAAAGACCTGGGAAGGAGTAAGCAAATATATTTTGGTTCTTGTGACTTGATATGACTTCTGCCATTTGGGCTCCATGGTCCATAGTTGCCTCTGGAACCCACCTCTGTCACTAGAATTTGATGCTACAGTTTCCAGTTACTGCAGGAGTTTGCAGTGGCAACAGAAGTAGTAGAAGACGAATTCTAAGTAGCTAAAAGTGAAGCAAGATATAGAAGGAAATAAAAACACAAACCAACTTTGAGTGAAGCAGGAAGTCAGGTAGTTTCATGATATCTCATCTTCACAATTGTGTGATATATGAGGGGACTTCAAAAAGTTCATAGAGGCCGGGCGTGGTGGCTCACGCCTGTAATCCCTTCTCTACCAAAAATACAAAAAAAATTTGCCAGACATGGTGGTGCACACCTGTGGGGCAGAGGTTGCAGAGAGCCAAGATCACTCCACTTCACTCCAACGTGGGTGACAGAGTGAGACCCCATCTAAAAAAAAAAAAAAGAAAAGAATGAAAAAAAGTTTATGGAAACATGGAATGAAAAGATACATTTTTTGATGGAATTAAAAAATATAAAGTTTATTTTCCAACATAAACTTCATCAAGTTCAGGACACTTTTGTAAGTGCTAATACCAACCATTTTGTCCATTCCCAAAAAGCTAAAGATCCTGGGAATTTAACCATGTCAATGCAGTCTCTTTTACATTATTAACTGAAGAAAAACGGTTGCCCTTTAATATTTCTATAATTAGGAAACACAAAAAAGTCAGAAGGAGCCAAGTCAAGATTGTAAGTGGATACCTAATGATCTCCCATCAAAACTCTCAAAGAATTGCCCTGGTTTAATGAAAGGGATGAGCAGGATCGTTGTTGTGGTGGAGAAGGTCTCTTTGGTGAAGCTTTCCTGGTTGTTTTTCTGCAAAAGCTTTGGCTAGCTTTCTCAAAAGAATCCCGTAGTAAACAGATGTTATTGTTCTTTGACCCTCTACAAAGTCAACAAGAAAAATGCCTTGAGCGTCCTAAAAAACTATTACCATGACCTTTGTTTTGTTTTTGTTCTTGTTTTTGTTTTGTTTTCTTGAGACAGAGTCTCGCTCTGTCACCCAGGCTGGACTACAGTGGTGCAGTCTCGACTCATTGTCACCTCCACCTCCCAGGTTCAAACAATTCTACTGCCTCGGCCTCCCAAGTAACTGGGATAACATGTGTGTGCCACAATGCGTGGCTAATTTTTGTATTTTTAGTAGAGATGAGGTTTCACCATGTTGGCCAGGCATGTCTTGAACTCCTGACCTCAAGTGATCCACCTGCCTCGACCTCCCAAAGTGATGGGATTAGAGGTGTGAGCCACCATGCCTGGCCTTTTTTTAAAAAAAAAAAAAAAAGACTGGGCGCAGTGGCTCAAGCCTGTAATCCCAGCACTTTGGGAGGCCGAGACGGGTGGATCACGACGTCAGGAGATTGAGACCATCCTGGCTAACACGGTGAAACCCCGTCTCTACTAAAAATACAAAAAACTAGCTGGGCGAGGTGGCGGGCGCCTGTAGTCCCAGCTACTCCGGAGGCTGAGGCAGGAGAATGGCGTAAACCCGGGAGGCGGAGCTTGCAGTGAGCTGAGATCCGGCCACTGCACTCCAGCCTGGGCGACAGAGCAAGACTCCATCTCAAAAAAAAAAAAAAAAAAAATGGAGACAGAGTCTTGCTATACTGCCCAGGCTGGTCTCAAACCCCTGGCCTTAAATGATCCTCCTGCCTCAGCATCCCAAGGTGCTAGGATTATAGGTATGAGCCACGGTGCTTGGCCAACCTTTGCTCTTGACTGATTTGGTTTTGCTTTGACTGGACCACTTCCACCTCTTGGTAGCCATTGCTTGCATTGTGCTTTGTCTTCAGGATGATACTGGGAAGCCATGTTTCATTTCCTGTTAACAGTTTTTCAAAGAAATGCTTCAGGGTCTTGATCCCACTTATTTAACATTTCTATTGAAAGCTCTGCTCTTGTCTGCAGCTGATCTGGGTGCAATGGTTTTGCCATCCATCTAGTGGAAAGTTTGTTCAACTTTAATTTTTCAGTCAGAATTGTGTAAGCTGAACCAGCTGAGATATCTGTGGTGTTGGCTATTGTTTCTGTTGTTCATCATCAGTCCTCTTCAATTAGAGCAGGAATTAGATTAATTTTTTCCTCAGAAATTGATGTTGATGATCTGCCACCATTGGCTTTATCTTCCATATCATCTCATCCCTTGTTAAAATAAGTTATCAATTTGTAAACGGCTGATTTCTTTGGGGCATTGTCCCCATAAACTTTTCATAAAATATTAATGATTTCCCCATTCTTCCACCCAAGCATCATCATAAATTTGGTATTTGTTCTTGCTTCAATTTTAGCAGAATTCATGTTCCTCTGATAGGGATTCTTTACAAACTGATGTGTTATCCTTCTTAGTATCTCAAACTAGGTACTGTTCAGACATGTTATAATTAGTTAGTATGAGTTTATTTTTTGATGGAAAAAAATGAAAGTCATACATAGTTATTTCATAATAGACATTTGCCATGCAGTTTTTGAAAACCCCTCGTAGATCTTACTCTCATTTTACAAAGGAAATTGGTGAGATTCCAAGGGGTTAAATAAGTTTTTCAAGGCTGCAAAGCTAGATATTGGCACAGTTGAGATCTTAACTCAAGTTTTCTGGTCTGAGTTCGGTGTTTTTTATTCGATTACTGCCTGCCAGAACTTGAAAAATGGGACAGAGGTGAGGGTGGGGGACAATGATAGGAATTTTCTCCAAAGATGATTAAGCACCAATGTAGAGGTTGATCATTTAGTATAGGAAGAGGAAAAAAATGATCTTTTTTTTTTTCTGAAGCATGTAGCATGTTTCATAAATTATGTTCCCAGTAAATGTTTGTAAAATTTATATAGATATTTTCAAAGAGAAGTTTAGGTTCGTATGTTTTAGGCGCGAAATGTGATTTTCACATAAATTTTCAAGAATTTTTTTTCTGCAGCGCTGAAAAGAGACTTACTTATATTCAAATTCATTTTAAAATTAAGCCAGTCAAATCCAGAAGATTCTACTAGAATGATAAAGGCTGTCATTGCAGACTGAAGGACTGCACGCTTAAGAACTGTATGCTTAAGAACTAATAAGACTAATAAGGTAGCTCTAAGTCACAGAAACAGAATGCTGTCTATGCAAATTTGTGACATTAATCATGTTTGCTTTTCCCAGCCTAGAAAATCAACTTTCTCCTTGAAATCTCCTGGAATAAGGCCTAACACAGGCCGACATGGCTCTACCTCAGGTACTTTACGAGGTCACCCAACACCATTAGAAAGAGAACCATGTAAAATAAGCTTTAGTCGGATTGCTGAAACTGAGCTGGAATCAACAGTGTCAGCACCAACTTCTCCAAATACACCATCTACTCCACCAGTATCTGCTTCTTCAGACCTTAGTGTATTTTTAGATGTGGATCTCAACAGCTCCTGTGGTAAGTATTTGATGTAAACCATTTGGTAAAAAAGGAATCCTGTGTCTCAGATAATTCTTATCATTTTAATTAGGGAACTATAGAATCCTTTACAAACTATGTTAGTGTGAAAAGCGACATCTACATATGAAAGTAGTGATTAATACAAGAAGTAAAGCATAATTTGTGCATTGTTGATGAATATTATCTTCTAATTCATTCAACAAAGATTTATTCAATACCTTTTGGGTCCCACTACCAGTCTAAAGGGAGCAATACGTGATGGGTAAGAAAACAAGTAGATAAGTTCTGTGATAGAGGGGGAACTACTTAATGCTAAAAAGGAAAACCATTCTAGGTGCAGAAGGTTCTGGGTTAATTTTTTAAAAAACATGGCAAAAGATTATGATAAAATTCTGCACTATGTATTACATATTATTTATGGAAATAATTAAAAAATAATACCATACATGTTACCTTCCTTTTCAAATTAATTTTTCTTATTCCAATAGGCAGCAATAGCATCTTTGCTCCAGTGCTTTTGCCACATTCAAGTAAGTAAGATTTAAGTTGATTCTAATGAAATGACTGTAAAGATAATAATCTGGTTGATTAAATTTATATTTATTTTGGGTTTTGGCAATATTAAAGAATAAGAAAAGTTATAAATAAATTTAATTATTTGCTTACAACTGTGTACTACTTAAACTTCACTATAGTTTATTTTCATCATTTTTTATGATCTGTTCTAAGGGCTGTATGGCCTTAAAGAAATTACTTACCTTCCCCACACTTGTTAAGGATCAAATGAAATAACTATATAGAACACCTAGCCCAGTACAGTGGCTTACGTCTGTAGTCCCAGCACTTTGGGAGGCCAAGTCAGGCAGATCATGAGGTCAGGAGTTCAAGACCAGCCTGGCCAACATAGTGAAACCCCATCTCTACTAAAAAATTACAAAAATTAGTTGGGTATGGTGGCTCACGCCTGTAGTCCCAGCTACTTGGGAGGCTGAGGCAGGAGAATTGCTTGAACCCAGGAGGCGGAGGTTGTGGTGAGCCGAGATCAGGCCACTGCACTCCAGCCTGGGCAACAGAGTGAGACTCCATCTCAAAAAAAAAAAAGAACACCTAAAATATTGCTTAGCATAGAAGGAATAGTAATTTCTTTTTTTTTTTTTTTTTTTTTTTTTTTTTTTTTTTGAGATGGAGTCTAGCTCTGTCACCCAGGCTGGAGTGCAGTGGCGCGATCTCGGCTCACTGCAAGCTCCGCCTCCCGGGTTTACGCCATTCTCCTGCCTCAGCCTCCCGAGTAGCTGGGACTACAGGCGCCCGCCATCTCGCCCGGCTAGTTTTTTGTATTTTTTAGTAGAGACGGGGTTTCACCGTGTAGACCAGGATGGTCTCGATCTCCTGACCTCGTGATCCACCCGTCTCGGCCTCCCAAAGTGCTGGGATTACAGGCTTGAGCCACCGCGCCCGGCCTGGAATAGTAATTTCATGTCAGTTGTCTTTTTTCCTTAACCTTTTCAAATCATTTTTCCCTGGGAATAATATACTAAATGTTTATCAGGTTCCCAGGATATCCTCAATCACTTATTTTTTTATATCATCTTATTTAATTAAAGTAGTATTTTTAGTACTAGTCTATCATTCCTAATTATTTCATAATTTACAACTTTTAATGCTGTTAACTTTCTCACTGTGGTCATTTGTTTAAAACAAAACCCAAAAATGAACACAGCACCTTTGGGTATAATTCTCCCAATCTAGAGAACATCTGCTCCGAGCATAGTAAAATACATAGTAGCAAGGTTCCCTATCTTATGAGAAAAATAAGGTTAGTCTTTTAAATGTTTAATTTTATATTTAATTTTAGTTTAAAAAAATTTTATCTGGCCATGCAGTGGCTCATACCTGTAATCCCAGCACTTTGGGAGGCTGAGGCAGGAGGATCACTTGAGGCCAGGGCAACATAGGAATTCAAGACTAGCCTGGGCAACATAGCAAGACCCTGTCCTTCCTACCGAAAAAATTTTTTTATCAAAGTGACATATTAATAGAATTTAAAAGGGAAATAGCACTGAAACACTTAAAATGAAATTAACAATGGTTCTCTACCTCAAGTCTCCCCACTCCTTTTCTCCAAGGACACTTCCACATTTCTAAATGATGTTTTTATATTCTCTCTTGAGTCATTAATTTTAGACAATGTTTACTGATCTCCTATTATGGTGGATGAGAATTTCATGCTCTACCCTGTCTATACTTACCACATTTGGGGCAAGTATTATTCACTGCTATGCTTGCTTACTTGTATAGCTCTGTTTCCTGGAGTTAATAATTGCCTCAGTGTTTAGGTTTGTTTGTGTGTTTGTTTAGGTTTGTTTGTATGTTTGTTTAGCACCTTTCCACGCCCTTTCACAGCAGTTTTCCATAAAGTCAGGCCAATCAGGGAACCTAACAGGGTTCTCCCTTTTCTTTTATTTCCCTTTCCCTTTCCCTTCTTTCTTTCCTGGAATCTTCCGTCCTGGTGCCTTTTTGTACCCCTGCTCCAGTTTGGACTAGTTGCTACTCAGGTATTGAACCTGCTGTCATCCTAGAACTTTCTTTCATTGTCATTCTAGAAGTTCCCTTTGCCTCCCTCCTGTGTTGGATCCTTGTTTTTTGATTCCTCATCTTCTTTCTTGATGTGCTCCCTGATTTTGATAGGAGTAGCTCCTTTAGTAGCTACGTGAGAAAAGATAATACATAAGACCTAAACTTTTTAAGTTCTTGTGTATATGGAAACCTATTACACCTTTTTTTGTTTGTTTTCTTTTGTGGAAGCCTATTAGATGTTTAATTGTTAATAGTTTAGCTGGATATAGAATGTAAAAAGTAATTTGACTCAATCTTGAAGGCATTTTCCTCCACGGTCTTCTACCTTTCATAATTCCTGCTGAAAAGTCTAATACTATTCATTTATTCACTCAGTACATAATTTTTAAATGCCTGATATATGCAGGCACTATTCTAGGTGTGACAGTGATAGCAGTGAATGAAATAGACAAATATCTTTCTCTCAATGACCCTACAGTTTCAACTCTCAATGACCCTACAGTTTCAACTTTTTTTTTTTTCTAATACCTACAGCATACCTACAGTAGCAAAGGGACCCAAATATACAGAGCCTTAAATGAAATAGAAGTTTATTCCTCACAATAGCCAGACCAAGTAGGAAACTCTGCTCCACTGGGTTTTCCAGCTAAGCAGGGCAATTCAGAATTCTCAAGATACGACTTCCATCTCTTGTCTTGAGTACCTGCTGTAGTTGTTACCATTTTTTGGCTAGCAGGAAGATGGAGGGCAAGGAGCTTTGTTGCAAAAACATGATCTGGGCCAGGTGCGGTGGCTCACACCTGTAATCCCAGCACTTTGGGAGGCCGAGGCGGACAGATCACCTGAGGTCAGGAGTTTGAGACCAGCCTGACCAACATGGTGAAATGCCATCTCTACTAAAAATACAAAAATTAGCTGGACATAGTGGCATGCACCTGTAGTCCCAGCTACTCAGGAGGCTGAGACAGGATAATTGCTTGAACCAGGGAGGTGGAGGTTTCAGTGATCAAAGATAATGTCATTGCACTCCAGCCTGGGGCGACAGAGAGACTCCATCTCAAAAAAAGAAAAAAAAACAAGATCTGGGAGTTGCATATATCACTTTTGCTGTCTTCCTAAAACTTAGTCATGCAGACCTTCTTAGCTACAAAGGAGGCTAAGAAATGTCTCTAACTTGGAAGCCATTTGCCTTGCCAAAATTCGTGGGATCCTATTACTAAAAGGAAAAAGGGAAACGTGTACTGGGAAGCAGTAGGCTCTGCCACACTATGTTGAAGAAACTTTTAAGGCATTCTCTGTATTAATAATGTACAACTTCACAGTGAATTGCTTTGATGTGGGTTTTTTTTTTTTTTTTTTCATTTTGCCATCTACTTAATGAGCCCTTTAAATTTAGAGATTCGAGTATTTGATTTCCAGAAAATGTTTCCTATTGCTTTGGTAATAATTTTTCCCCCAGCATATTCTCTGACTCCTTTTGCGGAGCTCCTTTTTCTTATTCTCATACATCCTAGATTGGTCCTCCAATTTTCTTGTCTTTTATCACCACTTGTCCATCTCTTTGTCTTCTTGTTCTGTTTTCTGGAAGATTTCCTCACTTTATCTTTGAGCTCTTCTACTTATTTTTTTCATCTGTCATAATTTTGAATTTCTAAGAATTCTCAATTCCCTTTTTTTAATAGCATCCTATTCTAATTTCATGGATGCACTGTCTTCTCCTATCTCTCTTAGGATAATTATAGTATTTTTAAATTTTATTTTTAATTGACAGATAATTGTATATGTTTATAGGGTACAATCTGATGTTTTGATACATGTATACATTGTGGAATGATCAAATCAGCTAAGTCTCATATCCAGTGGCTGGACAGGGTTGTACCGGGAAAGGGGAGACTTTGGTCAATGGATGCAGTTTCAGTGACTATAGTTAATACTAATATATATTTCTGAATAGATAAAAGAGAAGATTTTAAATGTTCTCACCACAAAGAAATGATGAATATTTGAGATGATGGGTAATTATATTATTTTTGAAAAAAAAATTGTTTTGTTTCTGGTGTCTCTTTTCTGATCTTCTTTCTTGTATTAGTTGTAGTCTCTTGTCTTTCATATTGGAGGCTTTCCTTTCTTGTCTAGTAGTATTTCTCTTCATATTTTCGAAAGAGGGGGAAACTGATGGGAAGTGCTATATCTATATCCATGGGCACTTATTGACTTGTGGGTTTCACTGTAGAATGATGGAATGATAACTTTTTACTTAGGAAATCCCCAAATGTTAGAATCTATAGGCATTTTCTCTAGGAATGTTTAGTTTCTCTAAAGAAGGATCTTTGAATCTTCTGCCTGGGGTAGTCTCGCCATGTAGTATGGATATCTGTGTTTTCAGCTCAGACTAGTATCCCAAGTCTGGGGTTTAGATTCTCTGGAGAATAAAACTGCCAGTCTCCTACAGAGGTGGGAGTTAGGTCATTGCCTGACCTTACTAGGTAGGGGAGAGGAGAATGGGGTTCTAACTGCCCGTTATCTAGACTTAACCTTTAAGTCTTCTGTTTTCATGCCCGTGCCTTCCTTTGTACCAAATGCCTTTAGCTCCTGAATCCTTATTTGGTTCTGTGGGGGCAAATTTGCTGCTGTTTGTCAGTATTACTCTCTGCAGACATTTGGGTTTCATCTTCCTCCATCTGTCTCCATATACATTATAATCTACCTTCATGAATTAAAGCTTCAGCTTCATGTATTTCCTGGCTTTATTGAAGTTTATTGATATTTCTTATTTTTCTTGTTGTTCTGTGGTGGAGATGTCATTACACTATTAATTTCTTAATACTGTCATAACAAAGCACCACAAACTGAGTAGCTTAAAAGAGCAAAATGTATTGTTCCACAGTTCTGAAGGCCAGAAATCCAAAATCAAGATGTTGGCAGGGCCATGTTGACTCTGAAACTTGGAGGAGAGAATCCTTCCTTGCTTCTTCTAGCTTCTGGCATTTGCTGCAATCCTTGGCATATCCTGATTTGTAGATGCATCACTTCAATCTTTGCCTCCATTGTCATATGGCTGTCTTGTCACAGTATGTTTCTTTATTTCTTCTCCTCTTCTTAAAAAAACACTGGTCATGTCATAGTGGATTTGGACCCATTTTAATGACCTCATCCTAACTTCATTACATCTGCAAAGACTATATTCCAAATAAGGTCACAATTATAGGTAGTAGGTTATGGGACTTCATCATATCTTTTGGGGGAACACAGTTCAACCCATAACACTGCCATTGTAGAAGTAAGAATTCTGGACGTTGTTTGGAATGATAGTAAAACACATTTTCCATAAAAGAAAATTTTACATTTTGAAATTTAATAGAAAATTGAGAATAACTGCATAAATTCTGAATGTTCTAAAATAAATCCCCAAAGAAAGAAATAACATATTTATAGTAAGTGTGAAAAGTACTCAGTAGAAATGAGAAAAAAGGCAAGACTCCATTCACAATGAAGATGGGTACTTCACATCAAAGGAAGTATATCTTGTAAGGAACATAGGTAATTATAGATAGTTCAGCATCATTAGAAATCCGAAGAATTTTACACAATAGTGAGTTGCCATTTTAGTCTTTTGAATTAATGTGTTTTTTCATTTATTTGTTTTTGTTTGTTTTTTATTGTGAGCAAGCCTATGGTAAAAGGTACATTACTTATCCCCATGTAAACTGGTATATTAGTATAACCCTTTTGGAAAGCAATCTGAATACAACATATCAAACCATAAAGATGTTCACACCCTCTGATGTTACTGATTCAGCAGATAATTGAATACTTAATTTGTACCAGCTACTCTGCTAAGCACAAGAGATTCGGTGGCAAACAAGAAAGACAAAACTTCTGCCTTTATTTATACAAAATACCCAATAAATTTTTGGAAAAAGTCACATGCATGAAGATTCATCCCACTCTCTTGTCTTTTCTTCCACTTCACTTGTTGCTCCTTGGTCTTTCTTGCTGGTTCCTCCTCACCTTCCCAAACTGTTGACATTGGAAGGCCTTAGGACTCAGTTTCTGGACCTCTCTCACTCACTTGGTTGTTCAGTCTTGTATCATTTACATGATGATAATTCCCAAGTTTTTATCTCTAGCCAGAACCTCTCTTCTGACTTCTAGACTCATATATTTAATGACCCATTTAACATCTCCAGTTGGATATCTTTATAGGAATCTCAAACTTAACCTCTCTGAAACTGAGCTTCTTATTATCTGCTCCAAAGTTGTTCCTCTCACTGCATCCTCATCTCAATTCTAATTACAAGCATCCAGATCCTTAGGCTAAAAATACTATAATAGAAGTATCTTTTACTTCTCTTTCTCACACCCCAAATGTGACCTATCAACAAATCTTGACTACTCTCAAAATTTATCCAGAATCTAACAATTTTTCACCATCTCCACTGCTGCCACCCTGGTCCAAGCCACCATAACTTTTACCTTGTTTATTACAGTAAGCATCCTAACTTCTTATCTTCTCCACTTTAGTATGTTTTTAGTATAGCATGCGGTGGCTCACCCCTGTAATCCCAGCACTTTGGGAGGCTGAGGTGGGTGATCACCTGAGGTTGGGAGTTTGAGACCAGCCTGGCCAACATGGTGAAACCCCGTCTCTACTAACAATACAAAAATTAGCTGGGCCTGGTTGCAGGCGCCTGTAATCCCAGCTACTCGGGAGGCTGAAGCAGGAGAATTGCTTGAACCCGGGAGGCAGAGGTTGCAGTGAGCCGAGATCACACCATTGCTCTCCAGCCTGGGCAACAAGAGTGAAACTCCATCTCAAAAAAAAAAAAAAAAAAAAGCCCTCTGGTGGCTCTCCATCTCACTCAGAGTGAAAGCCGGTTCCTTTAAAGAACCCACAGGCTCTACACAGTTTGGGTTTGTTTGATCTGTCAGACCTCATCACTTATTTTCCCCCTTCAGTCAGTCTGCCTTAACATAATAGACACATTATTGCATCAATGCTTTGCTCTTGCCATTCCTGCTACTTATAATACTCTTCAGCCATTTGGCCTCACAGCCTGCTCCCTTACCACCTTCAGGTTGTGTTACCTTAGTGAAGCCTTCCCTAATCACCCTATTTATATTGCTCCCCTCACACCTCTTTCTATACCCCTTTCCAACCAAATACTTCTAATAATTTATAGGCATTATACTTGTACTCATCTTTCCCTAACCTAGATTAGAAGTTCCATAAGGACATGAATTTTTGCATTTTGTTCACGGTTATATTGCTAGTGCTTCAGACAGTGCATGACAGTATTAGCAGGTGCCCAATAACTGTTGAATGAATGAATGGCAGAAAATTAGAATTAACTTAGATAACTAACATAATAGAAATTGTTTAGTAAATTCTACTATATTCACCAGTTTGGAATAACTGCAGGCACTAAAAAAGTTCATAAAAACTGTAGTCTTGTAGGGAAATGCTCTTGATAGAAAATTAAATTACATTCACACTTCTGCAAGGGTTATTGATTGCCTACTATGGAGAAATATACTAGTTAAGTGGTGACTGTAGAGTCAGACCCAGATTCAAAACTCTCATAGCCTTCCCATCATTCACATATCATCTGCTTCCATGAGTGTGTGCATCTGTTACCACCTAAGACTGGCTTAAACAATAAGAAAACACTCAGACATACTTGGAAGCCTAGAGGAAGGCTGCTTTAAGACTGGTTGATTCAGTCACTCGAAGATGTAATTAAAGACCAGGGTTCTTTTTGACTCTTCATTGTTTTGTCCAGATTATCAGCTTGATCTAAAGCTGTTTTCCCTCAAAATCATAACTGGCAAGAGCAGTAAAGGTTGTGTGTTTCTTTGTTCAGTCAAATTATATATAGAGAGAAGTACAGACAAGACAGTATGGCAATGCTTTTCCAAAAAAGAGCAAGGAACTTCCTTTCCATTAGCCCCCAGAAAATCTCCTTTTAGATTTCACTGGTCTGAATTAGGTCACATACCTACAGTTAAACTCATCACTCTGGCTAAAGGAATGGGATTACTCTGATTGATTTATACGAATTAGGCCCCATCCCTGGAGCTAAGGGGTCAGGTTCGCTTTCCCTAAAAAAATGGCTACTTGCATGAAAGAGAGGTAGATAAAAATCTGATCATGTTAAGAAAGTGAGTCCCATGCCTACTCCTTGGCTTGAATTGGGGTGCCCTGGGCAGGATTGGCCAACTAAACCAAATGGGACAGATGTACCACCACCGAGAGGAGTTCTCCCAAAGACCAGACAAACAATGCTGGCAGGTCTGAGGAACATCCTCTGCCTAACCTCCCCTCACCATCTGCCAACCTCATAAGCATACCTTTTGTATCAGCTGTTTCCCCCTGAGCCAACAGGATGCCCTTCCCCACCCCCCGCCCAGAGGTAACTGCAGAGCCACATGATCGGGATAGCAATTTTTGACACAGAATAATTAGTTTGACATATCTACTTGGATGTCTCATAAGCAGTTCAGTTAGAGTGTTTAAGGTTAAACTCATCAACTTCTTTCCCAGTTAGCTCCTGTGTGCCCGATCTCAGTATAATGACAAATACGACATAGTTACTGCCTTTGTAACAACAGTGTGAATATAGAGAGATCAAATGGGAAGTTGAACTATAGAAAAAGTAAAAATGAAGATAGTAATTATTATATGTCTGGTTGATCTGTTTAGGAGTATTTTCCTGTCATTTATCATTTTGTAAATTTCCTTTAATGTGGTTATATAACGTGTACATTATCAATGAGAGATTTGCAAAGACAAAGAGTTACGTGATATAACACTACCTTATGGGCTCCTATATGGAGGGTTTTATTACCTGTGTGGTGATGTGCCCAATCGTAGCTGCTTCAAAAATATATGGTCTCTGATTAGGATGGTCTTTCTTTAGAAATTACTACAGTATATTTAGACATGTTTTGATTTGTGAAGGACTTTTCAGGGAGCAGAATCTCATTAATCATAATTAAATAGTATATCTTCATTTAGCTAAAGTACTCATCATGCCCCAGGCACTGTGGTAGGTGCTGAAGATACAGAAATAAATACACACTGCCCTCAGAAAGCTTACAATTTAATGGGGAAGATAGATAAACCAATAGTTGATAGTCTGCCAAATGCCATAGTAGAAGCATCTACCACAAGCTGTGATAAAGGTTTATCTTATAATTATACTGTGAATTGTGGTTAAACTAGTCTTTTTCTCCCCCAGAGTCTTTCTTTAGTTCATGTGGTAGTTTACATAAACTAAGTGAAGAGCCCCTGATTCCTCCTCCTCTTCCTCCTCGAAAAAAGTTTGATCATGATGCTTCAAATTCCAAGGTAATCAACAGGACTTTACTCCAACTTATTCAAAGTTGTGAATCTTCAAAATAATGCCCAGTATTATAAAGAGTCTGTGAATTATACTTTGGCTACCATTTATGGTTTTTCAACATTTGGGTTGTTATATTTGAAAAATACTTTTAGTTGTTTAATCCTTATAAAAACCTTTTCTAAATAAGAGGCTGGGCCAGGCGCGGTGTCTCATGCCTGTAATCCCAGCACTTTGGGAGGATGAGGCAGGTAGATCACCTGAGATCAGGAGTTCGAGACCAGCCTGGTCAACATGATGAAACCCCATCTCTACTAAAAATACAAAAAATTAGCTGGGTGTGGTGGCAGGTGCCTCTGATTCCAGCTACTGGGGAGGCTGAGGCAGGAGAAGCACTTGAACCTGGGAGGTGGAAGTTGCAGTGAGCCAGGATTGTGCCACTGGACTCCAGCCTGGGCAACAATTGCAAAACTCTGTCTCAAAAAAAAAAAAAAAAAACTGGTTGGGAGGCTGAGGCAGGCAGATCACCTGAAGTCAGGAGTTCAAGACCAGCCTAGCCAATATGGTGAAACCCTGTCTCTACAAAAAATACAAAAATTAGCCGGACATGGTGGTGGGCACCTGTAATCCCAGCTACTTCAAGAGGCTAAGGCAGGAGAATCACTTGAACCTGGGAGGTGGAGGTAGGTTGCAGTGAGCCAAGATTGCACCATAGCACTCCAGCCTAGGCGACAGAACAAGACTCCGTCTCAAAAACTAAAAATGAAAAAGAGGCTGGAAGTACATTTTCTTTCTGGTACAGGTGGAAAAAATCTTTAGTAGTATTCCAAGCATTCTTCAAACTTTCAACTAATGCTTCTCAAAATTTTAAGGGTGCCTCAGAATTACCTAAAAGGCTTGGTAAAATCAGATTGTGGAGCCCCACCTCCAGAGTTTCTGATTCAGTAGGTCTAGGATGGGGCCCAAGAATTTGCTTTTCTAACAAGTTCCCTACTGGTACTGATGCTGTTGGTCCCTGGATCACACTTTGAGATCTACTGCTCTAAGCCTCATTGAAGAAAGGAGCAGTAGATGCCCAGTAAGCAGAAGCTAGACATTAAAATCCTCTTGACATCATGTCCTTTCATGTCTATAAAGCAATAAATTGTCACTTACCTATTATAATTAAAATACATAAATTTCTGAAATGTATACACAAAGCAAGATAAAGAGTTATGTTCTAAGACTTAAATTAAAACATCTCATATATAAAAATATTAAACCCAGCCCTGAATTAAACTAGGAGCACTCATAATCTGATAATTAACTCAGATTAGTTTATCTGAATTTAACTTGATACATAAGAATTTTTCAGACTTAAAATTTTTTTTAATTTTCCAGGAGAATAGAGGTATAATTTATTTTATTTTATTTTTTTTGAGGGAAATATGAAATCTGATGATGATCCTCCTGCTATTCCACCGAGACAGCCTCCTCCTCCCAAGGTAAAACCCAGAGTTCCTGTTCCTACTGGTGCATTTGATGGGCCTCTGCATAGTCCACCTCCACCACCACCAAGAGATCCTCTTCCTGATACCCCTCCACCGGTTCCCCTTCGGCCTCCAGAACACTTTATAAACTGTCCATTTAATCTTCAGCCACCTCCACTGGGGCATCTTCACAGAGATTCAGACGGGCTCAGAGACATTAGTACGTGTCCAAATTCGCCAAGCACTCCTCCTAGCACACCCTCTCCAAGGGTACCACGTCGATGCTATGTGCTCAGTTCTAGTCAGAATAATCTTGCTCATCCTCCAGCTCCCCCTGTTCCACCAAGGCAGAATTCAAGCCCTCATCTGCCAAAACTGCCACCAAAGACTTACAAACGGGAGCTTTCGCACCCCCCATTGTACAGACTGCCTTTGCTAGAAAATGCAGAAACTCCCCAATGACCTTAGCCATATGTAGTCATTGACACTGGAATGGTATTTGTAAAGTTTTTTTTTAATTTATTCAAAAAAAGACATAGTATTTTAGTACTTTTTACAAATAATGCTCTTACAAAAATGCTACTGATCAAATAAGCTTTTAAGAATTGGAAAAATAAAAATACAAAAGTCCTTCACCATTATCCTCAGGTGATCAGTAGCATTGCCTTGTCTTGGATCCTCAGTGCTGCCAAAAGGCCAGTATAAAGAATTTATATTTGCACTGTAAACTCTGCAAAAATATGGTTTAAAGTGACATGATTGCACTGAAAAGGGATAGTGCTTTTGTGAAATTTTTCAAATTTGAGTAATAGATGCCTTTTTAAGGCAGTGAATTTACACAAATATGGGAAGGGTATATGGTGTTACTGATTTTTAAACCTCTTTGACCATCTTCTAGTTTTTACTTCTAGTTTTTACATCTAGGAGAATTATGAATAACACCAACTGTTCTTAAACTCTTTAATTCCATGTCTTAAATGCCGGTATTTGCTGCTGAAGACAAAAATGAAAAGTAGGATTAAAATAATAGAATGGCACTGTAAGTGTTTATTATTTTGTCAAAATGTAATCAAAGACTACATAACCCAATGATGGAGGTAAAAAGGGCATGTATCTCATTCAGATGTGCCTTTTGTTTTTGCAGACTATGATGTCTTTAGCTAATGAATTGCCTATTGTTATGGAAAACAGTTAATATGCCATGTATGTACAGTTTTGTTTATATTGTATATTTAAAGATACTGCTAATAACCTATATAAATTTAAGTGACTTGAGGCCTATAATACAATCTGCTACTTTACTAATTCATAAATTCAAAAAAAATTCTATGGCATAGGAACCAACTGCCTTGCCTTCAACACCTAGTAACTTTCTCTATAAATCTCATGTTAACTGAAATTTTTTTAAAATATATTTTTTAGATTGGTAATATTTAAACCAGCAAATACTTAAAGCTTTATTAAATATTTTAATCAGATAAGTGAGTAAAACTTTTATTTGCCATTTGGATGCCTTTGTTCAAAGTGATAAAGAGTGTTTTGCTGATAGTGCTGTAGCAGCAGTTGTAAAGTAGCCAAAAGCCACGTTGTTTATTTACTGGTCTGTGGCCTTTTACTGTGCTTTGTATCAGAGTTCTTAACAAGATTAATAAATCACCCCAGTCTTAATTTTTAAAAGACTTTTAAAATATGTGTTTTCATTATAAGGAACAAAGGGGGAGATTGTTGAGTCCTGTAGACACACACACACACACAATTTTTCTTCAATGTTAAATGTGAGCTGCAGGCTTCCAGCAACCACTTTTATGAATTCATACAAAAAACTAGGAGCATACTAGCAACTTGAAAAGGAAGATTGTAAGATTATAGCCATCTTTCGTAGGATCTTGAAAGCTGCTTGCATTTAAGCCTTGTAACTACTCTGTAAATCAAGTCTCCAACTAGGTAAAGTCTGAGGTTGGCTTTGTTTTTTAAAGAGCAGATTATAATAGTAGTTTTGTCTAGAAAAGTGATTTAAACGGCCTCTTCGTTAAGCCAAACGTGTGATTTAGAGTAGCGAGGGGGCTGCCAAGCGCGTCGGGAAAGGCGGGGCCCTACATTCGGCCCCGCCCAGGTAACGCTGCCTTCGGGGCTTTGTTAACTCACGCGCGCTGCGGCGTCAACTCAGCCGCGGGGAGGGGGCGGAGCCGCAGGGCGGGGCGGGGCGCGTTGATGTGACGTGCCTGCGCGCGCCGCTTTCTGTTGCCGGCCGTGATGGCGGCTACGCCGGAGTCCTCGCTGGAGGACCCACTGCGGAGCTTTGTGCGCGTTTTGGAGAAGCGGGATGGTACGGTGCTACGACTACAGCAGTATGGCTCCGGCGGCGTGGGTTGCGTTGTTTGGGACGCTGCCATTGTCCTTTCTAAATACCTGGAAACGACCGAGTTTTCTGGCGACGGGGCCCACGCGCTGAGCCGGCGGTCGGTGCTGGAGCTGGGTTCGGGTACCGGGGCCGTGGGGCTCATGGCCGCTACCCTCGGGTAAGAGCTGGCTGGCGGGAGGGATGTGGGGGCACCTTCTTGCTGGTGAAATCCGGATTACAGGTTTTCCCCCCTGTGCCTACACCTCAGTCGACGTTATTTTATAGGGCTGATGTTGTAGTCACCGATCTTGAGGAATTGCAAGACTTGCTGAAGATGAATATTAATATGAACAAGCATCTTGTCACTGGTTCTGTTCAAGCCAAGGTACTGAAATGGTTTGTATGGCCTTTCAGCTTGTTTTAAGATATCGATTTGTAGTTTGTTTTAAATTGCGTTTCATTGAAAGGATGGAAGGGGACTTTCCGGTTCTTTATAAAACAAGAGTATTTTGAATTATTAAAACAACAATTGAAATATTTGTTTGACATTTTTAAGGGGGGAAGAAATAGAAGGCTTTCCTTCTCCACCCGACTATATACTGATGGCCGACTGCATATACTATGAAGAGGTAAGTATTCAGTGAGTGAAATATCTTCATTTAGAAGATGAACCATATTTCATGAATTCTGAAGCACACGTTTCTTCACATTTTAACATGTGAAGGGATGTTGCCTTATAGTTGATGCAGTAAAGAAAAGATAAAAGTCATCACGGACTATTTGTATATATGCTCATCATTAACATACTGGCCTGGTGAAGCATGTTGAGAAAAGTGTTACATGCATTTTACTAGCCGCTTCTGTAAAAATTTTAAAGGATCTTGTCAATTGGATGTTATGAAAAGCCAAAATCGTCTCTTTTTCCCTTGGTTGTTCCCATGGAACATGTTAACCATGACATTGAGAATTAAGTTGTAAATAATTCATTGTTTTTGGCTTTAAATATCAGTTTGGGCCGGGCGCGGTGGTTCACCCCCCATAATCCCAGCACTTGGGAGGCCAAGGCGGGTGGGTCACCTGAGGTCGGAAGTTCTAGACCAGCCTGGCCAAAATGGCAAAACCCCGTCTCTACTAAAAATACAAAATTAGCCTGGCGTGGTGGTGCATGCGTGTAATCCCAGCTATTTGGGAGGCTGAGGCAGGATAATCGCTTGAACCCGGGAGGCGGAGGTTGCAGTGAGCTGAGATCGCACCATTGCATTCCAGCCTGAGCAACAAGAGCGAAACTCCGTCTCAAAAAAAAAAAAAAAAGTGCATCAGTTTGTATAGCGTTGTGGGCATCAGTTATTTTAAAAATAATTAGCATTGAACCAAGTTAGGGTCAGATTTAACTTTTGTAGGGTAAATAGTTGATTATTTAAATCTCAAATTAAATTACATAAAATTAAACTCTTGAGTAAAGTTGATTACATTTGTTTTTCCTTGAGAACTCCAAAATGCAGTTGTCTGAATCCTTTTTCTGGAAACCGAAATCAGCACATGGTTTAGTTAAGCGGAGCTAACCCAGTCGTTAGTTACAGAGGGGTTTTTGTTTGTTTTAAGATAGGGGTCTTGCTCTGTCACACATGTTGTAATGTGGTGGAGTGATCATAGCTCACTGTAACCTCGAGCCCCTGAGACTCAAGTAATCCTCCCATTCAGCCTCCTCAATAGCTAGGACTATAGGTGTGCACCAGCATGCTGGCTAATTTTTCAATTTTTGTAAGGTGTGTGGAGGTGGGGTGTCTCTCGCTGTATTCTCCAGGCTGGTCTTGAACTCCTGGTTTCAAGCGATCTTTCATCTCTGCCTTCTGAAGTGTTGATATTAGAAGTGTGAGCCACCACACCTGCCTAGAGCTTTAATTACATGTACTTTGTTGCATTGATTCAAAGATGGATAAATTGTAGGGGAGCTATAAATATCCCTCTACCTCCTCAACCCACTGTTAGAGTAGAAAAAATTTTTAAATCATAAACAAAAAGTATATTCTTTTTTAAATAGTCTTTGGAGCCATTGCTGAAAACTCTAAAAGATATCAGCGGATTTGAAACTTGTATTATATGTTGTTATGAACAACGAACAATGGGAAAAAATCCAGAAATTGAGAAAAAATATTTTGAGGTAAGTATTAAGTGCTCTATTATCTTTGTAGTGATTTCCCTTCAGGGAGGCTGTATGTGACTCTTCAAGTATTTTATGGTAATTTTTGGGGGGGAAAACATTGTTTGTGTGAAGCTGAGGAAAGGATCTTCACAGCCCATGATTCTGCAGAGCTCCCCTTTTTCATCTTTTCCTTTATTTCATTTCTAATTAGTTGATCTATGGCTACAGAAGAATGTTAAATAATACTGGTGCCACTCCTTTTTAAGAACAGTATTCAGTGTTTATTCCACATGATGCTGCCTTTGGGGACCATGTTAATGATGTATGTATTACCTTTGGAGAATACGTGATAGAAATGTGCAGGTGATAAGTTGGGTTTTTTTGTTTGTTTTTGTTTTTGTTTTGAGACAGGGTTTCACCCTATAGCCCATGCCGGAGTGCAGTGGCATAGTCAGGGCTCACTGCATCCTCAACCTCCTGGGCTCAAGTGATCCTTCTGCCTCAGCCCCCACAAGTAACTGGGACAAAAGGCATGTATCACCATATCCGACGACTAACTTTTTGTATTTTTTTGTAGAGATGGGGTTTTCCCATGTTGCCAAGTGATAAGTTTTTACTTCTGTGTTTTTGTCTACATATTTATGAAACCTCCAACCTAGATACCTGTCTATTTTTAGGGTCTTTTTTTTTCTTTAACTTTTTGTTCTGAATTAGTTAGAAAAGACTTACAGGAAGTTGCAAATATAGTATATAGGGTTTTATGTATCTGCAACCCTTCTTCCCCTAGTGATAACCCAGACCCTTTTTATGGACACAAATCTATCACATTGTGAGTAGATTTCTATCTACTGTCAGATTGTGAGTACGCTTTTGAGGGTACATATATATAGGCCTGCAGTTTTGTCTGCTGAAAGGACTACTTTGGTTTAATGAGACAGCAGGTATATAACTGCCTCAGGTAACATATACTAAAATTTTTTTTTGTTTTCATGTTTTTCTTGAATATGAAAAATGCTCATGTTTTGAAATGATGCATAATGAAAATTTTGTACTGTTAAACAGCTTTTACTGATAAAGCATATGTAAAATGCATACCTATCAGTCAAGTGCTGAGCTTAATTTTTCATGTGTATACACCCAGGTGACTATTACCAACATAAAGATAGAGGACATTTTCAGGATCTTGGAAGGTTTGCACACTGCCCTTTCCCAGGCCATACTCCTCAAAGGGTAACCACTGGCCGGACGTGGTGGCTCATGCCTGTAATCCCAGCGCTTTGGGAGTCCGAGACGGGCGGATCACGAGTTCAGGAGTTCGAGACCAGGCTGGCCAATATGGTGAAACCCTTTCTTTACAAAAAATACAAAAATTAGCTAGGTGTGGTGTTGCACTCCTGTAATCCCAGCTACTCAGGAGGCTGAGGCAGGAGAATCTCTTGAACCCAGGGAGGCGGAGGTTGCAGTGAGCCAAGATTGCACCACTGCACTCCAGCCTGGGTGACAGAGTGAGACTGTCTCAAAAAAAAAAAGATAACCACCATTCTGACTTCTGTTACCCACAGGTCAGTTCATATTACTGAATTTGAAGTATGTTTCTTAAATTTATAGCTCCTTCAGCTAGACTTTGACTTTGAAGAAATTCCTTTGGAAAAACATGATGAAGAGTATCGAAGTGAAGATATTCATATTATATACATCAGAAAGAAAAAGTCGGTAAGTAACATTCTCAATTCTTCATTCTCCAAGGAGGTTTCATCAGCTGGACACTATTTCAGGGCATATGTGTGGTATGGGCATTGATTTTGATGTAGAGAAACAGCTATAATGATTCACTGGACTCAGGCACTAACTTTAGTATCAGGATAATTTAATCTATCTTGCCTTGGGTTTTTGCTCTAAAGCCAGGCTTTTTTTTTTTTTTATTTTTTTTATTTTTTAAGTAGAGACATGTTTCACTGTGTTGCCTAGACTGGTGTCGAACTCCTGGGCTCAAGTGATCCGCCCACTTCGGCCTCCCAAAGTTCTGGCATTACAGGCATCAGCCGCCATATGTGGCCAGGCTTCTCTTTTAAAGGCCTTTTCCAGCTTTTCCATAGGTGTAATTTGTATAGCTCAATAATTGGGTATTACCTCAAACAAGTGATTAGCTATTTATAAGTTTCTTTTATCTCAGATTTTAAAATGCCAGCTCTTACCTTTGTGAACTTTTCCTTATTAAAAATTTTTTACAGAAAATGAAATATAGCAAGGCAAATGAGTCCATAAAAGATAAATGTACTCAACTAAGTAGAATTTATGTATCTTCCCCCTTCTTGGTGCATGTTTTACCTGGTATAATAATCACATTTTATGCAGGTTGCCTCAGTGACACCTAGGGTTTGAACCTGTAGAAAGAGGGAAGAATTGTACTTCTTCCTTTTTTTTTTTGAAACAGGGTCTCACTCCGTCATCCAGGCTGGAGTACAGCGGTGCAATCTCGGCTTGCTGCAACCTCTGCCTTGCAGGCTCAAGAAATGATCCTCCCACCTCAGCCTCCTGAGTACCTGGGACCATAGGCATGCACCACCATGCCCAGCTAATTTTTGTATTTTTTTTGTAGGGGGGCGGTTTCGCCATGTTGTCCAGGCTAGTCTTGCACTCCTGGACTCGAGTGACCTGCCCGCCTCGACCTCCCAAATTGTTGGGATTACAGATCTGAGCCACTGCACCTGGCCCTTTCATCTATTTTTGTATTCCCAGCACCTTTGATATATGTAACTAGTGTAAGGCAGGGAGATGATTACTTTTATGAATTAAGGATGCTAGATTCAATAAGCCCATACTTTTTTCTATCATCTTTGATTATGTTTGTGATAAAGTTTTCTGATTATATGAATTCTAGTCAAAACAAATAAAACAGTTTTAGGGAACAGAAGTAGGTGTTAGGACTAAATCTAAGTAAAAAAGCAGCAGTGGGATTATTCAGATTAACATTTATGTGGCACGGTGCCAAAGATACAAAAAAATTAAAACTTGTGCTTTAAGGGATCCAGTTTTAACTGAAGCTGTTGTGCAGTTTTAAAAGTAGAATTTTTTTGGAGGCATAAAGATTTTGTGTTTCCTGAATATAAAGGCTTTTTTTTTCTGGCAAAAAAAAAACCACCTGTTTTTTAGTTGATGTAATTCACATACCGTAAAATTCACGCTTTTAAGGTGTACAATTTGGTGGTTTTTAGTATATTCACATAGTTGTGTAAATCACCACTTTCTACTTTTAAACGATTTCGTCACCCCACAGAGAAACCTCTTACCCATTAGCAGTCACTCCCTGTTACCTTTGTCCCCAGCTGCTGGCAACCACTAATCTCTCTATGGATTTGCCTATTCTGCACATCATATGTAATGAGTCACATACTATGTGGTCTCTTGTGCCTGTCTTCTTTCACTCAGCACAGTATTGTCAAGCCTCATCTACATTGTAGCACACATTAGCATTTAACTCCTTTTTGTGGCTGAATAATATTCCTTTATATGGCTGTACCACACCTTATCCATCCATTGATAAGATGAATAATGCTGCTATGAACATTCATCTACAAATTTTTGTGTGAACGTTTTCAGACCTCTTGAATATTTTAGAGGAATTGCAAGGTTATATGGGACCTCTGTTTAACTTTTTGAAGACTTGCAAACTGTATTCCAAATCTACCATACCATTATACATTCTCACCAGCAGTGTATGAGGGTGCCAGTTTTCTCCACATTTTTACCAACATTTGTTAATTATACCCATCTCAATGGATATGAGATAGTCCCTACACTGTGGTTTTCATTTCTCTAATGACTAATGATGTTGGGTATCTTTTCTGTATTTAGAAGACATGCTTGGCCCATTTTCAGATTGATTTATTTGTCTTTCTGCTTTTGAGTTGTGAGAGTTCTTTATATATTCTGAATACTAGACACTTACAGAGGCATGATTTGTGAATATTTTCTCCCATTCTGTGGGTTGTCTTTTCATTTCCTTGATAGTGTGTCTTTTATTTTCTTAATTTATTATTTTCTTATTTTTCTTTTGAGACAGTCTTGCACTGTCACCCAGTCTGGAGTGCAATGGCATGATCTTGGCTCAGTGCAACCTCTGCCTCCCAGGTTCAAGTGATTCTCCTGTGTGAGCCTCTCAAGTAGCTGGGACTACAGGCATGTGCCATGACACCCGGCTAATTTTTTTGTGTTTTTAGTAGAGGTTGGGTTTCACTATGTTGGCCAGGCTTGTGTCGAACTCCTGGCCTCAAGTGCTCTGCTGCCTCAGCCTCCCAAAGTGGCGGGATTACAGGTGTGAGCCATCGCACCCGGCCTATGGTGTGTCTTTTGAAGCACAAGTATTTTAATTTTGATAATGTCCAATGCATCTGTACTTTCTTCAGTTGCTTATTAGGTGTCAGCGAGGAACCATCTATAAACATGCGTGGTTGTTCACTTGAATTGCACGTAACCACTGTTAGGGATACTAGGCGTTATGAGGCATATTAGGCATTATTAAATACCCTATAAATAGTTTGTGGTAAATCAATCTTTTAAGTTTCCTTTTTTTTCTTATAGAAATTTACATCATGAAGCCTTTAATCATTTTACCCAAGCCTCTAACAACCTGAGTAAACTAAAGATGTGAATACAGCATGGGAAGATTGTGTTCACAGATTTTTTTCTGGCACATCCTTAGAGAGCCGATGTATAAATGACGACCACAATGGGCTGCCTGCAATATGAAAAACGCCTGCTTACCTACCTACCTGCCAATGGCCCTGAATCTAGCTTAGGTTACTTAGTTCAGCATCAAGTTCTACTTAAAAGAAATGTTGGGAATCAGTTATTCAAATAAAAATTGGTTTTGAGGCGAGGCTAAAATCTGCCAAAAACAGTGAACCAGCATGATTGACTTAACCTTTTACAGGAAACTAGAGATAAATTTCTGAAGAGAACTGTCTACTATTACATAATAATGTTTTAAATTCAAACTAGTAAATTTTAGTTTGTCTCCAAAGTTTAACAGGTTTTCATTTTGTACATAATTATACAATATTTATCATTTGTATTTTCCACTTCATTTCTTTTAAAATATTGTTAATACTTAAATGTTCTTTTAATTTTAAGAACTGAGATATTGTCTTGTATACTTATATTAGCCAAAGTTTTCTTTTCCTCCACCATACATATCTGTGTGATTTAATCAGTAAATTATATTGTAATGAGTTGCTAAGAAGACAAATCAGAAGATTGGAGGAACAAAAGATATCTTTACAGATTTTTCATTTGATGGTGGAGTGAGAATAGAAAGACCAGTTTCAGGCTTATGCACTTACGTGGCTCATGCACTTTTGTTTATGTATATGTTCCAGGAAAATCTGGCTTAAAAATACTGGTATTAACTTGTTTATATGAAACAGTGAAAGGTTTTTGAATAACTACAAATGTAGTTCTATATGTATATACCAAATGAATTTTTGTTCTGTGTCTCTCTGTTTTATGTTATGAAGCCATTTGCTCGTATACAATAATCTGTCAAGGACTTTAATCATATTTGTTCCAAAGAGTAGTAACCGGATAGAATTTTGGTATTTACAGGCATTGGTGCTAGATGGTACATTTTATGTCTTAAAATAAACATTGTTTTTGAGACCTTGTGACTTTGTGAATTTCAGAAATACCTTTGAAGAAAGTGAACATCTAAGCAGTTAACTGCTTTCCAGAAAGAACAAAAGCAGTCCTATTTAGAGACATTAAGGATACAAGTCAAGAAATCAGTTCATTCTTTTCAGGTTTATTTCAATCTTAAAAGTTTCTATTGCTGATTTTTGGGGTTCCCCCGCAAAATACTTTGTTCATACTGCCCTTAGCATTTCATTAAGCAGTTTGCAAGGCAGTGTAATCTAAATGTATGGTGCTTTGTGAGGTACAGATAGTGCTAGCTGTTATTAATGATGTCTTAGGACAAATGACCACTTTTTAGTTTGTTTTATAACACTATGAAATTTGTAAAAATAAGTTTGACCTTGACTATAGTAGTCCACCCAGGTTACTTAAATGTCTTTTCACCCTCCAATTTTTATGCCCTCCTGCTTTCTCTCTACATTTTTTTTGAGACAGGGTTTTGTTCTGTTGCCCAGGCTGGAGTGCAGTAGTGGCACAGTCTTGCTTACTGCAACCTTTTCCTCCCAGGCTCCGGTGATCCTCCTACCTCAACCTCCTTAGTAACTGGAAATACAGGTGTGCCACCACGCCTGGCTAGCTTTGTTGTATTTTTTGTAGAGCCAGGGTTTCACCATGTTGCCCAGGCTGGTCTCAAACTCCTGGACCTAAGTGATCCACCCTCCTTAGCTCCCCAAAGTGCTGGGATTACTAGCCATGAGCCACTGTACCTGGCCCTCTTTTAATACACACTATCTGTGTGTCTTCAGCCTGAACTGCCCCCTTGATTTTACTTATATGAAAACCCAGCTCTTTTAGTTCAGAAAAATGAAACTTCACTCATTTCCTGGAGGAATCAGCCTGAAGTCAGCCTCTATGCAACTTTGCCAAAATCACACTCTTGCTTGACTTCCTTCCCCTTCCTGTTCGGCTATTCCCATTCCTTATCTTGATAAATGTTTGCATACATTCCTCTCTGTTTGCTTGTGGAGAACTCACCTAAGTACTGACTGTAGAGGAAATTTGTAATTGAAAGTCAAATAGGCCCCGCACGGTGGCTCGCGCCTGTAATCCTAGTACTTTGGGAGGCCGAGGCGGGTAATCTCCTGAGGTCACGAGTTGGAGACCAGCCTGGCCAACATAGTGAAACTCTGTCTCTACTAAAAATACAAAAACTAGCCAGGCATGGTGGCGTGCACTGTAATCCCAGCTACTTCGGAGGCTGAGGCAGGAGAATCGCTTGAACCCCAGAGTGGAGGCTGCAGTGAGCTGAGATGGAGCCACTGCACTCCAGCCTAGGTGACAGAAAGACTCCGTCTCAAAAAAAAAAAAAAAAAAGTCAAATAGGATATCTTTCCTGTTCTGGAATAAAGCCAAAACTGAAGTCATAAGGTGCCAATCCTCACATTCTAAGACCAGTGGTGGTTAGGCCCAGTGAATGCTACAGGGTTTAACTGAAGGCTGCCAGTTCCGAGAACATGCTCCATCACCAACCACTATTCCACAGACAGCTGGGGAGCCCTGGAAGAGGTCTTCTCTTGGAGGAGTCCATTGTTAGGGAATGTAATTTAGTCTTTTGGGCTTTCAAATGTGGAGAGGTAACAGATTGTACCTGCACTCACAAACCACAGGAGGAGGCTGGGTGAGGTGGCTCATGCCTGTAATCCCAGCACTTTGGGAGGCTAAGGTAGGGCAAATGACTTGAGCCAAGGAGCTTGAGACCAGGCTGGGCAACATAGCAAGACCCGGTTTCTACAAAACATACAAAAAATTACTTGGGTGTGGTGGTGTACGCCTGTAGTCCCATCCATACTAGCGAGGCTGATGTGGGAGGTTCTGAGCCCAGGGAGGTTGAGACTGCAGTGAGCCATGATTGCACCACTGCACTCCAGCCTGGGTGACAATGAGACCCTATCTCGAAAAAAACAAAACCACAGGAGGAAGGCCTGAGGAAGTTACTAGAGATTCAAGATGCTTGCAAGTATGGGAGACCAGTATTTCTCTTACTGGTTGGCTTTGTGTTTACGCACCAGCAGCAGATTCCAAAGCACAGAGATAGAATTGGAGGAGTGATGTGGGAACTGTAAGGCTGAGGGGTATTGAAGATGCACCCTGCCAGCCTGAGAAATGATTCATGAGTTGAGGGTTAGAAGACTTCTGCAACATGAAGGAGGGGATGACGTGGTTTAAAAGGCAAGTGCAACAGATGAGGTGATGCCACCAGCTGGGCCTCAGCCAGGACATAGCTAATTCCCAAATCCCAAGGGACTGCCAATGCCTTGGCCTCTGGGCGAGTGTGGCTTGCTTCTGCACAATGGAGCGGGTAAACCACTTATCAGAATGCAGTTATAGCCAATTAGGGAAAGGGTTGCAATCCCACAGTAAGGCAGTGTTTCTCAAACCAGGCTGCACGTGAAAAATTAAAAGCACACAAAACCCATGCTCAGGCCCTATCCCAGTCCAGTTTAATCAGAGGCATAGTATTTTTGTTAAGGGGTTCCAGATGGTCTTAATGTTTAGCCTTAAATTGAGAACCACTGCAACAAGGAAACCTCTTTTAGCAGCTACTTCCCAAGGAGAAGAGAACAAAGAAAGAAGAAAGTATATAAAAAGCAAACCATCTGTGAATAGAGTGGGCCTATAGTACATACGGAAAAAAACCATTTTGAATCCGATGTGGAATCTTATATGAAATAGGAGGTTTTAAAATAAACAGAACTGAGCTTTGAAAATTGAAATAGACTATAAATATAATCTGAAAATTTAGAGAATCTGGCCCAGAAGGCAAAGGTGATGCTAATCAAGAAGGAAGGGGGATTCGACAGTTAAAAATTGTTGCAGGTCTAGTCTCCAATGACTTGAGTCTCTTCTGTACACCAGTTATAACTTGAAACCTCTCTGAGGTTGCATAGCTTTGCATTTTAATCTGCCGCAGTTTACAACCAAGGGTCCATGGATCATGTTTGGTGAAGTTGGAAATGAAATTACTTCTTTGTTGTTTGTTTTGTTTTGTTTTGTTTTGAAACAGACTCTCTATCAGTCACCCAGGCTGGAGTGCAATGGTGCGATCTTGGCTCACTGCAACCTCCGCCTCCCGGGTTCAAGCGATTCTCCTGCCTCAGCCTCCGGAATAGCTGGGATTACAGGCACCTGCCACCACACCCAGCTAATTTTTGTACTTTTAGTAGAGATGGGGTTTCACCATGTTGGTCAAGCTGGTCTTGAGCTCCTGACCTCAAGCAATGCACCCGCCTCAGCCTCCCAAACTGTTGGGACTATGTGCGTGAGCCGCCGCACCTGGTCTAGGTTATTTTTAAGTAAGAACTACTAATCCAGAATGATAGTGGGAATTTTTTGTTTTGTTTTGTTTTTTGTTTTTTGTTTTTGTTTTTTGAGACGGGGTCTCGCTCTGTCGCCCAGGCTGGAGTACAGTGGTGCCATCTCTGCTCGCTGCAAGCTCCGCCTCCAGAAGGTCTCGATCTCGTGACCTTGTGATCCGCGCGCCTCGGCCTCCCAAAGTGCTGGGATTACAGTCGTGAGCCACCGCGCCCGGCAGGGAATTTTTTTTACACAGCATATCTTTTAATTTTTTCTTACCTTTCTTGAAAATTTCCTTGTTAAATGATGTGAAATATGATATGTCAGATTATAGGTATTTTAAAGAGGAGTATGGGTTATAGAAACATCTGTTGTTCTAAAGGCTCCCTGTAGATGGCATTGCTTGACTTTGTCTTTAAATGTTTTATAGAAAGGAAGTTGTTAAAATAGAATCTACTTTGAAATGCAATCACATTTTAAAGGTAACGAAATTAGATTAAAAAAATAAGCCTACCTTCTGAGTTACTTTCAGAAGATAACACAGGGTAAGTAAAACAAGTTTTTTTCTTGTAAAATTGTATTTGGTTTATCTTTCCGTTTCTGATATGCCTTTTGAATATCATTCATAAAGCTACGTTATTACAATTCATAAAACATTTTCTCCACTATTGATATCTTCTGTGAAAAGAAGACAGATATTTAAGAGGCTAAATTAATTCAAGTGATGTTCTGAAAATTAAATTCACCTTGAAAGTACCTTTTACATAATCAGGATTTTACATCTGAGACACTTAAAACTTCTCATTTTAATTAGTTTTTCAAAGCAGGTTTTTTTTTTTTTTTTTTTCCAGTAGAGTAAGTGGTATTTTTACTTCCAAAGGCTGAAGCTCTGCTTTGTTTCCCACAGTCCTGTAGGCACAGGCCAGGTATTTGACTTTTGGGTTTTATTTTTTCTCAGGAAACATCAGGATTTGAAAGAGTTTTGATTCGTTGATAATAAACATTGTTAGAGGAGAATATTCACTTTTCATACCATAAATTCCTTCACTCTAATAGAAATACAGATAAAGAAGACTGTTGCAACAATATCTTACTGAAAATTAATGGAAAAGCTAAGTTTTTACTTTCCATAATATTGGGTAGGGAAGCAATAAATTCTCAAGGCATTTTTACCAGTTAAGTTGAAACCATTAGACATTTGGGGTTGTTCAAGACATTGAAGTTCTTATGTATTGGTGAAGTTCTGTGACTATCTAGTGAGCCCCCATCAACTGTGAGATACATTCTAAGTCATTGATTATTAATAACAAGATGCTATCATTTGCAAATGATAAACCTAAAATATGGTGGAGCAAATTATCTCCACGATAATATTTTGCTCACGTGCATTCTGCAAACAGTGTCAGCACAGAGGCTCTGAGACCAGATTATCTGGGTTTGAATCCCAGTGCTGCCACTTACTAGCTGTGTGACCTTGAAGTTACTTAAATTCTGTGTGCCTCAGTTTCCTCATATGCAAGGTAAAGATCATAATAGGTTGCTGTGGATATTAAATTAATCAAATACATGTAATGTACTTAGGTACCTGGCACATAGTAAGTGTTCAATAAATGTGACTGTAGTTGGGGTGGAATTACAGGTGAGGACTTAGAAAATATGCATAATGCAAGTCAATTTTATCTGTTGCAGTGTGAAATCTGGGTATATTTTTGAGAGTATAGGATGCATGTAAACATAGCTCCCCAGTCACGATGGGAATGGCAGCTGGGATGGGAGGAGGTTGAGAACATTGTTACACAGTATGTACTGTTATTTAAACAAACAATTTTAGAAAAATAAAGATACAGGGAAGAAAATTTTTGTTCGCTGTTCATTTTTACAGTTTGAAAACAACTGCCACGTGCATTCAAAGGCCAATAGGCACAGAGCAAATCCTCGTTTCTATTTATGGGAGCCTGGATTTGCTGGCTGAAGCTCCAAGATTAACCTTCCACCGCCCTGGACCCTTACTCAATTCTTCCACGGTTCTTTGCTAAACCTGAGACCAGTTAGGTAGCAGGCCATTAAAGTACAGCAAAAAGTCATTTTTCGTCTGAGACATGATCTATCTGCATAACGATATTTTCAGAGTTTAGATGTATTAACTCCAAAAGAGCAATGTGACTTTAAAATATGTTTGTAGCAGTTGCTTCTTGCCTAAATAATCTTTCACTGTGTAATGAGTGCGTGTGTGGGATGCAAGACTTAACTAATTCCTCAGGCTGCCTGCGCATGTCTTTACTAACAGACAAGAATGAGAGAACCTTGGATTGTGTCTGTTTCTCCATCAGCCAGTGTAAAGTGGCACATAGGCTTTACTTCAGAGGGGGTGTCCAATCTTTTGGTTTCCCTGGGCCACATTGGAAGGAGAAGAATTGCCTTTGGGCCACACATAAAATACACTAGTGATAGCTGATGAGCTTTAAAAAAAATTGCAAAAACAACCTCATAATGTTTTAAGAAAGTTTACAAATTTGTGTTAGTCCACATTCAAAGATGTCCTGGGCCATATGCAGCCCATGAGCAGTGGGCTGGGCAAACTTGCTTTCTGCATTATATTAAACTTGCAAGGCCTTTCTGTTTGCAATTAATGGAAAAGATTGTTGTGAATGCTAAATACGTGGTCTTAACTTTTAGAAAGCTTTATACATTACCTATAATACAGTAACTTATTTTTGGTGAATTCACATTTTTTAATTTTCACAGGTTGAAAACAGTGATATTTCTTCTTCCTTGCAAAGCAAAATTAAAATGTTTGTAAAAGAGCTGGCCTAGATGCAGTTTTTATAGGCTCAAACGTTTCAGTAGTTAACAAATTCCTTTCAGGTTATCAGTTTGTTTTTGTTTTTGTTTTTATTTTTTTTGAGGTGGAGTCTTGTTGTGTCACCCAGGCTAGAGTGCAGTGGTGTGATCTCGGCTCACTGCCACCTCCGCCTCCTGGGTTCAAATGATTCTCCTGTCTCAGCCTCCTTAGTAGCTGGGATTACAGGTGCACGCCACCACGCCCGGCTGATTTTTGTATTTTAGTAGAGACAGTGTTTCACCATGTTGCCCAGGCTGGTCTCAAACTCCTGAGCTTGGGCAATCCGCCCACGTCGGCCTCCCAAAGTGCTAGGATTACAGGTGTGAGCCACTGCGCCTGGCCAATCAGGTTATTAGTTCTAATGAGGTACCACTGACAGTCTTTTGATGGGTCAGTGCTTTTAAATACTTTTGGGTTTTTTATTGTTGTTTGTTTGAGACAGAGTCTCGCTCTGTCACCCAGGCTGGAGTGTAGTGGTGCGATCTTGGCTCACTGCACCCTCCACCTCCCAGGCTTAAGCAATCTTCCCACTTCAGCCTCCTGAGTAGCTGGGATTACAGGCACGTGCCACCATGCCCGGCTAAGTTTTGTATTTTTTGTAGCGATGGGGTTTGGCCATGTTGCCTAGGCTGGTCTCAAATTCCTGAGCTCGAGCAATCCGCCTGCTTTGGCCTCCCAGATTGCTAGGATACCAAGGATGAGCTACCGTACCTGGCCTTGAGTAATTTTTAAAAAGTTACCTTTAACTCAGATTTGTTCATCTGCTGAAGTCCAGGCATTAACGGTGTGAGTTCCAGGTGCTTGTGTTGGCTCATGATTGTTTGACAAATCATTGCCCAAGTTTTATGTATACAGTACAAACAATCTCATGTATCTACATTCAGTACCCAACCTTGTTCTTTTAAGGAATGTGTCCTGATAACCTGCTTGTGCTGCATGCACAGTATAGCAATGTACTGAGGTGCTACATATACAAATTACTATTTTTTTATACAAAGCTTAGATGAGAAACTTTACACTTGTGTTTAGAATGAGTGTAAATAATCTCATGGCATATAATTCACGTGGAACAAAGGACTGGCTTCTTCAAACTTAAAAACAGGAAAAACAAGTTTCACATGCCCACAAATAATAAATGTTTAACCAGAGAGAGTATCTTTGGATTTCAGTGACAATTATGACTGTAGGTACAATAATATGCTTTTTAAAAAAATTTTTATTCTTTTTTGAGACAGGGTCTCACTCTATCACCCAGGCTGGAGTGCAGTGGCGCAATCTCGGCTCACTGCAAACTCCGCCTTCCGGGTTCACGCCATTCTCTTGCCTTAGCCTCCTGAGTAGCCGGGACTACAGGCGCCCGCCACCTCACCCGGCTAATTTTTTTGTATTTTTAGTAGAGATGGGGGTTTCACTGTTAGCCAGGATGGTCTTGATCTCCTGACCTCGTGATCTACCCACCTCGGTCTCCCAAAGTACTGGGATTACCTACCCGGCCAGTAATGTGGTTTTAAAATAGCTATTTTCTTTCTAAATCTTGTTACAAGGATTTTTTTTTTTTTTTTTTTGAGACAGTGTTTCACTCTGTTGTCCAGTCTAGAGCACAGTGGCATGATCATAGCTCACTGCAGTCTTGACCTCCTGGGCTCAATGGTCCTCCCGCCTCAGCCTCCCAGTAGCTGGGACTACAGGCAACATACCACTATGCCTGGCTAATTAAAAAAATATTTCTTTTTGTAGAGACAGCGTCTCACTGTGTTGCCCAGGCTGGTTTTGAACTCCTGGGCTCAAGCAGTCATCCTACCTTGGCCTCTCAAAGTGCCAGGATTACAGGTGCGAGCCACTGCAGTGGATGGATTTTTCTAAAAAAATTCTGTTGTTCAAAACTCTTCACTCTCAAGCATGTATCTGACACCCACAGTCCGTCTGTTACTCTTGTTCCCTGTGAAATGTCTGCTTGTTAACCTGAAAGTCCAAAGAACAGGAGAGGCATAGTTTGGCTGGTAGGAACAATATTCCCAGTTAGCCCTGGAAGAGAGCTCCAGTTCAGTTCTAAATCCGATCACCTTCCCTTTATGCTCCCAAGCTTTATGAGAAAACAGCTCTCTTGATTACCACCTAATCTACCTGTATGTCCTTGGGCAAATTAAACTCTGCATGTTACTTTCTCTTTCTGTAAAATGAAAATATCTACTGGCTAACATTGTGGTGATGGTTAAACCAGATAAGCAGTCTCCTCAGCTTAAGTCAAAACTGTTTGTTCTGAGAATCCAGACTGGTAAACTCTTGCAAACTAGAGAGGTGTACAAGAAACCATCCCAAGTAAATGACACATAAGTGGTCCAGGAAAAACAATCCTCAGTTGTTATGAAGGATTCCAAGTTTAGTAGCGTGCCTGTTGTTTACTGTTATGTTCCAATCAGACATCTTCACCACGTCTTTTAGACCCTACCTTCATCATAGGAAGAGAGAAGCCACAGGGGAAAATAATTGAGAGGTTGCTCTTATTTAAAAATAAAAAATAAAAAATAAATCCCCATAAGGCTTTAATGAGGCATAGGGCATCACTGGTTTGATAATTCCCAGCAGAATGCAATATGAAAAGTCAAACGAAAGAAATAATTCCCCTTTTGAAAACACGAAGGTCCCAATGCAGCAGAATTGTGCAGGCCACAGAGGGCAGGAACAGAACTTAGCAAAGAAGTTCCCCGAGACTCCTCAAAATACTGTAAAGTGGACAGCAAATGAAATACGGCTTTTTGCTGTTAAAGTTTCTCCACAGTTAACTCAAAACTGAGGACCTATGTGTAAAGAGTCTGGAACAATGCCTGACATAAAAGATCCTCAGTAGCAGGGAAGGAGAGCATCAGGATAAATAGCTTAATGCATGCCGGGCTTAATACCTAGGCGATGGGTTGATGGGTGCAGCAAACCACCATGGCACATGTTTACCTGCGTAACAAATCTGCACATCCTGCACCATGTATCCCGGAACTTAAAATCCTCAAGACATTTTAATTCTCTTCCCTTCTCTCATTTTCAAATCCACCCTCAATGACTTTTCTGAACATTCAACATGTTTATGTACTCCTTCAATTCAGCGGACAGGCACTGTGCTAGGTATCAGGGATGCCTATCAGTACTCTTTTAGGTATTAGGGACAAATAATAAGATGCATTCCATACCCATAAGCAGCTCTTACATCTGTAATGAGAGGCATATGAAAAAAATAATTGCAACTCAGAGAAATGCAATCATAAAGGCATAAGCTAGCTAGCTACAGTGGCAGTGCAAAGGAGGGTGTGGTCGCCTCTGACTCAGTTGGTCAGGGAAGATTTCATGAAGGGAGCATTAAGTTGATTTTTGAAGGATGAATGGAAATCCACTGGACAGCTTGTCAGGTGTTCTAGGCGAACACATGCAACAGCATCAAGTGTGGTTTTGATGTGGCTCGAGCATAGGGCATGTGTAGGAGGTGACTAATGGGTAGGCAGGAGGGCAGGGCAAGGAAGTGCAGAGTCCGTGTGGCGTATTCAGGAGTGCAGATGGATTCTGGAGGCAATGAGAGGATATTTCAGTACTTTAAGCAGGGAAGCCACTTGGCCAAATCATTTTAGAAAGATTAGTCTGACAGCAAATTTGGAGAGTGGGCGGGAGAGGGGCAAGACATGAGGCAAAGAGATCAGAAAGGAAGAATGAACAGGTAAGAGATGTTGAGGAGTGGGGTCTGAACTCCAGCAGTAGCAGTAGGAATGAAGAGGAAGGGATCTGAGAACTGTGGAGCTAGACCCCCAAGGCAGATACAGTAAGTTGTGCAGGTGCCCGCGGAGCATCCTGATGGGGTCAAGGCCTCTACGGTCCTCATACTGCCCTTCTGCAGGTCAGAGGCCTTTTTCTTTTTAAAACACTTTTATTTTGAAAAGAGTCGTAATAACATTAATTTTATTAGAACTAGAGACTTTACTGTCATCTGCCAGAAAATTTTCCTGTATATAAATCATGTAAGTTTGGAATCAACAGTTTTAATTTTGGTTTTAACTTCAAAACAATAATGATGTCTACAATGTGAATGGTGTCCCCTTTCGATGTTGCTCTTTGCTATACCCAACCTGAGTGACCACACACTGCGACCCTGGTTTCATGTATGTAATAGGCAGCTAAACACAAGCGGCCCTCTGTATATGTGAGTTCCATGGATTTCAACCAAACACAGATTGAAAATATTCAGGAAAAAAAAATGGATGGTTGTGTCTGTACTGGACATGTACAGATGAAGTTTTTCTTGTCATTATTCCCTACACAAGACAGTATAACAACTATTTACCTAACATTTACATTACATGAGGTATTACAAGTAATCTAGAGATGATTTAAACTATATGGGAGTTAGGGGGTGGGTGCAGAGGGTAAACGCATGGCTAATGGATGCTGGGCTTAACACCTAGGTGATGGGATGATTTGTACAGCAAAACACCACGACACACGCTTACCTGTGCAATAAACCTGCACATCCTGCACATGTACCCCTGAACTTAAAAGCTGAAGATAAAAAAAATTCAGTCCAATAAAAAAGTAATAAGGTATATGGGAGGATGTGTGTAGATTATGTGCAAATACTACACTATTTTATATAAAGGACTTGAACATCTGTGGATTTTGATATCTGTTGGGGGGTCCTGGAATCAATTCCCCATGGATACTGAGGGATGACTATTTATAGGTTTGGGAGCAGAAGAGAGGGTGGATTGAGAAAGATGAGGTCTTTTTTATTATTATTATTTTTATTTTTTGATGAGACAGAGTCTCATTCCATAGCTCAGGCTGGAGGGCAGTGGTACGATCTTGGCTCACTGCAACCTCTGTCTCCCAGATTCAAGCAATTCTCCTGCCTCACCCTCCTGAGTAGCTGGGATTACAGGTGTGTGCCACCACACCCGGCTAATTTTTGTATTTTTAGTAGAGACGGGGTTTTGCCATTTTGGCCAGGCTGGTCTAGAACTCCTGACCTCAGGTGATCCACCTGCCTCGGCCTCTCAACATGCTGGGATTACAGACATGAGCCGCTGCGCCCAGCCAAGTTGAGGTCTTATAGATCACCCTAAATGTATAGATTGGAGAAAAGCCCAGATTAAGGCCCTGGGAAGTACCAAAATTCAAGAAATAATTGGAAAAAAATAGAACACTTAAAGGTGAAATCTCGGAATGTCTTCTGCCTTGACTCCAGGGACAGTCAGTTCTCAAAAAGGTTAATGGTCATATAGCTCCCATTTTTGTACTTCATACAATGAGACTTCCAACCTGCCTTTTATCTGCCAGCATTAGATTTTATACATCTGCCCCCAAGTCAACATAATGATGCTGCCTGCTTAGCAGCTTAGCTATCTGCAGCAGTGCCGTCTTTGCACTGCGGTACTTGGGCAGCTGTTTTAATACCTGGTCCTTGTTCTTAAAAAATGAGAGAAGACCCCCAAATCAATATGTTGTTACTAATGATAAGGAACTCAGGTCTCAAATTAATACAACTTAGGATGGAAGCCACTGGTATTCAGAAAGCAATAAATCTTTTAGCCTCAATAGCTGCTCACTGGACTTAGTTTGTGAGTTCACTTGTGAAAAGGAATGAGGAAAATATGAGTATAGAACCAATATTGGAAATATTGTTGAACATGGGGATCTATTTCTTTCTTTTCTTTTTCTTTTCTTTTCTTTTTTTTTTTTTTTTTTTTTTGAGATGGAGTCTTGCTCTATCACCCAGGTTGGAGTGCAGTGGCACCATCTCGACCCACTGCAAGCTCCGCCCCCCGGGTTCACGCCATTCTCCTGCCTCAGCCTCCTGAGTAGCTGGGACTACAGGCGCCCACCACCACACCCAGCTAATGTTTTGTATATTTAGTAGAGACAGGGTTTCACCGTGTTAGCCAGGATGGTCTCGATCTCCTGAGCTCGTTATGTGCCCGCCTCGGCCTCCTAAACTGCTGGGATTACAGGCGTGAGCCACAACACCTGGCCTATTTCTTTTTCTTTTTGATACTGGAACTTTCCTCCTATTTGACTTAAGTAGGTCTTTCTCCGCCTAGCGTCTGGTTGCTCCTCAGTCACTGCCTTGGTTCCTTTTCCTTCTCTGTCGCTTAACTCACAATTCCCTGGGGTTCTGTCTATTGACTGCTCACCTCTACACACATAGATCTTGCACTTTTCATGATTCCAACTGCAAGCTTATTGTACAGCCCCCCTCTCTAGACCTCTGGCTCTGACCCCTCTCTTGAGTCTGACCTCTCCCCTTCAGCTGCCTGCCAGATGTCTTCCTTTGCTTGCCCAAACAAGAGTATGTCTTAGCAAAATTTCTGCAAAAGTAGACTCTTCTGCCTCATATTCTTGTTTCACTAATGGCATCACCATTCTTTTAACATTTCTAATTTCTTCTGCCTCACATGAAATCAATGTATCATACACTGATCTACCTGCGATGGGTTCTCTCAGTCTTCCCCCACTTTCTATCTTCACTGCCATCGCCTCAGGTTGGGCCTCACTCCTCTGTCTCCCCACCTTCAATATCTCTCTACACTTATCTGTGCAGGCGGTGGTGGCAAAGTGCACTCCTAACCTGGGGTTCCAGACTTTTCATCATGCTACTCCCAGTAGCCCACCAAGTTCAGGAAAGACTTGGGTTTCCTGACCCAGGCTAACCCCCAGGATCCCCCCTGGATAAGAGGCCTTTCTTTTCTGGGGTAGCTAGTGCCAAGGGTAAAGTAAGTTTTGAGCTGCCCAAGAGTAAAAGTCAAGACAGAGGAAAGCAGAGTCTAGAAGCAAACAGAGAAATTAGAACATTTTTCCGGGCCGGGCGCGGTGGCTCAAGCCTGTAATCCCAGCACTTTGGGAGGCCGAGACGGGCGGATCACGAGGTCAGGAGATCGAGACCATCCTGGCTAATACGGTGAAACCCTGTCTCTACTTAAAAATACAAAAAACTAGCCGGGCGACGAGGCGGGCGCCTGTAGTCCCAGCTACTCGGGAGGCTGAGGCAGGAGAATGGCGTAAACCCGGGAGGCGGAGCTTGCAGTGAGCTGAGATCCGGCCACTGTACTCCAGCCTGGGTGGCAGAGCAAGACTCCGTCTCAAAAAAAAAAAAAAAAAAAAAAAAAAGAACATTTTTCCGATGATTCTGTTTGAGTCTCTGAAGCCAGCTATGTCTAAAGCCACCGCAGCCCCTGGACTTCCCAGTTACCTCACCTAGTTAACTCTGTTCTGCTGGTTTGGGGCTGGGTTTCTCTCCCTTGCAGTGGATCAGATCCTAACTGGCAGAGCATTCAAACCTTTCAGCCCATTAAACCCTACCCTTAAGATCCTTCTCAATCATTACCTTCCCAGAAAGTAATCTGCTTTTTCAGTTTGCATTTTGTCCATGATACCCACCAGATAATCTTAACAGTTGATTTAGAAACTTTCTAGAATAGTGTTGGTTGCTGATCATACTGTGGAGATCTTATCAAACTACAAAAGTAAGCGTTATGAAACTCACCAGAAAGTAAAAGGGAGGAAACAAAAACCTGTTGTGGGAGTGGTTTGATTTAAATGTAACAAAAGAGGAAATCCACTTCTTTGCACCCAGAAAGCGTTCAAGCCTGCACCTCTCCATCCCCCCATCAGGGGATCATTATTTAGTGAGAATAACTCAAGAGATGAGAAAATGAGTAGCTTACATAAGGAGGTAGATTCTGGGCTTGATTCTAACCCCCATGATGTGGGGATTCCTGAGAAGTGGAGGGAGAGTTGCAACAACGTGTATTAGGAGAGGTACTTGGGCAGTGAGGTTTGCCATCTGGAGAGCAAGTGTTTTTTGTTTTGTTTTGTTTTTTGTTTTTGTTTTTTTCCGAGACGGGGTTTCGCTCTTGTCGCCCAGATTGGAGTGCAATGGCACAACCTCGGCTCACCGCAACCTCCGCCTCCTGGGTTCAAATGATTCTCCTGCCTTGGCCTCCTGAGTAGCTGGGATTACAGGCATGTGCCACCACGCCCGGCTAATTTTGTATTTTTAGTAGAGATGGGGTTTCTCCACATCGGTCAGGCTGGTCTGGAACTCCCGACCTCAGGTGATGCGCCTGCCTCAGCCTCCCAAATTGCTGGGATTACAGGCATGAGCCACCGCACCTGGTCTTTTTTCTTTTTTAAAACTTGTTAAAACAAACAAACAAACAACAAGGTCTTGCTACTTTGCCCAGGCTAGTCTTGAACTCCTGGGCTCAAGCAATTCTCCTGCCTCAGCCTCCCAAAGTGCTGAGATTACAGGCATGAGCCACTGTACCTGGCCAGCAGAGCAAGTTTTAAAACTGGCCAGGTGTCGTAACTCATGCTTGTTGTAATAATCCCAGTACTTTGGGAGGCCGAGGCAGGAGGATCATTTGAGACCAGCCTGGATAATGTAATGGGACGTTGTCTTTACTAAAAATAAATTTCAAAAAATTAACCTGGCGTGGTGGCACATACCTGGAGTTCCAGCTACTGGAAAGGCTGAGATGGGGGGAGTACTTGAGCCCGGGAGATGAGCCAGCAGTCATCTGTGATCGCGCCACTGCACTCCATCCTGGGTGACAGAGCACGAACTTAGCTTAAAAAAAAAAAAAAAGTTTTAAAACTGAAGGTGCCTTCTTGTTGCTTTTCTCTTGGATTACGGGGAAAGCCACTTTCAGAGTGGAGTTGCAATTTTTTTTCCTTTTCTGTTGTATTTCCCTTTAGTCAACCAGCCTTCAGGAAAATCTGACACTTGGATACTGCCTATGTGTGGTGGCAGAAAGTGAAGAGAGAGGCCAGTATAGGACACATACCTGCCCCACATTCACTTATCGTTCCCACGGTAGAGTCCTAGGTTGATCTTAAAGGCAGCTTTGATGATTGACAGATGATTGGCCTAAGTTGTAGGAAAATTAACCAGCTTACCAGGTTAAACATTGGGGTTGTGTATGGGAGGGCTTCAGACTCAAAAATTGATGGAAGTGCCCACCGGGCATGGTGCTCATGCATGTAATCCCAGCACTTTGAAAGGCCAAGAGGCAGGTGGATCACTTGAGGTCAAGAGTTTGAGACCAGCCTGGCCAACATGGTGAAACACTGTCTGCACTAAAAACACAAAAAGTAGCCAGGTGTGGTGGCATGCGCCTGTAATCCCAGTACTCAGTAGGTTAAAGCAGAGAATTGCTTGAACCCGGGAGGCGGAGGTTGCAGTGAGACGAGATCTTGCCGCTGCACATCAGCCTAGGCAACAGAGTGACACTCCGTCTCAAAAAAAAAAAAAATTCTGATGGAAGTTCTGCTTCATTGATCTGGTTAACGTGATCAGGGATAACATAGGATCCAAGCTAATTCTGCCACTTAGCAATTCAGAGCTATGCAGTTAGATAAAGATCTCTGTCCAGCCCTGTGAAATATGAGCAGAGGAGCAGAGGAGCAGAGGTAGGGGTATATGTGTGTGTGTGTGTGTGTGTGTGTGTGTGTGTGTGTGTGTGAGACAGAGAGACAGACAGACAGAGAGAAAGGGTGAAGGCTGTTAGTAGGTTTGTAATTCTTGGTAAAAGGCTGGAGGGGAATCTATTACTTTATTTTTTTACTAGTGTCTCCGAAGGATGGATATAACTTTCCAGATAGCCTTGAAAAATGTGACTGTTACTCTGCAACAAAAAACAAAAACAAAAACAAACAAAAAACAAAGCTCATCATTTTTCACACTCCCCTGAGGTTCCTGGCAAGAAGCATGAGATTCTAAAAAGAGAGAGCCCAGGGTTTTGCCTGTTCAGCTGCCCCTGGTCAGGAGCTTGTGTGTGAATCTCCCCAGAAACTCTTCTCCAACCACAGGACACTTCCCTTGACCCTGATTCGTCCATGAGTCCCCAGAGTATTTTGCTACCATCTTTCCAAACAATCCATGCCAATCATTGATTATGATTAGGAGCGTGGCCACACAGACCCCCTCAGATCACCCTATCCCTCTCCTGATTGAAGATTTGCCTCAGCATCACTTGGTGGGGACTTTCTGGACTAACAGAAGCCAGAGGGAGAAGGCTGCGCTCCTGCCTCTGCTGCTGACTGGCTGTGAGTTCTGAGGCAGGTCCCTCAGTCTGAGTTTGTTTTTTCACCTGTGAGACAGGGATGATGATAGTGGTGGTGGTGACATTTGGGTTTTTAAATTTTTTTAATTTATTTTGAGACAGAGTTTCCCCTCTGTCACCCAGGCTGGAGTGCAGTGGCATGATCTCGGCTCACTGCCACCTCTGCCTTCTGGATTCAAGCGATTCTTGTGCCTCAGCCTGCCGAGTAGCTGAGATTACAGGTGCACAGCACCACACCTGATTGATTTTTGTATTTTTAGTACAGTTGGGGTTTTGCCATGTTGGCCAGGCTGGTCTAAAACCCCTGACCTTAAGTGATTCACCTGCCTCAGCCTTCCAAAGTGCCGGGATGACATGCATGAGCCACCACGCCTGGCCTGGTGGTGACATTTGTTATGTTCACCCATGGAGGTCTCAGGGTTCTCCAACAGTAAGATGGATGTCAGAGCCAAATGTCAACTTGAAATCTGGATGGAAATGTGAGTTCCTGTGGGTATTTCTCACAGTTGACAAACGGCTTGATTTCTTCTTTCCCCTTCTCAGCAGTGTGCCACATTTGAAAAGAATAAATGGGGCTCCTGGACTTTCAGCTACCTTTGCTTCCAGCAGCTGTCTGTAGATCTACTGCATCTCTGCATGAGCAGGGTTCTCAGCCCCCGCTGCATGGCAGGGGGTGGAGATAGACTCTGAATCCGCTCCCCTCGGTCTCCCAGGCTGCCTTCCTTTCAGGCCCTAGCTGATCCTGGACCAGATCTTATCAATCTTCTCCCCTCCTGCTTTCTCTTCACAGAAGGTGACCCAAAACAAGGAGTCATCATCTCTCCTTATCTGCATGTGGCCATCCAGGCCACGCGGCAGGTGCTCTGGGCACCAGCTGCCCATCGTTATATAGAGGAGCAAGTTCCTGAAGGGAGTGGCTACTACAGGACAGAACCTGGGACACACCAAGTATTTGATACCAATTATTATTACTCTTCTTACTGGAGCATAGTGGAGTGACCTGGTTTTGCAAATGTGTTTCCTTTCATTCCTTCAACCTATGAAATGAAACAACTCCTCAGCTCAATACTCTGGTTTCATTGTTCCTAAAAGAATTTAGGGTTGTAGATCTTCCCAGGCAGGCTGTAAATGCTATTTTGGTCTGTGGGAGCTCCAGGACCTGATTGAAAGCAGCCCAGCCCTTGAGAAGCTCTGCTGTGGAGGATCAGGCAGTATTGGGACCTTGGGCTTCCAGGGTGCCAAGGTCTCACAAAGCCTGGCCCCTGGGACAGGGCTCCCTCCAAGTCTGAACCTTAGGGGAAGGTTCAGCAGTCACAGTCCACCAGTGTTTCCTCTCAGCTGCCAACGCTTCTCAGAGGGGGAAGTGCTGCTGCCGCCTGGAGGGGCGCAGCCCTGAAGGTTACAGAAGATGTGGGCAGAGAATGTGGAAAATCACCCAGAGATTGCTGCTCACACTTCATGTCTTCAGAGCATCACCCCTCATTTTATAGCTGGAGAGATGGGCGCACAGCCAGGGAAAGCCAGGAACAGGTTCCGGCTTCCATCACTCAGACACTCAGGAATCCCTGGGTACCCCACACTGATTCACACTGCTCTGAGCTGTCCATGGCATCCAACCATTTGCCCACTGATGCTTCCTCCCTCCAGGGACACTGTCCCTCTTCAGCAAGGGAGGATCCCAGATACTCACCACGGGCATTCATTTTATATAAGCCCCAATTGTGGCCCAGGGGTTGGTCCTTGAACCTTATTCAGATTTACCTATGACTTTATCTGCACTCACATAAGCAGTAGGGGGACAAGAAGCTGTTACTCCAGTCCCGGGAGCCTCTCTCCAGATGCCTCCATTTTAAAGACTTTGTTCTGTTTGTTAACAGTGTAGATCTACTGACTTTTTTGTGTGTCTATTTTAACTCACAAATTCCACAGCCTCCTCCTTGAAGAGAAGAACGGCATCTTCTTTGCATCTTGCCCCATCCTCACACTTATTGCTCAGGAATATTTGATTATCCAGTTCCATAATTAATTCATCTGTCTTTCCTTAAGCACCTACAATGTGAATTCTAGGTTCTACAGAGAATACAAAAATGAGTAGACATGAATGGAGAGTGGGGCAAAAGAGTGGAGAAAGAGTAGTAGCTTATTTCATAAAGTTTGGTAGGTAAGAGGAGAGAGGCTGGGTTGAGAGGCTTATAGAAGTGCACAGGGAGGGGAAGTTGTGGTTGAAGATAAATGGAGGTGACTGGGGGTGGATAATTGATGGAGCGAAGGGTGGAAGAGCCTGGAGGGAAGAAATGGGAACCTGAGCACAGGCAGACTGATTCCAGAAAAAAAGAGTCACCTCTTCAGCAAGACTAATGGAAGAGGGAGGAAAGTGAAGGTGGGGAGGGAAAGGAGAACAGAAGGAGATGTAGCTAAATTTGGACACAGATGTGAAAGAGAAAGTGACTCACCCTAATGTCCTCAGGTTTTCACTGTTGAATGAAGGAGGGGATGTAAGCCCCAACATTAACGTGCCAAAGTTGACAAGGATCCATTGCTGGGATGATTGGGGGTGGCATATGTGACTCAGAAATGGCCATGTGGCCTGACTGGGGGAGATCAAGGGAAAAGGAGGGGAAAGGAGAGCAAAGCAGTGTGACCTTGGCAGGCAGCTCAACTTCTCTCTACCTCAGTTTCTTCATTTGTAAAGCAGAGACATGGTACTATGCACCTCATGGGGTTGTTGAACAGATTAAATGAGATAATATATCTTCTTGGCACAAAGCCTGGCACATATAAAGTCCTCTAATATTAGCTATTACTATTGCTTTAAGAAATATGGTAAGTAAAAGTAATATCAGACACTCTATAGCAGTATTTACAAAGAGCTTTCTGTTTTGTCAGATGAGGAAACCGAGGCTGACAGAAGTTAAGTGACTCAATTGGGGCTCCCCAGCCAGTAAGTGGTGGGAAGGGGACTCAACCCAGCCTTTTGGCTCCCGGCGGGGCAGAGCTGCAAACTTCTGACAGCCACTGCATTAGTCAATGTCCCTGAAATAGTCAAAGCTCCTATCTCAGCTTAAAAGTCATGTCTGTGTGTGTATGAATTTACTGTGGAGGAGGGAAATGGCTCAGACTCTTATCCTGCTGTGTAAAGTTCTTCTTGCTTTACATCTCTGCTAGTCAGGGTTCTCCAAAGAAACAGAAACAATAGGATGTGCATAGAGAGAGAGAAATTGATTTTAAGGAATTGGCTCATGTGGTGGAGGCTGGTCAGTCCAAAATTTACAGGGTGGGCCAGCAGCTGAAGACCCAGTAAAGAGCTAATGTTGCAGTTGGGATCTGAAGGCTGTTTGCTAGCAGACTTCTTGCTCGGGAGACGCTAGGCTTCTGTTCCATTCAGGCCTTCAGATGATTGGTGAGGCTTACCAGATGTTATGGAGGGCCATCTGCTTTACTGAAAGTCAACCAATTTAAATGTCAATGTCATCCAAAAACACCCTCACCTGGAACACCCACAATCATGTTTGACCAAATATCTGGGCACTCTGACCCAGTCAAATTGACATGTAAAATTAACCATCACAACATCTTTGCGCAGCTCCATCAAGAGCTGGCTGAGAGATCTTATGCAAGGTACTGACCTTAACTCCCACTCACCACATGCCCTGGAAAGATGAAAAAGTGCTGTAGGATAAGGTTGAGTCTTTGAACCCAACCCTCCCATCCTTTTTCTTTCAGAACAATGCTGTTAATGAAGCAATTCACTTTGTTTCATTTTCAGTCTGTCCACTTGTGGTATCAGGCTGGTAGGTGAACCTTTTTTTTTTTTTTTTCTTTCCTGATTTCTTTTGACATGGTGGTAATGTTTTCCTTTCATATTAACTACGAGCTTGCATGCAACTAAAGGAACCAGGGAGGGAAGCTGTGTTTATAATCTTCTCTTTAATTATGGTACTTGTTTAAGATTAGCTAAGCCTAGCTCATTTTTTAAAAGTCAATTTTATCGAGGTAGAACTGCTGATTGCAAAAGTAGGTTTTAAAAACATTCCATATCTGTATAGAAATGGTATAAAACTAAAAGTTAAATTCTGTGTAAACTGAAATCGCACCATCTTGAACGTCAGGGAAAGGACATACTTTGTAAACTGGTCTTGGTGGTGTGCCCAAAGTGCAGGGGCAAAATTTAGCCTTTTTTTTTTTTTTTTTTTTTTTTTTTTAAGGCCAGTCAAGTGAAGCAGTGGGAGTGGAGAAGGAATAAAGAAATCTGTAACTGGTTGTGATCAATTAGTTGTAAACATCACTGCACTCAGACCAGCCAAAAATTAGCCTAAGTGTTAACACTATAAAACAAAAAGCATGAGGCAGCAGATTTGTGAAAGTTTTTAAATTACCTCCAGTAATTTAAATTTAAATAACTTAATTAAATTATTAGGTAAACCTGCCAAGGCCAGTAAGCAGAAATTCTCACCCAGTAACCAATGCAAGTAATAATTCTACTGGAATACTCAGCTGGCCAGATATCTGAAGTGTGGCAATGGAAGGACTCTGGACTCTAATGAATAAACTAACCACCTTTTATTTATATGGCACTCTAAGGTTTTGAAAGGACTTTCATTGATATTAATCTTGTTTATTTCATTCTTACAACCACACCTGCTGCCATAAGACAGCCAGATCTCTTTCTCCCCATTGAGACCAAGAGGGGTCCAAGGTCATACAGCTGCAAAGTGGCAGGGAACAGAACAGACTGAGATCATCTTTCCTCCACATCATCATCAGTGCAAGGTCTTTGTTGGGTGCCTTAGAGTCCAAGGGTGGGTGGAGAAGAATGATGGACAGAATCATTATAGAAGAGAATTATGGCCATTCTTGCAGTTGGCCCATCTCAAAGAAAAATAGAGGAGTTCATCCAAAATGGTATTACCATTTTGGGTCATATAAATGTGCAGGCCTGCACATTTACTCCGCAGAATGAGACAACACAGAAGAAAAAAAAAAGAGAGAGGGGAGGAGCACTTTAACAGAATTTAAATATTACTGTTTTTTTCACGAACAATGACAAAAAAACTCCCCAACCTTGAGGAATGGCAGAGGAGGAGGGCAAGGGAAAGAGTGCTGCTGGGGACAGTTTTCTCCCTCGGAGGAGCGAGTCACACCACCAGAGCTGTGAAAGATGAATCACATCTGTTACATCAGGACTTGGTACAGATTTCCTGGGAAACTTGTCACTGAGGATATAATAGAGATGACTGTTCTTTTGGGGAGATGAGCATTTTCTGGAGGGAATAGTCTAAATCAATTTGGGGTTAAGTGGCAAATTAAGATGAAAATTAAACGAGTGTAATATGGCCTTTGTGGGCTGTGTTCACCTCTCCAGGAGGTCAGCATGGTCAAACTATGTAAAAGAGAAAATGTCAGACTTGGTCGCAAAAGTGAAAAGGGATGATATTTTTTATCTCACCTTCCTTGACAGGAGGGGGTCTTTTTAAAATCGAGATGACACCTCTCCATTTACAAGGCACTCCCCTGTGTATCATTTACGCTTTACCAAGCAGATGCATGGTTCCTGTTTTCTAGATGAGATAGCTTAGGGCCACAGCTAAAGGCACACACTGGGCCTGTAGCTCAAAGCCCGTGTCCTCTCCACTCCATCACGAGGCCAACCCACTCAGTCTCTAGATGGGGGCAGAGTGGCTGATGCAATGACTTATTGGCTCCTTGTTATGAAGGTAACCAAACATATTGTTCTGCCCAGACACGGGAGAGTCCTGGTCAAACTAAGACGATTGGTCACCCTACTTCTGTGTTTTCATTAGTACTCATAGGAGATTCTACAAGAACCACAAGACATTTCAGGACACAGCTATATATGCATGGGATTTGCGTGTGGTTTCATTCTACCCAAACAGTATTTGCCAGCATTTTAAAATTTACTCTTAGTCTCCTAAGATTGCCATTTTGATTTCTTTTCCTTTTTCACTTCTTTATAGTTCCTCATTGTTATTGTCTCAGATCACCAAAAAGTGGACAGGGAGGAGGAGTGGAAGCAAGGAAAACTAAGGGAGAGAAATTCATTGGACCCCATTGTTTACAGTGTGGTCTTGGCTCCGGTGCGTCGAGGACCCATCTACAGCAGGAATTCCCAAAGCTGAACATGGTGGTGGGGAGCCTCTAAGACAGCCCCCAGGATTCCCACCTCTTGCCATTCATGCTCTTGGGTAATTCTCTTCCCGCTTCCCTTGAGTACATTTGTCTTCAGGGCTCACTTTTGTGTTTGTGCTTCACCTCCACCCCTCACTTCTCTCTTTCTCTCCCTCTCTCCCCTTCCCTTTCTTCCTGCCCCATCTCATTTCTAACCCTGGGAAAGGCCAGATGCCGTGCTGTGAGCAGACATACAGACAGGTCCACGTGGTGAGGAGCTGATGCTTCCGGGCCCCGAGGTCTACTGAGGCTCAGTTAGGTGAGCTTGGAAGCAGACTCCCTAGCGCCAGCGAAGGCTTGAGATGACAAACATCTTGACTGCAGTGCCATGAAAGACCACGAGCCAGGATCATCAGGCCAAGTCAGTCCCAAAGTCCTTACCCATATAAACTACAAGATGATAAATATTGCTGGTTTTCAACCTTTTTAGGGTAAGTTGTTCAGAAGCAATAGATAACTAATACAAATATATATCAGAACCACTTAGATAACAACTTAATAAAATGTGTAGTCTGGGCCGCACCCCCAGAGATACTATTCAACAGATGTGGCCTGAGATCTTTGCCTTTTCACCAGGAATCCCAGGAGAATCTGAACTGAACAAATTTGTGCTCTTGAGAGCACATAGAATAAACTCTCACCTGGGAAGACCTGGCCAGAGGGAAGACTGTAAGGAAGGGAGAATTGCTAGATAAAAACAAGATGCCCAGTTATATTTAAATTTCAGATAAATAACAAATAATGTTTTAGTCTTAAATCTACCCCATGCAGTACGTGGGACATATTTACATAGAAACAGGATTTGCCGATTATCTGAAATTCAGATGTAACTGAGTGTTCTGTATTTCTGTTTGCTAAATACCATTCAGAGGCCCTACAGGAAGTGAACACCCAATGGAAAGTAAAGTGGTGCCTCCCTTTCCCGGATGGCAGGATTTTTTTCCTTAAGGACATGGAGGCCTGGGCTCTTCCTTCCTGTGGGGAGATGGGCTCCAAGGCCTCAAAGTCTTGGTGTCCTTCTCTCTGAGGAGCTGCAGGTTGCCCAGGATGGGTCCCGCCCCTCCCACTTCAAAGACTCCCACCAGATTGAGTCACTCCTGGATGTTCTGGTGGGAGCGTTTTGAGGAATCCCCCACACAGCCCCACCTCGCCTCCAAGAGGCTGGAGACCCCACAGGTGGGCACGGTGTTGGTGGCCAGCACATTGGTGGCCGTGGCCGGTGGGTGAGCAAGGAGACTGGTTCAGTCAGTGGACCTCATGCCTGGTGGGTGCCGCCCATGGCACTGGGAACTTCCTTGCTCCTTTTGGTGCTGTTGGCACAGCCTCTCCAGAGCAGTGAATGAATGCCAGTCTCCTCCCACACCCCTCCAGGAACGCAGACCAACACAGCTGCTCTATTAAATGTGTGCACTTCTTATTCTGAGTATGTCTGAGTCTCTGATGAGCTCTATTTATTGCAGCCCTCAGCCCTGTGAAGAGGAGGATGGTTCCAAAGAGCCCTGAATGCAGGTGGTTTTACAAAATCAGCCTCTCACTTCTTTGTATATACTTTCTTGTCACAGGAACAGCCTTAATTTTGATGTTTATTTTGAACTACGAAATATAAGATGAATGAGAGTATGAGTGTATGTATGTGTGTGTATGAGTGAGAGAGAGAAAGACACAGAGAGAGATTGGCTGGATAGACTGAAATGCTTAAGGCAGGGATGGAAGATGAAGACTGAGAAAATGTTTGTCTGTGGTAGAATCAGAAACTTTAATATGTGCTTTGAAACCAGACCTGAAAGTGAAGTCACATCACTCTGCTCTTGTTCAGCCTTGCTCAGTGGCCTGATGCAAGCCAAAAACCCACAGGAGGGGAACTCCGCTCAGTCTCTCTCCTGAGAGAAACTCTGGAGGGGTCTGACATTTTGAGAGCAAGGAGGAGGTTTGGAATCAAGTGTACAGAAGCTCTGTTTGTCCTGGAGGCTCTTAAAGGCTCCAGGAGAACTTTTTGGGTGCTGCTTTATATTAATAAAACCAGCATGGCTGAAACAAAACATATTCAAAATGTAGAATCCAAGGATGATGGTGCCACTGCACATCTTGTACGTCAGGAAGAATCCCGTGTTCCTGGCCCCCCACCCCTGGCGTAGCTGACTTGGAAGACTGGAGAAGACCATGAAGCTAGATTTACAGGGTGTTATAGAGCCAGAAGATACTTTAATAATCTAGGCTAGGGCCCAGTGCTGTGGCTTCTGCCTGTAATCCTAGCACTTTTAGGGGCCAAGGTGGGAGGATTGCTTGAGCCTAGGAATTCAAGACCAGCCTGGACAACATAGCGAGACTCTGTCTCTACAAAAAGTAAAAATTAGCAGGGCAGGTGGTGCAGCCCTGTAGTTACAGTACTCAGGAAGCTGAGGCAGGAGGATTGCTTGAGCTCAGGAAATCAAGGCTGCAGTGAGCACTCCAGCCTGGGTGACAGAACGAGACCCTATCTCTAACAAACAAATACAAGAAATCCAGACCAGGTTCCTGTCTAACAAAGAAGAAGCAAGGCTCCCACTCTGGCCTTCAGTTTGACTTCTCTGGGCATCTGAAAAATTAGTAGCAACCCCACAGATTTATTGTGAAGATTAAGTGCAATGATGTATATAAAGCCCTTGGCACTTTGCACTCAGTAAGTGGGAGCTGTTATTTCACGGGTTCTGTGTGCTTGAGTATGTGGTGGCGAGGTTGGGGTGGGCGGGGGGAGCGGTTTCAGCACAGTACAAAAAAGAGCTCAGCTTCCTGAGACAGGGTTCTTATATATTTAGAGTCCTTTTAATTGGAAAGGACAAAATAGGACATTTAATTCAGTCCCTTTGTTTTAGAGCTGATGAAACTGAGCTCCAGACAAGTGAGGGCTTGCTCGGGATCCCACGACGGCCTCCTGTTTGGGAATCCTGTATCATGCCTACACAGCAGGGAAACTGCTGTGCTTTTAGCCCAGAAACTCCACTGCGAGTCATTTATGCAGCAGCAGATGGGAGTTCCTGCACCGCAGACCGAGCGCTTGGCTGGATCTTTTCAGAGACCACCAGCACCGTCACGGTGGGCCCCTGAAGTTTTGTAAATCAAAGAAAGCGCTACATAGAATTACATCCAAAGGCAAGTCTGGATTTGAAATTAATGACTGTGGGATTCAGAAATGATTTTGAGATAAAATGAATAGTTTAAGAAAATTTGCATTGCAGTAGACAGCATTGCTTAGGAAAACTCCTCTGTAGAATTTCAGAGACAAAGATCATGTCTGTTATTTTAATTCATAGCCTCAGGGGGCTTGGAGAGAGGAGGAAGAGTGAGAGTTCTGAAGCTCTTTTTTTTTTTGAGACAGTCTCGCTCTGTCACCCAGGCTGGAGTGCAATGGTGCGATCTCAGCTCACTGCAACCTCTGCCTCCTGGGTTCGAGTGATTCTCCTGACTCAATCTCCTAAGTAGCTGGGACTACAGGTATGTGCCACCACGCCCAGCTAGTTTTTGTATTTTTAGTAGAGACAGGGTTTCACCATGTTGACCAGGATGGTCTTGATCTCCTGACCTCGTGATCTGCCCGCCTCGGGCTCCCAAAGTGCTGGGATTACAGGCATGAGTCACAGCTGTGCAGAAATAGGACTGTTTTCTCTTTCTGAAATAGATTAGCTTTTAAATATATAGCAAAGTCTACCATTGGTCAAGAGCTTGGTGTATATTTTACTTATTAATCTTCACAACAACCTTGGGAGATAGGTGCTAGAATTATCCCATTTACAGATAAGAACACTGAGACCAGAGAGTAGCTTATTCATGGTCAAATAGCTAGTAAACGGCAGCATCAGGACCAAATCTCTGATTCTGGCTTCAGAGCCATTCTCTACCCTCTTGAGAGAGTCCAAGTACCAAACCTATCAGACTAAGAACTATTAAACATTCCCTGTGCACCTGTACATTTCATCACATTACTATCCCAAGGTTAAGGGTATGGAGCTAAATCCTCTTGGTGCCTAACACCCTAGTCTGCCCTACCATACTGTTGGTCTGGAAATTCTGCAGAAACATGGGTGGGATCTTTTATTTTCTAATCTCCAGTGCTCAGCCTTTTCTTTATGGCTGTCGGAAGAAAAGCAGGAACTAGCTCTGTTCTTTAGTCCATAAATGGCAAAGGAGGCAGCACCAGGCTTAGTATTAATAGTTTTTTGTTATTGTTGTTTGTTTGAGACAGTCTTGCTCTTTCGCCCAGAGCTGGAGTGCAATGGAGCCATCTTGGCTCACTGCAACCTCTGCCTCCCGGGTTCGAGCAATTCTCCTGCCTTAGCCTCCCAAGTAGCTGGGATTACAGGTACCTGCCACCATGCAGGGCTTTTTTTTTTTTTTTTTTGTATTTTTAGTAGAGACAGAGTTTCCCCATGTTGACCAGGCTGGGCTTGAACTCCTGACTTCAGGTGATCCACCACGCCTGGTCTGGATGTATATGAATTTATCATATATTAAAGAATATTTCAGACCAGGTGCAGTGGCTCATGCCTGTAATCCCAGCACTATGGGAGGCTGAGGCAGGCAGATCACCTGAGGTCAGGAGTTCGAGACCAGCCTGGCCAACATGGTGAAACTCCGTCTGTACTAAAAATATAAAAATTACCCAGGCGCGGTGGCAGGTGCCCGTAATCCCAACTATTTGAGAGGCTGCAGCAGAAGAATTGCTTGAACCCGGGATGCAGTGAGCAGAGATCATGCCACTGCACTCCAGCCTGGGCGACAGAACAAGACTCCATCTCAAAAGAAAAAAAAAGAATATTTCTATTGTGTCTCATCTTACAGATAATGCTGAAATAAATATTTACACACATGTGTGTTTTTGTCTTGGACTGATTTCGTTGTTATTTATGAAAAAAATCCTAGAAGTGGAATTGTTAGGTCAAAGAATATTTGTATTCTAAATTTTAATTGATATTTTTACCTGCCACAAAGAGGTTGCACCAATTTGCTCTCAGTGAGAAGGAATTTTCAATGCTGAGTCTAACCATCCTTGTCATCTGACTGGAGTTTTATATAACTGACATACAGCTTTGCTGTGTGGTATGACAGGTAAATCAGATGATAAATATATTAAACAAATGGACACATTTGTCAAAATGTTTTGAATTGCTTAATGGGAAAGAGTGTGAGAGCCTGATGTATCTCTGGCAATGACACTCTTGTGGCAGAGAAGAATTGGGTGTGGTTTTCATGTCTGGTAACTTGCAAATGGTCACTGGTGCAAGGTATTTACCATATTTCTCTGGGACCTCCTAACGTCATACTGTTTTGATCTAAAACCAGGTTGGTAAAGAAAATGCATATGATATGAACTTATACACCTCCCTGAATGCTACATCAGAGAAGCATATAGAACTCAACTCTATAGAATCCACCTTCCCCTCTGAAATGTACATCTCAAGGTGTGTGTTCCTGACTCAGGTTAACCTAAACTTACTTGACTTTCTTCATCAAAGCCACCTGAGAATTCAGTAATTCCTTTGCATTTGTGGCTTTTAAAGATTTCCACCTCAGCTGGAGGGTTTAGTGTATAGATCATTAACACCTGAGACTTTTGGGCCCCACCTGAAGTTGTACAGTGGTAGAGAAACATCAGCCTGAGCGTTTAGATTAAAGCTGTTAGCCACAGTAAGCTTTGTAGATTAGCTATGAACTCGTGAGTTCTGTCCTTGTCCGTCATTACCAAGGATGGTAAAAAGTCAACTATATTATAAACCTAGTCTGTATCTGGTATGACTTTACTGCTCCCCATCTTAATAAGGCACAGACCAGTAGGTGACACCTAACCTAATGAAAAATCATTTTTAGATGCTAGAAAATAAATTTCCTGCTGAGTTAGGCCCAGATCATTCTATTAACAAAATGTGCTGAAATATGAAAAAGCATACAGCAGCGGGGCACAGGCAAATTGGAGCAGAAAAGAGTAGACCAGGGGACTAGCAGGCAAGCTGTTATAGCAATTCAGGAAGAAGATGGTGAAGGCCTAGACTAAGGTAGTCCTAGCAAAAGCAGAAGGGAAGTAGCCAATCTGAAGAGCCGGGTGTGGTGGCTCACGCCTGTAATCCCAGCACTTTGGGAGGCTGAGGCAGGTGGATCACTTGAGATCAGGAGTTCAAGACCAGCCTGGCTAACATGGTGAAACCCCAACTCTACTAAAAATACAAAAAAATTAAAAAATAAGTAGTTGGGCATGGTGGTGCACACCTGTAATCCCAGCTACTCGAGAGGCTGAGAGGCAGGAGAATCACTTGAACCTGGGAGGTGGAGGTTTCAGTGAGCCAAGATTGCCCCACTGCACTCCAGCCTGGGCAACAGAGTGAGACTCCATTTCAAAACAAAAAAGATAAGTAGCAAATTTGGGAGTCACCACAGGAAGGCTAAATCAGGACGAAGGTAAGATGTAGTGCAAAGAGCTCAGGCTGGATTCTGACCTCTATCTCACAGATGAGTGACCTCAAGGCCCCGAATCATTCATTCGGAGCCTGTTTTTGCACCTGTAAAATTAGGAGAGGGTGGGCCCTAAGTCCATTGAGTGTCCTTAGAAGAGAAAGGAGAGGGAAATTTGAGATACACGGTCATGTGACGATGGAGACAGCGATTGGGGTGATGGGTCTATAAGCCAGGGAACGCAAGGGTTGCCAGCAGCCGCCGGAGCTGGAGAGAGGCATGGCAGGGACTCCCCCTCTGAGCCTTCAGAAGGAATCAACCCAGCCGACACCTTGATTTCAGACTTCTGTCCTCCAGAGCAGGGAAAGGATACACTTCTGTTGTTTTAAGGCACTGAGTTTGCGGTAATTTGTCACAGAAGCCCTAGGAAATGAACATACCATCAAGTTGGGAAGCCTTGGCAAGAGGGGTTGCTGGTCCGGGGTCACCGCAGCTGTTCACCCGCGCCCGTCTGTCCTCAGGGGCTGCGTTCTCCCCGAGGCATCCACGCTGGCTTTGGAAGCTCGTGGTACAGTTGCTCAGGGGCATCCTCATGTTTTGATAATGCTGCTCTCCTCTCAGAAGCTAGAGTGAGTTCCAGTTGATTCCAAATTACATTTAAACACTTTCTCACTTGCCCCAAGGTTTTTTCTTTGGGGAAAAGTCCTGAACACTCTCATTCTCTGGGGCCATTAAATTTCGCTTGTTTTATAATCAACATAGCAGTTATGTGATAGTTGACAAAGCAAACCATGGCACACGATCTGTCTCTAGCTGTTGCTTAGAATGGTGACTCTCAAACTGGACACACCAGAATCCTGTAGAAGGCTTGTTAAAATACTGGCTCCCTTCCCTCTACCCCTGTCCTCCCACCTGTTTCTGATTCAGTAGGCCATGGATTTCTCATTTCTAACAAGCTCCCACATGGTGGGTGGTGTCATTGATACTGGCCCCTGCTACACTCAAAACCAGAAGGAGTCTCAAACGTTACGGCACATTAGGATTGCATAGGGAACTCCCAAACATCCCTTGCCTATTAAATCAGAATCTCTGAGGGTGAAACTTGGGCATCAGTCATTTTTAAAACTCCTCAGATGATTATTTTTTTCTGTTTTGGGTGGAGGGGGAGAGGGTCTCACTCTGTTGTCCAGGCTGGAGTGCAGTGCCACAATCTTGGCTCACTGCAGCCTTGACCTCCTGGGCTCAAGTGATCCTCCCACCTCAGTCTCCCAGTAGCTAGAACTACAGGCTTGCACTACCACGCCCAACTAATTTTATTTTATTCTATTTTTGTAGACATGAGGTCTCACTATGCTGCCCAGGCTTGTCTTAAACTCCTGGGCTCAAGTGGTCCTCCCGTCTCGGTCTCCCAAAGTGTTGAGATGATGGGCATGAGCCACAGGGTCCAGCTGTCAAATGATTTCAATAGCCAATCAAATAAAGAAAAAACAGTGCCTTAGTGGCCCTCCCTTCCTCCTCTCAGCCAATCCCAGAGAAGCTGGAGGGCTGGGAGCTACCCTGGCTAGGCTTGGGGCCCACCTCTCAAATTCAGGATTGGGGCCTAGCCTTGGAGTGAGGAAAGAAGACAGAAACCAGGATTCCAAGGAGATAGCACCTTCCTGTGGCCACTGCCTATGGGCTCAATCTGGGGGCCCAGCAAGAGAGAGATGCTAGAGCTTGGTCCAATGGCCTAGATGCAAAAAGCCCCCTTCTGCCACTCTCCTGGCTTTATGAATCTGATTTCTGTGGCTTCACTCCTCTTTGCTTTCCTTTCCTTATCTATAAAGTGGGGATAATAAAAATGCCTACCACAAAGCAAAACTGTAAACGATTAGAGAAAGCAATGTACTTAAAGTACCTTGCCCAGGTGGTTTAAAAGAGAGAGCTCAGCAAATGCTAATTTCCCTTTCTCACCTGCCCACCATGTGTTTTCTCCTCCTTCATTCTGAACTGAGCAGGAGAAAGAGAGACAGGCTCACTCATCCTTTGCTTCTAGTTTCACAGCCAGAGTTTGGGGCCTGACATCTTAGTCTCGCTATTTTTCCTATTAAAAGAGATCGTTAGGACTACGTTTTTTTTGGTTTGTTTATTATTCCGAGATTCCTTTAAAATACACATGTGTATCCCTCCTTTGTAAGTGGAAGTGTACTTTATACCTTTTTCTCCAGTTTGCTTTTTTTCACGAATCTTTTTATTTTTTTTCTTTGAGATGGAGTTTTGCTCTTATTGCCCAGGCTGGAGTGCAGTGGTATAACTTGGCTCACTGCAACCTCCACCTCCTGGGTTCAAGCGATTCTCCTGCCTCAGCCTCCTGAGTAGCTGGGATTACAGGTGCCCGCCACCACGCCTGGCTAATTTTTGTATTTTTAGTAGAGAGGGGGTTTCGCCATGTTGGCCAGGCTGGTCTTGAACTCCTGACCTCAGGTGATCCACCTGCTTCAGTCCCCCAAAGTGTTGGGATTACAGGTGTGAGCCACCGTGCCTGGCTTTTTCACCAATCTTGAGAGCTTGTTTGGAGGTTCTGGCAGGGGAGCACAGCTACTCATATACCTTTGACCAAAGAAGACCAGTCCTCCTCTACTGGGGATAGAGCGAGAGCACAGCTTCAGGAGGGAGGCACATAGAGCAGTGAGGGAGGAAGGGGACACCTGCCTAGCCAGCCAGACCAGCCCCTCAGGCTGGTTAGAGACACCGAGTGCTAACCCTATCCTCCATAGCTTCTTTCCACACAGTTGACCAGGCTTTGCCCGCAGAGGCAGCAATAACAAGGTGGCCTCTACCTCACTGTGGTCCTCCAGATCTCATCCCAGTGCATCTCGTCCGTGGTACCTAATGCCTAAACAGAACTCTAGCTGTAGAGGAATCTGAAAACAGAGTTTTTAGTGTTCTTGTTTCTGTCATACAGGAAGGCTCACAGCGGGTGGGAGTGCCAGTCACCACGTCCAGCTCACCAACTCCATTCCTTTCCTTTACAAATGAGAACACTGAGTCATGGGAGGGTTTCATTTGCTCAAGATCACAGAACTGCTTCACAGCCAACAGCCCCAGCTTTCGCCCTTCACTGTTCATGCAGTTTGTCCTTGGTGAGTTGGACTTTCATTGACCAAACACCTTAGAAAAACAGGAGCTGGCTGGGCGCGGTGGCTCAAGCCTGTAATCCCAGCACTTTGGGAGGCCGAGACGGGCGGATCACGAGGTCAGGAGATCGAGACCATCCTGGCTAGCATGGTGAAACCCCGTCTCTACTAAAAATACAAAAACTAGCCGGGCGAGGTGGCGGGAGCCTGTAGTCCCAGCTACTTGGGAGGCTGAGGCAGGAGAATGGTGTAAACCCGGGAGGTGGAGCTTGCAGTGAGCTGAGATCCGGCCACTGCACTCCAGTCCGGGCGACAAAGCGAGACTCCGCCTCAAAAAAAAAAAAAAAAAAAAAAACAGGAGCATACACTGTGAGCTTTTTGTTTTCTCCATGTGACAGAACACACTCCTTCGAAGCCTCCCTTTGGATGCATTATAATCATTGAGTGACTGTTGTGGGCTGAACCGTGTCCTGCCTCCCCTTCCCCAGTTCCTATGTTGAGGTTCTAACCCCCAGTACCTCAGAGTGTGACTATGTGGGCAAGTGGGGTCTTGACAGAGGTAACCAAATTAAAATGAGGTCACCAGGGTGGGCCCTAACCCATAGGAATGTTGTCCTTATAGGAATAGGACACTGGGACACAAACAGTATGGAGGAAGATGATAAAAGGACACGGGAATAAGACGGTCATCTACAAACCTGGCAGAACCAGGGACAGGGCCTTCCCTCACAGCCCTCAGAAGAAACAAACCCGGCCAACACCTGGATCTCAGATTTCTAGCTTCTGAAACTAAAACATACATTTCCAGGCCAGGCGCGGTGGCTCAAGTCTGTAATCCCAGCATTTTGGGAGGCCGAGACGGGTGGATCACGAGGTCAGGAGACCGAGACCATTCTGACTAACACGGTGAAGCCCCGTCTCTACTAAAAAAAATACCAAAAAAAAAAAAAACTAGCCGGGCGAGGTGGCGGGAGCCTGTAGTCCCAGCTACTTGGGAGGCTGAGGCAGGAGAATGGTGTAAACCCGGGAGGTGGAGCTTGCAGTGAGCTGAGATCCGGCCACTGCACTCCAGTCCGGGCGACAAAGCGAGACTCCGCCTCAAAAAAAAAAAAAAAAAAAAAAAAAAAAGAAAAACAGGAGCATACACTGTGAGCTTTTTGTTTTCTCCATGTGACAGAACACACTCCTTCGAAGCCTCCCTTTGGATGCATTATAATCATTGAGTGACTGTTGTGGGCTGAACCGTGTCCTGCCTCCCCTTCCCCAGTTCCTATGTTGAGGTTCTAACCCCCAGTACCTCAGAGTGTGACTATGTGGGCAAGTGGGGTCTTGACAGAGGTAACCAAATTAAAATGAGGTCACCAGGGTGGGCCCTAACCCAATAGGAATGTTGTCCTTATAGGAATAGGACACTGGGACACAAACAGTATGGAGGAAGATGATAAAAGGACACGGGAATAAGATGGTCATCTACAAACCTGGCAGAACCAGGGACAGGGCCTTCCCTCACAGCCCTCAGAAGAAACAAACCCGGCCAACACCTGGATCTCAGATTTCTAGCTTCTGAAACTAAAACATACATTTCCAGGCCAGGCGCGGTGGCTCAAGTCTGTAATCCCAGCATTTTGGGAGGCCGAGACGGGTGGATCACGAGGTCAGGAGACCGAGACCATTCTGGCTAACACGGTGAAGCCCCGTCTCTACTAAAAAAAATACCAAAAAAAAAAAAAACTAGCCGGGCGAGGTGGCGGGCGCCTGTAGTCCCAGCTGCTCGGGAGGCTGAGGCAGGAGAATGGCGTGAACCTGGGAGGCGGAGCTTGCAGTGAACTGAGATCCGGCCACTGCACTCCAGCCTGGGTGACAGAGCCAGACTCCGTCTCAAAAAAAAAAAGAAAATACATTTCCATTGTTTAAGCCACCCAGTCGGTGGTGCTTTGCTATGGGCACCCTAGCAAACTAATACAGTAATTAAGATCTGGTAAGAAAAAAGAAACATGTATCCAGGAGACTAAGGTAGCCTCTTTTATAAATTGCTGTGTTCAGTGTTTCTGTCCACATTCATTTCTGCAACTGCCTCCCTTCTTGATGTTTCTGGTAAGCAGACTCTGGTATCTTCCCCTAAGCGGGGCTCTCTTTCAGAAAATGCTTCCTGCATCTCGCATAGTTCACAAGCCTCTGGAGTGGCGAATTGGCTGCAGCTTCCAACGGTGATAGCATCACCAGCCCTCACAGAAAGGCAATCTGACCACCTCAGAGCTTTTGCCTCATTGGGCACCCAATGAGGATTGTCTCTCTCTTTTCAGCCCTTCCTCTTGGGGAGCTGTGGCCATCTTGCCCTAAATGTATTTTCCCCCATTTTCAGAAGAGGCAAATGTGGCGTGCCAAATGCATTTTTAATGACTGAGATCTGCATTTAAACGTATTTTCCATCTTTGCTGGGTCATTACGTCTTTAAACCCCTTGATATTTTAATAATTTCTATGGTCAAGCAGTGCATAGGTTTGTTCAAGTTATTATTCTCTACACACTCCATTGCTCATAAGATGCTCCAGCAAGAGCCCACCGAAGGCTCATTTAATACACGGCACTGTTCTCCATGTGTCCTTTCGTGGCAGCCTAACCCCGGCACTGGCAATGGTCACAGCAGCGCACATCGCACCAGGCTTCAGATGTAAAGACAGAGAGTACAGCTCAAATGACCCCTGCAAATCCTTTCAGAAGTTGCCACGTCAGAGACCCTGACACCATTTCTCACTAAGCATAGGATGGGCTCTCTCTCCAGTGTGGAAGCAGAGTGTTGACTCTTCAGTAGAGCCCCAGGGCGGGACCGGCCTGTGTCTAGGGGCCATGCTAGTATTATACAAAGGCTTGCTAGTGCTCACGTACGAGAATGAGGCAGGAACCAACATCTATCAGGAAAATCAGATTCATATCCCCTCATTGAGTGAAATGGGCAGAACTGCCTACACTATTTAAATGTTCTCTCTCTCTCTCAGTTCAGCCTTACTAAACATATGGCAGTGTACAGCATGGCTGGATATAATATGGCAGACACAGACAGGACTGGACTGTGGTCCAGGATGCCCAGGTTTCAAAGTCACAAGCCTTTCAGAGATTGCTAATACAAAGGTACTTAAGAGACGGTAGACTTAAAGCAGGTAGAAGTCATTACCTTCTCTGGGCTTCAGTTTCCTCACCTGTAAGATGCATGCTTTTGAGTAGGATGATCCCAAGGCTCCCTTCTCCACCCATTGACATTTGGTGAGTTCACAGCAGAGAAAGACTGGCCACCTGGGACAGCCTCAATGCCTCAGTGGCCTCCTAGAAAAGCACCAGCCCCCTCCTGTCTCCTCCTGGGAATGTCATAAGACAGAGTTGGGTAAGAGTAAGAACAAAGATGAGCAATGGCTTCTCTAGAGGATGCCTGGAAATCCATTCTGCTGGCCTCCTCAGTTGAGCAGATCTTTATCTAGCACCTGCTAAAGGCAGAGTGCTGAGTTCTAACCCTGGCACTGCAGAGTGTGGCTGTGTGGGGAAATGGGGTCTTTACAGAGGTAATCAAATTAAGATATCAGTAGGGTGGGCCCTAATCCAAGAGGACTGTCATCCTGATAGGAGGAGGAAAATGGGACACAAACAGTACCGAGGGACGACGACAAGAAGACATTTCTTATTGTTTAATAAAACAATCAAACTTAGACCAAGGTTGGAGTTTCACAATGTCAGGGACAATTCCCAGTGGGCTGTGTTTGTGAGGTACTGGAAAAGTAAAGAAGGTATATAAACTGTCCCTGACATTGTAGAACTCCCAGTCTTGGTATAAGTTTGAATGTTTTATTAAAATTGAGAAAACTGAGTATTTGGTTTTGGTTGGGGGTGAAATCCATTGGGAACAACTCTAGGGCATATCAGGGCTGCTTTTTGAATGAATCTCTAGACTTACGTCTCTTCATGGCTGTGGTCATCATTAGTGCTGTTCACCAGATATTTCCAGTTCCCTTTCTACTGAGTAGATAGTAGATCCATTTGTCTTTGAGCCACTAAAATTAGGTGTGGCTATGTGGCTGGCTTTGCTGATGAAATGTGAACAGAAGTCATGGGTTTTGCTTTCAGGCAAAAGCCTGAAGAACCATCACATGCTCTCCCCATGGTTCCTTTTTGGTGCTACGGTACTGAGTAATACTCCAGAGGGCGGAGGCTGGCTACCCTGTGTCTCTGGATGAGGTTGAAGTAGCGTAGAGACCTTGCTGATCCATGAGGGACATGGAAGATGAGCAAGAAACGAGCCTTTGTGGGTTTAAGCCATGGAGATTTACAAAACTCTTTTATCATGGAAAATTTCAAATATATATGTATATATGCAATATAATATATATGCATACATATAACATCAAACCTATTATACCCATTACTCAGCTTCAACAATGATGGGTGCTCAAATGTCAATGATCAATGCATAAAGCCTCTGTGATTTGGAAATTGTTTGTTGCTACAGCACAACCCAGACCTCCCTAAAATAAGAAGAAAGAATGTGGTTTTATAGAAACACGAGATGTGTGACAAGGAGCTAAAGAGAGCAGACACAAAATGCTTAAGATTTGATTTGTATGCTGTATTTTTAAAAACGTGTATGCTTTTAGTAATTCAGGAGAGCTGAACATCTGCATGAATTAGCTGAAGTCAAAGTTGATTGTCTTAGTCCACTTGGGTTGCTAGGACAGGAATCCACAGACTGGGTAGACATTTATTTCCCACAGTTCTGGAGGCTGGGAGGTCTGAGAACAAGACGCTGGCAGAATTGGTGCCTGGTGAGGGCCCGCCGTCTGGTTCATAGAGAGTGCCTTCTCCCAGAGTCCTCTTGTGGTGGAAGGAGTTTCTTTCGTAAGAGCTTTAATCATGTCTGTTAAAGGGCTCTTCAGGGCTCTGCCTCTAAGACTGAATCACCTCCCAAAGCCCCGCCTCCAAATACCATCACCCTGGGGGCTAGGATTTCCACCTGTGAACTTTACCTAGCATTGCTGAACACTCAGAATGGGCCTGCTTTGTGTTCTCCTGTCCCTTCTCTCCACCTAAGGCCATCCCCTCCAGCTCACCCTCCAGCTCTCCTGGTAGCTGGCACCCAGCTTCTCATGAGCTCCACGATGTGTTTTCTGTGGAGAGAGATGGAAACCCTGTGGCCTTGCGCAGGGACCTACCTCAGCTCTCTGGGCCTGGCTTTTCACATCTGGCCTCATGAAGGATGTGTAGCTGCTGCCGACCTCAGGGGCAGCTCCAAAGAGTTAGGTCTGCTGAACAGTTAAGTCCTGTTCTCTCCACAGAGCCAGTTTGATGTAGTGCATTTGAAGTCACACGGGGGCCTTGAGGCACATGTTTTGTTATTCCTTAGCTATACTTGTTGCAATGATAGTAGTGTAGCAAAATCTCCCAGCAAAACCTCCACCGGTGGCTGAGCCCACTGAGGACCTGTGTTTGACGGGTTAACTTTCTCTCTGTGTAGTTCCTAAAGGACTGGAGTGTTGTTGCCCAGCTACCCATGTTTTCCGCTAGTCTGCTGGACTGCCACAGAGCTGGCACTGCTACTGTTATTCTGATTTTGTAGTGTATGTAATTGGGCAATTCTCCCCTCTACTCTTCTTTGTAAAAGTTAATTATTTTTCTACTGAGTTCCTCAAAAAGAAGTCCAGTTGGAATTTTGATTAGGATTGCATTAAATTTATAGGTTCATTGTTGATATAATTAGGTCTTTATAAATGTCATCCAAAATAAGTCGTCTTACATGAAGTCGTCCTACCCAAAATGTGGAATGTATTCTATTTATTCAGATCATTTTATGTTTCCTTATTAGAATTTAAAACATGTTTATAGAAGTTTTGTGTATTCTTGGCTATTACCTAGGTATATTTTGTACTTATTGCTGCTATTGTAAATGGTATCTTTTAAATAATATTTTCCAGCAGTTACTGTGGGTGGACAGAGATGCTGTTGATTTTTGCAGGTAGATTTTCTGTCTGGTGAACTTGCTGAACCTTATGAGTTCTAATTTCTTTTCTTTTTTTTTTTTTTTGAGACAGGTCTTTGTCAGGCTGGATGCAGTGGCGCGATTTTGGCTCACTGCAACCTCTGCCTCCTGAGCTCAATTGATCCTCCCACTCAGCCTTTGGAGTGGCTGGGACCACAGGCATGTGCCATGATGTCCGGCTAATTTTTTGTAGAGATAGGTTTTGCCATGTTGCCCAGGCTGGTCTTGAACTCCTGAATTCAAAGCAATCTGCCCATATCAGCCTCCCACAGTGCTGGCATTACAGGCATGAGCCACTGCACTGGGCCTGAATCTGTTTTTTTCTAAATTGACAGGTTATTTTATTTTTTTACTGCTACAATAAGAAGCACCCGCCCCCAACCACAGTTAATCTCTGTGATAGGTGGGGGTTGGGGCTTACAGAAAGGGTGACCCACTAGACAGGAGTGGAAAATGCCTGGGTTTTTGTGACACTAACACCTGTGTCCTCCATAGATGGGGATCACATCGCAGAGCTTGTGAGAAGCTGAGTCCCAGCTGCCACACACATTCAGACACTGCTGTCGGGCCACGGGCCATGCTGATGGAGAAAAGGTGGCCTAAATTCTCTGGTAATGGGGGTGAGAGAGAGAGAGAGGGATGTGGCGACGAAAAGGAAGACAGAATAAGGAAAGGAATAGGGACTTTGGGGGACTTTGCCTGGGTTGGGGGTCAGGCTGGGGCCTGGCAGGTATGAAAGACAGAGGGTGATAAAAGGGCATCCGGTGTCAGAGAGCAGCTGGACCAGAAGACCCACCATCTGACAGCAACACCCAAAGACCTTTGGTCACATAATGTGGGGACAGGGAGGGAGGAGCTCTGGCACTGGAGATAGACTTGGGCACCCGGCAGTGCCCTCCCACCCCATCCACGCTGACTAGTTCACGGAGGCCTTGCGCCATGTCACTGTGCTGCCTTGACACTGACACCCAATGCTGCCGGCCAAGGGACTTCTCAGGGTTCAAACTTCCTACATTCCCAGGGCTCTCAGAAATCAGAGCTGAACCCACAAGGCACACAGAGCTGAGTCTCTGAGCTGGCTCCCAAAAAGAAGTGTGTTGAGGGAAACATTGCCAGCAACACTGAGAACGCTTTCACTGGACCACTGTTTACCTTGTTTAAGGAGAAGCTGTCATGAAGCCTTAAGGTTGCTTTGATTTGGAGACTTCTCCTCACACCAGAGAAACAGCGGCGTAGGGCCGGCCGCCTTCTGCCCTGCACAGTGTCTTCCAGGGCTGTTGGAGGCAGGATGTGGCGGCCTGGTTCAACAGCTGTGATTAGTGACCCTGATTGTAGCCGCTGGCTGAGTGATTGTAAAATCAGGAATTGAGGAGGTTTTTGTGTTGCCTCCTGGCCCCTCCTGCAGGAGCTCTGATGGAAAGGTGAACGTGCTAAGTGCAGTTGTGCTTTCTGATGTCTGCTCCTGTTTTTGCCCTTTCACTGCTTTTTTTTTTTTTTTTTTTTGAGACGGAGTCTTGCTCTGTCGCCTAGGCTGGAGTGCAGTGGCCGGATCTCAGCTCACTGCAAGCTCCGCCTCCCGGGTTCACGCCATTCTCCTGCCTCAGCCTCCTGTGTAGCTGGGACTACAGGCAACCACCACCTCACCCGGCTAGTTTTTTGTATTTTTTAGTAGAGACGGGGTTTCACCGTGTTAGCCAGGATGGTCTCGATCTCCGGACCTCATGATCCGCCCGTCTCGGCTTCCCAAAGTGCTGGGATTACAGGCTTGAGCCACCGCGCCCGGCCGCCCTTTCACTGCTTTTAATGAATTCTGGGTTCAGGCACCCCAGAGCCTTGAACGTATGGAATCTGTCCTGGGAGAATCTGTTTGTTTTATAGAGGTGGCGATGAGCAGAGGCATCCAGGCAGGTCTATTCATGTGGGAAAGCAGAGAGTTGCCCTGGATCCCACTTCAGGCCAGACCCTTTGTGTCTCCAGGGGAGACAGGCCTGGCACTGTCTGTAAGCAACTTTGGAAGAAGCCAGACTTTACCTGTAAACGTATAACAGAAAAAAAGACTCTATTTTGGAGCAAAGAATCCAGAAAAAGGGCTAATGGCGGATGACAGCGTAAGTCTGGCCCAATGACCCAAATCCTGAGTTTGTGGAGGTATTTCCAGGGGCTGAACGGCCAGGCCCAGGCTGACCCCAGGGAACCCCCAAAGCCCATGAGTGAGGCCTGCGTTTCAGGGTGTGCTCCTTGTTTCCTGTGCCGGCCTGTCTCCACATGCTGGGTGGTTGTGAAATAACAGCTTGCAGTGACTCAGCTTTATAAATAGGACATTTACAGTGAACATTATAGGAAATTCCCAGAGTCTCCTGCCGGGGCTTATTTTAGGTGTGCAGCTTACACAAGTGAAACCCCAGCCGCCCTCTTCCAGCCTCTGCTCCCCGCAGCATCGTTGGTTATCTGATTTGAGGCACTTGCTTCTGCTGTGTGACAGGAAACCACCCCAGGAGGTCTGAGAGCAATGAGGAAAGGAGGCGTCCATCTCCAGCCCCATTCAGACACGCTCCTGGAAGAGAACAGCTCACATTTGGCTCACATTCCCATGTGCCAAGTGCTCTGCTGTGTTACCTCAGTGACTTTCACTGACTCCCAAGGAAGTAATAGGGATGGGGAAACTGGAATTCAAACCCATGTCCAACTCCCTCTGGATCTCGAGAGATAAACCACAGACACAACTTTTCCTGAACACAGAACAAGAAGGCAAAAGAAAGCAGAGGTCCCTGTTTTCAGGGGAGGACAGGAGAAAGGTGCCAGTACCCTGGTCTTTGGTTATATTTCCCTTTCCCTCTTCAGTAACACATTTCTTGGCAGGGCGTCTTTTCTGGAAAACCAGACTTGAACTTGGAGTGGCTCAACAGCCCTTGCTGTAGCTAGGTTTGATGGAGAAGCTGAGAGAGCTGCCTGCACCCGAGCAGGAGGCTCTGTCATGGAGGGGCTCAGGCCATTGCAGGCTTAGAGCCTAAATGTTGTGCAAATATTTGCCCAACAACTCCCAGTGTGCCTTGGAATAAGCAGCAGGAGCAGCCCTGGCTGAGTCCCTGAAGAGAAATGTAGATGTGATGCCTTTGAATGGCTCCCAGCTTCTACTTCCTTATAATTTGCCAGGATCTCTGTCGCCAACGAGCCTGGTTACAAGGAGAGGGGGCTCCGTGCTAGCCTGCTGGGCACAATGGAACCTTCCGCATTCTCCAGATGAAGCCGGCACACCCATGCCTTCATCAAGCAGCAGGCACTGCCAATGCGTTTTTGAGCTACAGAATTGTATTCCCAGCAATCTGTGAGATTCTCCCCCTAGATCCTTACAAAGCTTCTGAATTTATGGAGTTCAAAACAGAACATCCAGACTGGCTTGTCTTGTATTCTCTTTCAGTTAAGGCTGCCTTCCCTAGTCCCCCTAGTTAGAAACGATTGGCTCATCCTTTAGCCCTCTGCTGCTCTGCCCTTGCCCCCCCGAGTCTGATTGATTCTCCCTCCTAGCTTTCCCCTCAGTGCCTGGAGTGCATGGGTCTGACCCAGTGGGTGGTTGGCAGGGGTAGGAGTGGGAGTTGGGAGGGGCACATGACCCAAGCTGAGCTCATTAGAGCCCTCCCCCAGGGTTTTTCTAGCTGCAGCAGGCTCTTTTCTCTCTAGATGCTTGCTGGAAGGCTAGGAATCCAGAGAAACCTGTGGCCGTGCATCCACAGCCTGGCAAAGCCTGCCTGCAGCAGCAAGGGGACATGGTGCTGCAAGGAGAAGCCGTGATGAGTCGCAGAGAGAGACTTCCTGAGGGGACAGAGTTCCCAGTGCAGCTGTCCCTAAACCAGGTCCACCCCTGCCCCCCATCCATCCTCCACAGGCCACCAGGATTCTTTTCCATGTTCTCCAACTTTTTGTTTTAAAAAAATCTAGCTGCAAAGAAGCTGACAGAATAATCCAGTGAATACCTACATAGCTTCACCTACATTCACCAGTTATTAGTGTTCAGTGACAGTTATGTTCCCTTTTTTCCTATATATTCATGTATGTGCGTTTTTTCTGAATCATTTGAAAATAAGTTGCTGATGTCATGACACTTCTCCTCTACATATTTCTGCATATATTGCCTTAGAATGCGAACATTTTCCTACACAGTTACAATACCGTGATCACATTCAAGAAATTTAACAGGGCTGGGCGCTGTGGCTCATGCCTATAATCCCAGCACTTTAGGAGGCCAAGGTGGGTGGATCACAAGGTTGGGAGTTCAAGACCACCCTGGCCAACATGAAACCCCATCTCTACTAAAAATACCAAAAAATCAGCCAGGCATGGTGGTAGGCAACTGTAATCCCAGCTACTTGGGAGGCTGAGGCAGGAGAATCGCTTGAAACTGGAAGACGGAGGTTACAGTGAGCCAAGATCATGCCACTGCACGCCAGCCTGGTCAATAAGAGTGAAACTTTGTCTAAAAAAAAAAAAAAGAAAAATTAACAATAATATAATAATATTATCTAATATTAATATATATATCCACATTCAATTTTGCCAAGTAGAATTTGTATATGGATATAAGATATTATTATCGTTGTTTTTTTCCCTTTTCAGTTCAAGAGCCAATCATGGGTAACAAATTAAATTTAGTTGTCGTATCGGGTTAGTCCCCCGTAACCTAGAATTGTTTTCCTGTCCTTTTTTATACTTCATGACACTGGCATTTTTTGTATCCTTCAATTTGGATTTGCTTTTTCCTCATGATTAGAGTCATGCTATATATTTTTAATAAAACTGGATGATTTTCAGTGTATCACATTAAGAGACACATCATGTCAGTTATTGCTGGTATTAAGTTTGATCACCTTGTTAAGGTGGTATCTGCCAGATCTTTTCATTGTAAAGGTACTATTTTCCCTTGATACATGGGAATAATTATATAAATATATATATATCTGTTCTTGTAAAGTGGAAATTAAATATATGTTCTTATGCTGGTTCCCTTGGCTCCAATTTCCACAGGTCAACATAAAGAAGGCCCAGTTGCACCTGCATACACAGTGGGTTGCGTTAGAGGGGAGGAATGCTGAGCTTAGAGAATCAGCATCTTTTATGATGGGCAATAAGTCTCTGACCTCTTCTGCAGAAGACATCATCTTTCTTACTCTAGGCACTAAGCATGCCTGTACTTTGCTCCAGCGGGAGTCTTGTCTTCCAAGGCTATTTGCTATTCAAATGCCGTTGGAAAGAGATTCCAGAACAGAGGCAGTGAGTGCTCCTGCTCATAAGACACCCACAAATGTGAGAGACCCATGGAGAACAGTCTCCCAACAGATCCTGAAAAGTTATCTTTGTAAAACACAATCCAGTCATGTTATGTTGTGGCTGGTGGCCTCCCAATTCCTAGTCTCTGCACCTTCAGTAGTGGACAACCCCACCTCCCCTGACCCACAGCTGTGAGCATGGTTTTCCAGAATTCGGTCTGCGTTTCCCATCTTCTCTCTCAGCAAGGTGTGGCCTTGTGACTAAGTTCTTGGCAAGAAGCTTTAAGTCTAAGTAAGTGTGTGCACCTTCTGGAAAATGCCCTTAAATGATAGTGTGCCTTAAAGGATAGGGAGTGTGCCTTTCTCCTTCTCTTTCCTTCTTTGTACAACATAAAGTAGCAGCCTCCCTCCTCCAAGGCACTTGCTAATTCTCTCTCTGCCTTGTTTGTTTCCACAGCAGATAACACCATTTGACACAATATTTATTTTGCTTATTTTGTATATTGTCTATGTCTTCTCACTAGAATGTAAACTCCATGAACAGGGCTGGTACTAGCATATTTGTATCTGTTGTTGAAATATTGAAACACTTCTGTACCAGTGGGTGACTGGTCACTGCCCCAAGTCCCTGTGTGCTCTCCATGGCACCTCCCAGCTACCCAGCTGTCTCAGTCTTCTTGGCCTGCCATAATAAAATACCATCAACTGGGTGGCTTCAACAACAGAAATGTATTTTCTCACAGTTCCGGGTCCTAGATCAGCGTGCGAGTCAATCTGGTTCCTGGTGAGGTTTCTCTTCCTGGCTTGCAGGCAGTTGCCTTCCTGCTAAGTGCTCACATCGGGAGGGAGAGACAGAGTGTGCATGCTCTCTGGTGTTCATTCTTCTAAAGGACACTAATCCCATCAGACCGACGCCCCCCATCCTTCTGACCTCACCTAACTCATTACCTCCCAAAAAGCCCCATCTCCAAATACCATCGCACTGAGGATTAGGACTTCAACATAAGAATTTTGGGGCCGGGCGCAGTGGCTCAAGCCTATAATCCCAGCACTTTGGGAGGCCGAGACGGGCGGATCACGAGGTCAGGAGATCGAGACCATCCTGGCTAACACTGTGAAACCCCGTCTCTACTAAAAAATATAAAAAACTAGCCGGGCGAGGTGGCGGACGCCTGTAGTCCCAGCTACTCGGGAGACTGAGGCAGGAGAATGGCGTGAACCCGGGAGGCGGAGCTTGCAGTGAGCTGAGATCCGGCCACTGCACTCCAGCCCCGGCAACAGAGCAAGACTCCGTCTCAAAAAAAAAAAAAAAAAAAGAATTTTGGGAGAAACACAAACATACACTCAAGGACAATGAAACAGGCCTTGACTCAAATAGTAGGGGGCTCCCAGGACCCCACTTCTGCGTGAAGGCCAGTGATGCCCTGATCAGTCAGTATGCCATGCCCCCGACATGTTCAACAAACACTTCTTGCTTGAACGCATGATAGAGTCTAGGATGGTGCCAAGCCATTCCATTGTCCATCCCAAACTCAAGAAGAGCTGGAGTCAGGTTCTTCAGTGAGTAAAACTCAGGGAAATTACCAAGCAGCACTTCTCTGCTATTTTTAAACAAAGGGCTTCTTTCCTCAAACCCTTCCTGTTCCTATCTCATCCCACCCTGGCGGAAGAGGAGATGACTGGGTGGAAACATAGAAGGGAAATCATTTTATCCCCCTGAGACGATCCATTGCTAGGCCTTTCCCTATATCAATTACAGGATCAGCAAGTGCAGGAGAAGCAACACTGCACGGTGTGAGTGCCAGGACGGGAACACGCAGGCTACCATCAGCTCATCGCCACATACATCTTCTCACTGCACAGGTGTGAGTGCCGGGACGGGAACACACAGGCTACCGTCAGCTCATAGCCACATACATCTTCTCACTGCACAGGTGTGAGTGCCGGGACGGGAACACGCATGCTACCGTCAGCTCATAGCCACATACATCTTCTCACTGCACAATGTGAGTGCTGGGATCGGAACACGTGGGCCACCAGCCAGTTCAGAGCCACACACATCTCACGGCACAGTGCGTGTGCCGGGACGGGAACACATGGTCCAGTGGCCAGCTCAGAGCCACACACATCTTACTGCACGGTGTGAGTGCTGGGACAGGAACACATGGGCCACCGTCAGCTCAGAGCCATACACATCTTCTCACTGCATGGTGTGAGTGCCGCATGGGAACATGCGGTCCACTGGCCAGCTCAGAGCCACACACATCTTCTCGCTGACCTTACCTCTCAGGAGTTCCATTCTGCACCAAGGTGATGGAGCAGTTTAAAAGCATGTATCTGTCACATTTTTAAATGTGCAAGCCTGGTGAACCAAGAGATTCTTCGTTCTGGGATCTACCTTTGCACACACGTGCTCAGGGAGGCATTCCTTCCAACAGCAAAAGCAGTTTAAATAATCTAGATGTCTAGCAGTGGGGAAACAGCTAATGGATGTATTGCTAGAGAACACACTATGGGTGGGGAGACTGGATGACTGAGGAGGAGAGAGAAGGAGAGGTTTTGAGGGCTGAGCGCTTGGTGAGCACGGGCTGCCAGCTGTCCCGGCTTTTGGCAGCCTGCTTGCTGCAGACAAGTGGCCGTGGGTACGTCATCACTCAAGAGCATTCTTGCCGGCTTTGCTGATGCTGGTGCATGTGCAGCATGGGAGGAGGTGCAGGCCTGGTTTGACCTAACCATGGATCTGTCTTTAATCACTATTAAAAGCAGTCATTGCTACCCTCCCTGGTGGCACTGGAGTACTGAAAGTGTAATGGAAAGAAGTTGAACTAAAAGTAATGTCTTAAACCTATTAATTTAGAATGACCAAAAGAAAAAGAAACCCACAGGAGAGAACTCTTGCCTTTTATTTCCCATTAATTGAGCCAAAGAAAACTCTTTCCTTCAAATGGCTAAGCCGAGCCATTCTTCTAGCTCTCATTGTTCTCTGGTGTTTGCAAAGGGCACTATCTGGCTGCGCGGCTGTGCGAAACAGCTCTCAGGACAGTCGTTTAACTGAGGACAAACAGCATGGCGGATCCAGCTTTCTCACAGTGGCTGCAGGGAGTTAATAAGAACTCCAAGAAAAAATAAACCTGGGCCGAGCACCGTGGCTCATGCCTGAATCCCCAGCACTTTGGGAGGCCGAGGCAGGTGGATCATTTGAGGTCAGGAGTTCAAGACCAGCCTGGACAACATGGTGAAACCCTGAATCTACTAAAAATACAAAAATTAGCTGAGCATGGTGGTACATGCCTGCAATCCCAGCTACTCAGGAGGCTGAGGCAGAATTGCTTGAACCTGGGAGGCACAGGTTGTAGTGAGCCAGGATCCCACCACTCCACTCCAGCCTACACTCCAGAACAAGACTCTTGTCTCAAAAAAAAAAAAAAAAAAAAAGGCCTGGGAAGCACTGGGTTAAAAGAAGTAAAACACCAGCTGGGTGCAGTGGCTCAAGCCTCTAATCCCAGCACTTTGGGAGGCTGAGGCGGATGGATCATGAGGCCAGGAGATCGAGGCCATCCTGGTTAACACAGTGAAACCCCATCTCTGCTAAAAATACAAAAAAATTAGCTGGGCATGGTGGCGGGCGCCTGTAGTCCTAGCTACTTGGGAGGCTGAGGCAGGAGAATGGCGTGAACCCGGGAGGTGGAGCTTGCAGTGAGCTGAGATCACACCACTGCACTCCAGCCTGGGTGACACAGTGAGACTCCGTTTCAAAAAAAAAAAAAGAAGTAAAATACCTTTCTTTACAATAAAGCCTTAAACATATTAATGTGCAATGCAAATCTTCAAGAAGGGTATGGAAAACCGTGTTGGTTTCCTGCTCAACATTCCCCGCCACACGCCTTTGCTGAGAGACCCTCGATTTTGTTGGTTTACAGCACCTGTGTATCTCACGGGCGCCTCCCTGATCCCAGGAAGAAATGTTCACAGGTCTGAGCCGTTTTCCTTCGGTGACTGCTTTAGTTTGGCCATGTGCTGCAGTCCTGCATGTAATGAATGTAAAGACAATCAGCCCTGGGAACCTCTAGGAAGGATTTCTTGACTCTTAAAACATGACACAGGATGAGTCCTTGCCTCTTCCTGCCTTAGGACATTGTCATGTGAAGACATGGGCTTGGCGCTACTTCAGTCCTGTTGAAATCATGAGGGAAAAGTCAAGAAAATCTCAGAGAAATGGATCTTGATCTTTGATGCTGTTAAGTTGTGCATGAACCAACCCCGGAATGGCCCTTTGAGTTTGTCACTTTGTAGTTTAGGTCTTAGGGTATCCTGTGATGTTCAACTCATAGCACCCTGAAACCAAGGGGCACATAAAGTACAGACAGTGCCCAACCAATTCATCTGACCACAGAAGGTCTCCCCAGACTAGGGCTCTACTAAGAATGCCTTGGGAAAGGCTGACAGAGTGAGGAAGATAGAGGTGAAGGTCAGATGCTCCAGGCTCTACCCCAGGTTCTAAAAATCACGTGAGCATCTGGGCCTCATTTTCAACTCTCTGTAAAGAATGTGCCAACTAAAACAACAGAAGTCAAGCATCTAATACTGTGCATGGCGCATGGTAGGTGTGTCACACATAAAGAGCTGTCATTCATCAAATGAAAGCGGGGAGGAGAGGAGTCGTCCAGTTTCCAAGTCTCATTTATGCCCGAGAGATCTTTGTAACTATTCCAAAAATAATATATGTTCCTTGACCCCACACCCATTTATAGAACTCTCTCGCCTCACTCAGCAGGAAGAAAGAGAAAATAAAGATTCCATAGATGTCCTAGGCAAGCATGCTAACTCCCGGGTCCCTAATCCCCACTCTTCTGCTAGAGCGAGCTGGGACCAACTCCCTGGATGGCCAGAGTACTTCTGTGTCTGCTACAGGCTCTGAAACGGTCTTCAGTGAGAACGTCCACATGTACCAGAGACCCAGTCTGCCGCAGAGGAGAAATCTCCACTCTAGCCACTCGTGGGGATGCCCAGGGGATTGAGTTCCTCCTCGTCCAGAGCTCTGGCTGAGACTCAGAGCAGCAGCCGACAGACAACTGACTAGGGGCTTTGCTCGTTTTCTCTCTCTCTCTCTCTCTCTCTCTCTCTCTCTCTCCTCTCTCTCTCTCTCTCCTCTCTCCTCTCTCCTTTCTCTTTCTCTCAGTTTTGTTTCTTGAGGGAAACATTTAATTTGTAATCATATATTTCATCCCCAGAAAAAGAATCCCAGGGTTTTCTTTCCTGTGTGCTTTTATCATGCTTCCTCGTGGTCCATGATGTCAGCTGCAGTCATCAGTTCAACAAAACCAAACTGATGGGATGGAGACTAATCTGCCATTTTTTTAGGTCTGAGTTGCACAGTAAATCTGGAGATGATCACTGCACATTTATTTAGCCTGCCTGTGAGGGTCACAACAATTTTCTCTGTTCTAGGATCAACAACGATTTCAAATTTTCCGAAGTTACCGAGCTTCATCATCACAATTAAAAACCGGACAATGATATGGGAGCACAGCCTAATAAGAACCTGGTGTTGGCTGGCGCACTGGCTCAAGCCTGTAATCCCCAAAATCTGGGAGGCTGAGACAGGTGGATCACTTGAGGTCAGGAGCCCACTTCACTCCTTCTGCCTGCCCCACTCTCTGAAAGGAGAAGAGACGCAGCCACCTAGCAAGATTCTCAGGAGAAAAGCAGACAGGGCTGAAGAAGAACCATGCCACAGAGGCCAGATGAGGCAGGGGGACCCGGCATGTTGGAAACACCTCCTGTGGGGCTGAACACCAGCAGAGAAGAAAGGGGGCAAAGGTGCCAAGATAGGGCATGGGACTGCAAGAACACAAAAGGGATGTTCCAGCCGGGCGCAGTGGCTCAAGCCTGTAATCCCAGCACTTTGGGAGGCTGAGGTGGGTGGATCACGAGGTCAGGAGTTCGAGACCAGCGTGACCAACATGGTGAAACCCCATCTGTACTAAAAATACAAAAATTAGCTGGGCATGGTGATGCACGCCTGTAATCCTAGCTATTCAGGAGGCTGAGACAGGAGAATCACTTGAAACCAGGAGGCAGAGGCTGCAGTGAGCTGAGGTCATGCCACTGCACTCCATCCTGGGTGACAGAGCAAAACTCCATCTCAAAAAAAAAAAAAAAAAGGTGGGGGGGATGTTCCCTCGGCTTTGGGGATAATGGGATTAGAATTATTCTTTGGGCCAGTCTTTAAATCTGACAGTTCTCTGGGACTGGACTATGAGATTCCTAACTTTTATTTTTTTTATTTTTTATTTTTGGAGTCTATAAATTTATTGAGTAAAAACAAAATCAATGTCAGATACATTATATTTGATTGGGTTCAAATTTGGCTGATGTCCAAATACAGCAGAGAAGAACAGAGGGAGAAAAGGACATGGTGTTGCTGGCAAGGGGACACTGAACAGAACAGTTTTCCTTTCATTATAAAAGCGGGCATCACACAGCCAGTGTGAGTCAATTAACCAAGGCAGGGGATTCAATGTTTTACGAGCAGGGGGAAAACCAAAGTAAGCAGAGAATTTTCAAGAGAGGAGAGGGCCTAGAACACTGAGAGAAAAAGCTGCAGCAGTGGCCAGCTGGAGAACAGCGGTTGGATCTGCTGGGTCACTTGCAGAATAGGGTGACCACTTCGTAGCCCTCAGGTGGTGTGATTCGCTCCCAGGCATGCTTCTCACAGTGGATTTGATCCTCCACAAAGAAATGGCCCTTCTGTTTCAGGCTGGTGCCACAGTCAGTGCACACGTAACACTCAGGGTGGTGGTGATGGTCCCGCAGCTTCACACCGACAATTCCAGGGCCACAGTTGTCACACACGGGCAACTTCTGAGCATTTCCAATTAACGCAGCCACTTTAGTGACAGGAGCTTTAACACTTCCGAATCCTGAGGGCTTGTTGGGATCCCCTTTTCTTCAGACTCCAGGATTTCCTGCAAACCCGGGAAAAACATGGACTGTTTTGGGGGCTCATTCAACTCCTGTTTCTCCTGATGCATCTTGTAAACTTTAGATTCTTTGTCGATGACACGGCTGCTTGGAGGCTGAGCATGGTCTAAGGGTCTGCCGTTCGCCTCCACCCCGCTGGCAGCAGTCTTTGACTCCAGGGTGTTGTTGAAGTTGGAGATATTTTCAGAAGAGTAGAGGCCAGCTGGGTTGCTGTACTGGTTTGTGATGACCCTGGCGGCAGTGCTGGAGGCAGGCGAGGTGGTAAAGGGCATGGAACTTCGGTTGTGGGCGCTTCCTATGTGCAGGACCTCCTGGGGTTCAGAGGCTACATTCATCTTGTATGGATGACACTTCCCTTCCTCCGTCACCAGAGGAGACCAGACTTTATGTTTGGATCTGGCCAAAGTGAGAGTCATGTTGTCTGTGCAGCCTTTGATTCTGTTCTGAGCTTCCAAATGCGTCATATTGCCAGAATTTTCCCCATCAATGGCTGTGATTACATCTCTGATACATGAGTTAGCTAGAGCCACCTTGCTTCCAAGAGTGACCCGGGAAATGGCGAGAGGCTGCTCGAAGACCTTGCTGCCCACGAGGCAGAAGTCCCTCGGTCCCGGGCCCTGGAGGACGATCTGCTGGGTGGTCAGGGCGGGCTGTGGCAGGCGACAACCCACAGGGACAGACAGGCAGGACGTGGCATGGTGTGCAGGGCTCCCCTGGCAGCTCGAGATTCCTAACTTTTAAATGTTACAAGCACTGTGATTGTGATGCCCAGTGTCAGTTTGGAGGAATGGGTATTTGATGAGTCAGTGTCAGTCTAGGAAGGCTTCTTGGAAGAGGCGACTATTGAGCCAAGTTATAAGGCTGTGCTGCTGCTTCTCTTATGTGCATAGGAATTACCAAGGCTCTGATTCAGTAGGGGTGGGGTGGGGCCTGCGATTCTGAATTTCTAACAAGATCCTAGGTGATACTGATGCTTTGAGTAGCAACATTCCAAAGGATTATCAAGTTATCGGAATGAAAAGGGTCTCGGTCTTTCGAAGAAGACATTCTTGGCACCAGGCAAAATAGAGCAAAGGGGGAAGGTACGCAGTACCCATGAAGAGCATGGTGTGTGAGGAGGGAGTGAATGAGACAGACCTCACTTGGGGGGTCCCTGGACTGAGAAGGGCCTGGTGGAGTGAATGATGGAGTCTGGAGTCGCCTGTGCATGACAGTGTTTCTCAAGGTGGAGCCCAGCTCTATCAGAAGCCCTTGGGCACTGGTTGAGAATGTGCATCACTCCACCCATAGAACTTTGGATTTTTGGAGGTCTGGAGGTGGCTCAAGAATCTGCATTTTTAAGAAACTTTCAAGGCAATTCAGATGCAAACTAAAGTTTGATAACCTGCTTTGGGCAATTAAAGGTTTTCTGAGAGAGGAAGGACAAGATTAGACTTGCATTTTGGAGAGATGCTCTGGGTACCTGAGGAAGATGAGGCCGGGAACAGGGAGGCTGGGGAAGGGCTAAGGTGGTTATGCAGGCCAGAGAAGCTGAGGGCTTGCAACAGGATCCTGGCAATGGCAATGGAGAGGATGAACTCAAGTGACATCCATCAGTCATTCCCAGTGGGCTGCCACTCATGAGTATATGGGGGCAAGATAAATAATGAGTTCAATTTTGCCAAGTTTGGAGGATATCTAGGTACAGAAGTCCATCAGGCATTGAATATGAGAGTCTGAAGTTCAGAAACGAGGACCAGGTTTGGGTATAGATTTTAGAGTCAGTCACTTGTAGTATATTTACCTTTAAGCACTATGGTGAACTTCATGTTGGCTGCACTAGGCTTTTCAGATCTTCCCAGAGACTATGGGTGGGAGCGAGGGGAGAACGGTGGTCTGAGTACTAATTCTGCCAAGAACCAATACTATTACTAGTGGTGATGCTGATCATCGCATGCGGGGACCAGACCTTTCCTGTAGCATGTCCGGATCTTTTGTCAGTTGTCCCATTGAAGACTTGCAGGCTTCTTAAGTAATGAGTCCAGCCTCCCAGAATCAGCCTGGGAAAATGGAGGACCTCGTTATGGGGGTCTATCAAATCTTTCTGCTGTGCTTTGACCTTGTAAGACACATTTTCACACTCCAAGGGTAAACCGTGCTGAACATGATAGCATCAGCTTATGGAGCCCTGTGCCGGGTTCTAGGGATGGTCTCTGCCCTTAAGAAACCCCAACCAATTGGAAGAAACAGACAAGGAGTTGGACATTCATGCTGTTATGTGTCCAGTGCATAGAAATCTCAATAAAACTGGGGTTTCAGGGAAAGCTTAGTGGAAGAGGTGACACCTGTTAGATTTTGAGGGAGGAACAGAAGTTGGGTAGACAAAGTAATGGAAGTGAGGGAGAAGAAATATTTTAGGCAGAGGAGACAGCACATGCCAGGCACAGGGTCATGAACCAGGACATGGTCAGGGAACAGTGAAGACGTAGATCTGGCTGGAGCAAAGGCCTATGTGGGACAGAGATGGGAAACCAGTCTAAGCGGGAAGGAGCAGAGCCTACCATGAAGGGTCTCATTGTGTGCAACAATATGGGATTTAAAGTAATCTTAAAAACTCTAAGGAGGTCCAGGCACCATGCCTCACAGCTGTAATCCCAGCACTTTGAGAGGCCAGGTGGGAGGATCACTTGAACCCAGGAGTTCGAGACTAGCCTAGGCAACATAGTGAGACTCCATCTCTACAAAAGTTATTCTTTTTTTCTTTTTTTTTCTTTTTTTCTTTCTTTTTAATTAGCTGGGCATGGTAGTATTGCCTGTAGTCCCAACTACTCCAGAGGTCAGGCAAAAGGATTGCTTGAAGTCTAGGAGCTCGAGGTTATAGTAAGCTATGATTACACCACTGCACGCCAGCCTGGGCAACAGAATGAGACCTTGTCTCAACAAAACAAAACAAAAAACAAAACAAAACAAAACAGAAAACCCCCACAAAACTCTAAGGAGGGACACTAACCGACAGCTAGGTGTGGGTGAGGACCAACCAGGTTTCTACAGTGATCACCTGGGCATGAAGAGGAATTGAAACAAGAGAGTACAGCCTTAATCCTCAGCAACTTCTGGTCCAGCCACCAAACTTATCTCTATTTTGTCTCCTCCCCACAGCCAGCAGCCAGAACAAGCCACCATCTCCCCTGGGGTCTCACAGTAGCCTCCTGACTGGTCTTGCTGCTTCCACACTTACACATCCTGTTCTCTGCAAGGCAGCCGGAGTGACCTTTCACTACGTAAGTCATGTTATATCCCCTCTCTGCTGTAAACCTTTCAATCAGTTTCCATGAATGGTTCTGGGAATAAAGTCCAGCTTCCTTCCCCTGACTCACTTGATCTGGCCCTTCCCACTTGTCTGACCTGTTTTCTAGCCCATGCTCCCTGTCCTTGTCTATACTCCTAATGTGTGGTCTTTCTATTCCTTAAACATGCCTGGCTCAGTCCCATGTTAGAGCATTTCTGCTGGCTCTCCCTCCTGCCTGGACCTTCACACAGCTGGAAATTCTTGCTTTTCAAGTTTTAATTTATTTTTATTTTTATTTTTTGAGACAGAGTTTTACTCTTGTCACCCAGACTGGAGCGCAATGGTGCGATCTCGGCTCACTGCAACCTCTGCTTCCTGGATTCAAGCAATTCTCCCACCTCAGCCTCCTGAGTAGCTGGGATTACAGGTGCCTAGCACTGCGTCCAGCTAATTTTTGTATTTTTAATAGAGATGGGGTTTCACCATGTTGGCCAGGCTGGTCTCGAACTCCTGACCTCAGATGATCCACCCACTGTGGCCTCCCAAAGTGCTGGAATTACAGGTGTGAGCCACCACGCCTGGCCACAAGTTGTAATTTAAACATCACTTCCTCATAGAGACTTTCCCTGACAACACCCTCAATCTCCAGGAGCTCCTCAGTCATTCTCCATCAAAACACCCTATTTCGATTCTCTGAACAGCTCTTATTACTATCTGGTATTTTCCTGTTTGTTTTATATATTTATTTTCTCTCTCCTCTGTAGTAGACAATGTCCAAAAATGGCCACCATCAAATCTTTCTCCCATTGTATACACATGCTGCTCCACTATTCAATAGGTCAAGTTTATTTCTCCTTCCATTGAATCTGGACTCGCCTCATGATTTCTTATCACTTGCTTTGACTGACGGAACAAGGCAGAGAGGATGCTGTGCCAGTTCTGGGCCTAACTTTCAAAAGGCTTTTCAGCATCTGCTTTTACTCTTGGAGATCAGCTACCATGTAGCAAGTCTGACTACCTCAAGACCACCATGCTGTGAGGAAGCCCAAGCTCTCCACATGGAGACAGGCCATGTGGAGGAGCAAAAAATGCTGATGTTTGACAGTATGAATGCTGGAAACCAATAAATTGAAATGAGAATGTGGGATATTGGAGTTTGTGTGTTTTCAATAAGTTTAGGGATATTGAAGTTTACCATTTCAGTTCTGAGTTTTGAGAATGTACAGGATATAGAGATGGCTGAGGTGGAGAGGAGACAATGGTCACCAAAGTTAAGGAGGTGAACAAATTTGAGGCCAGGATACTGTCTGATTCACACATGAAAATTCAGCTTTTCCGGGGCGATGGCAGATCTGGCAGTGGGGAGAGGCACTGGAAGATTCCGCTCGGGAACTGTGAGAGCCACACAGGGGCAGGTGGTTTCCTTGGAAAGATCTAGTTTTGATGGAGGCAAACAGATCTCAGTGAAGAGTCTGCAGCCATAGAATGGAGAGACTGTTCACAACTGAACAGGGGTCTCAAGGGCAAGAGAGGGCAACCCAGAGAAACGGGTTGTCAGGAAAGACCTCAGTGGAAGACAAGTGAGGTGTGGGTGTGGCACCTCACTTGGGCTGAGAGTCGAGCAGAGTGCAGATTCAGTTTCACTGGGGGCAGAAGTGAAGGATGATTCAAATGAGATCACTGGGGAAGTTAACTGGCCTCAAGATTTTGGCTGACCTGGAGAGATAAAAATCTGGTTTTCCTGCCAACACATTCAGAAGAGAAAGAGTGTTTTCTGTTGGCAATAGAATCAGCAATCGGAGACCTTTGCTCAGGATTCCAAATGAAACTCTGGTGATAGGATGCAGGACAGGGTATGTTTACTGATGGCCCTCATCAGTAAACACCGTGCTGGCCTCGGGACCTTGACTCTGAGCAGAGGGGAGGAGCAGGCAGCTGAGCCATGTGGTGGACGAGAACCAGGCTCGCCTGCACTGCTCTACTCTGCAAAGCTTTGAAATTCTTAATCATTTACTATCTAATTTAATGTTTAATAATTAATTGTATTAATTTTGGATAATTTGACATTGTAAATAATTTTTGAACAAGGGCCCTGCATTTTCATTTTTCAGTGGGTTCTGCAATGCATGTAGCTGATCTTGCCGCTATACTACTATGTGCATGGGAAGGTTTCAAGAAACCCATCAAACACAGTGCCCGTAGAGACAAAGACACACAGGCCGCATCTGAACAAAAGTAGGTAGTCTGTGCTGGCTGAAACCCATCAGGAAACAGGGGAAAGTTCATTCATTCACTCACTCGCTGAAAACTTTGTTAAGAGGGAGGAGGGGAGGTCCTGCTAGTGCCAGGAGCAGGGAGGGAGAAATAAATGACAGTCATGTTCCTCAAGAAGCTCCTACTCCGTGGAGTAAGAGAAATGTACACAGGAACAATGCAGCAGAGTAAGGGCTGGGATGAAAATAAACTCTTCCTTCCATTTCTTCATTTTAGGGGTACATGGTTTGTCAAAAAGACATCAAGTTAAATTAAGGTAATTCTGTCCTACTACACAGAAAATTTATACATAGTTTCTGTGAATATATGGTTTCCTCCCAGAACACCAAAGAACCGTCCTCAACAGGAAACCTCAGTGGCTTGTTCCCTCTGTGTGAGGATGTGTTGAAAAGAGCAAGGAGTCGATTTGGCAGGAAAAAAAAAATGGAGTTACTACTGAATGTTGGCATGATCCTGTGGTTGGAAGGTCAAAACAGAAACTGGCAGCACTACTTTTTATTAAAAGTCCACTTGAGAGCTCACATGAGATTCTTTGATCTTATAGGTCAGGGCACTGAAGCTTTAGGGCTCCTGAGTTTATTTGGTAGTGAGGCTGCTGGGTTTCTGAATAAAGACCTATGGTTAGAGTGTGATTTCCTGCCCTGCTTTCTGCGTTATAGGCGTGGTCTGCCTCACTCAGCCAGTCTCAAGGGAGAGAGGAACTGTGGCTGCAGTTTCCCAAATTATCCAAATTAGGACTCAAAAGAGGAGAGTTCTGAGGCCCAGCAACTCTGAGAAAATCCTGAAAAACCTTGTGATAAAAAGGTACATCTTTCCTTAAAGCCAGAGCACTATGTCAGTAGAACTGAGCCCTGAAGCTAAGTGAATGAAGGGCTTGAGAGTTGCTCTCAGTGGTGAAGATAAAATAGGTATTTAACCTTACGAATGGTGGCATTTTAGCCCAGAAGAGTGGAAGGAACCTGCGTTTTCTTTGTACCCATTACACTTAATACTTAGAGAGAGTAAGGCCAGCCCTAAAGTTCAAAGGAGACCCATCCATTTCCAAAAGGCTACTTAAAAAAAAATTTTTTTTTTGAGACGGAGTCTCACTCTGTCGTCCAGGCTGGAGTACAATGGTGCGATCTCAGCTTACTGCAACCTCCACTTCTCGGGTTCAAGTGATTCTTCTGCCTCAGCCTCCTAAGTAGCTGGGACTACAGGCGTGTGCCACCACACCTAGCTAATTTTTTTTTGTATTTTTAGTAGAGACGAGGTTTCACCATATTGGCCAGACTGGTCTCGAACTCCTTACCTTGTGATCCACCTGCCTTGGCCTCCCAAAGTGCTGGGATTACAGGCGTGAGCCACCACGCCCGGCCAAAAAAATTTTTTCAACTGAAAAAAAGATATGCTAGTTGTAGAAAAAGCATAAAACTGCAATAAAGAGATAATTTTTAAAAGCCATCTTTAGTCCTACTACCAGAAATAATCATTGTTTTTTGGTATATTTCCGAATTTTCTTCTTTGCATGCGTATACATATATAAATAGTTATGGGTTCATACCATCCATGTTGCTTTGTTACTCTGTTTCATGTAATACTAAATCATGAAATTGTTTCATGTCAATAAATACATTTAAATGATATTAAGTGCCTAAATATTCCTTTGCAGAGTTATATTATTATTTATTTAATGAATTGCCTATTATTGGAGATTAATGTTGTTTATAATTTTTTAAAAAAAATTTTATTAGAGATGGGGTCTTGCTATGTTGACCAGGCTGTTCTCAAACACCTGGCCTCAAGCAATCCTCTTATCTCTGCCTCCCAAAGTACTGGGATTACAGGTGTGAGCTACCACATCTGGTCTGTTTATAATTTTCGGTGATTATTCTTAATTATTTCCTTAGTATATGTTCCAAAGAATTTAATTGCTAGGTCAAAGCTTATGACCTTTTAAAGGATTGTGATAGTGTATCAGTCAGATAGGCTAAATGTTATAACAGACATAGCCAAAATCTCAGTGGCTTAACACAATACAGATGTATTTCTCTATGTCACAGTTCAACACAAGTCATTGGTTGGGAGTAGAAGGCACTCTGCATGGTCGTCTGGAACCAGGGTTTGCCCACCTGATGGGTCTCCATTTGCCCCGGCCTTGGACTTCTCCACTGGCTACTCTGATTTCACTTGACAGGTAAAGGGAGAGAGAGAGAGCATGGAGAATTGCACAGGTAGTTTTAGGGTCAGGCCTGGCGGTGACTCACATCACTTCCTCTGCCCACCTTCCAATTGGCCAGAACTCAGTCACATGACTGCTCCTAACTGCAAGGAAGGCTGGGAAGTATAGTCTTGCTGAGTGTCCAGGAGGAAAACAAGAGTGTAACAGACCCAGAACAAGCATTGTCTCTGCCTCAAACATAACCAACTTGCCAATCAGCAATGTTTTTCCAGTTATTTATTTATTTATTTATTTAGAGACAGAGTCTCATTCTGTTGCCCAGGCTGGAGTGCAGTGGTGTGATCTCAGCTCACTGCAATCTCTGCCTCCCGGGTTCAAGTGATTCTCTAGTCTAAGCCTCCCGAGTAGCTGGGATTACAGGTGCACGCCACCACACCCAGCTAATTTTTGTATTTTTAGTAAAGACGGGGTTTCACCATGTTAGCCAAACTAGTCTCGAACTTCTGGCCTCAGTTGATTCCCCACCTCAGTTTTTCCAGTTTATATTCCCACCAGCAGGGTACAAGGATTCCTATTTCCCTACTTCCTCACTAATTAAGAGGATGACGCTCTTTCCGTTGTTTTTTATAGATCTGCATGGAACAATGCAGCTTCTCTGCATGACTGGAGTTTGTTTTGTCTTTGAAGATAATCTCACTAGGATCAAGGCCATACCTGCTGGAGAGTCAGGACTCTGGATTTCTGATTGTTTTCAGGACAGCTACTCTCATCCTAGGCTGATCTGAGTTTCTGGGTCTTTCTCTGCCTGTTCTTTCCTCTCCCCTTTCCTTCTCTGCTGCAGAAAGTGTTTTATGTGGGTGTCAGCAACATCAGGACCTTCCAAACCCCTTGCCCAAGTATCATCCCTGAATGCAAAACTCACTTAGAGGCCTAGGGAAGAGATTAGAGCTCTGCTTTTCCTCTGCCACCTCAGGTGTGTTCTAGCTTACAAGACACTTTCACAGAAAAAAAATTCAGGGAATGGAATGGGAAGGCAAAAATAGCTGCTTGATGCTGACTTGGCACATTGACTTCAACCAAATCACCCAGCGCCTCGTCCTTAGTACTCTGGTGACCACAGAATAATCGTCGCGCAGTGAGTAGTGGAGGTCAGGAGGAGTAAACTGCCTAGATGTCATGAAGGGAAAGCACTAGATTTGTGCAAAGTCTATTCTTGTCCGTTTCCCTGTGAATCCAGGTTGCTGAACATTGGCCGATGTCTGAGCTGTGGTTTCCTCCTGGTTTTGAAATTTAGTTACTAGAAGACAATGCTTTTGAATGGCTTCTTTGCCATGACTTTCACAGGTCCTGCTGGCTGTTGCCTAATGAATGTCTGATAGGCCTAGCCCCTTGGCAAAGCAATGTTTTATTTGCAAAATTATGCTTGTCCAGTGCCTCCTGGGAACTGAAAGCCTGGCATCAGCAGAGGAACGCAAACCAGGCAAATCATGGATCTCTAAGGCTTGCATTGCTTGGGGGCCATGGCACACAGCACTGCTAAAAGCCTAGGACAATCTGTGTGTTTTAGGAGCAAACCAATGCCTCGCACTTCTAAGCTGTATCCTTTGCTCCCTCCCTGAGAGGCAGCTTTGTGCTCTGGGCTTCCTAGGTAAGTGACTCACACCAACTATAAGCCTGGCTTATGACCTAGAAAAGGAAACAGGAAGTGGCTTAGAGACATAAAGAGCACAGCCCAGAAGGGGCTGCCATGGAATTCTCCTCAGATGAGAAGGGGTCCAATGGCCAGAGGGGCAACTTGGCATCCTCTCCTTCCCCACGTTACCACGATGCCCTTGGCAGGGACCATTTGATGGGGAGTCGGATGTCTTCCTGGGGATGGTGAACAGGGGTGAGGGAGGGGGAACTGCTGCTGGGTCAGTAGCTCCTCTCCAGAGTGAGCAGATCAGTGGAATGCCATGCCCCTTCTCTATCCCGTCTTTGCAAGTGGGCTTGGGTTCTTGGGATGAGTTTCATCAGGCCTTATACATGCAGACTGTGAAGAGGTGCCTCCAACAAAAAAAACCAATGTCTGGCAAGTCCTCTAAGGGCAGGGATTCTGGAGAGGCCGCCCTGTCCTCAGCTTGGCCCTGGCACATTCTGGCTGCAGGTAAGATGGCTGCAGCAGAGGGAGGGGAGGGGCCTCCCTGTTGATGGAGACCACCATGCAGGGCTTCGCTATGCTTCCCTTTCTGGCTCTCCCAGGGAGGAAGGGTGGCTGGTGGCTGGCAGCAGGGCTTGTGGAGGCTCAGTCCTGGGCCTGGTCCTGCTTCTGTTAGAGGTGGCTGGTTGTGCAATGGCATCCCGGCTGCTCCTCTTGGAGCCCCCATGACCACAGTTCCAGGCTCCACCCCCATTTCTCACCACTGGTGGTAAGAAATGGAATTTTTTGTTTTGTGTTTTTATGCTCTTCCCATAACACCCAGCACCTATCCCCAAGCATGAGTCCCGAAGACCCGTAGCCATGGCAGGGCAGGGCCTAGGTATTGAAGGAGGATCCCACTCAGAGGCCAGTTCCACCCACTGCAAAACGCCCTCTGAGGACCCTCACTAGACCAGTTCCTCAAAGTGCGGTCCGCAGGCTGCCATCAGCGGAATCATGGGGTGAGGAAGGGGCTGGTAAAAACACGGGTTCTTGGCCCCCTCTGCAGGCCTCCAGAATCTAACCCTCTCAGGAAAAGTCCTGGAAATCTGTGTGTCTGGAAGCACTTTCTTCTCCAGGTTGGTCAGCTCAGAAATGTCTAAATACTTTTCTCAATACCAATCCTGGTCTCATTTATTATCCTTCTCATGAAAATGATTTGCTTCCTTTCAATCTTGTATGACCTCTGAAAATATGACCTAAAGCAGAGGGTCATATTTTCTTATGCACTCACATAAGAAACATCACCTGTGGCCTTCATTGGCAAGCATGGATTGCTGTTTTCAATCAGGGGCTTTGAAGGAAGACACCTTTGATCATCGGGCTGCCTCTGTCTGCTTTTTCACTGAGTTGTCACTATTAAATGCCCTTCCCTGGCTTTGCCTTCTCTCTTCTCCACCAGAAAATGGGCCTGCTGCTCTAAGAGGTTGGACTCTCGGAGTCCTCTAGCACAGGGGCCATGAAAATAAATGACTTCCTTGTTTGCTGATGGAGCAGAGGTAGAATCTCTTGGTGTTTCCACAGAGAAAATGCTGACTGTGAAGAGCCGAGAAAGATGACATGATGAAGCCATCAGGGGAGGCACCAAACATCCTCAACTCTGCTCACCTATGGTTTTCTCCGGCCCTCCCAGAGCTCCTCCTGCGTGAGTAATGCAGTGTGTGCTGGTCAAGTGTCTCACTGAAAAAAGAAAGAAACCCTGATTTGCAGCATTGGCCAATTCCTGTAGTGTAAATACTCCCACCATGGCAGATTTCAGGTTACCAAGGGTTTCACAACTGGTTCACAAGTCTTGACTGTAATGACCAGCTCATGCAACTCCAGCACCTCATCATCTCCGCCCTGTCCCAGAAAATCCCCACATCACACCCAGGCTGAATGTCACTTTCAGCTTCTCAGTCAGAAGGAGAAGTGGTTAAATATACCAGGATGGTAATGACTAAGTATCAGAATGGTGAGTGTGAGTGTGGAGGGTCAGGATGTCTGCCAAATTGGAGATGACTCTTCACTTCTCAATCTTGGTGTCTCATCTGGGGAAGTTGGAGGGAGACATGCACAGCTTCTCATGAACAGTCCTGGAAGCCCTTACCCCAAGGCCTCACGGGGCTCTCTCCAGGGCTTGCTCTTTCTCACTCTCTACTTTAAAAGCCTATGATTCATTGCCAGAGAACAGAAGGCTCCATCCTAATGGGCCAAGTTGAAAACGGCGGGATTGGAGCTGTCTAGACTCTAGGTCCTGCCTTTTGTCTTGGCTGGTGTCAAAATGGACTCTAGAAACTGGCCTCAGGAAAATTTCCCATCGAACAACCAAAGACTGAACAGCCTGGACTGACCTTTTTCTAATTTTTAGGGGTCTTGTGAACAAGAGTCAGGTGGGCGGGCAGCTCTTGTAAAGCTGAGTGTAACCAAATTTGTCCATAGCCTGTGACAGCAAAGATCACAAAACTCTTCCTTCCCCTTTAGGGCCTGGGAGTGACGCCAAATGACGCCGAACTGAGGGGAGAATGGTGACCTATTTTATCTCCCAAACATTGGGCAGTCAGTTGCATTTGCAGATTTAAAATCCACCCACACTGCTGCAGTTTCTGTTCTCGTGCCCCCCAGGCATACTTCTGGCTGGAGCTGGTTTTGTAAAGTGGAGTTGGCCGTGGGTGTGGGAGTCCTCCTCGGAGAGCCTGGTCTGACAGCCCCAGTCCACAGCCCTCCCATGGGCTTTTGGGCTGCTCCAGTCCTGGCAGGTGCACAGCGCAGGGGAATCTGGTTTTGTCCTGGTCTCAGCTGGGGAAGTCTAGTTAAAGAAAGAAAAGGTCAGCCGGGTGCAGTGGCTCACACCTGTAATCTCAGCACTTTGGGAGGCTGAGATGGGCAGATCACGAGGTCAGGAGTTTGAGACCAGCCTGGCCAACATGGCGAAACCCTGTCTCTACTAAAAATACAAAAATTAGCTGGGCATGGTGGCGGATGCCTGTAATCCCAGCTACTCAGGAGGGTGAGGCAGGAGAATTGCTTGAAACCGGAAGGTGGAGGTTGCAGTGAGCTGAGGACCCACCACTGCACTCCAGCCTGGGCAACAAGAGCGAAACTCTGTCTCAAAAAAAAAAAAAGATCTCGGTGGAAATGGCCTTGAATCTGGGGTCTCTGTAATATTCCAATCACTTAATCACTTAACAAATATTTATTGAGGGCCTACTAGGTGCCACACATTGGAAGACAGTGGAGGGTGAAACAGAGTCTGCCCTCAGGGAGCTTACAGTTTAGATTACAGGCAAGACAGCGCTTACACATGTAATTCCAGATGAGTCAATAATGACAGGGGTGCAGAGGCTTTGAAGCAGAAGCATAAGGTGCAATGGGAACATAAAACAGGGAAGCCTAATGCAGACTAAGGGGCCTGAGGAGGGTTCCTCGAGAAAGTGAGGTTGAAGCTGAGAACCTGAGGGGTGGTTTGCATGCAGTACAATTGAAGGTTGAAAGGGAAGATCTTCCAATGCACAAAGAATTTATGCTGCAGAAACATTCTCTTCCTGAAGATACATTTGGGAATGTAGGTAGAAATTAACTGTCTTGCCTTCATATACAGTGTAGTGGAGACCACTGTGGATCTCCAGCTGTTTGTCTTTTCTTAGTGACAAGTCCCCAGTTTTTGCTAGGTACATAGCTACCCAAAGAAAAAATTATGTGGCCACCTTACTATGCTCCAGCCAGTGAGATGTCAGCAGAGGTAATATGCGGGGCCTCTGAGAAGGCTCTTTTCTGCTACCTGGTACCTGGCTGGAGGCTGAAAAGCCCTTAGGGACCATGAAGAGACATGCTAAGGTTGGAGAGTCAGCGTATTACATGGAACCTCCTTCTCTGATGGCCATGGGCTGTGATACGAGCCCTGGATTGCCTATTTCCCGACTTCTTTTGTAAAAGTGAGAAATAAAGGTCAATTTTTTAAAAAGCATCTATTATTTTGACATTTTCTGTCATACACAACCAAATATAATCCTAACTACTATACATGGCTTCTTTTCAGCTTAATGAAAAGATCATTGTTCTGCACTACACATAAATTACCTATTTTATAGAAAAGTCTGTGATTACAGTATCTATTTTCCCAGCCTCCTTCTTCACCTCCTTGATCCCCTTATCATCCCCTCGGCCCTGCACCTCCTCTCTTTCCTGACTCCCACACCACAGCTAGGCCTGCCCTCTGTGCTTTTGCCTCCAGGAATGAATGAGACTCACAGCCCAAAAGTTCTCCAAGCCTCGGCTACCTTCCCTCAGTGGCTGCCCTGGCAAAGGTCCTGCTGCACAGAATCACACAAAGTCCAGCAAAGCAACTGGTCTTTCCTGCCCCTTCTCATTCTTCCCAAGAAAGTGTGAAGAGTTAGAATACTCAGGCAGAGCTGGAAAAAGCGCACCCGTCTAGAGAAACCACAAGAATGATTGGAGGTGCTTTAACTGAACTGCCCTGCCTTGGGGTTTTCAATCTATGCAGAATGTAATGGATCTGTTTCCCCAGTCTCTGGCTAACCAAATCCAAGACATAAAGAGTCAAGGGGAGAAGGTCAGCATGTTTACTTACAAACCTTTGGGGCTGTCTGGGGTGACTGCAGGCCTCAGCATGCTGGCTTTGGGTGGTATGAGGTTGGGGATGCATAGAATTCTGTCCCCGCTGCCTCTGCCTCAAAAAAACTTGAAGGCTTAAACCCCAGTACCTCAGACTATGGCCTTATTTGGAGATAGTCTTTACAGAGGTAATCAAGCTAAACTGTGGTCATTAAGGTCAGCCCTAATCTAATCTAACTCCTGTCCTTATGAAAAGGGGAAATTTGGTCGGGCACCGTGGCAGCTCATGCCTGTAATCCCATGACTTTGGGAGGCCAAGGGGGGCGGATCACAAGGTCAGGAGTTTGAGACCAGCCTGGCCAATATGGTGAAACCCCATCTCTACTAAAAATACAAAAGTTATCCAGGCGTGGTGGTGCGCGCCTGTAGTCCCAGCTACTTGGCAGGCCAAGGCAGAAGAACCGGGGAGGCAGAGGTAGCAGTGAGCTGAGATCGCGCCACTGCACTCCAGCCTGGGTGACAGGTGAGACTCTGTCTCAAAAAAAAAAAAAAAGAAGAAAAGAAAAAAAGAAAAGGGAAAAGGTGGGGACAGACGCATCCACAGTGAGAACAGCGTGTGAGATGCAGGCAGAGGTCAGGGTGATGTTTCAGCAAGCTGAGGAATACCAGAGATTGCCAGCAAACCACCAGAAGCATGGGAGAGGCATCCAACAGATTCTGCCTCTCAGCCCTCAGGGAAGCCAGCCCTGCTGACACCTTGGTCTTGCACTTCTAGCCTCTAGAACTCTGAAGACAAATTTCTGTTGGTTATGTCACCTAGTTTGTGATACGTTGTGGGGGTAGCCCTAGCAAACTCAGGCAAGGTCCTTCAAGTACCAAAGAATGGAGGAGTTTGGTGACAGCCACTGGTCTCAGGCGATTTCCCTGTGGCCTCACATCAGGACGTGAAGACGTGGGGAGCAGCTGGCCTCCTCTATTTTTCTGTAGCTGACGGAAAGTGAAAAAAAAAAAGCACAAACAGCCTCATGGCCTCAAAACGCTGCATCCCTTCAAGCATCAGGTGTTTCTCTTTCAGAAAGGTTGTTATTTGCACCAGTAACAACTTTATAAGTAGTGCTTGCTAATTTGCCAGGAACTATTCTAAGTGCTTTAATATTCTAATTCCTTTTGTTATCGTGACAGAGGAGGAAACTGAGGCACAGAGAGGTTAAGTGAGTTACTTAAGGTTAGCAGCTAATACATAGAAAAGGTGAAATTTGGGGGTTTTTGTTTGTTTATTTGTGTAGAGCTGGGGTCTCACTATGTTGCCCAGGCTGGTCTTGAATTCCTGGACTCAAGCAATCCTCCCACTTCAGCCTCCCAAAGTGCTGGAATTGCAGGTGTGACTGCACCCAGCTGAAAAGGTGGGGTTTGAACCCAGACTCCCTCCAGAGTCCACACATTTAACCACGACATCTTTAAGTGCATGAGCTGGAGTCCATCCGATCCTGTGTTGGACACAGTAGTTCCTGATTGAGATTGGTGTGCTGAGTGAAAGCCATTTCCAAGCCATGTCGTTTGCCACAGTGCGTGTGTGTGTGTGTGTGTGTGTGTGTGTGTGTGTTTTAACCCCTTGTGTCTATCGCTGGTGGCTGGTGGCTGCCCCAGTCAGGGCCACCTTGAAACAGCAGTAACCCCAAAGCAGCAGGTTCCCCTCTCTTCTCATGCTCATTTTCTGGAACTCTTACCTGGCCTGGCTGGGCCAGAACTATCCCCTGGATATTTCCCTCAGTAGAGGAGCTCAAGGAGTCCACTCTCCACCTGCAGGCAACCAAGGTATCCTGACAGAGACCAAATCCTTCAGAAAGGCCTTTTCTGCTCACTTCCTGGGGGTCATGTTACACAAGACTACTTCCCAGAAAGCACAACTGACACCGACTGGCAAGGTCTGTCTGAGTATCTATCTGTCTATCTATCTATCTATCTATCTATCTATCCATCCATCCATCTAAGCCTTTTTTTTTTTCCCTTTTCCTGGTAGAAAATCTAAATGTGTAAATGGGTAGGCATCCTTCAACTTATGAACAGTCTTTGCAAACCCCAACTATATCCTTTCTTTGTTGAATGATTCTTGCATGTGCACAAATGCACAGGTGAAAAAACTTTGTATGTGATCTCTCCTGCCCGGGTTCCGTCCACCTCACCCACTGCTTGGTTTCTGCTTGTGGAACTGGAAGTCCGCAGGGATGGGGGAAGAAAGTCAAAGGACGTCCACAGGCTCTGCAAAAGCCAGCCACTGGGCCAAGCTGCCACCATCCGGCTCCTCCCACTGCCTACTTTACCCATCTCACCTCACAAGGGGCTAAGCTAAGGTTTCTTTGGGCATATGGGGCTTTTTTTTTTTTTTTTTTGAGACAATGTCTCACTCTGTCTCCCAGGCTGGAGTGCAGTGGCACAATCACAGCTCATGGCAGCCTTACCCCAGGCTCAAGTGATCCTCTCACCCAAGACTCCTGAGTAGCGAGGACCACAGGTATGCACCACTGCACCTGGCTAACTTTTAAAACTTTTTGTGGAGACGGGGTTTCACTATGTAGCCCAGGTTAGTTTGGAACTCCTGGGTTCAAGCAGTCATCCCACCTTGGCCTCCAAAGTGCTGGGATTACAGATGTGAGCCACCATGCCTAGCCTACATGGGGCACTTTGTTAAGCAGAAATGAAGACTCAGTTGCTACTAAGCGTCTGTGCCACTCGCTCTGTGACAGCCCTTCATTTACTATTTTATTCCTTACCATACGCAGATGTTAACCCCATTTTTTTTTTTTTTTTTTTTTTTTTTACTTTTTTTTTTTGAGACAGAGTATCGCTCTGTCGCCCAGGCTAGAGTGCAGTGGCCGGATCTCAGCTCACTGCAAGCTCCTCCTCCCGGGTTTACGCCATTCTCCTGCCTCAGCCTCCCGAGTAGCTGGGACTACAGGCGCCCACCACCGCGCCCGGCTAGTTTTTTGTATTTTTTAGTAGAGACGGGGTTTCACGGTATTAGCCAGGATGGTCGCCATCTCCTGAACTCGTGATCCGCCCGTCTCGGCCTCCCAAAGTGCCGGGATTACAGGCTTGAGCCACCGCGCCCGGCCGGTTAACCCCATTTTTAAGAGGCTGCATTTGAGGCCTAGCAATTTACTCTGGGGGACTTGAATGAGAGGCTTGGAGCCTGGGCTACAGCAATTCTGAAAAGTCCACTCCATGCCCACGATCCATACCATGTCAGTTACGGAGGTCCCAGAAATGTGTGCTAAGTCAACATGGAAACTGTTTTCTGGGTAAGGACATTTGCATTTTCTCTTTTGTTTTTTCAACAATGAAAATGCTTTGAGTTGATTTTCTAGACTTGGTAACAAAGAAGATGATGACAATAATGATGCAAAACTACGTGAAATTGGGCTGGGCATGGTAGTTCATTCCTGTTGCCCCAGCACTTTGGGTGGCCAAAGTGGGAGGATCACTTGAGGTCAGGAGTTCGAGACCAGCCTGACCAACATGGTGAAACCCCCTCTCTACTGAAAAAAATACAAAACTTAGCAGGGTGTGGTGGCGGGCACCTGTAATCCCAGATACTCAGGAGGCTTAGGCAGGAGAATCGCTTGAACCCGGGAGGCAGAGGTTGCAGTGAGCCGAGATCACACCACTGCACTCCAGCCTGGGCAACAGAGCGAGACCCTGTCTCGAAAAAACAAAAAAAAAGGACGTGAAATTGGTGGTAAATCATTTACTGGGGCCTTTGCTGTGGTAGGCTCATGGACAATACAAACATGAGCCTTGCTTTTTAGGAGCCTAAAGTCTGAATGGGAAGGTCAAGCTCTATGTGAAGCAAGTGGACAACTGAGGCTTCTCTAAACTGAAAGTGGCTTTACTGAGGATGTGTGAGGATGTGCTGATCTTAAGGACAGAGACCCCTCCACTTGTCTCAAGGAAGGAGGGATTTAGCATAGGAGTGCATGTGGTTAGTGCTGTCATGGAGACAGCTCCGAGGCCTGGGGAGGCCTCTCCAAGTCACCCCTCCCTCAGGATCCCTGCTCTCTCTGTGCATCTGTCCCCTGCTCCTGTCTCTAATAATGCTTTCTCTGCTCATTCAGCTCCTGTTCTCTCCTAGTCTCAACTTACACGTGACTTCACTAGCCAGGATTCTGTCTCCACCTCTAGACATCCTTTCATCTTCAACTACTACCCTAAGTAGTTCATTCTTTCAGTATTTGGTAGTTCTAATTCCCAGGAGAGGCTCTGATTGGTCCAGCTCCTAGGCCTCTGTGAGCCTGTGTTTTAGCAATCCTTGGTCAGTTGTCCCTCCTGACAGTCCGGTCAGATGTGGCCAGGAGTAATCACAAGATCACCTAAAGGACTCTGGGCAGCTAGACACCTAAAACAACTCCAGGATGGGGGTCCCTGATGACAATCTCAACTAAAGATCATAGGAAAGAGAATCACTCTGAGCCAGAGAGAGCAGACTTCACAGGGCACTGAGATGGCCAGGACTTCAACACACAGCATTTACATCATAGGAGAGAAGAGGAAGCTGACAGGCAGGAATGGCTGTGATGGTAGACTGTTGCAGTTTTCAAAATTATTTGCTTCCCTTCCCCATGGAAGGATTCTACATTCCTACCCAGATAATATCACACTTGGTAGTGTGAAACTTTTACCAATGAAATGTGAGTAGAAGGGATGTATGACATTTTAGGCAAAAGCTTTGATAACCATTGCATGGTTCACCATGTTCTCTTTTCCCTCTTCCACGAGAACAACACAGTCCCACATAGGGACTGCTCCATCTGCTCGGGTCCCAGAATGGAAACAACCTGGGGCAGAATCAGAACTCAATCATGATAGTCCATGATGGATACGTGATGCGAATAAGCCAGTCTTTGTTGTGTGAAGCCACTGAGATTTGGGGTCATTTGTTACTGTAGCATAACCTAGCCTATCCTGACTGAGACAAGGAACATGTTGTGTTGTTAGAATATCAGATAAATGGGAGAGAAGGATGGCAGTGAAGCGGTAATGAGAAGTGGGACCAGGAATCCAGGTGTCAGGGAAGGAAGACAGGAAGCAGGCAACAAGAGAAGATGTGGAAAGAAGGAGGAGACTCTGAGAGCCATTGTAAAGGAAGATGTAGCTGGTTTTGGTATCAGGTTGTGTGTTATTCTCCTTGAGCTGTGATTATGGTTTGGCTGTGTCCCCACCCAAATCTCATCTTGAATTCCCACATGTTGTGGGAGGGACCTGGTTGGGGGTGATTGAATCATGGGGACAGGTCTTTCCCGTGCTGTTCTTGTGATAGTGAATAAGTCTCATGAGATCTGATGGTTTTAAAAAGGGGAGTTTCCCTGAACAAGCCCTCTTTCCTTCTCTGCCACCATGTGAGACGTGCCTTCCACCTTCTGCCATGATTGTGAGGCCTTCCACATGGAACTGTGAGTCCAATAAACCTCTTTCTTTTGTAAATTGCCCAGGCTCAGGTATGTCTTTATCAGCAGTGTGAAAATGGACTAATACAAGCTGCCATCACAAAATGCTCTAGATTGGGTGGCTTAGACAACCGACACTTATATTCTCACAGTCCTGAGAACTGGATATCTGAGATCAAGACACTGCTGGCAGAATGGGTTTCTGGTGAGTTCTCTCTTCCCATCTTGAATACAGCTACCATCTTGCTGTGTCCTCACATGGCCTTTCCTCTGTGTGTACAAAGAAAGAGAGAGACAGATTTTTGGTATCTCTTCCTTATCTTATAAGGAAATCAGTCCTGGCCAGGCGCCGTGGTTCACACCTGTAATCTTAGCACCTTAGGAGGCTGAGGTGGGAGGCCAGGAGTTCGAGATCAGCCTGTGCAACATAGTGAGATCCTGTCTCTACAAAAAATAAAAATTAGCCAGGCATGGTGGCACATGTCTGTAGTCTCAGCTACTGGGGGGGCTGAGGCAGGAGAAGTGCTTGAACCCAGGAGGTGAAGGTTGCAGTGAGCCGAGATAGTGACACTGCACTCTAGCCTGCATGACAGAGAAAGACCCTATCTCAAAATAAATAAATCAGCCTTTTTTAGAAAAGGGACACCAGTCTTATCAGATTAGGACACTGTCCTTATGACCTCATTTAGCCTTACTTCCTCCCTTAAAGGCCCTGTCTCTAAACACAGTCACATTGAGGGTAAGGGCTTCAACATATGCATTTTGTGGGGGCAATTCAGACCAGAAAAGGTTGAAATAGGGAACGAAGGAGAGTAAAGGATGAAAAAAGTTCCTGATTTACTGCTTTGCCATAGTTGGGAGTTGGAAGCACTCTGAGGGGAAGGTTTGCTTTTAGACCAATGGAATCAGTGGTGGGGTGGTCGTGTAGCTAGTGATTTCCCGCAGGCAGTAGGGATTGGGCTCAGGGCTAGAGAAAGAGATCTGGGTGAGTCAGACTATGGAAACTGTGTTTTGGTTTGTAAATATATCCAAACAGGTTGTGAGAAATGGAGCACAAGCACCACACTTGAAGAGAGAGGCCACAAAGAGGACCCTCAATCCTAGATGGACAGAAGGAAGAGGAGGGAATGAAAACAAAGATCTTCCAACGGTGTCACTCCACTGCCTGGGGCAGGCCCCGGAATGAGTTGCTCTGCCACCTGAGATGGCTGGACATCATCCGGGAGAGCAGCCAGTCAGGCAGGCCCAGGACAAGGGCTCGCGTGGCATGGGGCACAGGGCAAGGCTCCCTTAGGTTGTTAATGTAGTGGGTCCGGCACAACTAAATGCAACTCAGAGATTATTTATTTTTTCAGTGTTCAAACCTTATTCATACTCTTGTTAAAATTTCACTCAAAAAAGCAGTGCATGGTGTGGCTCATGCCTATAATCCCAGCACTTTGAGAGGCTGAGGTGGGCAGATCGCTTAAGCCCAGGAGATTGAGACCAGCCTGGGTAACATAGACTCAATCTCTAGTTTTGAAAAATAAAATTAAGTAAAAAAGAAGAAAAAGTTTGGCCGAGTAGGGTGGCTCAATGCCTGTAATCCCAGCACTTTGGGAGGCCGAGGCGGGCGGATCACGAAGTCACAAGATCGAGACCAGCCTGATCAACATGGTGAAACCCCATTTCTACAAAAAATACAAAAATTAGCTGGGTGTGGTGGCACGTGCCTGTAATCCAGCTAGTCGGGAGGCTGAGGCAGGAGAATTGCTTGAACCCGGGAAGCGGAGGTTGCAGTGAGCCGAGATCGCGCCATTGTACTCCAGCCTGGTGACAGAGTAAGACTCCGTCTCTAAAAAAAGAAGAAAAAATTCACACAAAAAATCCATGAGGTAGGTGTCATCTCCATTATAGAGAACAGAAGATCAGAGAAGCAAGGGAACTCTCCTGGGGTAAATAGCTCAAGTGAGTGAGGCAGGTCTCTTACCACTGTCACGCGCGTCTGTGTGAAGAGAGTCCACCAACAGGCTTTGTGTGAGCAACAAGGCTGTTTATTTCACCTGTGTGCAGGCAAACTGAGTCAGAAAAAGGAGTCACCAAAGGGAGATGGGGTGGGGCAGTTTGATGGGATTTGGGTAGGTAGTGGAAAATTACAGTTAAAGGTGGTTATCTCTTGCGGGCAGGGGCGGGGGTCACAAGGTCCAGGGTGGGGAGATCACGAGACTCGTTGTCCAGCCAGCAGGGGAAATGTCACAAGGTCGATTGATTAGTTGGGGTGGGGCAGAAACAAATCACAATGGTGGGATGTCATCTTTTGTGGTTCTTCAGTTGTTCCAGGCCATCTGGATGTGTATACGTGCAGGTCACAGGGGTTATGATGGCTTAGCTTGGGCTCAGAGGCCTGACAACCACCACATTGCCTTTGGGATTCCACCTGCATCTTCCCTTGGAGAAGTCCCCCATGTGGAGATTTTGCAGGTTTTAGCTCGAACACAGTTCAAGGCAAGGAGCAAGAAACCACTTGAAGTGATCATTTCCCAGCTCTGAGGGTCTCTTTCCTGTGAGTTTGGTCACAGTTTAGCCTCTGTCCTTGGAAGCTTCCCAGAAATAAGACCAAGACTATCTTTAATATTAAGGGGAAAACAGGGCTTTTGCACTAAGAAAGATCTGCATCGCTTCTGAAACTCCTAAAGTACACATTTGTGTTTTCTCTTGCTTGGAGAGGTCATCCAAGAACTGGCCACTCCCTGACATTTCTATGGAATCTCTTTTTCTGGAATGGTCTTCCCAGATCCTCTGGATTCCAAAAAAGTACATCCGGAAGTTCCCATGGCAAGGTTCTCATGGTAGTAACAGCGTGTACATAGTTCTGTTTAATACTCCTTGCTGCTATGTGAGACGCACAATTGCACCCATTGTTCCCGTTGGCAGAAACTGACTTCTGGCTCGGGCTTCTTCATTTTTTCTACTTCTACTTCTGCTTCTACCAAGGAACAGCTGGAGAGATGAGGTTGCTGGCTCACACACAATAGGCCCCAAAAGCGCCTCCAGTCCTCCCCAAGCTGTGTGAAATTAACTCAGCATTGCTTTGTATAGTAAGACATACTGGCATCGCGGAGTGAACGCCTAAGCAGCTCTCACTGTCCCCACCTGGCCTGAGAGGTCCAGCAGGTGCTACCGCTCTGGTGTGTCTGGTTCCAGGATATTCAACTGAAATCCCCCTGCTGAAATGATAGTAAAGCTGTATCCTTGTTGGATATTTAAAACAAGAAGCTGTGAAGGTTCCCAACGGCTCTGAATCTACACTTCAAGGTCAAGAATAAAAAGCATTAACCTAGTTTAGCTGTATTTTAGGAAGCAGATGCTGGGCACCTGAAAGGCCAAGTTTTGCTTCTAGCTACAGGTTTTCTGCAGAGAAAACAAGACAGAGCTCAACTTAGGGCACATAGATGAGCAGGATAGAGGATGTTGCTTAAGGACCCTGCAGCTTTGGACCCTCCAATGACTAAGTGTGTCAGAAAGAGCACGTGTGACCGTGTTCTGTGGAATGTATGCATTTGTAGGATGCTTTCTGCACAGGCACTTTTCAAATAACTCTCTCTTTGGAGGTGTGTGTGGGGCAGACAGGGTTGGACCAATATGGGGGTGAGCGGGGATGGGGAGGACATAGTGAGTGCAGGTTCTGCCGTTACTGTAGCCTCTGAAAACATCATATGGAAATTCCATTGCAACTGGGAAACCAGAGTCATAGGAAGTCAACTTACACCCCTTAAGTTACAGAACAGCCATCAACGAGGAACTCCATTTCTTTTTTTTGTTTTTGTTTTTGAGACGGAGTCTCACTCTGTCGCCCAGGCTGGAGTATAGTGGCAAGATATCAGTTTACTGTGACCTCCATCTTCCAGGTTCAAGCAATTCTCCTGCCTAAACCTCTCGAATAGCTGGGACTACAGGCACATGCCACCACACCTGGCTAATTTTTGTATTTTTAGTAGAGATGGGGTTTCATCGTGTTAGCCAGGATGTCTCGATCTCCTGACCTCGTGATCTGCCCTCCTCGGTCTCCCAAAGCGCTGGGATTACAGGCATGAGCCACTGCACCCGGCCGATGAACTCCATTTGTAAAGTGTTAAAGGCTCATATATTACGCATCTTATTTAGTTAACATTTGCACTGGCCACAACTTCTGTAAAGGAAGCTGCTGTGTTCTAGCAGTCCACCAACTGGAATCCTCTCCCTCAGGCCTGGAATTCTCTCACTTAGCCCACCAACTGGAATTCTCTCACTTAGTCTTGTGCCAAGGAGGCACTTGCCCCAGGCCTCCTGGGAAGCTTTCTTTATTCTGATTCACCAGTTTCACCCCTGAAAGTGGTATAGGACAAGGCCTTATTGGCTGGCTATGGTGGATGCAGGGATTTCTTTTTTGCCTAGAAAAAAAAAAAAAGCCAAGAAAAAAAAACCAGTGTTTTTCTCTGTTGCTATGTAACAAATTATTCTTTTTTTTTTTTGACGAAGTCTCACTCTGTCCTCCAGGCTGAAGTGCAGTGGTGTGATCTCAGTTCATTGCAACCTCTGCTCCCTGGGTTCAAGTGATTCTCCTGCCTCAGCCTCTCAAGTAGCTGAGATTACAGGCACCTGCCACCACACCTGGCTAATTTTTGTATTTTTAGTAGAGACGGGGTGTCACCATCTTGGCCAGGCTGGTCTTGAACTCCTGACCTTGTGATCCACCCACCTAGGCCTCCCAAAGTGCTGGAATTACAGGCATGAGCCACCGTGCCCAGCCACAAATTATTCTTAAACTAAGCAACTTAAAACAACAAACAGTTATGATCTCACAGTTTCTGTGGGTTAGGAATCTGGGGCTTAGTTGGCAGTTCTGCCTCATGGTCTCTCATGCAGTTGCAGTTAAGCTGCTGGCTGGTGCTGGCATCATCTGAAGGCTCAATCGGGGAAGGATCTGCTTGCAAGCTCAGTCATGTGATTGTTGGAAGGCGTTACCTCCCTGCTGGCTGTTAGCCAGAAACATCTGTTCCTCACAACCTGAGCCTCTCACAGCGTGCCTGAGTGTCTCATGACATGACCACTGTTTTCTCCCAGAGTGAACCAAGAGAAAGAGAGAGGAAGAGAAGGAGAGAGAGCCCATGACAGAAGCCATAGTCCTTTATAACCTAATCTCAGGAGTGACATTCCATCATTTCTGCTACATTCTTTTGGTGACAGAGAAAACACTGATGTGGGCATAGGCTATGCAAGGGTGTGAATTCCAGGAGGCAGGGACCTTGGGGGCCATCATGGAGGCTTGTTTCAGAAAGGAGAGAAGACAAGGAAGAGCATCATGCAATGAAAAGTTTAGTGGTATGACCTGGCTAATGAATGAACAGCTCTTCTATTAATGGGATGAGTGTCTTTCAAAAGTCCACATCTGTGGGCCTTCCCTGTAAAGTCAGGTATTTGGATGAGTATGATCTCTAACTTTTCTAAAGTCTGGGGTATTTGCAATTAGAGATTATTGAGGAGAGGGGTGAAGAAGGGGAAGAGAATAGGGAGAGAGAAACTTGAGCCCCATGAAGCAGCCTGAGCCCTGAACCCTGAGCCTGCTCCAGGCTCCAAGCCCCAGTCCTAGTGGATTCCACAGCTCCAGGACCAGGCTGGATGCCCAAGTCCTGCCGTTTGCTGAATGAGGAAATGGGAACAGTGAGCTCTAATTTAATAGCTCCTGCCTTGTTCCCTGAGGTTTCCAGATCTATTTCTGTGCACAAGCCAACAGAAATAAGTGAGGGCACACCGAGCCTGGGGAGAGGGCACTCCTGGTGTACAGAGCTGGCACCAGTTTGTGTGTAAAATGACGGAGCTTCCTAATTGCCTAAATGTTTTTCAGAGTGGAGTATAGTCATCCTAGCAACTGCTAGCACCTGAGCAGTTCTTGAGAACATCATTGCTTCTTATTTCACATCCTGCCCAACCCTTCTAGACCCTTCTACCTACTGGTAACTGGGATCTGCTGGACCTCATGGAGTATATTATTCAATGGGCACCAGGGAACCTCGATGTTAAAGTGCTCTTATAATTTTTTTTTTCTTTGAGACAGGGTCTTGCTCTGTTGCCCAGGCTGGAGTGCAGCGGTGCAATCATAGCTCACTGCAGCCTCAAACTCCTGGGCTCAAGCCATCCTCCCACTTCAGCCTCCACCCCCAAATAGCTGGGACTATAGGTGTGTACACCACCATGCTTGGCCAGTTTTAAAAATATTTTTTTTAGAGACAGGGTCTGGTTATGTTGCCTAGGCTGGCCTTGTACTGCTGGGCTCAAGTGATCCTCCTACCTTGGCCTCCCAAAGTGCTGAGATTACAGGCAGGAGCCACCATACCAGGCTGGAAAAAATCTTTGATGGGGCTGCTTCTGCTCTGGGAGCTGCCTGCTGAAAGAGAAGGGACAGGCTTCACTCAATCAACTTGCCTTCCTTTCTTTGAGTTCGGCACAGGGAAGTACCAGCTCCTCAGAACTGGAGATGCATGGACTTTTGCAGTTTTCAAGGAGAATGGCTTGTTCTCAGAGATGAGTTATCTACTTCAGTAACCATCTTGAGCATTCCGTGGAAGTGCCAAAGGCTTACAATTACCCGTGTAATTTCTTGGCATGTTTGGTGACGCCTGAGTCATCCCAGGAAACATCCTGGGTGTTTATTCTCAAATGCTGAGATTTCATCCTCAAGTTTTGAGCTGCTCCTTCAGAAGAGTTTCCAGTTTTGCAGTTCTCATTATAAAACCGTAACCTGTAACTGCCCAGGAAGCCCCCAGGGCTAAGCGGGGAGTGTCGGAGATTGCCAGACTCCAAGCAGATCCCTAAGACCCCTGCAGAACTGAGCTGGGGCAGTGTGGGGTAGGAGGAGTTGGATTCTGTTTGAGTCAAAGAGAGTTAACTGCCAAAATCCTCAGCAAGGATTCCTTCTGAGTAAAAATAAAGAAGCCTGATTGGAAAGAAAGGATTTCTAAACAGCCAGCTAAGATCTGCGGTTGCATCCTGCTAACCTGAGAACATCCTAACATTTCAGACACAAGATCGGGGCTGCCTGCTGTCATTTGAACTGGCTTGGGATAAAATAAAGGTTGTGCTTTCATATTATGAGTCATATGGCTCTGTGAGCTGGAGCAGAGATAGTTACCCTTGTGAAGACCTATGTTCCATCCCTGAATTACTCAGGACAGCTAGCTCTCCAGGACTGGGACTTCTCATCTGGCCAAGCTCCTCCCAAAATTTAACACTCACCTTCCCTCTTTCTTCGCTTCCTGTCTCTTCCCTTCACTTGCCTTCTTCAGTCTCAAAAGGACATTAAGTGATTCCAGTTCTGGATTTCAAAACACTCTTAAACAACCAGAATCCAAGAGATAAATGGAACTTTAGAGGCCATCTAATTTAACCTCTGTGTTACTTTTGAAATCTTCAAGGGTCTGGCCTCTGACAGACACCTTCATGATAGGAACAAAGCAGTTCATTCTCTTTGGATGACTCTATTATTGTAGAACTGATTTTCATACTGACTTTCTTATACTGAAGTTGGCCTCTCTGAAACTCACTTGTATTAACTCTTACTTTACAGGTCGGGCACGGTGGCTCACGCCTGTAATCCCAGCACTTTGGGAGGCCAAGTTGGGCAGATCACAAGGTCAGGAGTTCCAGACCAGTCTGGCCAACATGGTCAAACCCTGACTTTACTAAAAAAAAAAAAAAAAAAAAAAAAAATATATATATATATATATATATATACAAGCCAGGTGTGGTGGTGCATGCCTGTAGTCCCAGCTATTCAGGAGGCTGAGGCAGGAGAATCGCTTGAACCCAGGAGGCAGAGGTTGCAGTGAGCCAAGATTGTGTCACTGCACTCCAGCCTGGGCGGCAGAGCCAGACTCCACCTCAAACAAAACAAAACAAAACAACTCTTACTTTACCTTCTGCAGTAACCCAGCACATGGCTACTCCTTCTCTATAGCAGTCTTTCAGATGTTTGAAGAAAATTACTATGAGGCAAGGTGATGTGACCAAAGCATACAATTTGGATCTTGGGTGAGTCTCAGATTCGCCCCTATTGATTGTGTGTGAATTTGAAAAAGTCCCATAACCTCATTCGCAAGTAGAGATACTACCCCCCATTGCAGGCAGTATATCTTTACCTCTGCATTGAGTGATCTCATATTGGTCTCTTGAACTTGGTACTATAGGAATATTTACACCATGGAAATTGGCAAATGCTACCAATGAGGGCTTTTTGCTTGTTTGTTGTTTTACTAGCACACCACTAACCATGTATCAGTTTAGTGGTAAGGATAAAATTAAGTTAGTGCAAGTAAATGTCCTTTGTGAACTATAAAGACCATAGAAATTATAGATACTAGTTATTTTGATAGACTGTCACAAAGTGGTCCTCAATCAGTCACACTCCTGAATTTGTACTTTTGTGTGGTCACTTTCTACATTCTTACTTTGGCTGCTCTTGTGACTTTCCTAGTCCAGTAGAAAGCAACAGAAATTCTGGGCCCGGGCATTTAGAGCCCTGTAGCAGCCACTTTCACTGTCTTGCTGCCTTGAGAAGCCATGAAGTCTAGGCTAGCCTCCCCGAGTATGAGAGGCTCTGTGGAGAAGGATGGTGAGAGAACATGAGGAGAGAGGTGCCCATTCCAGCTGAGGTTGTCGACATGTGAGTGAAGTTATCAGGGCTCCTCCAGTCCCGGTCGACCTACCATCTGGCCCCAAATCTATCAAGGAGCCCAGCCAACACCATGACACCACATGGGGCAGAGGAAAGCTCCCTGGCCCAGACTGCAGAACTGTGAACAAATGAATGGTTATTGTTGGTTTCAGAAACCAGGTTTTAGGTGTGGTTTGTACATAATGATCAACACATACTACAGTTATTATCAGGCCCCTCCAAGTCTTTTCTTGTCCAGCTTAAACTTTCCCAGATCCCTGGATGGCATCTCGGTCTTCCTCTGGATGGGCTCCATTCACCAATCCTGGGATAAACATGATGCTTGCCCCCAGAGCTCTGACCATGCAGAGCTTGAGGGAATTCTGCCCCGTCTCTGGATCCTAGATGAACACTTCAGTTGGAAGGCGAGCTGGAGCTTTTGGCACACACAGCTCACTCTGAGCTCATTCTGAGCCTCTGCAGACAACTCAAACCCCCAGGCTGTGAAACTAGGCCCTCCCATCCTGATATACTTTTAAATTCCAAGTACAAGGTTTATAGTCATCACCACTAAACTTACCTTTTCTTATTTATGTATTTATTTATTTATTTATTTATTTATGTATTTTTGAGACGGAGTTTTGCTCTGTCACCCAGGCTGGAGTGCAGTGGTGTGATCTTGGCTCACTGCAAGCTCTGCCTCTCAGGTTCATGCCATTCTCCTGCCTCAGCCTCCTGAGTAACTAGGACTACAGTTGCCTGCCACCACGCCTGGCTAATTTTTTTTTGTATTTTTAGTAAAGACGGGGTTTCGCCGTGTTAACCAGGATGGTCTCGATCTCCTGACATCGTGATCTGCTCACCTCAGCCTCCCAAAGTGCTGGGATTACAGGCATGAGCCACCACGCCTGGCCACCTTTCCATTTTTAACTTGTTATTTCAGTTTTTAAAAACCTGGACTCTGATTTGATTTTAAATTTCGCAACAGCTATAGCATTTCCTTACATACACACATTCACCCCCACACCCAAACTCACATCTGTCTAGACTCATGCACATCCAAATACACACAAATCCCTATGCACCTAAAAGGTAGAAACTCATTTCAGTTTTCATAGCAGCTATGGTGTCTTCTTAATAGTCATGGATCTTTGTGGTCAGCCTCCTGACTTCTTTCTCAGCCTCATCTCCTCATCACTTCCAGTTTCGGTAGAAGAAACCACAACTCGAGTGACTTAACCAGTTAGGGTTTATTTTTCTTAGACAAAAAGAAGCCAGAGGTAGGGAGTCCAGGACCAGAATAGGGGTCCCGTGATGCCATTAGAGATCGGGTTTCTTCACTTCTTCCATTCTGCCATTTTTTTCATTATTCTCATGATTTCAGGATGGCTGCTCTACCCTTAAATGTGGCATATGTGACAAGAACAAGACAGAAAGGAAAAAGGGAAAAAGAAAAAAGGCAATTGCCACTGAATCTGTTCCCTTTTATCCAGAAATTAACAGCCTTCCTGGAGCCCCTGCCCAGGAAACTTCTAGTTACATTCATTGTCCAAAACTGGGTCATGTAGTGACCCCAGCTGTGAGGGAATCTGAGGATATGAATATTTGTAACTGGGCACATTGCCACTCTGAGAAAAAGTAACTGAGGTTGTGTTAATAAGAAAAAAAAACGGAAAAATTTTAAAAAAAAGAAAAGAGGCCGGGCGCGGTGGCTCAAGCCTGTAATCCCAGCACTTTGGGAGGCCGAGACGGGCGGATCACGATGTCAGGAGATCGAGACCATCCTGGCTAACACGGTGAAACCCCGTCTCTACTAAAAACTACAAAAAACTAGCCGGGCGAGGTGGCGGCGCCTGTAGTCCCAGCTACTCGGGAGGCTGAGGCAGGAGAATGGCATGAATCTGGGAGGCGGAGCTTGCAGTGAGCTGAGATCCGGCCACAGCACTCCAGCCTGGGTGACAGAGCGAGAGACTCTGTCTCAAAAAAAAAAAAAAAGGAGAATGAATAATGAGTAGAGAACTAGCAGAGTTTGCCACATTCTCCCACACATACTATAAGTTTCTGTACCCAGATACATGCCAAGTTTATTGAAAAAAGGTTATGGAAAATAAGGCAATGCTGGAGGTTGCAAAAAAAAGAAAAATTAGTCACAAGTTCTCCCATTCCTGTATAAACAACTCTTTTCCATGTGACTTTGACATTCTTCTCATCAAGAGTCTATTTTTCCACTCTTTGATTCTGGGTAAAGCAACTTGTTACTCGCATTGACCAGTAGAATGTAACAAAAGTGATTCTATGTGACTTTCTAGCCCAAGAGGCCTTTCAGCTTCCATTCTTGCCTCTTAGAACTTGGTACTACATATAAAGAATCCCAGAATAGCCTCCTTGAGGATGAGAGACCACACATAGAAAGAAGCCCAGCCAACAGCCAGTACCAACCCCCAGACATGTGAGTGAGGTCATCTTAAAAGATCCAGCTCCATTTGAGCCTCTAGATGACAGTGGCTGCAGAAGTAACTTTAGAAAACCACCCTGATGAGCCCAGCCCAAATGGCTGCCCCACAGAATCATTAGCAAATAAAATGACCGTTGCTTTAGATATTAAGTTGTGGCATGAATAATGAGTTAATTTATTTGTAGAGTACAAACAAAGTAGGTAATATTTGTGGTGTTGTTGGATCTTAGATTGACCCAGGTCAGGTTTTCAAAATTTGTTCATAGGAGCCCTGCATGGAGGGCAACAGGAAAGGCAAACTAATCCCTCCCCAAGTCCCCTGCCCTCACCCATCCAGGGCACCTTGCCTCTATCCATTTTGCAGAATTGGGTCCTGCATAAGATCTTATTTAAAAAAAAAAAAAACGTTGAATAGCCTCTCAACCAGATCATCTCTAAGTTTCCTTTACTCTAAAACACAATGACCAGTCATAGAATTTTACTTGTTTTGGTAGTTGCATTCTCCCTGCCTCTCTTTCTGCTCCTTTTCCTTTGTATTTCATCTCATTCACCCACATCGCAGTTCATCATAAAAGCACCTGGTGTTCTTCAATCACTTGCCCTGATTCCCCTCAGCTGCCACCCACCCATCCACCTACATACTCAGCACCCAACCTTTTCCCTGCCCTTTGCAACCCTCCTTAACAGGAAGCAGGGCTTATGTTTCATCCTAAAAAGCCAAGGCTAAACTAGGAGAGGTGGCAGGGCCTGTGTAATTCTCAGAGGTACAGACTAGATGTTGTCATAAGTGAGAGCAGAGGGCTGGGAATGACGCCTGCCCATGAGAGCCAGGAAGAAAGTTAAGTCTTTAATGGCTGACCTTTTCTAGAGCATTCTTTGTGCCAAGAGCCATGCTAGATGGTTACTTATCTCCCCAAATCCTAACAATCCCAGAAGATAACCCTTATCCTCTCACTTTACAGATGTAGAAACTGAGCCAGAATATCCAAAACAGGTAAACCTCTCTAGGACTGGTCATTAAATTTCAGGCACATGCAGGCTCTTCACAACACCTGTGCAGGTCATGCTCTGTGTAAGTTCAGTGGTTGCTTTCCTGGAGTTGTGTGGTACAAACCTGCACAACCATACAATGGGGTGCAAGCATAGGCTCTGGAGCCAGGCTGCCTGGCTTCAAATGTCAACTTCATTAATTAATAGCTGTGTGGCCTTGGGATAGCCACTTAACATCTCTGGGGCTCACTTTATTCATTTGCAATGGAGACAGTAATGACACCTAACTCATAGGCTCTTTAAAATATGGTTTAAATAAGTTAATATTCGTGACCTGCTTAGAACAGTGACTAGCTACATAAGTGTTTGATTTGAAAAGAAAATAGTCTGCAGCTCTACAGCATATGACCCAAGTGAGGCCAGCATCCTTTCCTGGGATTGATTTTCAGAACTGCAGACAGGAAGCTCTTTTTTCTGCTGGGATTTCTAAATTGGGACTTCTGGTGGCCATGATCCTCACCACGTGGAAAGGTGTCTCTGCTGAAAGAGAATGAGGCCAACATCCAAAGACAGAGACAGGAAGGAAGAAGAGCTGGAGAGAGAGTCCTGGCAGAGTTCAGTGGCCATTTTCTGTGATTCCTGCAGTCCCTCCTTCCATTCTGTCACTGCCCAGGAATCCTTCCCAGCTTCGGGAGCCTGTCAGCCTCTCTTTTTATTTTTGTTTAAATTGGGTGGGTTTATCTTCCATCCCTTGTGATTGAAACAATCCAGGCCAATCAAGGTGCTTTAGATCAGGGGTTGCAAAATCAAATACTTTCAGAAGTCACGGAAGTCCTGTATGGGAAATCACATTTGATGGCAAAGAGTATATAGAGAAATGTTTTTCCACTATAAGAATAAACAGCAGTGCACGTGCAATGTCAGGAGCACCTGGCCTCTTATGAGGGCTGTCACAGGGAGCGGTGGAAAGTGCGAACTTGTCACTCACTCACTCTAAAAGGCCCAGCCTATTTGGCCACGAGGGCCTGGGGTACTAATACCTACTGTTTCTCCAAAAGAAGACGTGAATCTGTGACTTCCAGCTTATAAATGTTGAATCAACATTTGCTCAATATTGTGCAATACATCTGCAAACCGAATGTGTCCCCAGGGTTGCAGGTTATCACAGTAGCTGGTCCAGTTCCAGGATTTCTCATGAGGGGGACTAACCTAAGAGTCTAAACAGAACCGGAGTCCTGGGACTGCAGGTCTGATGGAGGGTTTCTAGATTTCCCCGCTCCATTCCCACATCACAGCTTGCCCCTTTTTAAAGGGACTCCTTCCCATGGGACTGGTGGACCAGTCCCTTCCTCACCAGCACCCTCAGCTCTTCAATGTGGCTTCTTATCCTCAGGCTGTATTTCTCTGTGTGTGTTGGGGGGATGGTGTTGGTGGTTATGGTGCTCATAGAAGAGGTCTGCCAGCCAAAAGTGAACCCACAGCAATTTGATGCTCCAGTTCTGCTTGGGATTTTATAGCTCATGTAGCTAGAACTTGGGTACCCAGGATCTGCTGCAGGAATGTTAATGGCGAATCAGGCAAAGTGACAGAGAGAAAGGCTTTTCTGGAAGTCTCTGAGGGCAGACCTGGGGGCAGCCATCCAAGACCTATCCTGTCTTGCTGAATTTTTAGCTCTGCTCTACGGAAGCACCGCTGCTTAAAATAAGACAGAGTGAGGGCAAACACCGACTTTAATGGGGGAGTAGCAAGTCAGCATTTGGGGCTCTCTTTGAAAGGCTCTTTACTTGTGCTCTTCTTTCAAAAATAAGGAGGAGAAGCCCCTTGTGATGGTCCAGCTTTTGTCGATGCTGAAGGAAACAGCCAAGATGGAACTCTCTGAGAAATACTCCAAGGGTTTGGAGGCAGGGGTTGTTTCTATGTGAAAATGAAAAGAGATCCTGAGACTCCTTGCAGAAGGAAATGAGATAGGAGTGAAGCCAAGGGGAAAAGCAGTAAATGCCCCTCCCCCTCAATTTGGAGACTATGAAGAGGGAAAGCAGCCACAGGTCTGCCCAAGACAGACACGTTTCTGCTTCATTCACCTGGTGACTCGGGAGGGTGTGGGCCAGGACCTGAGAGATGCCAAATATTCCTGAGCAGTCTCACCAAGACAATCCTCCTCTCATTTATTAAGCTAAAGAGTTGCTGGGCTTTGCAAATGCTGAGACCAGAAGAGAGAGCCCAGGGCTACATATGGAACCCTCTGAGATTTTGCCCTGAGAATCAATGAGGACATCAGCACCTGGGCAGCAGGCTATCCCTTTGCCCCTTTTCTCATTGTGAGTTGTCTTAGTCCATCACACAGAGCCTGGTATCAGTAGGGGTTCAAAGAATGCTGCTGAATTGAATTGGAATAAGACACACAGGAGGTCGGGCGCGGTGGCTCATGCCTGTAATCCCAGCACTTTGGGAGGCCGAGGCGGGCAGATCACGAGATCAGGAGATTGAGACCATTCTGGCTAACACAGTGAAACCCCGTCTCTACTAAAAATATAAAAAAAATTAGCCGGGCGAGGTGGCGGATGCCTGTAGTCCCAGCTACTAGGGAGGCTGAGGCAGGAGAATGGCATGAACCAGGGAGGCGGAGCTTGCAGTGAGCTGAGATCGTGCCTCTGCACTCCAGCCTGGGCGACACAGCGACACTCCATCAAAAAACAAAAAAAACACACAAAACACACACACACACACACACAGGAAATGAATTCATCTCTTCTTTAAATAAGTGCTTATCTGAGTGGTCTCAGGATCCCCAATGGGTAGTCTGTGGGAAGGGCACCCCTGGAGTTACCCTACTCAGTACAGCATTGCATCTGTGGCCCTGCTTAACTGGAGTAGGGATGCTGAGCTCTGGGCAAACTGGAAGATGGAAGATAAGCCCTAGGGAATGCAAAATCTTATCGCTACTGAGGACACAGCTTCACATGAGTTGTGGACACAAGTCAGGGAAGTGAAATCCACCTGCTGTCATGATTTTAGGGGATTTCAGAGTCTAAGTCAATGAACTGGCCAACAATCTAGAGTCTTAATTCCTTGACATCTGTAATTTCTTTTTTTTTATTATTATACTTTCAGTTCTAGGGTACATGTGCATAACGTGCAGGTTTGTTACATATGTATACTTGTGCCATGTTGGTGTGCTGCACCCATCAACTCGTCAGCACCCATCAATTCGTCATTTATATCAGGTATAACTCCCAATGCAATCCCTCCCCCCTCCCCCCTCTCCATGATAGGCCCCGGTGTGTGATGTTCCCCTTCCCGAGTCCAAGTGATCTCATTGTTCAGTTCCCACCTATGAGTGAGAACATGCAGTGTTTGGTTTTCAGTTCTTGTGATAGTTTGCTAAGAATGATGGTTTCCAGCTGCATCCATGTCCCTACAAAGGATGCAAACTCATCCTTTTTATGGCTGCATAATATTCCATGGTGTATATGTGCCACATTTTCTTAATCCAGTCTGTCACTTGGAATCAACCCAAATGTCCATCAGTGACATCTGTAATTTCAATGACATCTGTAATTCCTTTTCTGTATCATGGGCACCCTCTCCTAGGGCCTCAGCCTACTTTCTCCTTGAACTTCACCATCTCTGCCTTCTGCCCAGCTAGCTGTCTCTGCTTTTTGAGACAATACCAATCCCCATCTCTGGCCCCTTTGTTTCTGACCTATAACTCTTCCCCACCCTTTATAATTCCACCCAGTATAGGTGTGAGGACAGTTGGGTCATTGGAACTGCACCCCATATCTTACCCCTTGTCTTAGTCTGTTGGGCTGTTACAACAAAATACTACAGACTAGGTAATTTATAAAGAACAGAGGGTTATTTTTTCATAGCTCCAGAGGCTGGGAAGTCCAAGATCAACGCACTAGCAGATTCAGTGTCTGTGAGAGCCTGTCCCTCATATGGCACCTTCTTGCTGTGTCATCACATAGCAGAGGAGGAAGACAGAGATGATTGCTGTGTCCTCACATGGTAGAAGAGAGGGAAGGGCAAAAGAGGCTCCATCGGACCTCTTTTATGAGGTCATCAATCCCATTCATAAGGAATCATGATTTAATCACCTTCAAAAGGCCCCCCTCTTAATACTATTCCATTGGCATTTAAGCTTCAACACGTGAATTTGAGGGGGACACATTTAGACCCATAGCACCCCTACATCTACCAAGGAAGTCCCACACACAGATTCCTGATTTCCAACTTTAGCTGAGTCCTCAGGTCCTTTAAAAGGGCCAATGACACCTGGAAGAAGGGACCTGAGGTGGGGATTATAGGGTGGGAGGTGAAGTGGTGAGAGAAAGGGGCTCAGCCAGATGTGGCAGAGGGTGGAGGGTAGGGGAAGGTGAGTATGGCTAGCAATGTCAATGCCACAAAGGGCCATGTGGGGTGAGAACTGAGGAGAGGCTGGTGGGATTAACCTAGGTCACCAGTGACCTTCTGCAGGCCGTTTCTTCAGAGGGTGAGGGCAGAAAGTAGGCTGCAGCAGGCTGAGTGGATGAGAGGTAAGAAAGTAGATCCACAGAGAAAGCCTTCTTTAAAGGCACTTGGCTGGGAGTGGAGTAGCACATTTAAAGCCTGGAAGCAAGTGAGCTTGGGGATTTTAATGGTAGATGGACCTGGAATTGAGTCCATCCAGCACTTTAAGCACTCTGCAAGTTCCATACTTGGCCAAGCTCACTTGGGTGAGCTTGGAAATGTCACGAACTCCTTGAGGCTTCTTTCTTGCTTTCTTTCTCTTTCTTTCTTTCTTTCTTTCTTTTTTCTTTGTTTTTCTTTCTTTTTTCTTTCTTTTTCTTTCTTTCTCTCTTTTTTCTTTCTTTTCTTTCTTTTTCCTTCTTTTTTCTTTCCTTCTTCTCTTTTGCTTTGTTTCTCTTTCCTTCCTCCCTCCCTTCCTCCCTTTCTGTCTTCCTTTCCTTTCCTTTCTTTCCCTTCCTTCCTCTTTCTTCCTTCTTTCTTTCTTTCTCTTTCTTTCCTTCCTTCCTTCTCTTTCTTTCTCTTTCTCCTTCCTTCCTTCCTTTTTGTCTTTCTTTCTCTCTCTTTCTTTCTTTCTTTCTTTCTTTCTTTCCTTCCTTCCTTCCTTCCTTCCTTCCTTCCTTCCTTCCTTCCTTCCTTCCTTCTTTCTTTCTTTCTCTTTTTCAGAGTCTCGCTGTGTTGCCTAGGCTGGAATACAGTGGTGGGTCTTGGTTCACTGCAACCTCCACCTCCCAGGTTCAAGCAATTCTCATGCCTCAGCCTACTGAGTAGCTGGAGTTACAGGTGTGCACCACCACATCTGGCTAATTTTTGTATTTTTTTGTAGACAGGGGGTTTCACCATGTTGGCCAGGCTGGTCTTAAACTCCTGGCCTCAAGTGATCTGTCCACCTTGGCCTCTCAAAATGCTGGGATTATAGGCATGAGCCATCACACCCAGCTAACCTCTGTTTCTTCATCTGTAAATGGAGAGGATATCACCTACTTCATTGGGTTGGTCTGAGGATTAATCAAGATAAGGCAGATTAACTACTATGCACCTGGCATGTAATAAGTACCCAACTCATCATCTCCCTTGTATTTGTGGGCTTATGGGAAGAAAGAAAAATAAAGGATTCTAGAGGGGATAGTAATAAGCAGGGCATGTTCTGCAGGAGATGGGAGAGGATGAAGTCAGCCTCTGGAAGGCAGAGGAATGATTCTTCGTCTAAGACAGGAGGACATGAAGAGAAAGAGGAAGTTGCAGATCAAATTGTGAGGTGAAGTGGCCAGAGATTGTGGAAGTCCACATCAGAAGGTCTCTGCCACAATCTGAGAATGAAGTCCTTCTCAGCCTTCAGTTCTCCACACTCCCTTTTACATCTCAACAATCAGATATTTTAAGAAAGTTGTCATGTCCATAAATCATTTTTACAGATGAACATCAGTGGCTTCTTGTGCGGTGTGGTTCCCACACTTATACCACCTTTCTCTGGGAGTCCTTCCAGTGTGTTAAAATGTATCTTAAAACATGGACCCAGAACTAAGCCTAATATTTTACAAATGGCCTGATCTGTGACAAACCCAGGGGGCTACTGTCTCCTCACTAGACACTCTTGACTCTGTGAACACAATCAAAGTCCATTCGGGTTTCCAGCTGCCACATCAGGCCTTAGTCCACCTTGAGCTTGCAGTCAACCAAAATCTGTAAGTCAGTTTCACATACAACACCGTCAAATGAGATTCCTTTTTCCTTCATCATTTCTTTTCCTCTTTTAATCACTAAGTACAAAACTCTACTTTCATTCTTTTAAAATTTTATCTTCATTTTGATCTATCCTTCTAGCCTTTCGGATTCCATTCTCCTGGCCCCAGAGGAGGAAGTTACATTTCAGACCTGTCAGGTGACTCAGCCCCACTGACACAAAGAGTCTTTGTTAGTTACATCCAGGTACCTCTGATTTCCTTGGGGACAACCCAGGACTGTCCAAAGATGCTTTGATCCTTTTTAGTATCTGTGAGGATGTGCAGGGAGATGGATGCTAACCTGGGCCAAGGATATGTAAGGATCCTTTGGAGAACTGGGGGCCTCCCAGAGGAGCTGAGACACTGCCCTCAGAAAAGGTTCTGAGTAACATCTGCTTTCAAATCCAAAACCATTCTTGGGAAATGAGACTCATTGTATAGAAAAGGTGATACCCTTGCTGATAGCAAATGGAGACAACACTTCTAGGTGACACCTACTGGTGCTCAATGAGTGTTGAATGAATAAATGAGCAAATGAATGAACGAAATGTAAGTGTGGATGGTTTTGAAGCCCCCATTGATCTGGGCCATACTTTGCTAGGCAGTAAACTTGCTGTGCAGTGTGGAGGAGCACGACCCCAGGGTTCGGGTGGTGGCTGCCGAAGGCATGGAATGGAGGACACGAGTGCCCAGAAATCAAAGAGCTGCCCTCAGGGTCTGGTGGCAGAGGATCAGGCTCTGGAAATCTGTGGTCTTCCTCCTGGTCTTCTGGCATCTTGTTTTACTCTCCTGTGGGCATTTTATTCTGCTCTCTGTCCTCCCCTCCTCATTTCTCCTGAGAAAAGCTCATCTGAAGATGAATTCAAAACAGCCAGTTTGAAAAACCAGATGTTTCATTCTTACATTGCCAAGAAAGATTTTATGTAAGCCAGTTGTCAGGAAGCTCTCTGTGATTCACAGATATGACTGCTTCCAGCAGCTAGGAGTGCAAGGAAGGGAGGGAACTGGAGGACGCACATGCAGTTGTCTCTTCTTGGAGAGGGGCACACTGAGGCAGAGGCTCAGCTAGGAAGCAAGAGGTGACAGGAACAAGCAGGAGGCACCACTGCTGTTGTTTCCAAAGACAGTGTGTAGCCCATGACCCCCCTAGCCTAGCCCATGTGACCCACATCACATCCTCTCCATCTTCTAGGAGAAATGAGAGGATTTTAAAACCAGCCTTAACTGAGCACAGTGGCTCATGCCTGTAATCCCAGCACTTTAGAAGGCCAGGGCAGGAGGATTGATTGAGGCTAAGAGTTTGAGACCAGCCTGGGCAACATAGCAAGACCCTCATCTCTAAAAATAAATAAATAAAAGAAAAAATTAAAACCAGCCTCTTCAAAGACACAATTATAGGCGCTCTGCCTATGAAGTAGCCATTCTTTATGCCTTTACTTTCTTAAACTTGCTTAAAAAAAAAGACATTTACAATTATAAATGTGGGAGGCAGGAACCCAGATTCTTACCTTGATTATTTTTTGCTTTGATTTTTTAGAAACTGACATGAAATAAACAACCTTTTGAAATAATTCTTATTTTCTTTCTTTCTTTCTTTTTCTTTCTTTTTTTTTTTTTTTGAGACGAAGTCTCCCTCTGTCGCCCAGGCTGGAGTGCAGTGGCACGACCTCGGCTCACTGCAAGCTCTGCCTCCCGGGTTCACACCATTCTCCTGCCTCAGCCTCCCGAGTAGCTGGGACTACAGGTGCCTGCCACTACACCAGCTAATTTTTTGCATTTTTAGCAGAAACGGGGTTTCACCGTGTTAGCTGGGATGGTCCTGATCTCCTGACCTTGTGATTCGCCCACCTCGGCCTCCCAAAGTGCGGGGATTACAGGCATGAGCCACCGCCCCAGCCTCTTATTTTCTTTATTAGATTGTAAACTCCTTGAGGGCAGGAACAATGTCTTTTTTATCTCTGTGATCCTTCAGAGTGCTTATATCCCTTATACATAGTAAATGCATCATAAATATCTGATAATAATAATGGCTTCTCTTACCCAGAATGTCCGGGCACATGTTTCACTAATATTTGCTGAGCCCCTACCATGCTCCAACCAGCACTTTAAGCACTCTGTAAGTGCTAACTAATGAATGTTGAGGTGCTGAGGCTGGATTCCTTCTCTAAAGATAGTTTGTCACATGGTTGTTAATGACCTGCCAACGTGGTGTTTGGAGAATCCAGTTACAGTGCTCCCGAGCTGCAGAAGGAGCTCTCTGAGATCCAACAACCTTGTGTGGAATTCCACAATTCTCTTATTCATAAATGGACCCTCTGTATAGATTTGTAGTGAAACATCAAGAAACATTTCCCACTTTAGTTTTTCACAAAGAAAGCTGCTCTTGTCTCATCTCAGCTGAGATGGGGTCACGTCGGGATGCAGCTCCCTTGCCTGATCTCTGGCTCCCTGGAAGTTTCCTAAAATGTTTCTGTGGGCCTGAATCCTTGTAAGTCCAGCTGTCCATGAGGCATTGAAATGGGATTTGAGACCTTACTCCCTGAGGGTAGTGATCTCTAAACGGTCAGGATGGAGAATGATAGGGAAGCTTTCCCCAGGTAGTCCCAAGCCATTCTCTCAGCACTTATAACAGGAGGGTGTCTTTACTGATGTGTCTGGAATTAATTATTATTTCCCGCAGTGGCCTTCACTGGCATCACCAGCAGTGGAGCTATTCCAGTGAGGATTTTTTGCTGTGGCACATCATGGAGTGGCATGAGAGGTCAGAGACTCCTCGTATCCCCCAAATATCCATTCTGCTCTTCTTCCTTAGTGATGGGCCCCCAACATCAAACTGGCACTCAGAATGAAGAATGCCTTTTCCAGCCTCCCTCGCTGGCGGAGTCTCCATGTTCCAGCCAATGAAGTAAGTGAGAGTGGCATGTGCAGCATGGGGCGAGAAGAGGGGAGGCAAGGGAGTCGTGGAAAGTTCATGCCAAATGCCAAGGATGGGGAGAAAGCAGGATAAAGAGTTCCTGGTTCGTGACAACCTCAGGAAGACTAAGTCCAGACTTCATTCACCTAAGAACAAAATACACTTCTGTCTTCGTTTAAACCGTTTGGAAGCAGAGAGTGGGGTCTTTAAAAGCTGAATCCAATTCTCACTGGCACCTAGGTAGGGCATGAGGTTGCCTGCCCCACTGAAGTCAACTTCAGCCTGAAGACTGAGAGACTTCTGAAAGTGGAAAACTTACTCCAAGTATGGGTCGGGATCCAGACGCCAGTCCCCACGGCCACTGCTGAACGACTCTTGGAGTGTGGGGTTTCAAACACGGAAGGGATCTCTGGGGAGAAAACTTCACATTGTCCCAAAATTCTGCATGACGAGTGAATCTCTCAGAATCTCTTTTTCAAGGCTATGTTCCTAAAAGCACAGTGGAGACAGATCACCTGGCTATGACGAAGCGAGGGGAATGGTTTAAAGAGGGAAAAAGTGGAAGGCAGTGTTTTTTCTTTTCTTTTTTTTTTTTTTTGAGATGGAGTCTCGCTCTGTCACCCAGGCTGGAGTGCAGTGGTGCGATCTCCACTCACTGCAAGCTCCGCCTCCTGGGTTCACACCATTCTCCTGCCTCAGCCTCCCGACCTGCCTCAGCCTCCCAAGTAGCTGGGACTACAGGCACCCGCCACCACGCTCGGATAATTTTTTTGTATTTTTAGTAGAGATGGGGTTTCACTGTGTTAGCCGGGATGGTCTCAATCTCCTGACCTTGTGATTCACCCACCTTGGCCTCCCAAAGTGCTGGGATTACAGGCGTGAACCACCGTGCCCAGCTGGAAGGCAGTGTAAGACTAAGACAGTGTAAGACTAAGACAGACTAAGCCTCCCCCCACAGGTTTTTCTGTTCTTTCCTCCTGCCTCATTTTTTTTCTTTTACATGAAGAAATACCTTGTTTTTTAAAAATTTTATTTTGGCCGGGCGCAGTGGCTCAAGCCTGTAATCCCAGCACTTTGGGAGGCCGAGATGGGCGGATCACAAGGTCAGGAGATCGAGACCACCCTGGCTAATACGGTGAAACCCCGTCTCTACTAAAGAATACAAAAAACTAGCCGGGCGAGGAGGCGGGCGCCTGTAGTCCCAGCTACTTGGGAGGCAGAGGCAGGAGAATGGCGTAAACCCGGGAGGCGGAGCTTGCAGTGAGCTGAGATCCGGCCACCGCACTCCATCCTGGGCGACAGAGCCAGACTCCGTCTCAAAAAAAAAAAAAAAAAAAATTTATTTTTAGGCCGGGGGTGGTGGCTCATGCTTGTAATCCCAGCACTTTGGGAGGCCGAGGCAGGTGGATCACCTGAGGTCAGGAGTTCGAGACTAGCCTGGCCTACATGGTAAAACCCTGTCTCTACTAAAAATACAAAAAAATTAGCCAGGTATGGTGGCGCATGCCTATAATCCCAGCTACTCAGGAGGCTGAGGCAGGAGAATCGCTTGAACCTGAGAGGCGGAGGTTGCAGTGAGCCGAGAATATGCTATTGCACTCCGCTTGGGCGACAAGGGTGAAACTCCGTCTCAAAAAAGAAAAGAATTTTTTAAAATTTATTTATTTTTAGAGGGGTCCAGTTATGTTGCCCAGGTTGGTCCCAAATTCCTGGCCTCAAGTGATCCTCCTGCCTCAGCCTCTCAAAGTGCTGGGATTACAAGCTGGAGCCACTGTACCTACCACACATTGCTTTTGATTGCTAGAAACCAGTTTATACATCAGACTTGAGCCAGCTGGTGATCAGTTCTCTTTAAATTGCAAATGATATAAACTCCAATTCAAATGGACTTCAGCGAAAAAGATAATTCATCAGCACATGTAACTGGAAGTTCGGGGCTTCATACACTGCTGAATTTGGATGCTTCAACTGGTCATCAGGACTCAGCTCTCAGAGTTGCCTTGTCTCTGTGGCTCTCTCTCTCCCAAGAGTGGCAAGATGGCTACCGGCATCCTTAGGGTCATGCTGGAACAGATTAGATGTCCCTGTGGAAAGCTAGACACTTTCCCAATAGTTGCAAATATTACATACATATATATACGAAGAGTCCTGGGACTGACTCATTTATCTGACATGTACCAGTCCCTGAAGGCCTTGTTGACTGGCCAGGCCTGGGTCAGTCCTGAATCTGGGTGGGGTCAGCCTCACCAGAACAGCACAGTGAGTTTGGGGGTAGGGGGACGGAATATGCAAAGAAAAACCAGCACAACGCTAAGCAGACAAAATAAAAGTATTTTTTCCCTCCCTATTACCACCAAGGCCACCTGGATTTCATAATTCCTGCCCAGGAGGCAAACCTGGCTTACTAATTTCAGTGTTCCTTATACACACATAGCAGAGACACAGGAAGAGAAATCAGAGGAGGGAGGGGAGGATAGAGCCTCTAAGGGCAAGAATGCATTCTTTTTTTTTTTTTTTTTTTGAAATTTTGTTTTCATTTGAGACAGGGTCTCACTCTGTCGCCCAAGATAGAGTGCAGTGACACAATCACAGCCCACTGCAGCCTCAACCTCCCTGGGTTCAGGCAATCCTCCCACCGCAGCAGCCTCCCCAGTAGCCGGGACTGCAGGTACATCCCCATGCCTGGCTAATTTCTGTATTTTTTTTTTTTTTTTTTTTTTTAGAGACAGCGTTTTGCCATGGTGCGCAGTCTGGTCTCAAACTCCTGGGCTCAAGCGATCCACCTGCCTTGGCCTCCCTAAGTACTGGAATTATAAGCATAATCGTGGCTCCCAGCTGAGTGCTGTAAAGGTCTTTTCCAAGCTGAGTGCTGTAAGGGTCTGGGATAGGCAAGGAAGATGCTAAGGGTGAGGCCACTTGCTGTACAGTGGAGCAGGGGCCTTAGAACTACATAGAAGAATGCTGGCCGGGTGCAGTGGCTCACGCCTGTAATCACAGCACTTTGGGAGGCCGAGGCGGGCAGATCACGAGGTCAAGAAATGAAGACCATCCTGGTCAACATGGTGAAACCCCATCTCTACTAAAAATACAAAAATTAGCCGGGCGTGGTGGCACGTGTCTGTAGTCCCAGCAACTTGGGAGGCTGAAACAGGAGAATCACTTGAACCCGGAGGCGGAGGTTGCAGTGAGCTGATCGCACCACTGCAGTCCAGCCTGGTGACAGAGCGAGACTTCATCTCAAAAAAAAAAAAAAGGAAATACATAGAATGCCTTCTGAATAATCATTTCTTTTTTGAAATCATGGCAAAATCTCCCTGGACACAGGGATGGGTGTAAAGAGCAGCTGGGCAGGGGATGAGGGCCTGTGCCTGAGGTGTCCGAGGGCAGCCCCAGCTCCCTGCAGATCCAGTGCAGCGGGAGGTGCAGGTGGATCTCCCTCCCCAGGGCACAAAGTTGGGTGGGGAACAGCTGTCAGCATGAGCCACATCCCACCCCATCCCGCCCAGGCCTCAGAAACCTCAAGGAAATGCCTAGATGCTCCACCTCAAGGAAAACATTGAGGCCCCATAGCCAGGAGTGCCCTGTTTGTGTCTAAAAGTTGCCCCAGCCCAAATTTACAGCTGGGAGGATCAGAAGGGCAATCTCTGTCTTCTCCCCAAAGGAAATCATACACATAGTTACCACCGGGAGCAGGGTGGGCCATCTGCACTCCTCATCCTACCTCGCCATCACCTTAGGAAGCAGCCATTCTCCTCATCTTTACTGTAGAGAAGGAAGCCTGGATGGCCTGCAGTTGAGGGGACCTGCGCAAGCCCACAGGACTCTTCATCACTATAACACCTCCCTCACCCCAAAATAAAAATGATCAAACCTGTCATGATGTCAGCAGCACCGGTGTTGGGTCTTTGTGGGAAAGAAAAACACAGGCCAGGGCCGCAGCACCGTTGCGTCTTCCCAGCCTGGAGAACACCACTGGATTCCCTCCCACACATGTTCCCAGACTGCCTGCCTGCCTCACTTACCTGCTCAGGGTGGGGCTTGAGGGTAGCCCCTCGGAAGAGTAAGAACTGGCCAAGCCTGAGCTGTCCTTCCCCTCATTTAAGGCATCACCTTTTCCCTTCTCCCGCCATCCTGGGTGCCTGGATACTTGGGATTAGAAACTAGACTGGAAATGTAATCTTTCTTCTGTTTGGGGCTGAGAACTGGGTATTAGTAGGATTTTGAGTTTATAGCACAGCTTTTTCTTACACCATTTCCTAAAAGCAGTTAAGACTACACCGGGCGCGGTGGCCCACGCCTGTAATCTCAGCACTTTGGGAGCCTGAGGTGGGTGGATCACCTGAGGCTGGGAGTTCAAGACCAGCTTGACCAACATGGAGAAATCCTGTCTCTACTAAAAATACAAAATTAGCGAGGCGTGGTGGCACATGCCTGTAATCCCAGCTACCGGATAGGCTAAAGCAGGAGAATCGAACCTGGGAGGCGGAGGTTGTGGTGAGCCAAGATCTCACCATTGCACTCCAGCAGCCTGGGCAACAAGAACGAAACTCTGTCTCAAAAAAAAAAAAAAATTACAGTCATCTCCCAGAAAAATCAAGAAGGAAGACCGTTGGAGGTTCAACCTATAGAAGATATGTTCTCATGGAATAAACCAAAAATAATTTTTATTTTTTAAAAAATCAAGAACAGAAGTCTCTCAACATTTAAGTTTTACAGACAAATAAAACCTGAGCCACTGGGTTAAACATGACAAATGACACACAGTAACAAATATTGAAGACATCGTAATACCAAAGCAACAGAAGCAGCACCAGAAATGCTGCTGAGGCCACCATTTAATTAATGCAAATTGAACATATGGCTTTGGTTACCTGTGGTTCCAGGCCAGAGGCTTGAAAGTCAGTGTTTGGGGGAAAGCCAGGAGGAAAAGCTCCTCTCCCCACCCCCACCTTGTCACTCAAGGTTCTGGTGCCCAAATCTCGGGACACGCCTCCCATTTCACTCCTGCACCAATCCCACTCTTGTAACACTGCACATGCAAGATTGAGAGAATCTTCAAAGTGCGAATATTGCCTTCTTCATTTTAGAATCCATGATGTGCTTGTGGAGAGAATGAATGAATGCTCAAACATGAATGGAGACAGACAGAGAGGAAGGGCAGGCCTAATCAAGGAAACTGATTCTTTCCTAGAAAATCATTGATGAGCCTGGAGAGAGTTGGCTGAACAAAGGTAACAATTTTTATTATTATTATTATTTAACGTATTAAGTTGGTAGAAAAAGTAAAAGAGTGAATCGAGGTTTTTGGATTGGAAGAAGGGGCCCACTGAGTTCCCTCTGGGATTGTGGAGTTTCTTTTACAGCCACATGTGGAGAAGAAACTAAGAGCCACAGACCAAGTGACAGGTTTGATGGCAACCCTGGAAAAGCCACACACCTTGGCCTGTTGGAGGAAGAGGAGCAATAGAACCTGTGTGGAGCCTGACAGAACCCAAGATGCCGTTCAGGAACCGAGAGGCCTTCCAAGATCACACACAGTTCTACAACACAGACATTTCGTCTTCTTGCCACTTAGCAGCGGGGCCCATCCCTCTGTGCCTCCAAGCTCCGTGGGCCATGTGGAAAACTCAGGTGTTCTGTCTCTGCCGGGATCTTCTTCCTGCTGCTTATTTAAGTGTCTGCTGCTTCGGGGCCTCAAGTGCCTGCTTTATCTCCTTCTCCTTTACTACCAAGTCTTCACTCTAAGCAATTTGCCAAGACAGAGAATCTCACTGGCCTTGTGGGGCTGAGCCTTCCTTCACTGGCTGACCAACAGGGAAGTGGGCTGCTGCCTGGATCAGGTGCGTGCCACAGTTCATCCAGCCGTGCGCAGAGTTCTAGGGTTATGCGCATGAGCCCGTGTGTGGGTAGAGGCTCTTAGCAGGGGCCGAGAGCATTGTAGGCATCTTGAGGGCCAGAGTTCCCAGCCCCAGATCACAGATACAGCATGATCAAAGTATGAGGGGTCAGGGGCAGAGATTATTTGGAATAATGTGCTGAGTTTGTACACTTTTGACAATTAAAAGCCCTATGTCCCCCTGATGTCATGCATATGCTCCAGAGGAGCCACTTGGGACAGAGAATCAACAATGGGCGCTTGGTGTGCACTGAAAGCTGATAGTGTGTATTTGTGGGGACTATACAGGGGGAGGAATATGAAGCCTTGACAAGAGGTGGTGAGTATGTATCAGTGAGGTAGGTAACTCATTAATAAGGGACTTTGCAAGGTGGCAACACTGGTTCAAAGAGATTATGAGAATAAAGATTTTGTGAACTCAGACGAAAAGGAATGCTGATGTAAGATCACAAAGTTAGATACAAAACTGGTTAACGTGAGTGCTATAGGGCAGCAAAACTGTAACTTTTGGGGTAATTGATCTGACCAGATAGGAATCATTTGCATCTCTGCAGAACAGAAAAACAGTTACTTTTTTTTTTTTTCTGAGACAGTATCTGGCTCTGTCCCCCTGGCTGGAGTGCAGTAGCATGATCTTGGTTTACTGCAACCTCCACCGCCTAGGCTCAAGCCATCCTCCCACCTCAGCCTCCAGAGTAGCTGGGACTACAGGCACACACCACCATGTTGCCTAGGCAGGTCTCAAACTCTTGAGCTCAAGCCCACCTCAGCCTCCCAAAGTGCTGGGATTACAGGCGTGAGCTACCATACCCAGACAGCACTTACATTTTAACAGTTTCTACACAGTACTATCTCATGTTATTTTATTTTATTTTTTAAAATCGATATGGGAATCTTGCTATGTTGCTCACATCAGTCTTGAACTCCTGGCCTTAAGCAATCCTTCCGTCTTGGCCTCCCAAAGTACTAGGGTTACAGGCCTGAGCCGGGACTCCTGGCCTGACTAAGAGTTAAGAATGTTTGGACTCTATTTTATAGTAAAAAGTAAGTCAAAGTTACCTTCCTCTAGATAGCCAAATGACTCTCAAATGGGCTTGTCAGACATTGCTTTAATTTAATATTGAAAGAACTTTTTGCTACCCCTCGTCCTAGTTTTAATAATTCTTAACAGAGGGAAACAGCAACAAAATTTTTGCTGTAGTGGGTATTAAAGAAGGGAAAACAGACATGAATGCTGGAGTCAAAATGCCCAAGGAGCGGAGGCACCAGGGTTCACCTGGTTTGGCAGCGCACCAGCAGGTGACCTGGAATCTGATTTCACTGGAGCTCGGTATCCTCATCTATAAAATGAGCTATTGAACTACACACTTGGCAGGACTTTGCCCTAAAGGTCATTTTCAAAATAAAAAAAAAAAAAGAATATATATATATATATGCCACTTCCCTTTTCCCACATTAACCCTGAGAGACAAAGAGGAAGCGGGAAGCCAGCACATGGAAGCAATTTATTGCAGACGTTCCTGGGTTGGGAGAGGAGCCTTCTGACTGCTGCAGAGACCTGTACCGGAGGTGCGGAGAACTGCTGCGGGGCTCGGCGCGTACCCGGCTCCGGGGTGTTCACGGGCGGCGCTGCCTCTGCTGCGCGCAGGACGGGAGTCGCCGGAGGGCCGGTGGTGGATTCCCTCCCCGCATCCCTCCTCTCCGTCCCAAGTCAAATTGCTCTTTTCTCCGCCCACGCGGGCGTGGCGGCTGATATCCGGCCGCTGGGCGTCCCCGGGCCCCCGGGGGCCCCGCCCTGCCGGTATCTCCGCGGCCCACCCCGCGGCACCTCCCTGCGGAGCTGCTCCCCCGCCCAAACCGCCGCGGCGCGACGCCGAGCCAGCCCCGCGAAGCTGCACCCACCCCTGAGGACCAGCCTCTCGAAGGCAGGGCCAGCACCTCCCCGGGCTGCTGCAGCCGTGAGCCACCCCTGTTTTGTGAAACACACTCTGCCGTTTCAGGCAGCACTTGGCCGTTGCCATGGGCGTTTTCTGTGTTGACACAAGCAGGGACACGGAATCCCTTGACTTTGAGTTGCCGATCGTGGATGTTGGCGTCTCCGCTGCGTTACCAGGAAGGATGGAAGGGGCTTCAGCCTCCATCCTCACTTTCCTTCTCAAGGAGTTGGCTGAGCACCCGTAGTTTTCTCTTTGGCTTGTCTCAGATCCCCTTTCCCTGAGAGGTGAAAAGTTTTTCAGAAAGATGAGCGCTTTCTCTTTATTCCCAGGGACCACTTCACACACTCCTTTTTCACCTCCAGAGTAGATGGAACCGTGGAACCATGGAACCCTGCCCTCTGGTTGTGTCTGTCATCTCCTACTGGGACCAGAGCCACAAAAGACCTAACTCTGTCCAGCGTGCAGACATCCCAACTAGAGGAAGCAGGGGGCAGGGACCAAGAGGACATCAAGAGGTGTTTGAACCCGCAGAGGGCCTGGGACACAATGCTGAGCGCGGGCCCCGCCACTGCTTCACAGTGCGGTGGGAGAGTGGCGTGGGGAGACGTGTTGGCATTTAGGGCAGGACAGTGCCCCACCTTCGGCTTGGGACGAGGCTGTATTGCATCATTACTGTAACCACTAGCCACCCCCGCCCTCACAACCCCTATGGATGAAATGCAAGTAGCACCTCCCCATCTTTGTGACAACCCAAAATGCCACCTCCTATGCCCAAGCACTCTCTAATGAGGTGTTTCCTTAGGTTGAAAACCACTGTTAGATCATTTCCTAAAATATATCTCAAAAGACATCAATGAGTTCCTTAAGATATAAGTAGGTGTTATATGAAAAGAGTAGCATGCTATTATCAGTATCATGCTGAGTTTGGGAAATGGTGGGTTAAAAAGTGGAGCAGGATTTCCTTACAGGACTTCTCAGAACCTTTAATATGTATAAATATATGTTTTGAATCATCAAGAGAGAGATGGACTGTGCAGATCCCCAAATTTAATTGGCCCCGAAATTCTTTCTTTGTAGGACCGTTTTGGGTGCAGCCTACCTTAGATACCTCTGAACTACATTCTGTCGTCCAGGGCACTCTCTGGGGACTTCTGTATCCTCCCCAGTGTGAAGTGCAGGAGTGAGCAGTCAAAAGGCCCTTATGTTTTTTCTGAATTGAAACACCTAGAATGTGTGACGATACCAGGACGGAGGCCAGAGCTTCAGGAAACCGTTGCAAAGATGACCTCACAAAGAAATCATTGTGGCAGGGCCCCTGGCGCACTCAAGGTGATGTGACGTGTCCTACTCCTGAGAGCACGCAGCCCTGCTGGCGCCTTGGGCTTGCGTGGCTCAGGGAAAGGAAAATAGCCCGCGTATTTGGAAGAGAAGTATGTGTGGATGGAATTACTCAAATGCTGATGGATGGATTGGGTCTCCTCTCCTGCTGGCCTGGCAGCCTCTGTGTGGAAGGCTTTGCCCAGGAGATGGGTCACAGCAGCTCTGGTGAGATGCTGGAAACATAAGCCCAGGCAGATATAATGGCAGTGAGTCACAGTAAACCAACAACCATCAGGTGCTCAGGAGGGAAGCTGAAACCAGGGGACTCACTGTGCTGAGCTAAGCGAGGAGCAGGACTCTCCTGTTGTGCAAAACACAAAGAGCAGAGTGTTCAAGTCCAAGGATCAGATTCCTCCAAATGGAAGCCCAAGCTGTGCACACTGAGCTCCAGGGCCGGCGATACAATCACCTGCCTCTGCCCATGCAGGAGGGTACCACCCAAACATACCCCTTTCTCCTGGGGCATGGGCAGGGGCCAGGGGAGACAGGGCCCTACCACTTCCTGTGTAAAACTGAGTGAGCAACCCAGCGCCCATCAGGGTCGAAGCACCTCACCTGCACCCCCAGCCTTGTAATTTGGACTCTGCTCACCACGTGCTCTGTGCTAGTGAAACTGCCCTCTGAGCAGAAATAAACTGTTGGCTCTTAAGTTTTTCCAGACTAACCAGACTGGCCAATGCCTGAGGCTCTGTGTTCAAGATAAAAGTGCCTAAGAAAGAAAAAAAAAGTGCAAGTAGGCAGTCCCCACTTCTCCAGGGCTGGCGGGCCCTGAGGATCCTGCCTCAGCCTGCTGAGCAGCCCAGAGTGGCTTTAAGAAGAAGAAAAAAAAAAGCCTGAACAACCTTTTTTTGCACATGGGTCACAGTCAAGCTTCTTAAACTTGGATGACAGTAAACCTATGACTAACTGGATAATTAAAGCCACAAGTCTGGAGGCCTGGGCAGGGCTCTGCTCTGGAATCTCCGGTGGCCTGTTCTATAGGCCAGCGTCCCTTGTCCTCCCCATAGCACAAATGCTTTCGTGAGTTGGAAACCCTCTGTGGTGACCTCTCCATCTTCTCAAGGTCAGTTCTCCACTTGTCCATGGCTTCATGCCGCCACCCTGCATCCCTGTCCACCGCATAGAAGGAGGAAATCTAACCCACCGGCCACAGTGCAGCCCACACTCCCCACCCTGCCCCGACAGGAACATGACAGAAGGTTTCCAACTAAAACCAAAGTTACTCAGCAAAACTTCCTGCCAGGCAGCCATGCTGGAGGGCGCAGCGTGCCTCTCTCTGCTCTTTCTGTTTTATGAAACTTCTCTGCTGCAAGCACTTGAGAGCCTCCCGGCTTCCTGGGGAGAGTGGACTGAACTTCAGAGCAGACACCGCTGCAGCTAAGAAGCCCCTGGGTTGCTTCAAAGACTGTCTCTTCCCAGTCTGAAGCTTCTGGTGAATATTTCTCCCTCGTTTCTGAAACAACAGATAGAGCTGCTGAAGTTTACAACATCCCCCAAGGCATTTCTGTGTTTCTGCCTTTAATCTAGGGCCCGAGTGACCACCCACAAAAATGCCCTGAACCCTGACTGCCTCAGGATGCATCCTGCAGTTTACATTCCCATGGTGCCTCCGCCTCCACTCCAGCCGCCTCTCTGGCCACCCCTGCCCCCTCCCTTCTCTCCGTCCTGTGTCCTCTGATGGTGGACGAGGGGATTCAGTTAGGAGTCAGGATGGTCTATGTGATTTTTGTACACTATTCCAGAATAGGTGTGTGGTTGCTTTAAAAATAAAAAGAAATGCGTCTTCCAAATCTTTGAAGCCCTTTGATTACAGGAAGCTGTGGACTGTGTTTAGCCTGTGGCTCTGTGTGCCCCTTGGCTGCTGCTGCTTACTCCTGAGTGTGACGTTGCTAACATAAGAAGCAAGAGTAATTTGGATTTGCGCTTCTTGGTAAAAAACCCTTTCCATTAACCTGTAAAACTCTAGAGGGCAGGGGATCTCTCACATTGAATCTTGTGGTCTTGTGAGAATACCTGGAAAATAGTAGGCATTCTCCAATGATTGTTGGATTAATGTCATTGCTTAAAAAAAACAAAAACAAAGAAAGTCACTCTCTCAGCTCAGAATGGTGTATTTGCAAGTGTTTAGGTCAAACATGTGTTGAGAAATTGCACATACACTGTGTACATCTCATGTCATCAGGAACTTACGTTACCAGACCTCTTGTTTCGCCCACTATCTTGTCATCTGTATTGAGCAGACTAATACCTAGCAAACCAGATGAGCCTTCAGGAGGTCTGTAGACTGAGAAGGGCATTTGAGATAAAGAAATCCCACAGAGTTCTAAAACCAAAATGAAAAGTATAAAGATGATTGTCCTGTGAAGTGGCCCCAAGCCTCAGACCCATCACCATCTGCCTCTGGCCTCACTTGGGGGCCAATGAAGATGCTCAGCACAGAACCTCTTATCTGTGGTTGTGACTTCCTGGCTGGCCAGACCTGAAGGAGGTGGAGGAAGAAGTGCTGTGGTGAGTCCTGTGACTCAGAGGAAAGCAGCCAGGACATGACGCCGAGCACAACCGCCTGGGGTGGCTGCAGGGAGGTGGCCTAGGGACAGATGAAGCTGCAGTGGGGACCACCTCCCCTGCAGACGGAGCTTTCTTGTCCCTCCTCATCCAAACACACTCCAACCTAAAAAATCATGATGCATAACTCCGAAAGCAGCTCTATGCTGTACCTGTGTGTGTCCTACCAGATTTCTTTGTTCCTGGGGGAAAACAGCAATAAACATCACATTCCTTTTCAGTGTTGAATTGCTACTGCTTAAAAGTTAAGAAAAGTTGCAGTCAAACCATCTATTAACAGATAAATTTAAGAACAGTGCGAGTTCCTGCCAGCTGTTGCTGATGGGTTTTCCAGAAGGGAATGATATGCTGGCAAGGCAGTGATTAAGTGTGATGACAACTACCAATTTAGTGAAGGGTCAGTGGTTTTCTTGTATATGTATTTATTTTTATTTTATTTTATTTTATTTCATTTCATTTTATTTTTGAGACAGAGTCTTGCTCTGTCGCCTAGGCTGGAGTGCAGTGGCGTGATCTCAGCTCACTGCAACCTCTGCCTCCCGGGTTCAAGTGATTCTTCTGCCTCAGCCTCCTGAGTAGCTGCAATAACAGGTGTGTGCCACCACGCCCAGCTAGTTTTTGCATTTTTAGTAGAGACGGGGTTTCGCTGTGTTAGCCAGGATAGTCTCGATCTCCTGACCTCGTGATCCGCCCGCCTTGGCCTCCCAAAATGCCGGGATTACAGGCATGAACCACCACACCTAGCCATTATTTATTTATTTTTGAATATTGAAACCCTCTGATTACTTACTTGAAATAATACCAAATAGTGGCGTTATGGTAACAGCAAGAATTCAACCACTTCCTGGCAAGTAATAAGTATACTTCATTTTATTCTAATTTTCTCAAGTTTAGAAGTTACGTAGAAGTAAACTCTAAGTTGGGTCCACCCAGGTCTAAGGAAATCTTCCTTAGTGTCCCCTGAGTTTGCTAATCCCAAGACAGTCTCTGGGAACACTCTGAGCAATAAGACCAAGCCCCTGCCCCCCAGACCATCTGCTGTCACCAAGCCAGGGCACCCGGCCTAGAGGGCTACATGTGGGTCGTCATGAGCCATCTGGCTGCCTGGCAGAAGGCATCCACGGGCAGGTGTCTGAGACGCTACTGACATTACCACCGACCTTTGCCAAGAAGCGGGTTTGGTTTTATCCAGAATGGCCCAGCGTGGTGGTGAGAATGCATCTGCCTGGTCCAGGACACTTTCAGGAACCAGGCTGAAAATTTTCACCCTCAACGCTGAATTTTTGCCTGAGCAGTAGGGGCTACACTTCCCCTGGGTTGTTCTGGGACTTCATTCTGACCATTTTCCTCCCCATCTGGAACCAAGCGGGTCTCTACAGACCTTCATATCCTTCCATGTGTCCTGACCAGTCAGAGGGGCAGTGTCAAGGCGTGGCTCCTGGAGGTTTTCTTTGTTTATTGGGGTTCTTTGGAGAAACAGAACTAGTAGCAGGTAGGGTTGTGTGTGTGTGTGTATGTGTGTGTGTGTGTATCTGTGTGGTGTGTGTATGAAATAAAAGGAAATTTATTATGAGGAATTGGCTTCTGGGGTCATAGAGGTCGAGAAGTCCTGTGATCTGCCATCTGCCAACTGGAAACCCAGGAAAACTAGTGATATAATACAACCCAAGTTGGAAAGCCTGGGAACCAGGAGAGCGGATGGATGAGATCTCAGTGGAGGACTGGAGTTCAATGCTGCGATCATGGCTCACCACATAAAATGTCCCAGGTCAAGCAGTGAGGCCGGAAAAAAGGGGTAAATTCCTCCTTCCTCTACCTTTTGTTTTATTTAGGCCCTCAAAGGATTGGGTGATGCCCACTCACATTGGGGAAGGCAAGCAACTTTACTGTGTCCACCCATACAAATGCTGATTCCATCTGGAAACGTCCTCCAAGACACACCCAGAAACAAGGTGTTACCTGGGCACCTGAGGCCAATCAGGTTGACACATACAATTAACCATCACAACTTTGTTTTTAAAATAGAAGTGCAATTTAGGCTGGGCTTAGTGTTCACACCTATAATCCCAGCACTTTGGGAGGCTGAGGCAGGCGGATCACCTGAGCTCAGGAGTTCGAGACCAGCTTGGCCAACGTGGTGAAAACCTGTCTCTACTAAAAATACAAAAATTAGCCAGGTGTGGAGGTGCAGGCCTATAGTCCCAGCTAGTCAGGAGGCTGAGGCAGGATAATTGATTGAACCCAGGAGACAGAGGTTGCAGTGAGCCGAGATCGCACCACTGAACTCCAGCCTGGGTGATAGAGTAAGACTGTCTCACAAAAAAAAGAAAAAGGAAAAAGTGCAATTTAAATCAAAAGAGTTTAATATACAACAAATATACGATGTAGCTTTACATAAAGTCATTTAGCCATTTCTTGCTCCCAAACAAAATGCCACTCGCAAGAGTTTCCTATATAGAAATTCCATTGTCACAACTCATCTGCTGTGACATGTGTCACAAATAGTTTCTGATATAGTATCAGAGTACATACATTATTTATCTTTGGCCTGGCAGGCACAGTGGCTCATGCCTGTAATGTCAGCACTTTGGGAGGCTAAGGAGGGTGGATCGTTTGAGCCCAGAGTTCAAGAGCAGCATGGGCAACATAGTAAAACCCTGTCTCTACAAAAAATACAAAAATTAACTGGACATGGTGGCTCATGCCAATAGTCCCACCTGCTCTGGAGGCTGAGGTGAGAAGATCCCTTGAGCCCGGGAGGTAGAGACTGTGGTGAGCCATGATGGCACCACTGTGCTCCAGCCTGGGCAACACAACAAGACCATGTCTCAAAAAAAATTATTTACCTTTAAAAACTAAATTGTAGCTCAAAGTGATTGGTGTTACAGGGTACCTCTCTGTTACTTGGGTTTAAATTTGTTTCTAGAATGGGAAAGGAGACAGTGTGAGAGCTTGTAGCCTGGCTACACTCCTGAGGAGAGCCAGGGAGAGGGCTCTGCTGGCACCATCTGAGCCCTCTGTCATCAGGGCTTATTGGGAGCAGTGGACAGGCAGAGGGAGAAGGAAGGTGAGGACTGCTGATCCATGGCGCTGTAGTAGGCTGTTATACAGCAGCAGAGAAAGTGGTTTCCTAAGGCTTTAGAGAGCCAGAGCCTTCCTTCTCCCTCCAACAACGGACGTCACCAAGTATAATTTATCCTAAATCCACCAAGTGGATTGAGGCTCTTAAGATGTAAGGACCTCCTTTGGGGTTCTGCCTATTTGGGGGCAGAATATTAGAGCACACCCAGACCAGTCCTGCGGCCAGGTCTCTACCCAGACTATAGCCTGAAGGTGCAATTTGCTTGGTCTAAGGTATTTTTTTGTTATGTTTTTGTTTTTTTAAAACCGAGTTGGGGTTTTGCTATGTTGCCCAGCCTGGTCTTGAACTGCTGGTCTCAAGTGATCCTCTCATCTCAGCCTCCCAGTATTGGGATTACAGGCATGAGCCACCATGCCCAGCCTAAGGAATTGTAAAAATTAAATGTGCCATCATTTTAAAATTGGGAAAATTCAGGTAAAATTGAGATTCCTGATTTCTTCCAAGAATCACAAGTTTCACCGTGTTTGGCAACACTAGACTGTGTTCCTACACAACAGCAGTGGGTAAGAGCACACGGTGGGTGAGCACACAGCACCCCCTCCTCTGCTCACTGCACCCCTACACTCACCCATGCAGCCCCACCCCACTTGCTTGGAGTGTCCTGCAGGCAAGGGGCCACTGTGTCACTCGCACCACAGAGCCCCACTCTCCTGTTCTCTCTGCCACTCAGAGGACGTCTAGACCTGTGTTTCCTGGACAGAAGTCAGCCCTAGGAGCCACAGTTTATTCCTTCTTTCGCCCCCACACAAACGCAAAAGTCTCCTCCCCATTTACTAAGCCAAAGAATGTCAGGATTGAATGTTTTGAAAGAAGAGTTAAAGACAGCTTTAGCCCTGGCGTTCCACAGCTCCTTATTAACACAGAGACTTTTCATAACTCTGAGACAGCTGGAGACACATTTTTGTGAATTCAAAACTCCTGTGAAGCATGCTGGCCTCAAGGGTGCGGGGGAGGCTGGTCAGGATTCCTAATCTGCTCTTGGACTCAGAGCAGGTGCAGCTGGTGTTCTAGACCACAGCACAATGGCAAGAAGGCCCCAGACCCTCTGGAGCAAGTCAGGGTCTAGGCACCACTGGCCTGAGGTGAGCCCAAGATGCAGGCTTCAGTGTCAAATTAGCCGAGAAACTGACAGGACCCAGGGCCCGAGCGCACAGACAGCCCCATGCACGTGGGATCACACACTGATTCGCTCATGGGAGCTGACTGTGAGGGCTAACATTGCCTTTGGACTGAATTGTGTGGGATGTGCTAAAAGAGGCTTTGGAGTCAGAAAATGTTAGAGCCCAGCAAGGCACTCTAGAAAGCATCTGTTCCAGGGTCCCCAACAGTGACTGCTCTTGAGAATCTTCTAAACACTTCCAAAGTACAGATTCCGGCCAGGCGTGGTGGCTCACGCCTATAATCCCAGCTACTTGGGAGGCTGAGGTGGGAGAATCACTTGAACCTGGGAGGCGGAGGTTGCAGTGAGCCGAGATTGTACCACTGCACTCCAGCCTGGGTGACAGAGTGAGACTCTGTCTCAAAAAACAAGCAAAAAACAAAATACAGATTCCTAGGCTCCAGCTACCCCTGCCCCAACACACACACACACACACACACACACATATGCACATATGCACACGCATGGATTCTGATGAGCATCCAGGTTTGGGAACCACTGATACAGTCCAAACCTTTCCATTCAGTTTCTCAAGTATAGTACTAGGTTCAGTGACATTTCCAAGGCCACATCACTGGTTTCGTGGGACTGGGATTACAGTACAAGTTTCTTGACTACAACCCAAGGCTTTTTCTACAACACACTATCTGTCTCCTGGATGTATCATAAAGGAGGCTGCTGATGTACCCCAGAGATTTCTGGATGTGGAGAGAGGGTAAGAAGCGTAGTCTTTGTGCTTGTAAACTAAGGTAATTTTCCCCAATATTGGCCTCAGTCTCAAGTCTCTCTGGGCAAGAGATTCTGCTTGTAGCTCTACGATTACTGCAGTTTCCCTTGTTTTTTGAGAGGAGATGAAAAGTACTGTACATGTGTGTGGAGACTTCTCTGTGCCTCAGTTTACCTCTATTTAAAATGGAGAGAGTGGCCAGCCCCCTTCTACCTTCTTCCTTGGGGCTCTGCAGATTGACCACAAAGAGACTGACCACACAGATTGATTGACCTGTGAAACCCCAAGGCAGGAAAAGAAACTTTCTGTGCCCACACAGGTATTCTTTTTTTTTTTTTTTGAGACGGAGTCTCACTCTTTAGCCCAGGCTGGAGTGCAGTGGCACTATCTCGGCTCACTGCAAGCTCCGCCTCCCGGGTTCACGCCATTCTCTTGCCTCAGCCTCCCGAGTAGCTGGGACTACAGGCGCCTGCCACCACGCCCAGCTAATTTTTTGTATTTTTAGTAGAGACGGGGTTTCCCCGTGTTAACCAGGATGGTCTCGATCTCCTGACCTCGTGATCCACCTGCCTCGGCCTCCCAAAGTGCTGGGATTACAAGCGTGAGCCACCGCACCCGGCCACAGAGGTATTCTTAAAGTCAAGGTTGCTCTTGGCACACATATTAATAATCCTGATGTCTAGGTACCATTGCAGATCCTTCGGCTCCCCTCTACCCATTCCAGGAAAGACTGCCTGTCTTCTCCCAGTTTCTTGAGGGCTGATGAAATATTTCCTGAATGTGATCTCAGACGGAATCCCAGTTTTGAGGGACCAAACAAGATTTTTCTTTTTTTTTTTCTTTTTTTTTCTTTGAGATGGAGTCTGGCTGTGTCGCCCAGGCTGGAGTGCAGTGGCACTATCTCGGCTCACTGCAAGCTCCGCCTCCCGGGTTCATGCCATTCTCCTGCCTCAGCCTCCCCAGTACCTGGAACTACAGGTGCTCGCCATCATGCTTGGCTAATTTTTCTATTTTTAGTAGAGGTGGGTTTTCACTGTGTTAGCCAGGATGGTCTCGATCTCCTGACCTTGTGATCCGCCCACTTTGGCCTCCCAAAGTGCTGGGATTACAGGCATGAGCCACTGTGCCCGGCCAAGATTTTTTAAAAATTAAATACTACTACTAAATAGCTGGTATTGAGTTATTGCTAAGTGCCAGGCATTATGCGAAACACTTTACATGCATTATGGCATTTAATCCTCACCACAACCCTAGTGAAATAAATATCAATATAATTAAAAGTATAAATATAAGTGAAGTGTTATAATAGTCTCATTTTACAGATGTGGAAAATGAGGCTCAGAAAAGTTAACGTGCCCAAGATCACACAGCTGCTAAATGACAGAGCCACGATTCAACCCACATAGTCATCTCTAGAAGCAAAGTTCCAGTAAAGGGGTTGATGACTGGTCACCACCGTCACGAACTTGACCTTTCCTGCAGCACTGCCTGGTACTTTCCCAGTACAGTGTTCTGCCCTGACAGAGCCAAGGCCAAGGGCAGTGTAGGCACAGCAGCCGTGACTGTCTGCTGGGAGGTTAACAGCTCCCTCAGTTCAGGGACTGCCTGACCCAGCCTGACCAAATTAGAGCAAGTAATGGGTGTGACATAATTTGACATGTACATTGTTAATTGAACCCAGTGGGAGATGATTTTAAATAGAGGCGAATACCACGCTGTGAACTATTTGGGTTATGAAGCTCTTATTCTCTTATGCTTGCAGGAGAAAGAATTGTGCCATGAAAAATGGAAAACTCCCGAGAAGCTGTTCCAGCGTCAGGAGAGCAGCAGACAAGCTGGACTGGGGAAGATTCTTCCCGGAAGTTTCAGAGATTTCACTCTCATTTCCTAGTATCTGACCCCCAAATCCTCTCAAAGCCCAAATCAAGAACCACAGACTCTAGTCATCTTTCCCCCAGAGACTTCCTAACTGAGGGACCGGAAACCCCAATTACAAAGCCTGCCCTGGTAAGACAGCAAAACAGGCACCGCTTCAAGTCCCCAAATGCAGCCCTCACAGCAGTCTCCCTTTCTGAGGTTCAAAGAACCAAGAGCCCACCCCCGGTCCTCGCTGAGGGACTCATGCAGGTGCAGTCTCTCTGGGCGTCACCCTATGCCCAACTCCTAGGCCTCTTCCCTCCTCACGATCAAAACTTACCTGTCCTATTTCCCGTGCCCTCCTACTTGCTTCCTGACCTTCATGAAGAGTACGAGTGCCCCATGGGCTAGTGTCACCGATCCTAATGGCTTATGATGTGTTTATCCTCTCAGACAAGACCTGCAGAGTGTACGACACATAACCAGCACCCAAGAAATGTCTACCGAGGAATTAATGAATGAGGTAAGTTGAATGAGTGAAGCAAAGGTTTTTCAGGAAATCCCACGCCTTACTGCAAACCAGTAAGCCTAATACTGGGTTTCAGGCTACTGAAAATGAAATTTGAGAGCAATAGACCTTTTGGGAGCAATTTGCCTTTTAAAAAATTAAAGTCCTTTAAATAACATTACCTGGTGAGGATGACCAGGAAAAACATAGAGCATAGCGTGGCCTCCCCACAGGCATTTTTCTTCTTTTCTCTTTCCTAACAGGGTCCCATACTTCCCAGCCATGCTGTTGGCAGGGATTCACATAGTCACAATTCTCTGGGTAGACCTTGGGAGGTTTAAGCCAACCAGTGATCGCCATCATCCTAGCCCCAGAGATTGGCTTAGGGATAGTGACCCAAAGCAGGCCAATGCAAGGTGACTTTGCCAGGGGCTTCTGGGAAAGAAATTTCCTTTCTCTGAGGAAACGTGAATGAGGACATCCATAACTCAGGTGGTGTCTGGCAGCCATCTTGTGATCATCTGGCAAGACAGCCCAAGAATAAAGCCGCCACCATGGTCGACCAAGAAGAGACAGAAAGACACTGGGTCTTCGTTGACTCGACCAGCTGTACATGAGGCCTTACCTGAAGCCCACGTGACCTCTGCACTTCTCACTTACGTGAGAGAATAAAGCTCTTTTTTGTTTAGACCAAATAAACACATGATGCAATTACATAATCCCTTGATTCCTTTTTATGACTGAGCTCAGAGACTATATTTTGTCATTTTAAATCACCTTTATCTTACAGTTTATTTAACTGAAACAAATAAACAAACCAAAACACGCCAGTTTTTCACTCCTCTGTCAAAGCCTTTCCAAGATCCCTAAGCTTGTGATGTCCTCGGTGAATGAAGAAGTAAGAGTGTTTTCAACAAAATAGAAGCTTATTTCTCTCTCATATAAAAGAAGGCTGGAGTCTGGCTGGTATGGGAGCTACAGCGTCATCAAAGTTCTATCTTTTCGTCCTGCTATCCTTAGTATACAGTTTTCATCTTCAAGATCATGTCATAAGCTATGAGGATGCAAAGGTATAAGAATGACATATGGACTTTGAGGACTCGGTGTGGGGGAAGGGGGGAGAGGGTGAGGGATGAGAGACTACACATCGGGTACAGTGTACACTGCTCAGTTGACAGGTGCACTAAAATCTCAGAAATCACCACGAAAGAACCTATCCATGTAATCAAAAACCACCTGTACCCCAAAAATGATTGAAGTAAAACTAAAAATTAATTTAAAAAAAAAACCAGATAACTTCATGGTCCAGTGTGGCAGCTAGAGCTCCAATCATCACGTTAATCTCCCTGTTCCAGAAAGGCATGGGAGGAAAGGAGAAGGAGAAAAAGGAGTGTGTCAGTAGTCTATACCTCTTTAGGAGTCCACAGAAGACTACCCAACAACTTCTGCTTATATCTTACTGGCCCTCAGGCTGCAAATGTGGCTTCCAAGTGTAGTCTTTCAGCTGAGCATATTGCCACCCAGATTAAAATCTGGGTTATGTGACTAAGGAAAAAGAGGAGACTGGATACTGGATAGGCAACTAGCAGCCTCTGCCCCACCCTGCTTAACAAACTGGTCCAGCTTCTGTGTTCAGATCTGATGCTTAGTGCCTGCGTCTCCAAGGAGATCCCATGATTCAAGCTGCAATTACTCTCTCCACAGGCCCTTAACAAGGAAAGCCGGATTTTTTCCCTCCTGAGGATCCTTTGACCAGCATCTTCGGATTTTTTTCAGTTAGAAGTATTCACTAAGAGCCTGTTGTTTTGTTTTGTTTGTTTGTTTGTTTGTTTTTGTTTTTATGTTTTTTTAATGACCACATCAGTCTCATTAGCATCTTTGCTTTGATTTATCTCATTGCATAGTTGAATTTCTTCTCTGCCATATTCCAGCCAGACCCCATTCATACTCACCCATCTTTGTTCACAAGTCTTTCCCTAAAACTATGTTTTTTGCAACATGGATCCACTCTTCCATAGTTAGTTTCTCACTTCCCTCTGGCATTAACTTTCTCAATCTGGTGGATAAGGCACTTGTGGCCCAGGGTAACAAGAACTATCGTTGGTTGGCAACAGCAGCTGAGTGGGGCTGGTGTTCTCTGAATCATGAAGGACAGGGAATTATTTTGCCTGGAGACAGGTGACTGGGTGAGGCTAGGGTGATGATTTCTTTTTCAGCTCTCTCAAGGCCTTCTGGCCCCTTATTGTACATTTCAGGCCCCATAGATAGTGCTGCAAGCCTCTGTTAGTAATTCACAGGCACAAACAAGGCAAAATCAAACAATAATAATGAAGCAAATTATTGTCTCACTAGAGGCAAAACATCTGCTCCTCCCCACCTCACTTGCACAAAAGCAGAAAAAAAAAATTAAATCAATGTCGAAGAATGTTAACAAAACATGTTACCTTGAATCTTCATATAAAGAATACCTTTTAGAAATATCTAGTTGTTTCATTTACTTGAATGTTCCCATTTTTATTTTAATTATAAACTGAAAGCTATTATAAATCATAATTTTACATTCTATTATGCATTTTCAAATGGAAACATCCTTAGGCAAATGTGAACAATTATCTCCAAATGTTATTTTTTTTTTAAGTTATAATCTTCAGAGGAACAACTAAATTATACTTTAAATCACTGGTTTAAAACTAAATCTCACCAGGCACAGTGGCTCATGCCTGTAATCACAGCGTTTTGGGAGGCCAAGGCAGGCAGATCACTTGAGGTCAGGAGTTCAAGGCCAGCCTGGCTAACATGGTGAAACGCTGTCTCTACCAAAAATACAAAAAATTAGCCTGGTATGGTGGCACACACCTGTAATCCCAGCTAATCAGGAGGTTGAGGCAGGAGAATCACTTGAACCCAGGAGGTGGAGGTAGCAGTGAGCCGAAATCACACCACTGCACTTCAGCTTGGGTGACAGAGCAAGACTCTATCTCAAATAAATAAATAAATAAAACATAAAATTATAAGACCTGATATTATGGGCTTAACCAAGAGGACTTGCCATTGGATTTTTAAAGTTTTTAAAAATTTGTATAATCATCCCTTTTATTAGAGATACTCATATATTTTTAAACCAAATGATTGTGATAATGCACATTTTAGGGTCACAGGCATTCATTATCTTAATGGCCTAATGATAAATGGTGTGAGACCTAAGAGACCTTTACTGTATTGAGAGGGCAGGTGAAGAAATTCCAAAGGGAGGTATTAGCATATTTCCTCTCTGCTTTTCAATCTCCAACAACAGACAGTAACATCATAGTTCTGAACATTCTCCATATATTATTTGGATTAAACAGTGCCTTATTTTCCAGGGAAAACAGGCAGCATGAATTTTAAAAGGTGCATTTTGCTGATAAGCCAATCTGTACCCAAACGTCACACCACATTCACTCTGATAAGATCCTTCAAGAAACTCAGCACTAGGAATGACTCCATTCCCCTGGAAAGCACAGTCACAAGCATCCAAGGCCACTGGGAGAACTGGATGGATATCAAGGGATGTGTCTTTTTGGAGCTGGAGAGGATGTACTGAGGAGGGCAGACACTAAAGCAGACAGGATCTATCTCAGAAAGGTCATTTGAAAGAGAACTTACAGAGGAATGGCATCCTCCTTTGTCTTTGGGTAGACCAGCCAGGTCTCTGGCAGTCCTACTGCCTGGGCTCCTTTCCAGGGCTGAAGCACCCCTATGAGCAGTTGAACAGCATGACTCTGGCAGCGAAGAAACCCTTGATGGGCCTCTGAGGCTGGGGAGCCTGACCAGTACCTCACTGATGAGAAATTGCACTGTCCTTGAAGACATTGTCCTTGTTGTCGCCTTAAGAGCTTTCCTTTGTTTTTTCCCTCCCAGTATACCACAGTTTGATTTTCTTCCTGCTTTCCACAATAGCATTCTGCATAGAGGATTGTGAGGCACAAAGCTAGGGGGACCATGTGTAACAACTTATACAAAGAGCATGGTCCTGTAAAACTAGCTGTGTGATGTTGGGCAAGTCACTTAACTTCTCTGTGTCTCTGTTGTCACAACTGGAAAATGGAGATTATAACAGCATTCATCTCCCAGAACTGAGGAGTAAATACTGCCTAGCTGATAGAGCTCCATAAAAGTTAGCTATGACTGCAAGGACAGGTGAGCAGTTTCTTCTACTGTACTTTCTCCCTGGATTTACGTTTCACTAAAACACACATTTGCCTCTCCAAACACAGGACCAAGATCCTAAGAAAATGAATTGTCTCACTTGGAATTCTTTAATTGGTCTTGGAATTCTTTAATTCTGTCCATAGTTCTTGAGATATCAAAAGATATCTGTGGCCGGGTATGGTGGCTCATGCCTGTAATCCCAGCACTTTGGGGGGCTTAGGTGGGCAGATCACTTGAGGTCAGTAGTTCTGAGACCAGCCTGGCCAACTTGGTGAAACTCCGTCTCTACTAAAAATACAAAAATTAACCGGGCATGGTGGCACACACCTGTAATCCCAGTTACTCAGAAGGCTGTGGCAGTAGAATTACTTGAACCTGGGAGATGGAGGTTGCAGTGAGCCAAGATTGTGCCACTGCACTGCAGTCTGAGCAACAGAGCGAGATTCCATCTCAAAAAAAAAAAAAAAGACGTGTGTGTGTGTGTGTGTGTGTGTGTGTGTGTGTGTAGATTCTTTTACTCCAACAAAGTCTATGCTGATTTGGTTAAATGTTAATCTAATGGTGAAGGGCTAAATAGCGTTTGTTAACTATTAGCACACTGGCTTCAGGAACATGTGGATAAAATGTAACTACGTTATCTTGGTTCAAATTCCTTTTTTGTGACCGACTGTTGTCTCAATGAACCTTTGCCGGGTTTTTGTTTGTTTTTTTCTTGGTTACAGCAGAGAGTAAAATAAGTACATCCAGACTTTCTCATATGGAGATAAACTGATGCCAAATTAGGTCTGTAGAGGCCTCATTTTGGCTTCTCTGGTCACTGTGCAGACGCATTTTCATGCACATTGAAGACAGTCCATTAGTTCTTGGCAAGGAGAATTAAGTTTTCAAAGCTGCTGTCTCTAACAAGCCTCCCCTTTCTTATGCACAAAACCTCACTGAAGGCGAGAGGCTCTTCTCCATTTGGAGAAGGGGGGCAAGCTCCATCTGCAGTTGCCCCACTGTAGCCCTGACAATCATCACTCCCAGGAGGCCTCTGGACTCTGATTTGGCTCAATCATTAAATTCCAGCATACAACCCAGATTAAAATCTTTCCTTCCCAGGATGAAAGCACTTTTAACCTCAAAATTATATAGTGAGGCCTTCAAAAAGTAATTTGCAAACTTCTTTGCCTCTGGAGAGGATACATCCATTCTCATCTGAAATTTTCCCTTAGTGCCTTCTGTGTTGCATTGACTGAGCTTCTGAGTTCTCGCGATGCAGCTGAAAAGGAAACAAAGAAGTTTTGCTCCTATCGGTTTCAGTGAAAATGTAAGCCAGAATGTTGTGGGTTGAGTCAGATTCTCAATGAGATCTTTAGATGGTGGGGTTCCTGGGAGGAAAATTCTGCAGATTTATTCTGGAGTACTTAGCCACCACCGAGCCAGGACTCCTTGACCTCAGTGTGCTCTCTGAGCAGAGCCTCCTTCACATGGAGAGGCGAACATTGTAGTGAAGGGTGTTGAAGTGCTAAGGATCAATATTCACTAGCAACCAGAATTTTGGAACATGGTTACCATGGTAACATTGTCAGCCCCAAATGACTGTCATGAGGTGAAAAAAAATTCTCTTAAAATAAATGAAACCAGAAAAAGTATATTTATAAACCTCTTACCAAACACCTATCTGTTCACAAAGTAGAACATGTTCTTTAAGCTATACATACTCAAAGACTGGGGGAAATTCATGACACAGAATTTTTCTTGAATTAAGAGAATTGTTAACAATTTTTCACCCCCAAAATATGGTCTGTAAAAATAACTGATATGAATTTTTAAAAAATGAAAATAGTTCTAAGGAATTATGGGCTTGTACACTTAGATATTATGCAGCCATGACATTAAAATTCTGCACTAAACTGCCAATTGCTTATTTGAAATTGGTAAAACAATACTTGATTGGGACTAAAAGCTCACATTTTCTTATGTCTAAGTTGTACAGATTATTTCTATAAGTCTCAGTAAATAAGGTGCTGTAATATTCATTGTACCATGAGAAAAAGATGTTGGCCACACATTAGATAAAAACCCTTGGGCAAGGTTTTTGCCTTGCTCTTGCGAAACTCCCATCCTTTGCTTGTCCCTCCTTACTAACAGAACCACAGTTTTATTTAGACCAGCAATGTACCCAAGCAAAAATACTCCATTTCATAACCTCCCTTGCAGTGAGAGGTGGCCATATGCTATAGTCCCAGCCATTAATACATAGACAGAAATCCCTGAAAAGGATATTGTTGGGAGACATTTCTCCATGTTCTCACACATTTCTGTATTTGTTTTGTTTTGTTTTGTTTTTGAGACGGAGTCTCACTTTGTCACCCAGGTTGGAGTGCAGTAGCGCGATCTCAGCTCACTGCAAGCTCCACCTCCCGGGTTCACGCCATTCTCCTGCCTCAGCCTCCAGAGTAGCTGGGACTACAGGCGCCCGCCACCACACCGGGCTAATTTTTTGTATTTTTAGTAGAGATGGGGTTTCACCGTATTAGCCAGGATGGTGTCAATCTTCTGACCTCGTGATCCATCCGCCTTGGCCTTCCAAAGTGCTGGAATTACAGGCCTGAGCCACCATGCCCGGCCACATTTCTGTATATCTTGCAAGCAGATACACTGGCTGCCTTTTATTTGATCATATTTTCCAAGGATGTTGGTATAGCATGTATGCTTGGAAAATAGAGAAGCTGTTTCTCCAGAGAAAAGGGGAGCTTGCTTAGAACCTTAGAAAACATAATGTTTCCCTCCAGAGCAAAGGGCAGGCCTGCCTACTGCCCGTTATATAAAACTTGGGGGTCCCTAAGCTCAGGGTTCCACTCCTATATAAAGAACTCACTCGGCCAGGCGCGGTGGCTCAAGCCTGTAATCCCAGCACTTTGGGAGGCCGAGACGGGCGGATCACGAGGTCAGGAGATCAAGACCATCCTGGCTAACGCGGTGAAACCCCGTCTCTACTAAAAATAGAAAAAACTAGCAGGGCGAGGTGGCCGCGCCTGTAGTCCCAGTTACTCGGGAGGCTGAGGCAGGAGAATGGCGTAAACCCGGGATGCGGAGCTTGCAGTAAGCTGAGATCTGGCCACTGCACTCCAGCCTGGGTGACAGTGAGTTCTTTTTTTTTTTGAGAACTCACTGCACGTGCTGGCATTCGCGTGGGACTTTCTGTATTGCCCCTGGGGGACTTGAGGACACTGCTACTATGCTGATGCTTATACTGTTTATACTGCCTGCTGTGTTGTGCATAATAAAGTTCATTGTCTCTGACCCCAGAGTCTCATGTATTTTGCCCGCATCCGTGAAATCATAACAGGCTAACTTAGTTATAAGTAGGATAAAATCTCAGACCCTAGGCCAGGCGCAGTGGCTCAAGCCTGTAATCCCAGCTCTTTGGGAGGCTGAGGCAGGCGGATCACGAGGTCAGGAGATCAAGATCATCCTGGCCAACATGGTGAAACCCCGTCTCTACTAAAAATACAAAAATTAGCTGGGTGTGGTGGTGCATGCCTGTAATCCCAGCTATTCGGGAGGCTGAGTCATGAAAATTGCTTGAACCCAGCTGGCAGAGGTTGCAGTGAGCCAAGATCATGCCACTGCACTCCAGCCTGGCGACAGAGCGAGACTCCATGTCAAACAAACAAACAAACAAAAAAAAACAACTCAGAGTCGCGCCAGGCGCAGTGGCTCACACCTGTAATCCTAGCACTTGGGGAGGCCAAGGCAGGGATCACTTGAGCTCAGGAGTTTGAGACCAGCCTGGGCAACATGAGGAAACCCCATCTCTACAAAAAAAATTACAAAAAAGGGAGGAGGGGCTTTTTATAGCAATGCAAACAGTCGAATTAAAATAAAAAAGTCTCAGACCCTTCATAGTTCTTGACAGGATATTTCTTCCAGATTAAAAAAAAGTAAAGCCCAGGTGTGGTGACTCATGACTCACTCCTGTAATCCCAGTACTTGAGGAGACTGAGGTGGGAGGATGGCTTGAGCCTAGGTGTTCAAGACCTGTGTGGGCAACATAGTGAGACCCTATCTCCACAACATATATAAAAATTAGTCAGGCACGGTGGCATGCTCCTGTAGTTCCAGCTACTCAGGAGGCTGAAGTGGGAGGCTCACTTGAGCCTGGGAGGTTGAGGCTGCAATGAGACATGATACCACCACTGCACTCCAGCACGAATGACAGAGACTCTGTCTGGAAAAAAAAAAAAAAAAAAAAGATAAGGCAGGAGAAAGCCTTCCCTGCTTTGCCCTTCTCCTTCCTTCCTACCTCAAAGTGCAGCAACCATTGTGGAACCATGAGGCGACAGCATGAGGACAAAGGCCGGTCTGCGAAGAATGGCAGAGCAAAAGGAAACAGTACCTGGGTTCCTGATAGAGAGTTACTGTACCAGCCCTGAATTGCACAATTTCAGGATTCTTGTCATAAGATATAAATGAAACTCTACTTGTTTAAATCAATGTTTATTTTTTTCCCAATCAAATGCATCCCTAGAGTGTGTATCAAATGGTATCATAGTAACTACATAATAGTAATTATGTTAAATGTATACAACTTAGGTCTAATATATTGCTACCTTTCTTTCTTTTTGATCCTGATTTTACCTGTGTATTAACATTGCTATATGTATTCCTTGTAAGCTAATTCACATCCTTTTGGGAAAAATGGCGGGGGGGGGGCGTAAAAATCAGTTCAATAAGTATAATTTAATCTTGAGCAAAATTTATCTGAGAATTCTTCAAACTTAACCCTTAGGATGTTCATAAAAAAGTCAATAAGAATAGGACTATCCCATTTCTGGAAACTTCTACCACATACCATGAGGCTTGTTTAGTCACCAGTGTGTGTCCAATACCCAGAACAAATGACTGGCTCATAGTTGGCCCTCAAGTATTTGTTGACCAAGTGTTCACGAAAGGTGTCTCTTTTCAAATGTGTTGGTTGCATTCAAAGAAAGGTAACATTTAACAGAAAATATTTCAATACATCAGGTCTGTCACTTGACTATAAGAATTGTCTTAAGAAAAGACCACAGCTCAACTTCAAGGAAATAACTTCTCTTTTCATTTTTGTTCTGTTAACTGGAAAACACTACATAACTTAATAATGAAATTAAAAGGGACCGGGCGCGGTGGCTCACGCCTGTAACCCCAGCACTTTGGGAGACCCAGGCAGATGGATCACTTGAAGTCAGGAATTCGAGACAAGCCTGGCCAACATGGTGAAACCCTGTCTCTACTAAATATACAAAAAATTAGCCGGGTGTAGTAGCACACGCCTGTAATGCCAGCAACACTGGAGACTAAGGCAGGAGAATCGCTTGAACCCAGGAGGCAGAGATTGTAGTGAGCCAAGATCATGCCACTGTACTCCAGTCTGGGCGACAGAGTGAGATTCTGTCTCAAAAAAAAAAAAAAAAAGAAAAGAAAAGAAAAGAAATTAAAAGAACTAACTCATCTCCAGAGGCTGTTTCAATAGGATAACAGAAGTAATGACAATTGTCATCACGGATTAAAATTTTTTGAACGTCTTATACACCATTTTTAGAACATTGGATAAACTGAAACATATATCTAGAAGAAAAATTAACTAATACATAAAATGAGAATATAAGAGGTCAGTTTAGATCTTCACATCAAAAATAAGATACACAAGAAGATAGTGTGCAAAATAAGATAAATTATAAACATCCTTAGTCTATCTTCAGTACATGTTGATTCCTAGTTTTTGTTGAAAAACCTGAGCTCTGTGAATTGCCTGTAATATGTGTCCTTGGTATGATTTCTGCTTACAAGTCTATCAAAACCACAATGAGATATCATGTCACATCCCATAGGATGTCTGTCATTTGTTTATTTTTTTTTTTTAAAGAAAAATAACAAGTGTGAGTGAGGATGTGGAAGTATTGGAATACTTGTGCATTGATGGTGGGAATGTGAAATGGTGCAGACACTATGGAAAACAGTCTGTGGCTTCTCAGAACACATGATTCAGCAATTCCACTCCTAAGTGTATACTCAAAAGAACTGAAAACAGGGACTCAAGCAGATACTGGTACATGGGTGTTCATAGCAGAATTATTCCCAATAGCCAAAGATGGAAACAATTTACCCACCAACAGATGAGTGGACACACAAAATGTAGCATGTACATACAATGGGATATGATTCAACCATAAAGAGGAATAACTTCTGATACATGCTACAACACAAATGAACCTTGAAAATGTCATGCTGAGTGAAATAAGTGTGGTACTTGGATACTAAATAGGTCTGGAAAAAAAAAAAAAAGCCCAGGTGCGGTGGCTCATGCCTGTAATCCCAACACTTCGGGAGGCCGAGGCAGGCAGATCACAAGGTCCAGGGATCAAGACCATCCTGGCTAACACAGTGGAACCCCGTATCTACTAAAAAAACATAAAATTAGCCTGGTGTGGTGGCGTGTGCCTGTAATCCCAGCTCTGCAGGAGGCTGAGGCAGAAGAATTGCTTGAACCTGGGAGGCGGAGGTTGCAGTGAGCCGAGATCGCGCCATTGCACTCCAGCCTGAGCGACAGAGTGAGACTCCATCAGAAGAAGGAAAGAAAAAGAGAAAGAGAGGAAAAGGGAAGGAAGGGCGGGAGGGAGGGAGGGAAGGAGCGAGCTGGTACAAAAGGACAAATATTGTGTAATTCAATTTATATGAGGTATCTAGAGCAGGCAAATTCATAGAGGCAGAGAGTAGATTGGTGGTTACCAGGAGCTAGGGCATGAGAGAATAGGGAATTATTGCTTATTGGGTACAGAGTTTCTGTTTGGGATGATGCAAAAAGTCCTGGAAATAGATAATGGTGATAGTTGCACAATATTAAATGAATTGTGAATGTACTTAAGGCCACTGAATTGTACACTTTAAAATGGCTGGCTGGGCATGGTGGCTCATGCCTGTAATCCCAGTACTTTGGGAGGCCAAGGCAGGCAGATCACGAGGACAGGAATTCGAGACCAGTCTGGCCAATATGGTGAAACTCTGTCTCTACTAAAAATGCAAAAATTAGCCAGCTGTGGTGGCAGGTGCCTGTAGTCCCAGCTGCTAAGGAGGCTGAGGCAGGAGAATCTCTTGAACCCAGGAAGCAGGGGTTGCAGTGAGGTGAGGTTGTGCCACTGCACTCCAGCCTGGGCTACAGAGCAAGACTTCATCTCCAAAAAAAAAAAAAAGCTAAAATGGGCCGGACACAGTGGCAGTGATGCAGGCAGATCACCTGAGGTTTGGAGTTCAAGACCAGCCTGGCCAACATGGCAAAACCCCATCTCTACTAAAAATACAAAAATTAGCTGGGTGTGGTGGCGGGTGCCTGTAACCCCAGCTACTTGGAAGGCTGAGGCACAAGAATCTCTTGAACCCCGGGAGACAGAGGTTGCAGTGAGCCTAGATCACGCCACTACGCTCCAGCCTGAGCAACAGAGTGAGACTCTGTCTCAAAAAAAAAAAAAAAAAGCTAAAATGGTAACTTACGTTACATATGTTTTAGCACAATTTTTAAAAATCCATGAAACAAATGAAACCAAAAAACTGGGTTTTGTTTGTTTGTGTTAGGAAGAAAAAGTAGAATGGTTTTTAAATTTTGTTTGTGGGTTTTGTTTTGTCTTTGCTTTCTTTAATCCCGACCTGCCCATGCTGTGTAGTGGGGTGACTAAGACCCCCCCATGAAATGGCAGAAGCCTTTCCGGCTGCAGGTTTGGGTGGCTTTGTGCCTCAGGAGATCCTACGTCATTTGGAAAGATTTCTGCTTTGGCAATTTTATTCCAATTCTTCAACTCTCAGGAATGTGTAGCATGGAAGCTTCCCGCCACCCCTCCGCCCCCACCAAAGCCTGTGTTGGGTCAGAATTTGTTTGTGAAAATATTATTTTAGGATTCCTTCCACTTCTATCATCTGCTTATTTTCCTTCCTGCATATTTCATAATGTAGCAGAGCGATTTCTGATTCAGCAGTTAAAATAGTCTGTGCATTCGTTATCACTTCCTTGTGACCCACTTTATGCACAGTTACTCATTTTGGCACCAAAAGTTTAGATTTAAAAAAAAAAAATTCTGGGACTAAAGTATGTGTCTATAGAGAAAAGGAGGAGAAGAGATATTGACTGAGTATCTATCCTAGCACTCAAAGGAACCCCAAGGGTGGGCACCATGGATCAGCCCTGAGGTTTCCCATCTCACCGCTCTTCTCTCAAATTATATCCTCTTCAGTTGTTCCGCACTCTTAACCCCACCTTTACACTCTCCTTACTCTCATTTTCTTCCTAGGAAATATCTCTGTACACTCACCAGACACTGGCTGCTGGGCGTCACGATGCTAAGAGCTATGGGAAACAGGAAGAGCAATGAGACCAGGCCCTGCTCTGAGGAGATGTGTGCCAGCGAAGTTTCTCTCCCATGTGAGTGTGCTACAAGAAAATCTGAACCTGAGAATCTGATTCAGTAGATCTGCACTTTCCCCACTTCCCCAGATAATTCTGATTAAGACCGTCAAGCCTGTGACTAGTGGAGAGGCAGTAGAATATTTTCTGTGCTAGACTGAGGCAGCCCTGAAGCACTGCATGAGCACATGGAAAAGAGAGACGAGATTGGGCCAGGCACGGTGGCTCATGCCTGGAATCTTCGGGAGGCCACGAATCACTTGAGGACAGGAATTCGAGACCTGCTTGGCCAACATGGTGAAACCTCGTCTCTACTAAAAATACAAAAATTAGCCGGACGTGGTGGTGCACACCTGTAATCCTGGCTACTCTGGAGGCTGAGGCAGAAGAATCGCTTGAACCCGGGAGGTAGAGGTTGCAGTGAGCCAAGATTGGACCACTGCCCTCCAGCCTGGATGATAGAGTGAGACTCTGTCTCTAAATAAACAAATACAAATAAAAGAAAGACAAGATTGGTCTAACAGATGATGGAAGGCTTCATGGAAGGGGAAATTAAGCAGGTGGGATGCCCAGCAGGCACTGCTACCTGTTGCTGCTCAGCACTGGATGTGAGGGCAAGACTTTGGGTCACATTCCTCCCCTACCCCAGGGCCTTTGGAGCATATGTAGAGGACAGGAAACTTGGGACAAGGGGGTTCACTGACTTCTAAGAGGGTCCAGATGGATGATGCGTTATCCTGGGGTACCTGCTGCACACTGAGTTCCAGTTCCAGACTAACTTGCTAGCAGAGGTCCCTGCTAAGGTCCCTGGACAAGGTCCTTAACTTCTCCAGTCTCAGGTGAGAGATGATGTTATCTGCTTGGTAGAGTTTGTGTACGAATTAAATAAGCCAATGTGTGTAAGACCCTTGATACACAATCAACCTTCAGTACATGATGGCTAAGGTTGTTTTTATTAATCTAGATTTCTTCTTAGGATAGATTCCTAGAAGTGGAGCTACTGGAACAAGGAACGTAAGTGTTACTAAATGGTACATACAGAAATTGTGCGCAATTTTCTTTTAAGTTTATAAAATTGTCTCAATTTGACTGCTAGAGATAAGGAAGTTCATTTATATCTATGACACTAGGTACTTGGGAGGATATATACAAGGTATTAGCAGTGGTCATCTCTGAATGGAAGGAACAATGGGTGTTCTCTATGCTCTTTTTCTGAATTGATAGATGGTGACCACTGTCTTCTTCCTCTTCCCTTTCCCCTTCTCCATCCTCCTTCTCTTCCTCCTTTTCCTCCTCTTCCTCTTTGTTGGCCTCCTTCTTATTCTGTTCTTCTTCCATCACACCACACACACACACACACACACACACACACACCAGCTTGTTTCAATGCCTGGAATTTTCTTTAAATTAGCATTCCCTGCCCCAGGAGACCCCTACTAAAATGCAAATATGTTAACTAGAAAATGCAACTCCCAGACTCCCAAAACACCCTCCTTCCCCTGTGTATTGATCCCATTGGCTAGCTGTTAACATCTGGCCCAGAATAAGGACAGAAGGAGGCCCTTGGGCAGGGTTACCATCCCAGAAGGGCAATCCCAGAGTAAGCATGGTGGCCATGGGGGGACCATAGGAGTGGTTATCAGAGCTAGAAGGTACATCAATAAATATCAGATGCTCAAGATAAGGCAACCAAAACTGAAGCAGTGAGCAGGTTTCCAGAGGAGTCCTGGGAAGGGAATGGCTGCCCTGCTGTCTGAGTTGGCTTGTGTTCAAGGGCTGGCGGCAAAGGAATGAACCAATGGACCTGTCTGTATCTCCTGCACAGTTTTATGAAAGCCCAGTTATCAGGTGGAATGATACATCATGAGAATGCAGATTGCCTCTTTGTACACACCTATTCTTTTTGGCATAAATTTTATACCAGAAGGCTACAGTTTATACTAGTAAGTTCCAAAGCGCTGGTAAATAAATCACCCTGAAAGCAACTGGAAGATCTCAGAGTAGATACTGTGACAATTTGGAGTAATTCCTTAAAGTGCTTTCTATATGAAAACTTCCCTTTCTTGATTAACTTATTACATAGTTGTATTACCCTTGACTACAGAGTTATTCTTAGGCAAACTAAACTCTCTATCATTCCCATGGATACATTTGCACTCCATAATTGAAATATATTTCAATTTTGGATAAATGTTTTGAGAGATTGATATTTCTGAAACAACATTGTTGCTTTGGCTTTTCCCAAATTCCCTTAATTACAAATTAGGGCAGGAAACCTCCCCCCTTTATTTTGTCCTAGAACTCAGAGCAGCCTCTGTCTAATTCAGATTCTAAACTTCACATGAGAATCCAAATTTTAAGAAAAAGAGAGATTTCCAGTTCAAGGAGACAGAGTCGGGGTGGAAGAGAGGATACCCAAGTTGTCAACAGGGACAAACAAAGGCTAAGGCTGTCTTGCATTTATTATAACAACAATAACAATAAAAAGGAGGTGAGGACCCATGCAAACGGGCTGGCCAGGCTGCAGCCCCCCTCACTTCCACATCCTCAAACCTTGCTACCAACCAAAACTGCTCTGAGCAGCTTCTGCATGTTCCTGTTATTGGCAACAAATCCATCCTGAAAAAAGAAAAGCATTAAATTCCTTCTTCAAAAGAGGGGAGAGAAACACCAATAAAGTGCCAGCTACTCAGGGCTGAGAGGTTTCCACAGAGCCCAGTGTTCAGAAGTTCAAGTCTAAGGCACTGTGGCAGGGTCACAAGAATGTGCATTACCTAAACAGTGTCTGGAGAACAAGCAGAACAAGGCCATCAGTTCTGAAAGGCCCGGGTCTAGCAGGGGGCTGAGCACCCAGCAGCTGAGGGAGCAGACAGACGCCAAGGCACCCAAGGGGTCTCCAGGCTGCACCTCAGCAGCTCCCATCGTTTCATGCTCCTATGGTGGGTGGTGGGCGATGGTAGGCGGTCTCTCTGCACCTTTTAGTGTTTCTGGAGGGAAAGGAAAGCAAGCTCACAGGCAGGCAAACCTGGACAGCAAATAGAGAGCAAAATGCACAAGGGCAGGGAGGGAGGAGTCCAGCGAATGCATTGCTCCCCACAGAGGCAGGACAGAGGGAATGATGGTGGGTGGTAGTTCTTCTGCTTACCAAGGTTGGGGCTCCAGAGAGGATGGCAAGGGGGTGTCTGCAGAGCTGGAATGGCTGTAGGCTCCCCTTGCTCAGGCCAAGGAGGGTGCTGTGCCCCAGACTTCTCTGAATCTTCATTTCTGGCCCCCTACTTGCTCTCCCTTGGAGCATCTCACCCACTTCTACAACTTCAATTTGCATCAGTGCTGGAATCTCCAAGATCTCTTCCCTGGAGTTCAGACCCATGCATCCACCCTCTGTCCAGGCATCTCTACCAGCATGTCCCACAGATACCTCCAAACCAATCTGTCCTAACTGAACTCTTCATGTCTGCACCAAAATACACCCTCCACTTGGGTGTATTCTCTTACCTTAGTCAATTTGGGGTAGGGGACTCATCCATCCAGTCAACCACAAATCTTGCCCACACCACCCCACATTTTGTTAATCACTAAGTCCACCAATTTGACTTTCGAAGCCACCCCAACCACCTCTGGGGAGATCCGGCTACCGTCCCCTCTCACTGCATTGGTGTGACAACCCCCTCACTGCCTCCCTTGACTCTATCTTGTCCTCCTCAAGTCCAGCCAGGTTGATTTTTCTAACAAGTAGGTCTGAGTCCTGTTTCAAGCTTCTTTCTACGTCCCCACTCCCATACAATCTGTTCAAGACCTAAACTTGGCATTGGGGCTCACAGATCTATTCAGAAGTGTAGCCCTTTAAAAAGTTACATTTTGAACTATTTAAAACTCACAAAAAGGCATACAGAATATAACAACATACATGTACCCATTTCCTAACTTTATAAATAAAGCCTTAGCAAAACAGTTGAAGCTCCCTGTGGACTCCCCCATCCCCTTCCTTTCCCATAGAGGTAACCGCATCCTGAATTTGTCATTACTCCTATTCTTTCTTTGTAATTTCATGTAATGTGGCTTCTTTATTTCATTATAATGTATCTATTCTTCCTTATGAGCCTCTCTTGCCGGGTAAATTTTCCTGCAGTCCAGGAAATGCTATGAAGACAGTAAAAGCAGCCATCACTTCAGGTGCATTCCCAGCCTCTCAGGGCGTTGCATCTTCCTCTTGCTGTGCTCCAAGACAGCGGCAGGGTAATTCCTTGAGTAGGAGGGGTATTGTCTTTTGTCGCCTTATGGGTGACAAAAGGCAGCACCAGAGTCCGCCAGTGCACTGGAGTCCACCATGAGGCACTGGAGTTCATACTATGTTCTCTAGATCCTCACTAATCTCTGCTGCAGGGTGGCTGGTAACTTCTTGTCTGACCTCTCAGCTTTGCCGGGGTTCAGAGATTTCCCCAGGTAGACTCAGCCATAGCTCAGCTTCCCTTGGCCCTGTCTCTAAAGGGTTTCTGCCAATATACCATCTAGCATCTGGCCTGAGAGGTCCCCCGAGTCTTTACTATGAGCTTGCCTCCCCTTCACCACTGAGGGCCCCAGGTAGCCTCTCTAACTCTTATCTCAACCATCTCTCGTGACATATGGGAGCCTCTGAGTCCAGTTCATGCCACATGAAAACTGGAGGGGGTTCAGCAGAGAAGCCACACCGCAGCCCTACCTCTGCCTAATCACACTACTCTGTTTTACTCTGATGAGTCACAGCAGCCTGAGAGGCATTCTCCTTTCAGATTCGAAATATGAAGCAAGGTAAATGCCCTAGGTCTGGTGTTCATATCAGCCTACCTGAAGCAGAAAAGAGTGTCCTTCATCTGTGCCCTTATAAAATCGGTGGTAGATAGTCTCCAAAGATGTCCACTGTTGATTCATCTCTCCCTATGTGTGCATATTGGTCCTCCTATTGAGAAATAGAAGCTATTTCCTCTCCCTTGACTCAGGTCAGGCTTTGTGACTTGCTTTGATCAACAGAGTGCAATGGGAGAGATGTTCTGATAGTTCTCAGCCCAGACCTTAAATGCACTGGTAACTTCCTCTTCTTTTCAATTGGAAGCCATCGACCATGTAAGAAGTCCAGCTACCCTGAGATCACCATGCTGTGAAGAAGCCCAAGCTATTCATATGTAGAGGCAATATGAAAAGCGACAGAGAGAGAGATGCCAGCCAGACAGCTATTTCAGTTATCCCCGCTGGAGGCATCAAACGTGGGAATTAAGTTTTCTTGGGTATTCCAACCCCAACAGATATTCCATGAACACAAGAACCACTAAGCTGAGTTCAACTCAGATTACAGAACTATGAGAAATGATAAAATATAGTTCTAAGTCACTACGTTTTGGAAGTGGCTTACTATTCAGCAATAATTAAATGAAACACATTTCCAGCTGCATTTCTCACCAATGCCTGCTTTATACTTTATGCTCCAACAACTCAGACCAGTTTGTGGCCCTCTGTGCATGCCATGCTGTTTCTCACTTCCATCCTTTTATTCAAGCTATGATCTCTTTTTTGACCTCTCTTCTTTGCCTCGCTAACTTTTATTTTGCTCTTGTCTTGTTTCCTTTTTTTTCTACTAGGCACCCATGATACCCTATGCAAATCACTACCATTATACTAAATATGTTATATTATAATTGTTTCTTTATGCAGTGGAATCCCAAACTAGGCTGTAAACTCCTTAAGCATAGGAATCATGTCTTACCCAGCTTTGAGACATCACTTTATATGGAAATGCAAGCACGTCCCTTCACCTGAACTCCTTCAGCTCAGTTTCCCTGTATCAGTTAGGGATTGCGTTCAGTTGTCTGTAACAGAAACCCAACCTCACCAGGTTAAGCAAACAATGGTTTATTTCTTTCACATAACAAGTCTGAAGGTAGGCCTTCCAGGGAGGAATAGTGGCTTTACAATGTCAGCAATATCCCAGGTTCTTTCCACCTTCCTTCTCCTCCGCCCTCAGAATGTGGATTTCTTCCTCATGGTTGCCTCGAGGTCACAGCATGGCTACTCTGCCACCAGCCTCACACCCACATTCCAGAAAGGGAGAAGGAAGGAACAAGGAAGAGGGGGCAACGCCCATATCCCAGAAGCAACATTTTTCCAGAAATCTGCAGAAGACTTCCACTCAGGTCTCACTGGCCAGAACCAGATCACATGGCTGTCCACAGCTGCAGTAGCAGCCACGGAAATCACCAGAGAGCCTGAACTTTGAGCTAGAAGCAGTCACTAATTGGGGTTGTCTCTCTGTAAGGAACAAGGAGAGAATGGACATTGGGTAGCAACTGGTAATGTCTGCGTCATTCACCCCTCTATAAAACGGGGTTTAGGACCTACTTCACAGAGTTGATGAAATTAAGAGAGAATGTAGGCAAATACTGTCCTTAGTATCAAGGACATAGTAAGCACTCAATAAAAGCAATTACGTTCTTGCATTTCCAGATGTGACACTTAATTCCAATATCCAAGAGTTTTCCCTGAAGGGGCAGAAAATTAGTTGGCTCAAGGCAGTTGTCCCACTCTGTAATTCTTTTGCAGTGAATTTGTTTCTGATGATTAACAAGTTTTTTCTCAATAGTCTATTCAACTGTTAATAAATCCAAACTGGATTAGCATTATGAGTCTTCACTTATAACGTGTGACCCAGAAAAAACAAAGCTTGGAGGGACACAAAAGACAAATGAGCTGTTTTCATTGCTTTGTGGCTACAATGTTGCATATTTCATTTCTGATTCATGGAAAAATATCCAGCACACAGAAGTCAGCTAGATCTGTGAAAGGCCTTGGACCAGGGAGGTTAAGAATAAAGTCCCAATGTCTTAGTCACGGGGGCCTAGGAAGCTGACCTGGAAGATGTTAGCAGCAGAAAGACTTTTTTTTTGCTAGGAACCTGCTCTATGAATCTGCTACCCTCTTGTTCCCATAGCTTTGTTTAAGCAGATCTCTAAAGATTTCTGTATTGACTAGAACATTTTTGTTTATTTGTTTGCAAGTGGAAAAGCACAAACACAGCACAAGACGACATATTTAAAACATAAATTTATATAATCCCAATGCCTTGGGAGGCCAAGGCAGCAGGAGTTCTTGAGGCCAGGAGTTCAAGACCAGCCTGGGCAACATAGTGAGAACCAATCTCTACCAAAAACTTAAAAAATTAGCCAGGTGAGGCCAGGTGCTATGGCTCACACCTGTAATCCCAGCACTTTGGGAGGCCGAGGCAGGCGGATCACCTGAGGTCAGGAGTTCAAGACCTGCCTATCCAACATGGTGAAACCTAGTCTCTACTAAAAATACAAAAATTATCTGGGTGTGGTGGCACACACCTGTAATCCCAGCTACTCAGGAGGCTGAGGCAGAAGAATCGCTTGAACCCGGGAGGTGGAGATTGCGGTGAGCCGAGATCGTGCCATTGTACTCCAGCCTGGTGACAGAGGGAGACACTGTTTCAAAAAAAAAAAAAAAAAAAATTAGCCAGGCGAGAGGATTGCTTGAACCCAGAAGTTCAAGGTAACAGTGGGCTATGATTGTACCACTGCACTCCAGCCTGGGTGACAGAGGTATACTCCATCTCAAAAAAAAAAAAAAAAAAAAGTCACCACGAACAAATCTCCCTAATGGGATTAATTTTTCCATCAGCACTTTCTTTTTCTCTCCTGGCATGTATCATATCTTGTTATGTCGATCATGGTGAGTCACACACCCATTTGTTTCCACTCTGGTTTGGTTTAAAAAAAAAAAAAAAGGCAGAGCTGGAGCTGGGCACGCCTCCCATTCATGATGAGAACACCCCCCACCCCAACAACCAGGATGAGGGCTTCTCTGCCTAAAGTGTCCAAGCCTTGGAATGAAGAGAATACAAGATGATAAGGAAGACGAAACTCAAATAGCTCACTCCAGGAAGAAAACTCATCCGTGGCACAACACTGCATCTTGGAAATCAGCCTGGCTTTTCTTTCTGAAGTCATACTGGAGCTGTCTTTCTTTAATATGCATGAATAAAGCTGAGAAGAGATTCAAACCCTAAGATGGCAGTAGTCTTAGAAATTTCATGTCCTAAATGAATTTGAGAGAGAGAGGAAGCGGAGAGAGAGAAAGTGTTGTGAGACACCCTCCTTCCTCCAACAAACAAAAAAGCAAATACCCCAGATGCCTTTTACACTCACCCCGGGGCGAGCAGCTTATTACTAAGTTCAGAACCTTTTGCTGCTCCTACTTTCTACAACCCCATCTGTTTCCTCTCCTGTTGCTGGTGGCTTCATTCCAGGGACACTCCCCTTGAGGAAGAGGGAGCCAGCATACCAAGATCTTTCTAGTGTCATTCTTGCTTGCAGGCACCTGCAGATTTCCCATGAATGTTTCCTGTTCAATTCAACAGGTTTTAATTACATTAACTAATATTTGCTCACTCTTAAACCATGGTTGCCCTCGTAAAAGACAAACTCCAAATGACTGGGAGTGGGCAAGCCCAGAAAAATCTAAATGTTGATGCAAACATGCTTATGTTTCCCTCCTCATATTCCTTACTGCTCTATCATTATGGATATTCTGCCTTGGGAGATCCACCTCCTGTTCTTCTCACTTAAGGCAAAAAACCATAAATCCTCTTTTCAATTTCCATGTACTCCTGGTGGAAGCAGGACTAAGTTCCCCTCCTGCAGACACCTCAGCTTTCTGGGCAGAAATAGCCTCTGTTGGCTCCTTAGTAAAGTCTAAGTGACAGTGACCCTCCTTCGCGGAGTTGCAGTGGTGCTTCCCTTTCCGTAGCTTCTGAGCCATATTTCTGAACCAGAAATTGAGGACTATCTGAAAAAATCTGAGATGTATTGTTTCTCAAGTCTTGTCAAGCCTATTGCACGGTTTGCTCCCCTGCCAAGTTTCTCCCTCATAATCCTGACACGTTTGTCCCAAAACACACTCATTTTCCATAACCAAAAGAGCCTGAGGGGGGCGGGGAAACTTGAGAACTTAAGAGGTACAAAAATGAAAGCTAGTTATGTGAGACTTCATTTATTATCATAATGAACCCAAGAGTTTCCGATGTATGGTTTTTGGTAGTTGTTAGAGTCCAATGTCCTTATTTTGAGCTTAGAGATAATGCAAGGTCCCTACCACAACCCCCACCACCACACACACACAAGGCTGCCCACGCGAGGGGCATCTGGGGAAAGGAAACAACAATCAGTTGATAGTCTATCAATCAACTGGAAGGGAGCTGTTTTATCCACAAAGTAGGTTGAAAGAAGAATGTGTAAGCATTCTTTTTTAGACAATAGAGCCTGGGTACAGATTTACCAGAAATCTGAACCACACCAGAAGTTCTTAGTGCAGTAGATATTTAATAAGGCAAAAACGACGCCCTTCCTCTTCTCTAAACTAGTTCCGTGACGGTGGTGGAATGAAAGGCCTTGGCTTTCATACACATCACTCAGATATAAATAACTGCTTCTGACAGCCTCAAGCTTGACTTCCTCAAACTCAGGTCTTCACTTCCCCCAGGGCATGGTCAAGTACACCTGCTCCTAAAAAAAAGCAGCACATTGCCTTCTTCTAAGTAAATTATCTCCATATTTTTGAGGCAGAGTCCTTAAGAAAGGCAAAAACCACTGCGCCTAAGCAATCAGTTGTACTTCTATGCAAGATTCTCCATCACTCTTCTCCAAAGACACTAACCTACAAAACCAAATATGTGATTCTTGAAATCAAAGAAAATCTGCCATACACTGCTCTTTAATCACTGGCTCCCTGAAGGTACAAACAGCTGGACTATAAAACATGCCCACGCAGACAATCCCTGTGTCCTGCACATGCACGTCTGTGCACACACATACACACGCACACTCAACGTCATGTGTAACAAACAGTAGACAATTCCATGCTTTCAGGACAGGCACCAGCCAAATCCTTAAATTGTGAAACTAAGAATGCAAGCAGCAAAACTTGTGATTTCAAGCCACTTTTGATTATATTTCTGGAGCTCAGCCAAGAGAGTCATTTCCAAGAAAAGCAGCTCAGACAATTGCACAGTCAGCTCTCCAGCCTTAAACCGAGCTCTTTGTCAAGCTAAGTGGGAGGTTTCTTCTCCTGACCCTAGCTCAGGCTCCAGTCCTATAACATGTCGGTTAACTAAGTAGCAAGTTCTCGGCCTTCACCAAGAATACACAAGGAAGAAGCAGAACAAAACCACCTCACACTGTCAGCAACTGGAGAGTCAGCACAACAAACGTTTGCGTGCCGAGCACTGCTAGTGAACAGGCACAACAAGGTGCTGATCGTTTCAGACAAAGGGAGAGAAAGGAGTGAACTCCCAAATGTGAGCCCTACACCAACCACCCAGCCAGACAACAAAATTGTTTCCCTCGAGTGGGCAGCCTTGCCTGAGGAAGCCATGTCTATAACCAAGAGCTGACCTACAGGATTTGTAATAAAGCTCAAACTGGACGTCTTTCTGTCCTGGGGATGGACACAGGACATGGAATCCATTTGGGGGCCATTTGCTCAGATTGGGAGGAGCTGGAGCCTTGGGTGGGAAGAAAGTCACTGTAGTTTTCATGACCCGTGAACCTAGATCCAGTGTGCAAGTCAGGCTATGCTGAAGGTCCCAGAATGAAGCCCTTCTTCCTCGTTAGACACTCAAGTCCAAGGGAACTGCACTTCAAATTCCGTAAATACGTAGTAAGTGAATAAATAAGTCATTGACCATTTATATGCATAGCATTTTGGGTGGCAACCGCCGACTTAGAACATTTGTCTTATTTAGAAGCTAACTCAGGCTTAACTTAGAGGGGACTATTCTGAAGTAAAAATTTTTTTTCTTGATAGTTTTTTAGCTCTTTGATGTTAGAACTTATTTTGAGATTTTAAAAATAAATATTTTAGGCCAGAGGTGGTGGCTCACATCTGTAATCCCAGCACTTTGGGAGGCCGAGGCGGGTGGATTACCTGAGGTCAGGAGTTCCAGACCAGCCTTGCCAACATGGGGAAACCCTGTCTCTACTAAAAATATGAAAATTAGCCAGGCGTGGTAGTGTAATCCCAGATATCCGGGAGGCTAAGGCAGGAAAATCCCTTGAGCCCGGGAGGTGGAGGTTGCATTGAGCCGAGATCGCGTCACTGCACTCTAGCCTGGGTGACAGAGCCAGACTCAATCTCAAAAATAAAAATAAAATAAAATAAATATTTTTAAAACCTAGGCAGCAAATGGTATCATTTTACTCATCCCCTAATTTAGATAATAGATTAGCCTCTATTGCTCACCCTCACAAATAAATTCCATACTGACTAAAAAGCCTAAAGTAAAAAATCAAAATGAGTGTTAGAAGGAAACATGGCCCCGTGCAGTGGCTCACACCTGTTATCCCAGCACTTTGGGCGGCTGAGGCGGGAGGATCACCTGAGCACAGGAGTTCGAGATTGTCTTGCACAGGGCATCATAGCAAGACCCTGTCTCTACAAAAAATAAAAAAATTAGCCAGGTGTGGTGGTGCATGCCTGTAGTCCCAACTACTCAGGAGGCTGAGCGGGGAGGATTGCTTGGGCCTAGGAGGTTGAGGCTACAGTTAGCCATGATCCCATTCTGTACTCCAGCCTGGAAACAGAGTGAGATCCTGTCTAAAAAAAAAAGGAGACAAGACATAAGAGAGTATTTTATAATCTTCAGATAGAAAAGGACTTTCTAAGCAAGATATAAAACCAGAAACCATAAAGAAAAAGAATTACAGATTTGACTGCATAAAAACTTTAAACTTTGTAAAATAAAAGGGTCTAGATACAGACTAAGAGACAATATTTACAACAGAATTAACATCCAGAGTAAATAGGACAGATGCAAGTCAATAATAAAACACAAACCACCCAATAATAAGTGTGAAAAAAATTCATAAGAAATTCACAAATGCAATTGGTCAAGTTGAACAGAACAATGCTGATGACCCCAAGTTCTCATTCCTAGATATATATACCCAACAGAAATGATGTACAGGTATACTAAAGAGCATGCACAAGAATGCTCACAGCAACATTATTCATTAATAACTAAAATTGGCAACAGATATAACCCAGAGGTCCATCAATCAATAAATTGTGATATATTCACATAATACAATATAATAAGCAACGTAAATGAGCATACTACAGCTACACATGAGTCTACACGTGAAAGACTCATAAACGTAATGTTGAATGAAGGAAGCCAGACGCAGAAGAGTGCATGTTTGTATGAGTCTGTTTATATGACAGTAGGAAACAGAGACCACTAATCTATAGGACTTAGATGTTAGGGTAGGAATTACTTTGGAGGAGGTTGATCTTTTTCAGGGGAGAGTCTTCTTTTCGGGAGAAGGTCTTATACTGTTCTATTTATTGACTTGGGACATGGTTATAAGGAAGAGTTCACTTTGTGTTAATGCATTGATCAGTATACCTTTAATTTATACACCTTTTCTTCCTTCCTTCCTTCCTTCCTTCCTTCCTTCCTTCCTTCCTTCCTTTCTTTCTTTCTTTCTTTCTTTCTTCTTTTTCTTTCTTTTAGATGGAGTCTAGCTCTCTTGCCCAGACTGTGTAGTGGCACGATCTCAGCTCACTGCAACCTCTGCCTCCCAGGTTCCAGTGATTCTCCTGCCTCTGCCTCCCAAGCAGCTGGAATTACAGGCACCTGTCACCATGCCCCGCTAATTTTTGTATTTTTAGTAGAGACAGGGTTTCGCCATGTTGGCCAGACTGCTCTCAAACTCCTGACCTCAGGTGATCCACCCGCCTTGGTCTCCCAAAGTACTGGGATTACAGGCGTGAGCCACCACACCCGGCGTATACACCTTTTCTGTATTTTTACTTTTAAAAGTTCCAAAAATTGAAATGGTCCATAGGCATATGATAAAATGGATGATCTAACTGGCAAATCTAGGAAATGCAATTTAAAACGACACTGTTTTTTCTGGACATGATGCTGGCAGTTTTAAAAAAATGATAATGTGCTGTGCTGATGAGTATAATGGTGGCTATAAAAACCAGAACAGAATTTTGGAGGAGAAACTCAATATTATTTACAAAAATTTTAAATGTGCATGCCCTTTTATCCAGAAATTCCACTTCTAGAGCTATATCCTTCAGAAACACTCATACATACACACACCCATTTGTATACAAGAACATTTGTTGTGGCATTGTATGTAATGGTGAAAAATGGAAAACCACCTATGTGATCCTTTGCTAAAATAGTGGGTAAAGAAACTATGATGCATCTGGAAGGAATGCAGCAGTTAAAATGGGGGATGCCTATGTGCACTAACACAGAAGGAGCTACAGGGAATGTTATTAAGTAAAAGAAAAAAGTAAGTTAGAGAACAGAACATGTCGTGTGATCGTTTATGTATAAATGACCTGAGTGGGCTGGGCATGGTAATTACATGATTACACCTGTAATCCCACCACTTTGGGAGGCCGAGGCGAACAGATCACGAGGTCAAGAGATCAAGTCCATCCTGGCCAAAATGGTGAAACTCCGTCTCTACTAAAAACACAAAAATTAACTCAGTGTGGTGGTGCACACCTGTAGTCCCAGCTACTCTGAAGGCTGAGGCAGGATAATCGCTTGAACCCACAAGGCAGAGGTTGCAGTGAGCTGAGATTGCACCACTGCACTCCAACCTGGGTGACAGAGCAAGACTTCATTAAAAAAAAAAAAAACAAACTTGAATATCCTTAAAACATTAAAACCACACGAAAAAAAATTAAAACAAGGGAAAATATCTGATGTGGTTCATTTATCTAAATACTTTACAAATCCTAAGACAGATAAATTTAACTTCTCTCTTGAGAAGTTATATGCACTATACAAGAATTCTCTGGAGCTGTATCCCTACACCAAACCTGAAAGGAGTGCACCACAATGGGAAGGAACTGTTTCTTGTTCCACGGCCTCCTAGAAGAGTCTCAGTGTCTCCTCAGAAATGCCAGCTCCCACACAGGCCTGAGCAATAGCACATGGAGTCTCTCCAGACCTTTGTGCTTCTGAGGCACTTTTCAATAATTAACTAATCCGCCTAAAGGGTGGGGCGGGCTATGGCTCCCACAGACTCAGCACTCCCTTCAGCCAGCTGCCCTCTGGAATGCAAAGGCATCCCCTAGGAATGACTGTTGGTCGATCCCTGCCCCACCACAGCCCCCAAACTCAGGAGGATGAAAGGGCCAGGGCAGGAAAGCAACTTCCCCTCTCAGATGTTCTCCTGGAGAAGTTATATTACTCTCGCCTACCTCCACCTCTCCTCTGTCATGCTCCTCCCCCATCTGAAAAAGAACGTTCCAACAGGCAGCAGGACAAATTACATCTCAATGCTGTCAGTTTCAACACTTCTCTTTGTTGCTCCAGGTCCTATGAACCACAGAAAAATGTATAGGTCCTTTCCTTTTTTTTCTTTTTTTTTCTTTCCGGCACAAATAAAATAAACAGCAGAAGCAGTTTCTATTTCAATATTTTCAAATGGATGGTGTCTGGAGCAATGATTCCCAGTCTTTGGAATTTAACAACCCATTAAAATTTTTAAAACCTTTTGAGAGACCAACATAAGACTGCTTACTTTTATTTTGCCAAGCACAGACACTTAAAAAATACCCGAACTATTATCACCATCATTTTATGGTGGGTGATGATTGGACCCCTTAACCCCAAAACAATGTAATCATGACAATCTCAGATATTAAAACAGCACTTCAGATTTAACACACTCAGATTCATGAAAAATACACATGTATTTCATGTAGACTGATGAACATTTCCTTACAGAAGCACCAACCCCTTGGAAAGAACTGGCAGAGACTAAATCATAAGTTTCCAAACCTGGCTATGCCTGAGAAAGATAGGAAGGCATTTAAAAATATATGTATACAGATTCTGGATTCCCACCCCATCCATATTTACTGTATCACCTTCTGAGGATTTCTTGAGATGGAGTTTTGCTCTGTCGCCCAGGCTGGAGTGCAATGGCACAATCTCGGTTCACTGCAACCTCTGCCTCCCGGGTTTAAGCGATTCTTCTGCCTCAGCCTCCAGAATAGCTGGGATTACAGGCACCCACCATCATGCCAGGCTAATTCTTGTATTTTTGTAGAGAAGGGTTTTTACCATGTTGGGCAGGCTGGTCTTAAACTCCTGACCTCAGGTGATCCGCCTGCCTCAGCCTCCCAAAGTGCTGGGATTACAGGCATCAGCCACCGCGCACGGCCGCCTCTGAGGCTTTCTAAGGGTGGGGCCCTGGAATGTGTATTTAGAACTTTTTAAAATTTTTCTGTGGTGAAATATACATAATATAAAATTTACCACTTTAGCCATTTTAAGTATACAATTCAGTGGCATTAGGGACATTTACAATGTTGTATGTAACTTTTCATCATTCCAAACAGAACCTCTGTACCTGTTGAGCAATCACTCCGCATTTCCCCTTCCCCCAGCTTCTGCCAAACCTCTGTTCTACTTTCTGTCTCTGTTAATTTGCCTATTCTAGGTCCCTTAAAGAATTAGAATCACACAATATTTTTCCTTTTGCGTCTGGGTTATTTCACTTAGCATAATGTCTTTGGTGCTCATCCGTGTCATAGCAGGTATCAGAATCTCACTCCTTTTCGTGGCTGAATCCTTCTCCGTTGTATGCATTTCCCACATTTTGTTTATCTATTCATCTGCTGGTGGACGGTTCTGTTGTTTCTACCTTTTGGCTATTATAAAATGGTGCTGCTATGGAGGTTGTTGTACATGCATCTGTTTAAGTTCCTATTTTCTATTACTTTGAGTATATACCTAGGAGTGGAATATGCTGGACCATATGGAAATTCTGTATTACTACCAAGGAACAACCAGGTTGTTTTCCACAGTGGCCGCACCATTTTACACTCCCTCCAGCAATGTACAAGTGTCCCAAGTTCGCCACACACCGACATGTGTTGTTTTCTGTTTTTGTCTTTATACCAGCCATCCTCATAGAAATGAAGTGGTATCTCATTGTGGTTTTGATTTATGTTTCCCTAATGATTAACGATTTATACATCTTTTCCTGTGCCTATTGGCCATCTGTATATGTTCTTTGGAGAAATGTCTATTGAATTCCTTTGCCTATTTTAACATTAGGTTGTTTGGTTTGTTGTTGAGTTGTAGGGGCTTTTAACATGTTCTGGACAGTAGTCTCTTATCAGATGTGTGATTTGCAAGTATTTTCTCCCATTCCATAGGCTATCTTTTCATTCCCTTCATAGTGACCTTTGATACACTGAAGTTTTTAATTTTGATAAAGCCAAATTTGTCTATTTTTTTCTTTGACTGCCTGTGCTTTTAGTGTCGCATCCAAGAAATCTTGCCAAATCCAATATTATGAAGATTTAGTTTAGGTCCTTGATCTATCTTGAGTTAATTTTTGCACATGGTATAAGGTAGGGGTCCAACTTCATTCTTTTGTAAGTGGATATCCAGTTTTCCCAGCGCTGCTTGTTGAAAGCAAGGGTTTGTTTCCAGGCTCTCTATTTTATTCTATTGATCTGTATGTCTGCTCTTATGTTAGTACCACAGTACTTGGTCTACTGTAGCTTTGTAGCAAAGTTTTTTTTTTTTTTGGAGACTGAGTCTCTCTCTGTCGCCCAGGCTGGAGTGCAGTGGCCGGATCTCAGCTCACTGCAAGCTCCGCCTCCCGAGTTCACGCCATTCTCCCGCCTCAGCCTCCCGAGTAGCTGGGACTACAGGCGCCAGCCACCTCGCCCGGCTAGTTGTTTTTTTGTATTTTTTAGTAGAGACGGGGTTTCACCGTGTTAGCCAGGATGTTCTCGATCTCCTGACCTTGTGATCCGCCCGTCTCGGCCTCCCAAAGTGCTGGGATTACAGGCTTGAGCCACCGCGCCCGGCCTTGTAGCAAATTTTGAGTAAGAAATGTCAGCAAGCTACCCCGCTCCAGAAGTGCCCACAGGAAGGAATTAAAGGACACAGGGGCTAGCGGGTCTTTGAGAATAAGATCATTGACAGCCTTGTAGCAGCACGGGTGCCCTGATGTGCGGCTTCCACCCTCACCTGATCTCAGCTGCCTCTGTTGGGCTAGCTCCTCCAACCGTAGTACTTGGTCTGTAACCACCAGAGTTCTGGGCAAGTCCTTAGTGAAAGAGGATGACAGGAGAAGGTGTTGTGTGCAAAATGTGATTCACAAGAGTGGCCAGGAGTCAAAGGCCCCTTTCCCTCTTTTTTTTTTTTTTTTTTTTTGAGACAGAGTCTCGCTCTGTCACCAGGCTGGAGTGCAGTGGTGCAATCTTGGCTCACTGCAACCTCCACCTCCTGGGTTCAAGCGATGGCCTAGGCTTTTCAGTGAACTTCAGGGGACGTGGGCTAAATTTCAAGGATTCTAAATCTCATTGCCAAAAGCAAACTGTCCCATCAGCACCAGTGGAAACCATGTATCTTTGAGAGCCTTTGGCCATTGGGCTAAACTGTAAAGATGTAATTGATCCTGTATGTCCTTGGAGCACAGCAACCGGGGCACAAGTTCTCAAGCACCACACTCTAATAATTTTATCACACCACACTCTAATAATTTTATCACACCACACTCTAATAATTTTATCACACCACACTCTAATAATTTTATCACACCACACTCTAATAATTTTATCACACCACACTCTAATAATTTTCCTGCCTCAGCCTCCCAAGTAGCTGGGACTACAGGCACCTGCCACCACGTCCAGCTAATTTTTGTATTTTTAGTAGAGATGGGGTTTCACCATGTTGGCCAAGATGGTATCGATCTCTTGACCTCATGATCCGCCCGCCTCGGCCTCCCCACTTTTTTTTTAAATTAAGGAAATGTCTCTGAGTTATAAAAGACCCCTCCTTGAGCTTTCATAGGCCAAGCAGACCCTGCTGCAGCAGGAAAGAGGAGGTTTCTTGACACAAATTAATTAATTCAAAATTATTCTAAAACATTTTCTTGGCCTATTCATACACAAAGGCACAAAGATCTTGGACAATGGAAAAGTATCACGAAACTTACATTTAGAGAAACTATTTCCCAGTTTCCTTTGCCCTTTAAACTCAGTCTCTAGCTAGGCATGGTGGCTTATGCCTGTAATCTCACCACTTTGGGAGGCCGAGGCAGAAGGATTCCTCGAAGCCAGGAGTTCAAGAGCAGCCTGAGCAACACAGCAAGATCCTGTCTCTATGTAAAAAACAAAAAACAAAACTTAATTAAAAATAAATAGATAAATAAACTCAGCCTCTCTTCTCCCTACCCTCAGTCTTCCTCAGGCACCAGTCTATGTTTCTAGTGAAAACTTGCTTGACCACTTGTGTAGAAAGAGGAATTAATTTAATATTTGAATACTCAGCTGACTGGTTCTCCTTGGGAGCAAGTAGCCAAGTAAATATCCAAGAGAGAACAAGGGAAGGGACAAAATGGCACCAAGCCTGAATTGCGAAGTCCTCAATCATTCTGCAACACCCTGGATATGCAAACCGAATATCTTCTCTCTTGGTGAGTCACGGCCTCCCACGCCCAGCAGGGTGTAGAAACATTTGACTGAAACCTGTATAAAATAGTGAGAACAAGTCAAGCAGGTAAAACATTTCCTGGCTGTCAATTTAATACAAGGTTCAATCCTGCTTTAAGATGGAAGGAAGACAGGAGGCGGGGTTTCAGAAATACAGGTTTTATATAATCCCACAGAAACCAGGGATCTGCAATAAGGCTTGAAGATTTTTAGTCTCACAGGTATTTTCGTCTGTAAACTCAAATGCACATGGAAGCTCCGACCACATAGTTTTTGTTTGTTTTATATTAAGAGGATGGGCATTTCTTTAGCACTCCAGGCCTTGAATAGATGACCATTTGGAAGAGATGATGAGTTTCCTCTTCAAAACCCAAGATGTAGATAAACATTCATGCTGTTCCTATTTCTACTTTTTCCCTCCCTTCTACCCCTTACTCCTGAAATGGATAAGAAGAGGCAATAATAGCATCCCAGCAAACAGAACTGGCTCAGATACCAAAGGCCTAAAAGAGATGATTGCATTAGCAAGAAAGCCTGTGACTAAAAATCCAAAACTTAAAACTACTATACATAAACCTAGTGCTCAAAGAGCCTACACTACTGTGACATCAGAAACATTATTTCTCAAGATTGAGAAGGGCTAGTGAAAACGCTTCTGGGCCTGCAAAGCTGTGAACTTATGTGCAAGGCTGCAGTAGCCCAAGCTCTGATCCTGATGAACACTGGAGCTGTCTCTGCTTCTTTATATAAATAGAAAATGTTCCTAATAAACGTATTCTAGGTCACTGTTGGTAAACACTTATTAGGCACCCGCTTGGCCTGCGCTGACCTGACCAGATCTGTTTCCACTTCCCTGAACCATCGCTTGGATGATGAAGCACATCTCAGAGCACTGCTTCATCACCATTCAGGAATTGCACCCTTTTAAATTTCTCTATGGGTATGCGCTGCTTTTGACACAGCTTTTGTTGTAAGCAGGCACTAAAATAGAGGCTTATAATTAGCTATCTGGGGAGGCAAGTGTGTGGTAGAACAGAGCTCAGCAAGAGAAAAGTCAAGGCAGGTACTGGGGAAACACTGCATGGATGATGAGTAATACAAAGGTATGTTGAAGTGTGGCCACCCCACTAAAGTCGGGGGGAGGGAGTTCTGTCACTGTTCACCTTTCTAATTAAAATTTCCATACGTATTATCATGTAGTTCTGAAAGTGTACTTGCAATTTATCTAACATCACTTAATCCTGGAAACCTGTAGTGGGCTGGAGTGTGAGATATACGATATCAGACAGATCACAGTTCCCGGAGGGCAGCACTACGTCTAGTCATGTCTGTGTCTCCAGACCCAGGGCCAGCACCTGGCCCCACAATGGGCCCTCAGCTTTGACTTTTGAATCACATTCTTCCAGGTCAACCCAGATTTTACAGTCTTAACCTTTTGATATCTAAATCTAAGACTAGGTGTCAACTTTAACTCTCATGTCTCTACATTTCAAGCTCCCTGCTGTTATACTTAGTCTTGATACAGAAGGATAGAAAAGATGATTTTTTACTTCTGCTTTAACCCCATCTGAGTCCGGCTTACCTCAAACGGAGTTCTAGCTGTTGAACGCGTCCCTGCCTTCCCTGAAAATACAGAAAGGGAACATACAGCACCAGGACCTGGGCACTGGGCCTAGCCCCTGTCTACCACTCTCAACTTCTTTTCTCACTTTCTACCAATTCTTGCTACTCTCCTTCATATATTTAGACACTGAGTCTCTCACCAGTTCACTCTAATCTCAGATGACCTACTAATCTATTTTTTCTGCTCAGATTATTAAAATAGAAATTAAAATGGACTTGAGTCTTGGTTAAACTTTAAATTTTCTGCCACCTCATTTTTAAGAGTCTGGCCTGTAGTCCATGGTGAAACCCCATCTCTACAAAAATTAACCGGGCATGGTGGTATGCAACTGTAATCCCAGCTATTCAAGAGGCTGAGACAGGAGAATCACTTGAACTGGGGAGGCAGAGGTTGCAGTGAGCTGGGCAATAGAGCGAGACTCTGTCTCAAAAAAAAAAAGGAAGAAGAAGAAATAAAACTCAAAAGAAACTAAACCTGCTCAGAGGATTTCAACATACAACCAAACAACCCAAAGTGATTTCTGTATTTTTCAATCTAACCCAAGAGTGGATTGGCAGGAAGGGTGCAGGACCTAACCCAATGACAATGGTCGCAGGAGGAGCCCTCCAGAAGTCATCAGGTATGGTTGTTTCCTGGTGCTATGCATTTCTTTTATTTTGTCTTCAAGACTCCCACCCAGGGAATGTTTTCATTTTGCACTGAAGGCTGTGTCTCTCCAGTTAAAAAAAAAAAAAAAAAAAAAAGGCTCCCACTCTGAGGAGAGCTCTCAAAGTATTTTACTCAATGCACCCCAAAGAAAAGGCTGCATTCATCATGAATCCTACCCTCCTAAAAAGTCACATTTCTAGTAGTTCAGTGACAGGAGAGGGAAAATACTCATCCCCTCCTGTCATTCCCGGAAGCAGTGCTGGAGAAAATATAACCAACCAGGCGTGAAGTTACTACACGGAGCCGGCACAGCCACAGGTGAAGAGGATTTCGCAGCAGGGTGTGGGAGGAGTGGAGCTGAGCTCCAGGTGCAGGGAGGCATAAATCACAGAACCGTTGTGCTTCAAAAACTCCCATGTTGTTACCAAAGACCTGATAATTACGTCCATGAACATTCTGCCTTCTCTTTACTACGCTGATCTGTCCACTTACAGAACTAAAACTTCTAGGTTTTCTTCCCAAAGGGTATGTATCTCTGAAAACTGTTTCACTAAAAAGAAAACACTGGGCGGCCAGGCGCAGTGGCTCATGCCTGTAATCCCAGCATTTTAGGAGGCCGAGGCAGGCGGAGGTTAGGCGGAGGCAACCTGAGGTTAGGAGTTCAAGACCAGCCTAGCCAACATGGTGAAACCCCATCTCTACTCAAAATACAAAAATTAGCTGGGTGTGGTGGTACATGCCTGTGATCCCAGGTAGTTGGGAGGCCGAGGCAGGAGAATTGCTTGAAACCAGGAGGTGGGGGTTGCAGTGAGCCGAGATCACTCCATTGCACTCCAGCCTGGGTGGCAGAGCAAGACTGTGTCTCAAACAAAACAAAATGAAACAAAAACAAAGAAAACACTGGGCCAGGTGCAGTTGTTCATGCCTGTAATTCCAGCACTTTGGGAGGCCAAGGTGGGAGGATTGCTTAGCTCAGGAATTTAAGACCAGCCTAGGCAACATGGTAAAACTCCATCTCTACAAAAAATACAAAATTAGGCAGGCATGGCAGCATGAGCCTATAGTCCCAACTACTTGAGGGGCTGAGGCAGGAGGATCACTTGTGCTCCAGAGGTTGAGGCTGCAGTGAGCTGTAATCACACCAACGCATTCCAGCCTGGGTGACAGAGCAAGACCCTGTCTAAAGAAAAGAAAAGAAAAGAAAATACTGGGTTTAAGAAAGCATTTTATTTTCACAATGTTTTTACTTTTAATTTTTTAAAAAGTTTTAAATTAATGAGACAGGGTCTTGCTATGTTGCCCAGACTGATCTTGAACTCCTGGGCTCGAGTGACCTCCTGCCTCGGCCTCCCAAAATGCTGGGAGGTATAAGCCACCACACCCAGCGTTTTATTAATATATGTTCATTGATCTTTCTTTCTTTTTTTTTTTTTTTTTTTTTTTGAGGCGGAGTCTCGCTCTGTCACCCAGGTTGGAGTGCAGTGGCCGGATCTCAGCTCACTGCAAGCTCCGCCTCCCCGGTTTACGCCATTCTCCTGCCTCAGCCTCCCGAGTAGCTGGGACTACAGGCGCCAGCCACCTCGCCCGGCTAGCTTTTTGTATTTTTTAGTAGAGACGGGGTTTCACCGTGTTAGCCAGGATGATCTCGAACTCCTGACCTCGTGATCCGCCCGTCTCGGCCTCCCAAAGTGCTGGGATTACAGGCTTGAGCCACCGCGCCCGGCCCTTTCTTTTTTTTTTTAAAGACAGTATCTTACTCTGTCACGCAGGCTGGAGTGCGGTGGTGTGATCATAGCTCACTGCAGCCTCCAACTCCTGGGCTCAAGTGATCCTCCTTCCTCAGCCTCCTGAGTAGCTAGGACTGTGGGCACATGCCACCAAACCCGGCTAATTTTTTGTTTTTTCAAGGCAGTCTCACTCTGTCACCTGGGCTGGAGTGCAGTGGCACAGCTTACTGCAACCTCTGCCTCCCGGGTGCAAGTGATTCTCCTGCCTCAGCCTCCAGAGTAGCTGGGATTACAGGTGCGCGCTACTACTGCCAACTGATTTTTGTAATTTGAATAGAGACAGGGTTTCGCCATGTTGGTCAGGCTGGTTGCAAACTCCTGACCTCAGGCGATCAGCCCGCCTCAGCCTCCCAAATTGCTGGGATTACAGGTGTGAGCCACCATACCTGGCCTTTAAAAAAAAAAATTCTAGATATGGAGTCTCACTGTATTACCCATGCTGGTCTCAAACTTCTTACCTCAAGCAGTCCTCCTGCCTCAGTCTCTCAAAGTGCTAGGATTACAGGCATGAGCCATGGTACCTTGCCAATAATTTTTATAAAATTAAAATGAAGCATGCATATAAAAGGGAAACTGCCATCAATGAAGCAGAACTACAAATTGTGGTAAAAGTAGCTGGTGAGGATGGTAAATTTCAGTATATTAAAAGAGGCTATTCTGGATCCCTTTCAGCCATCTTTACCAAGCACCCTTATGTGCCAAACACAATGCTAGATGTCTTTGGGAATCTAAGAAGGCTGTGTGACGAACGGTGTTTGCCCTCAAAGCATTTATAGTTTAATTGGAAAGAACAGTAATAAATAGATGTAGATATAACAATCAACAGGCCAGGCTTGGTGGCTCACGCCTGTAATCCCAGCACTTTGGGAGGCTGAGGTGGGTGGATCACCTGAGGTTGGGAGTTCGAGACTAGCCTAACCAACATGGAGAAACCCCGTCTCTACTAAAAATAACAAAATTAGCCAGGCGTGGTGGTGCATGCCTGTAATCCCAGCTACTTCGGAGGCTGAGGCAGGAGAATCGCTTGAACCTGGGAAGCAGAGGTTGAGGTGAGCCGAGATGGGAGGCGGAGGTTGCGGTGAGCTGAGATCATGCCATTGCACTCCACCCTGGGCAACAAGAGTGAACTCCATCTCAAAAAAAAAAAAAAAAAAAATCAACAATACGAGTACAGAAGTACAGACCTGGAACCAAATTACCTCCACCACTCAAGGCCAAAATTGAAGGGGGTTCCAAAAACTCAGCAATCAAGGTAAATAATATTTTAACATTATTAAATAAGATATACTATTATTATTATCTTTATTATTTGAGATAGAGTCTCACTCTGTTGCCCAGGCAGGAGTGTAGTGGCACAATCAAGGCTCACTGCAGCCTCCACCTCCCGGGCTCAAGTCTTCCTCCATTTTCAGCCTCCCAAGCAGCTGGGACTACCGGCACGCACCGTCATGCCCAACTAATTTTAAATTTTTTGTAGAGACAGAGTCTTACTATGTTGTTCAGGTTGTTCTCAAACTCCTGGCCTCAAGGGATCCTCCTGCCTCAGCCTCCCAAAGTGCTAGGATTTAAAGACGTGGGCCACTGCCCCTGGCCTGCATTATTTGTAAAAAATAAAAGTTCATGCATAAAATCTATGATATACAAAATAGCAAAAGTTTAAAAGAAACAAGCTCCACCTGGGTGCAGTGGCTGACACCTGCAATCCCAGCACTTTGGGAGGCCAAGGTGCGTGGAGCACTTGAGGCCAGGAGTTTGAGACCAACCTGGCCAACATGGCGAAATCCCATTTCTACTAAAAACACAAAAACTTAGCCAAGCACGGTGGTGTATATCTGTGGTCTCAGCTACTTGGGAGACCTACTGAGGAGGGAGGATCGTTTGAGCTCAGTAGGCAGAGGTTGCAGAAAACTGAGATCATGCCACTGCACTCCAGCAGCCTGGGTGACAAAGCAAGATCCTGTCTCAAAAAAAAAAATAAAGAAAGAAAAAGAAAAAGAAACAAGCTCCAACAATGCTGTGCCAAACCATATTGGAGCCTGAGGCAAAAGGAAAGGTATACACCCCTATAAATGTGTCTTAGTATATTTTTTAATCATTAATACTTCTCCAGGACATTAATGTTATTGAGAAAATACTGAAACTGAAAAGTGGGTATATTAAAACTCGTGATGTTAAGTTTAAATATTTTTACCCCAAACAGAACTTGTTACTAATTTTACTTTCTTGGCTTTAATGGAAGCACACTTATCACTTACTAGCTTTGTCATCCTAGATGAGTTTCTTAATCTCTCTGTGCTTTGGTTTCCCCTTCTGTAAAAAAGGTAGTGGGGGTGGAAGAACAGTGCTATCTCACAGGATTGTTGTGGAGATTGAGTTATTATGTATTAGGACAGCACTCAGTGCATAGCAAATCCTCTTCAAGTTAAGCCATGTTATTGTGTCTTTATTATATAGACAGTGAAATTTTAGGAGATCAGAGATGCAAGAGATCACTTTCAACCAAGATGAGGTCCTTCCTAGCTGTTGTCACTTACTCTCTGATATTTCACCCCACAGGGACGCAAGCTCACCACTGTATACTCTGGTCTCTAATAGGTCAAGTCCCTTAACTGGCACTCAATAAATATTTATCTTTTGGGTGAAAGAAAATTGGAAAGTGCTTTCTGGAGAAGATGGCGTTTGAGTTGGCCTTTAATAAATATTAGGGAAAAAATTGGGAAGGCAGAAAGGGTATAATGAGGGAGGATATTTGAGTTCCCAGCAACACACCTAATAGAGATATTCATCAGTCATTTGAAAATGTGAGATTAAGGCCGGACGCGGTGACTCAAGCCTGTAATCCCAGCACTTTGGGAGGCCGAGACGGGCGGATCACAAGGTCAGGAGATCGAGATCATCCTGGCTAATATGGTGAAACCCCGTCTCTACTAAAAAATACAAAAAACTAGCCGGGCGAGGTGGCGGGCGCCTGTAGTCCCAGCTACTCGGGAGGCTGAGGCGGGAGAAGGGCGTAAACCCGGGAGGCGGAGCTTGCAGTGAGCTGAGATCCGGCCACTGCACTCCAGCCTGGGCGACAGAGCCAGACTCCGTCTCAAAAAAACAAAAAAAAAACAAACAAACAAAAAAAGAAAATGTGAGATTAGCACTTCAAAGAGAGATGGAATGGAATTGTAAACATGGGCATAATTTGCATACTTGTGATAGGAACATCACATAGGCAGATGCCCTCTCCCAGGCAGAGGGTATGCTCAGAGAATTGCAAAGAACAAAGGACAAGGTTGGATGAGTCTGGAGAGGAACTAGGGAAGACATCTGGGAATTCAGGAGGCTCCTCAGGAATTCAGAGCCTCCAAATCATGCAAATCATGCAACATGCTTCCTGGCTCCTAAAACAATTCTCTGAGTAAGTAAAAACAGTCTCAAGTAAGAGAGACCCAGAGCATTCACGTGTTCATCCTGAAATATTTTATTTTGAAACTTGATGAAGGTTCAAATGAAACATTCAGCAGTTAGTGTGTATGTGTGTGTGTATGTGTATATACATATATTTTTTTTAATTTTTATTTATTTATTTATTTATTTATTTTGAGAGACAGTCTCATTCTGTTGCCCAGGCTGGAGTGCAGTGACATGATCTCGTCTCTTTGCAACCTCCGCCTCCCAGGTTCAAATGATTCTCCTGCCTCAGCCTTCCAAGCAGCTGGGATTACAGATGCACGCCACTATACCAAGCTAATTTTTTCTTTTTTTGTTTTTTGAGATGGAGTCTCGCTCTGTCGCCCAGGCTGGAGTGCAGTGGCCGGATCTCAGCTCACTGCAAGTTCCGCCTCCCGGGTTTATGCCATTCGCCTGCCTCAGCCTCCTAAGTAGCTGGGACTACAGGTGCTCGCCACCTTGCCCGGCTAGTTTTTTGTATTTTTTAGTAGAGATGGGGTTTCACCGTGTTAGCCAGGCTGGCTTCAAACTCCTGACCTCAAGTGATCCACCTGCTTCAGCCTCCCAAAGTGCTGGGATTATAGGTGTGAGCCAACGCACCCGGCCCTCAGCAGTTACTAGAGTATGTTTTAAGATCATGTATTTTCTTCTAATTAAACCCTAGAAAAGAAATGTTTCTAATAAGATTAATAAATGACAAAGTCACCAACTGCTTTGAAAAGATAGCGAATCCAAGCTCCTACCCATGCCTTCCTTTTGATATGGAATACTTCACATCACTCCTAACTCATACATTGATTATTCTTCAACAATTAATGTTTTAAGCCAGTAAGTTGGAAACATCAGAAATGTGACTTGGTTCCCAGTCTACCTTGCAAATGCTTAGCTTTCCCACAGTGCCAATGAACACCATTATCAATACTTCTTTATTCCTCTACTTATAACTTGGTTTCTATAACAACCATCACATTAGATGGTTTGCCTGTTTACTTGTTTCTTCTACGAGCTCTTGGGGGTCAAAAGCTGTGCTTTTATTTACTTTTGTATCCTCAGCACCTGACAAGCTGCCATATGGTAGATATGCAATAAATATATATTAAGTGAATGAATGAATGAATGGAGGCTGGGTGCAGCGGCTCACGCCTGTAATCCAAACACTTTGAGAGGCCGAGGCGGGCGGATCACCTGAGGTCGGGAGATCAGGACCAGCCTGACCAACATGGGGAAACCCCATCTCTACTAAAAATACAAAATTAGTTGGGCATGGTGCGCATGCCTCTAATCCCAGCTACTCAGGAGGCTGAGGCAGGAGAATAGGTTGAACCCAGGAGGTGGAGGTTGCAATGAGCTAAGATTGCATCATTGCACTCCAGCCTGGGCAACAAGAGTGAAACTCCATCTCAAAACATACACACACACACACACACACACACACAACAACAACAACAACAACAACAACAACAAAAAAAAACCTGTGCTTTATTTACCTTTGTATCCTCAGCACCTGACAAGCTGACATATGGTAGATACTCAATAAATGCATATTAAGTGAATGAATAAATGAATGAACGGAGACAGAGCACAGTGGCTCACGCCTGTAATACCAGCACTTTGGGAGGCTGAGGCGGGCAGATCACCTGAGGTCAAGAGTTTGAGACCAGCCCGGCCAACATGGTGAAACTAAAAATAAAAAAATACAAAAACTAGTCGGGCATGGCCATAGGCAACTGTAATCCCAGCTACTCAGGAGGCTAGCCTGAGGCAGGAGAATTGCTTGAAACAGAGCGGCAGAGGTTGCAGTGAGCCAAGATCACGCCACTGCACTCCAGCCTGGGCGACAGAGCAAGACTCCGTCTTAAACAAACAAAAGAAACAAAAATAAAATAAAAATAAAAATAAAAAAAAGAAGAAGAAGGCTGTTAGGGACATGCAGTTGGGGCAGGGTATTTGATGGGGTGTGGACTGGAAAGAGAAGATACCTAAGGCTGTTAGGGGAGGGATAGGAGCTGCTGAAGCTATGGAGCCCAGGGAATATGAAGAGGGGCTCGAGTAAAACAGGAGCAGAAAATGTATAAAGAATATTTACATGTTGTTTATAAGCTCCTGAGGGATAAGGTGGCATGATATGCATTGCTGACTACCTGCCTGAATTTCCCTTCCTTCCTTGGAAAAGCCCAGCTTCCTCCCCGTGAGGCCATGTGCTCTTGAAGGCCACCCTGAGTCAAGCCCTGAGTGTATGGTGTTGATTCAATTCTGGCCAACGAGGCATGAAAAGAAATTTGCTGCGGTAGGGAGCATAGTTTGGGAGAAATTCTCTTGCTATAAAGAAGAGACAGGCGGCTGGGCGCGGTGGCTCACACCTGTAATCCCAGCACTTTGGGAGGCCGAGGCGGGCAGATCACAAGGTCAGGAGATCGAGACCATCCTGGCTAACACGGTGAAACCCCGTCTCTACTAAAAATACAAAAAATTAGCCGGGCATGGTGGCGGGTGCATGTAGTCCCAGCTACTCGGGAGGCTGAGGGAGGAGAACCGCTTGAACCCGGGAGGCGGAGCTTGCAGTGAGCTGAGATTGCGCCACTGCCCTCCAGCCTGGGCAACGGAGCGAGACTCTGTCTCAAAAAAGAAAAAAATAGAGACCGGTAAGAAGAAATCTCTCCTTTCCTCTGGCTCAAAATCTTGCTATGATTGATGCCTGGAAATGCCTTGGTCACGAGAAGCCACAGAGAAGGTTGCAGAGAGGAAAGATGGGCAATACCTGTGGCGTGGGAGGTCCTCCATGTCACTAAGGCCCTGAATTGGCTAATCCTGGAACCAACCTACCTCTGCCCTTGTTAAATGAGACGATAAGGCCATCTCTTGTCTAAGCCCATTTGAGCCAGGGTTTCTGTGATTCACAATCAACAATGGTTATGAGTTTGTGCAGACCCAACTCTCCCTTCCAACTGCCTCTTCTAGTGAGACATCAATTCTACTGGGATCTGGCCTCAAATGTATGGAATGAATTAGGCTTGTAAATTCCCAAAATGTGAATTCTTTGCTGCTTGGAATCAGCATTTATAATGAAAAAAAATTTTAGTATATGCTTATTTTAAATATATCAGTGATTTATTAGGCTCACATGCCAACAGAGATACCTCACCAAAGCGGTCTTGCTATCCAAGTCTATAGCAAGTGGATTCTATTTAAAGCAACAGCTGGAACATGGGACTGAGTAAGAAGCTGGATTGTGGATGATATGCTCTTTCATTTGTAACACAAATATTTGTTTTTAGTGGAGTAGTTCCATATTAATTAGAGATTGAAATGCTGACTTGATTTCCAGAATGCAAACAAGACATACTCCTCATTCCTGACTTGAAAAGGTTAGGGTGAGAAAAGAGGGAGTGACATTCATACCAGAATAGCTTAGAAATGAGACTGCATCTCTTATGAAACTTTAAGGAGGCTAGGCACGGTGGCTCACACCTGTAATCCCATCAGGCAGAGGCGGGTGGATCACTTGAGACCAAGAGTTGGAGACGACCAGCCTGGCCAACATGGCAAAACACCATCTCTACTAAAAATACAAAAATTAGCCGGGTGTGGCAGTGGGCACTTGTAATCCCAACTACTCGGGAGACTGAGGCAGAGAATCACTTGAACCTGGGAGCTGGAGGCTGCAGTGAGCCAAGATTGTGCCACTGCACTCCAGCCTGGGTGACAGAGTGAGACTCTGTCTCAAAAAAAAAAAAAAAAAAGTGGTGACACCAAATACAAATTCTACTAACCCTTCTCTTTGGCAGCGGATAGGCTTTCAGAACTTCTGTTTTATTTTTCCCCTCATTAATTTTAGCTGTTGTTGATAAGACTTTTAAAAAAATTGGTTAATTTTTTAAAATTTTCCTCCCACCCTAGGTAGTGACCCATCTCCCTTCTCCCATTTGAACAAGGAACAGGCTCTGTGCATCCTTACCTCAGAGGAGGTTTGTAGCAAGGCAGAAAGCAAAAACTGCCTGCAGGACATTTTCCTTCTTGAATTTTGTTTTCACAAGCTTAAGCTATTAATTAATTTATTAGGCAGTTATAGGGAATCCTGTAAGGGAACTATGAAGAAAGTGGGATGTTCATCAGACTAAAAGATTCCTGGAAACAACAAGGAGGTACAGAAATCTATAGATTCCTCAAGTATCTGGGACTAGAGCCCTTCCCACTAAGTGGACTAATCGTGCCTTAAGGAGGTGATCAAATCTTCAAAGGCTTTGTTTTGTGGCACACCTAGGCACGCAGAGCTCTAGGAAACAGCCTTGCTAGAGACTCCCATGCTTGGCCGGGCGCGGTGGCTCAAGCCTGTAATCCCAGCACTTTGGGAGGCTGAGACGGGCGGATCACGAGGTCAGGAGATCGAGACCATCCTGGCTAACATGATGAAACCCCGTCTCTACTAAAAAAATACAGAAAATTAGCCGGGCGAGGTGGCGGGCGCCTGTAGTCCCAGCTACTCGGGAGGCTGAGGCAGGAGAATGGCGTGAACCCGGGAGGCGGAGCTTGCAGTGAGCTGAGATCCGGCCACTGCACTCCAGCCTGGGCGACAGAGCAAGACTCTGTCTCAAAAAAAAAAAAAAAAAAAAAAAAGAGACTCCCATGCTTCAAACACTGCAGGGGGAGAAACAGAGCCACTAGGTTTGAAGGGACCACACTGGCCAGGACAATGGATGTTTCAGCAGCCACCGGTGCGGTCTGGTGACTAATGCCCAGAGGGCCTCCCCACCTGCTGGCACTAGAGACACTGGGTTTCCAAACAACTTTCGGGGTGAGGAGGCACTAGGGGAAGTCAAGTGTGCCTGTGAATATATTTCCTTCTTGCTTGGTAGGCAAAGGTAAAGTTGAAATTAAGTTGATTTAAATACATGAAGAAATTCACCATCTCTTGCCACCTAGGTTTGTGGCTTGGGTGTCACACCTATGAACACTGACTATTTTGAGTCCATACTCAGTGGAATTTCTCTCTACATCAAATTAGTTATGTCCACTTGGGAAACATGCTGGAAACCCTGGACTCTAGATTAGTCTTAAAATCTCCAAGTACAGCTGCTTTCACATAGAGGGACATACCATGCTTGCTGCCAGACCATTCTAAGTGGAATCCAACTAGCCACACTGGAAACACCTCTTTAGATTTGAGGACAGGAACATCAGATGGCCCAATATAATTCTTGGTTGCAAGCAGCAGAAGCTAGCCCTGGCTAATTTGATTTAAGCTGGAATGTATTAGAAGGATACTGAATAGTTCACAAGATGGATGGGAAGGCTAGAGAACGAGGATCAGGAAAAAGGCTGGAAACCAAGAAAGAATGGGCACTGAGGAGCATGGCCCAGGTCGTTCCACAGGACAGTCTACCCCTGCCAGCACCTCACTGCTGCCCACAGATGACACTGCCACCACTAGCGGCCTCTGAACTATTTTTCACCCTCTGCTTCCTCCCTTGATATTCAAGGTCCAGAAAGGAGGCTCTGACTGGCTGAGTTTGAGTCCTACACCATTCCCTGGATGTCCCTGAATAGAGGGAGAGGGTTGGCCGTGAACGCAAGGTAGAATACTGTGTCACCCCAAAACTATGATTGGAGGAAGGGAAGCTGAACAAAAAATAAACACACTTAACAAATGTCCACCACATTCCCAACCACTTCAGGAGAAGAAAAGAGCATTGAAGTCTTGAAAACTCCAGCTTTCAGTTAACTACCTTGTAAAGGTACTCACCTATTTCCCAGGATTGAGCCCTATAAAAGTTTTATGCAAGCTCATAATTTCACTCTCAAATGAATTTGTAACCCATGACCCTGATTCCTGCCCAGTACTTGGCCCTGCCCATTGGCTCTGGATTGCTTTCTCTGATTAGATTTCTATAGCAATTCCTCAGGCTCAGGGACCAAAAGACTTGCCAGGCACCTAAGTTTGAACAACCTTTTGCACTTCGTCTCTCACTCTTACCTCCACCCTGAGGCACATGGGTGCTGTTGGCTTCCTGATGAAGTTAAAAGGGAAGATAAACTTAAGGACCACAGATTTAGAAGGCTATTTTCATCTCCCTACTTATAGGCAGAACTACAGTCTCAGAAAAACAGAAGTATGGCCTATTTTTTAAGCTCTTCAGAAGTGGGAAAATACTATTCTCGATACATCCAACAGAAAATAAGACACAAGCTGTGTTTGAAGATTCAGTAGAAAACAGAGAACACTTCATAAAAACAGGGGAAAAAAAGATGTTCATAGACTGTCTCCAAATCTGCTCAAGTGTACAGGAGGAAGATAAATCCAAAGGATCACGACAATGGTGGGGACACATCACCCCACATCTGTGATTGCTCCTTGCTGCTTCTCCAGCTTTGGGTGATGAGTGTGGTGAACAGATACAGCCTGTGGCCTAGGTCCAGGCAGGAAAGGGGTCTTCTCTTACATCTGGTAGCACTGGAGTAGGATCTGTGCCTCACAAAAGCATCTCCTTTTTTCTAGAGGTTTATCAGGATCCGGGAATGTTAGAGGAGACAAATGCTCTGGAAAGGGAAATACTAGATGAGATCTAAAGGCACATTCAAACCTGCCATTTGTGCAACAGGAAGTGCCACAAAGTCTTAGAAAGTATTTATAAGCCATAAGTGACCACTAAAAGCTGATTAGCTCATTTTCTTTTAAAAGGAAAATGTTGGGGAATTTTAAGTAAAGGCAAAATCCTTCCGATGCTTCTTGTTTTAACTTTCCTTAGCTTTTTCACTTAGCTTCATCTGTATTTAAGGGTCTCACGTTGTTAGTTCAGCCAAAGGAAGTACAAAATCCTCCTAGGTTCTACCACTGTCGGCCATCCCCAGCCTGTGTGTCACTGAACATGCCCATTAGCAGGATCTTGGGAGCCACAGTATGAGTGCCCTCAAAGTTGGCCAGTGGCCAGCAATAAACAGGTTCTGGCTGGTCATACCTGAGGTTTGGAAAGCTACTTTGTACCCAACCCTGAGGAGCGGTGTGGAGCCAGGACAAGAACAGGCAAGCTCCTGCAGAATTCTGTGCCTGTGTGGGGTGAGCCTGCTCCACGTTATGCTCTTAAATGGGAAACCTGGGGCAAAGGTAAGACATCCCAAGGAAAATAGAGTGAAATTTTAAATTCTGAGGGCTCCTCTGCACTGCAGAAGCCGACATCCCCTCCCCTGTCCCCTCCCTCATGGCCAATCACTCTGCTAAGGTGTTTCTGCCTCATTTAGTGCAAGCATATTAAAATAGAAGAGGAAAGTGAAAGTACGCATCTGTCTCTTTTTCCATCAGAGGTGAAGCTAAAGTATACAGCATTTGTAAATATTATATAAAATATAAATAGGCCGGGCGCGGTGGCTCAAGCCTGTAATCCCAGCACTTTGGGAGGCCGAGACGGGCGGATCACGAGGTCAGGAGATCGAGACCATCCTGGCTAGCATGGTGAAACCCCGTCTCTACTAAAAATACAAAAAACTAGCCGGGCGAGGTGGCGGGCGCCTGTAGTCCCAGCTACTCGGGAGGCTGAGGCAGGAGAATGGCGTGAACCCGGGAGGCGGAGCTTGCAGTGAGCCGAGATTGCGCCACTGCACTCCAGTCTGGGCGACAGAGCGAGACTCCGCCTCAAAAAAAAAAAAAATATATATATATATATATATAAATAAAGTATATAATATTTAAGTTCCTTACAACATTTTCCTGAATATGATTGACAACAGCTACAGAACTTGGAATGGGGATTTTGTGTGACTCACATTTTTTTCTTTCCGTTTCTTAACTGTCACACTCACTCCATAATAAAAGGCTTTCAGGCGTATTATTACATCAAGAACACTAACAGTTCTCAGGGGACCTCCCTACCCCAAGGAGTTCTCACTCTCTCTCCCATAGAAGATACAACATTCTCAAAGAGTGAGTCAACTTATCAGGTTAGTCAAAGTATAAATTACTCAGCCATCAATCTTCACATCAATGAAACCTGTGTAAGTTGGCGTAGATTTACTATATTAGACCAAGAGGCACATCTGAAGGCAAACCTTCAGCTGGTCAGAAATTCCCAGGGTGAGTTTTCCAAGCAGGACTGAGACCTTAGCGCTTCCATGACTTTTGGTATAAGCTGTTGACGCTGTCTAAAAAAAAAAAAGAAAGAAAAGAAAAGAAATGTAATGTATGGGGTCCACAAAAGTTAGGTGCATCATATATTTTAATTTATGAGGATCCTCCCAAACTCCTTTCACACTCAGGCGGTGACCCAGCCTTCTGCTTCATTGAGAAAAAAGAGGGCATCAGGATAACTCTCTCACCCTTTTTCTACCTCCCAACTTACATTTTTTTCTTTTTCCTTTGTTTTTTTTACGAGACAGAGTCTCACCACTCTGGAGTTTAGTGACACAGTCTTGGCTCACTGGCTCACTGCAGCCTCAACCTCCTGGGCTCAAGCGACCCTACCATGTCAGCTTCCTAGGTAGCTGGGACTACAGGCATACACCACCATGCCCAGCTATTTTTTTTTTTTTTTTTTTTTGAGATGGAGTCTTGCTCTGTCACTCAGGCCGGAGTGCAGTGGCGCGATCTTGGCTCACTGCAACCTCCACCTCCCAGGATCAAGCAATTCTCCTGCCTCAGCCTCTCAAGTAACTGGGATTACAGGTGCCTGTCACCATGCACAGCTAATTGTTGTATTTTTAGTAGAGACAGGATTTCACCATCTTGGTCAGGCTGGTTTCGAACTCCTGACCTCAGGTAATCTACCCGCTTTGGCCTCCCAAAGTGCTGGGATTACAGGCATGAGCCACCGCATCCAGCCCAGCTTATATTTTCACTTGCATTCTTTATTCCAGCTGAAGGAATGTGTACCCTCCTCCTAGACTCACCACTGCTCTCTTGATGCTATCCCCATCTCCCTGAAACTTCAAGCCATCAATAGGCCCCACTCTCTTCTTTCTTAGCTCTTTCCCTTGTTACTAATCCCCCTCTTCCTTTTCTGCCTAAGAAACACGGTCAGCACTCCATCATGAAAAACTGCTCAGACTACTCACCTTCTCACTGCCAATCTCCCTGAGCAGCTATTCGTGCCTTAACCCAACCCACTGGAGTGTGACTTTCAGTTGCTCCACTCCACAAAGTTGCCTTTTTTTTTTTTTTTTTTTGAGTTGGAGTCTCGCTGTGTCACCCAAGCTGGAGGACAGTGGTGCGATCTCGACTCACTGAAACCTCCACCTCCCAGGTTCGAGCGATTCTCCTGCCTCAGCCTCCCAAGTAGCTAGGATTACAAGCGCCTAACACCATGCCCCACTAATTTTTGTATTTTAATAGAGATGGTGTTTCACCATGTTGGCCAGGCTGGTCTTGAACTCCTGACTTCAAGTGATCTTCCCACCTCAGACTCCCAAAGTGCTGGAATTACAGGCGTGAGCCGCCACACCCAGCCTCGCAAAATTGCTTTTTGAAGCCAGTGACTGCTTGATGGCCAGACTCTTATCTCAACCTTGGCCTTGACTTCCAAAACAGCACTCTTCCCCAAATCTCCTGTTTCTATGACCACTCACATAGTCTTTCTCTACCCAGCCCTTAATCTTTTTCAACTTATGCTTCCTCCTTTGGATGTTACATCTATTCTCACAGTTTCACATGTTACTTATAAGCTGGTAATTCCAAATATCTATCTCTAGCCCCGAACTCTCTTCTGAGTCCCGGCCCATTTCCAAGTGCATTTTGGCCATATCCACCTGGGTGTCCCAGAGGCCCTTTAAATAAAGAAGTCTAAATCCAAACTCATCCACTGTCTCGTCTCATCTCTAACCCCTCACTCTCTACCCCCAGAAAATGCCTGCATTTTAACTACCTAAAAGTTATTTCAAACATCAGAAATTCTATAATCACAAAAAGACTGCAGTTATAGTATATAACCCCAAAGATACAGAGTAATACAGGGAGAATCTGTGATACCCATGAAAACAAAACAAGCAAAAACACGCAAGAATAACCTAAAGATTATTTACTAGAGAAACGCCAAAGGAGTAAAGAAAAACTTGTTATAATAGGGAAGTGAAATGGTATCTTAGAGACAACTGGTGAAGACCAGACATGCCTAACAATTAAGAAATAATTAACTGATGGTATTTGCTTGGATTTAATTTGCTTAGGTTTACCATTTCCAATTGAAAAGATCAAAGGATGTCATTATCTTGAATATGGTATTGTTGTTGAAAAGTGGATTTGCCTGTTGGATCTGCCCAACACAGCAGGAAAGTGTACATCCAGAAGAGAACATGTGATTTGCAGCTTTCTATGCTCATTTATGGCAAGGACCTTACCAAAGGCAGACACCACAGTGAGCAAGCGCTAGAGGTAACAGGAAAAAGAGCCAGGAGGACAAGATGTTTGTTAAGAAGCTTCACATGGCCAGGCACGGTGGCTCATACCTGTAATCCCAACACTTTGGGAGGTCGAGGCAGGAGGATTGTTTGAGCCCAGGAGTTTGAGATCAGCCTGGGCAACACAGCAAGACCTCATTTCTATTCTACCAAAAAAAAAAAGTAAATTATTTTTTTAAAAAGAACCTTCACTCATTTCATGTGCTAAACAAAATTACACACATCACAAATAATGGTCACTTTCTACAAGTGACTCCAAGATAGAAGATAACTGAATTATAATCAATATTCTGCAGTTCCTGGCTCTAATGTATGTATTATTCACTGATCTTTGGCAAATGACTTAAGTTTTCTAAGGCTATTTGCAGGTCTAAAAAAGGACTGTCTCACAGTTAAAAATCACTTGACAAAATCAAGCTCAAGAGAGATGGCTAAATGTTTGAAATCTCCAGTCCTGCCAACTGACTTGTAGAATATTCAAATATAACTTTCCAGTTGCCAAAAATTGGAATAATGTTAGCTTACATTTCTAGGAAATGTCAGATGAGGCAATTTGGAAAATCCACCTGCTGTGCCTAAGCTTGAATCGAACACAATAAATGGTCCATTTTTCTCTGGAGTTTGAGTTCTACTGAATTAATCTTTTTTTAAGATGGAAACCTGAAAGTAAACATAATGAATCACTCTTCCCACCATGCCTGCTTGTCTTGGTGCTAGCAGCAGTTCCCTGCTTTCTTTGTAACACGGCTCTAGCAAGGAGCCGAGCATCTGAAGCAAAGTGTGATCAACAGATGCTCGTTTCCATAATTGGCACTTTTCCAATAACCAACCCCAAATTTAATTAGCCACTTATCTGAAGCAGAAAAGGATTTCTAAAGCATTCTAGTAATCTGTGCTATTTCTCTCCACTGGTTCATGCCCCAGCCCCACAGGCCTCCTCACTCACAAGTCTTTGAAGGACGCATGTCAAGCACAGGATGTGTGCTTCTTCCTACTGTAAACAAGCAAGTCTCTAAAAATATTCACGAGATTTTTCTACTAGGGAAAAAGAATAATATTCCACTGAAGACCACATATGATACAGGGAAGGATGCTGGAAATAAAGCTCCATACATAACTCAGTACTAGTAGGTCAGCATATTAACTAGGTTAATTCACAACTGTCCTATCACCAACTACCTAGCACGAGGCTCTCACCAACCTGCAGCCGGATCCCAGGTGGTCCCAGTGGCTGCATTCATTGCATACAACCTGAGCAATACTCTCACTCCACTCCTCACTCTGTGACCCTGTATTCTGTGAATTCTGCCCTAGTTGCAAACCTCTTGGTACAAAGGAACTCTCTACGTTTAGTCCTCTTGACAACTACCCACTATAAGATGGAGTTTCCAGGAACTCATGTGATCATGAGACTCTGCAGTCACTTCAGGGGGTCTTGTTGGCTGGCTCAGGGGGGCTGGTGTCAAGCCCAACCAGAAGGTACATTTGCCCATGGGGTGTTGGCAGATGGTTGGGAAGTTAGGCAGAGCATTACCTGCTGTGGATATGTCCTTGCTCCTGCTCAGCATCCTCTGCCCTGTCTTTGGGAGCAGAACTCCTCTGGGTGGTGGTGAGCCAATCCCATGTGGTTTAGCTAGCTGATCCTGCCCAGTGCACCCCAATCCCACCAAGGCCACAGTGAGTGGGAGAAGGTTGGACCTGTGACCCAGGTTAGACCAGACACCTCTTTGAAAGCTACTGGAGTTCTCAGAAAAAGCTTTTTCCCGGGTCACTGAGTCTTGCTCACTACTTGAGAGAACCTACCAGGAGAAAGGGGACAGGGGAAGGAGGGCTTCCCTGACCACACCATCTGAGTCCTGAATCCAGCCCTACCTAGAGCCAAGATTAGCCTGAATTTCACTTACGTGAGCTAAGCAAGTCCCATTTTTGCTTAAGCTACAGAGGATGTGGTTCTTTCTCTGAAAGTTCCCACCCCCACTAATAAACACCTAACCTCATCCCCTCCCTAGTTGTTATCCAAGTTATTTAGATGATTATCTTCCTTCCTTGTGTGGTTTTTGCCTAAAATTCTCCATGTCCTCCCAGTCATTCCTGATCCCTCTAGCCCTTTGAACTGAGGTCAAAGTTTAACTCTTAAAGGGACACTTCTCATATTAACCCACAGTTTCCAAAGCCCTAGAGGCTTCAATGTGTGTACATATGAATACTTTCTCATAATCATATGCTAAGTGCTATTCCTTAGTCTAGTCTCATTCCTGCTGTTCTGTAACCAAAAGGCAAAAAAAAAAAAAAAAAAAAAACTTGCTGAAAGAAGTGAGATTTCTCATTTTACAGTGTCTTACTGATTTAAAAAAGAAAAAGGGGGCCACTCAATGTGAGATACAGCAAAGATCCAAGATGTGTGTATGTGTTTTTTAACAAATGGCAGTATGCATTTGGATGCTTATTGTGTGCCAGGCAGTGTGCTAAGCACCTTGTGCACATTTTTTTTCCTTTCCTTTTCTTTTCTTTTCTTTTGAGACAAGTCTTGTTCTGTTGCCCAGGCTGGAGTGCAGTGGCATGATCTTGGCTCACTGCAATTTCTGCCTCCTGGGTTCCAGCAATTCTTCTGCTTCAGGCTCTCAAGTGGCTGGGATTACAGGCACCCATGACAACGCCTGACTAATTTTTGTATTTTAGTAGAAATGAGTTTCACCATGTTGGCCAGGCTGGCCTGGAACTCCTGACCTCAAGTGATCTGCCCACCTCAGCCTCCCAAAGTGCTGGGATTACAGGCATGAGCCGCTGCACCCGGCCACATTTTTTCATTAACCTTTCCAAACTCTGTGCTAGGTACCATTATTCTAAACTTTTTTAAAAAAACTCATACTAAGGCTTTCAGAGATTATGGAATCTGCTCAAGGTCACACAGTTGGTAAATGCAGGAGCTGGAATGAGTCCAGAGGCCACTCTTACCATCCCCCACTCCTGCCCATAGACCAGGCAGTGGCCTTCTTAGAACACCCAGTGAGGCTTTCCTTGGAGTTACCCTGCATATGAAACTCAGTACTAGCAGGTCAGCACTTTAACTGGGTTAACTCCTCACTCTTCTACCATGACCCACCCAGCATAGGACTCCCTCCACCCAGCAGCTGGATGGGTCCCAGGTGGTCCCAGTGTCTGCGTTTATTAAACACTGCCATTTCAGTATTAAATTAGTCATTTTATTAATAGTATTAATATCCATTAATTAATTAATTATTTTTTTTTGAGACAGAGTCTCACTTTGTCGCCCAGGCTAGAGTGCAGTGGCTCAAACTTGGCTCACTGCAACCTCCACCTCCCAGATTCAAACGATTCTTGTGCTTCAGTTGGGCGCCACCACGCCTGACTAGTTTTTGTATTTTTAGTAGAGACAGGGTCTCACCATGTTGGCCAGGCTTGTCTTGAACTCCTGACCTCAGGTGATCCACTCACCTCGACCTCCCAAAGTGCTGGGATTACAGGCATGAGCCACCGTGCCCGGCCTAATATCCATTTTAGACATAAATGAAATGTGCTTGGTTATTTTGTTTCCTGGTTCACAGCAATTCTAAGGGAATAAAAACTTAGAAGTGACTGTGAGATAGGTGCTGTCCCTAGAAAACAGTGATAAATGACTAGTAGAATTAGAAGGAGCCTGAAAATCTGTTAAAGCAAGATGTGGGAACTCGAGACATGCCCAAGTTCACCCTTCTCATGACCCTTCCTTCACTGCCTGATTCACGCAGAGGCCTCAGAGCAAGCAGCCCTGTTTCTGTGGATTCTGGATGGCATCATCACCAGGCGGGTCCTTCAGGGTGCTAGGGGCAGCATGCAGCCTGATAGAGTTGGCAAATGTGAATCTCCTAGAAGATTGACATAGAGATCCAGTAGGTATTCTTTTTATTAATATTCCATCATCAAACTGTCTTGACAAATATCTACATTTATTTTGGGTCTTCCCTAGGTGGTAGCTAATAAATCTGACTAGTAATTCATGTCTAATAAATAGGACTTCATAATGTGTTACATAGCACTTGATGCTCAAATGCAAATGTCCTGGTTTTTTGGAGTTTTGTTGTTGTTGTTGTTGTTGTTGTTGTTGTTTTTAAGAGACAGTGTCTTCACTCTGTCACCCAGGCTGAGCTGGAATGCAGGGGCCGACCATGGCTCACTGCACCCTTGAATGCCTGGGCTCAACTGATCTTCCCACCTCAGCCTCCCAAGTAGCTGGGATTATAGGCACTAGCCACTGGGCCTAGGTTTATTAGTTTATTTTCACACTGCTGATAAAGACATACCTGAGACTGGGCAATTTACAAAAGAAAAAGGTTTATTGGACTTACAGTTCCACGTGGTTGGGGAGGCCTGAGGAAGGCAAGGAGGAGCAAGTCACATCTTACATGGATGGCAGCAGGCAAAGAGAGAGAACTTGTGCAGGGGAACTCCTCTCTATAAAACTATCAGATCTCATGAGACTTACTCATCACTGTCATGAGAACAGCACGGGAAAGGCTTGCCCCCATGTTTCAATTATCTCCCACCAGGTCCCTTCCACAACACATGGGAATTCAAGATGAGATTTCAGTGGGGACACAGCCAAACCATATATCCAGCTGATGCTCAAATGTTTTTATTACATAAATAATACATTTTAGCTCTTTCTGTGATGAACCAATTGTATATCCTTATTTTAAACACTGTCTCGTTTGTAAACGTTTTGCTTTAGGTGTTATGACAGAGGAATGATTCCCTGGAACAAAAGTGTTTTATTTGTAGAAAGGTATCACAGTCTCTTCATCAGCATCTGATACTTTTATTTATGCACAAATACAAGCAGGTTAGAATTTGAATAAGACTAGGGATAGCATTTTTGAAACAGGCACACTGACTTGGGCAAGAGGTGAGAAAAAGTGAAGGAGAGAGAAAAATCTATATCAAAAGTAGGCATTACCAAAAGAAGCAGCTGAAAGTTGAAAACATTTGTCTCAGAAGAGAAGGAAATCTCCCCATATTGCCCCCCTCCATTTCTACTCCACAGGAGTGAAAGGGTGATATTTTTGGATCAAACTTTTGTAGAAGTGTGGCAGCCAGCCTCTAGGAGGGCCCCTAAGATGACTCTTATCTGGTGGCCTTCATGCTCTTGTGTAGACTCCTCCCACAGGAAATAGGCCTGACCTGTGTAACTGATAGGATATTGTGGAAATGATGAAGTGTGACTTCTAAGACTAGCTCATAAAAGACTTTGCAGTTTCTGCCCTTGGATCTGTCTTGGATCATTTGATCTGAGGGAAGCCAGTTGGCATGTCATGAAGACATACAAGCAACCCCATGAAGAGGCCCACATGGTGAGGAACTGAGACCTCCTGCCAACATCCAGCAGCAACTTCCCAACAGTGAGAGTGAACCACTTAGGAATCAGATCCTTCAGCTCCAGTCAAGCCTTCAGATGTCTGTAACCCTGGCCAACATCTTGACTGCAACTTCATGAAAGACCCTGAGGGAGCACCAAACCACCTAAGATTGCCCCAAATTCTTGACCCACAATAACAAATGTTCATCACTGGCTGGGTATGGTGGCTTGCACCTGCAATCCCAGTACTTTGGGAGGCCAAGGTGGGCAAATCACTTGAGGCCAGGAGTTCAAAACCAGCCTGGCCAACATGGTGAAACCCTTTCTCTACAAAAAATACAAAAAAAAAATTAGTTATGCGTGGTGCCAAACCTATAATACCAGCTACTTGGGAGGCTGAGGTGAGAGAATTGCTTGAACCCAGGAGGCAGAGGTTACAATGCACTGAGATAGCACCACTGCACTTCAGCCTGGGTGACAGAGTGAGACCCTGTCTCAAAAATAAATAAATAAATAAAATATGTTAATATTTTCACATCATTTCTGGAATCTTTAACCAATACCAAAATTCAAGACTATGGACAAGATGATCAGTCATAAGGCCAGTTTGTATAACCATAGGATGCAAGAACCAAACTTCTTCAGATCTTGTTCTAACACACAGTTACTTAAGTCCAAAGAGGACAATGAAATGAGGACTTTCTCATTCAATCTGTCAGTCCTATATGTAATGTTTTAGGTTTGCCCAGAATGCATCTTGTAAAGATTGTATGTGTGTTGACGGTATACATACATGCTCGTATGTCCATGTGTTGAAGGGAAGAGATTAGGGTTTTAAAGTATAAAGCTAATATGTTTATTAAGGAAAATTAAAACATAAGTAGAAGAAAATAAAAAAGCATAAGTTATAAAAGGCAAAAAACTAACAGAACTTCAGTTCACATTGTCATTTACTTCCTTCCCATTAATCTTTCAAAACACTTGTTTTGTAAGTACGAGGAGTTCTTGACAATGATGAAGAATGAATCAGTGGTCAAACCTAGCCTTAGCAATCCTAGCAAAAGTTCCTTGACTACGTTTTTTCTTTAAAGATTCATTCTCAGAGATACAGAAACAACAGCTATAAAAATGCATGTACATATAAATATGTATTAAGTGAGCTTTTGTAAAATATTTAACAAGCATTTTTCAGTACTTCCTGTGTGCACCACACCAGAGCAGCTGTTTCCGGGAATCCTAAAGAAGATTGTTTCCACCCTTCAAATGTAAATCATATTTTATACTGCTACTCAGCTAACATCAAAACTCATTTGTTTTATCGTAAGTGGCCGTTTTTTAAATAATTTGATATAATTGATGATTTTCTAAAAATTTAGATCCTCCAATATTCTATGACCCTTACAGACCCTGAACAGAATCTGTATTCATTTTTTAAAATCTCAGTATTTCTAGTTTTCACCTCATTGATGGAAGCAGGAAATACCAAGCTAGCTAAAATAGAATTAGGTCAGATCCCTGTCTTCAGCTAATCATGAGAAAAACTATGATTAGTTGAGGGTCTACTTTGTACCTAGGATTTTACATAGATTATATTTAATCCTCACAACAGCCTTGAAGGTAATATTACCCCCATTTTACAGACAAAGAAAACGAGGTTCAGAAAGATTAAGTCACTTTTCTGCAATCACCTACCTCCTAAGTCCTAGAATCTGGATTGGAAGCTCAGTCTATAACTCCAAAGCCTTTTTTCTTCTCACAGCACCATCCTATTTACTAAACAGGGCTCTTACTTTCCACTTGATTTCCCAGGCCTCCTCTTACCCACACAAAAATAACTTTACATATCTTTGTTTTTTCACCAGGAAATGGAAATATCTCTTCAAGGGTGACTGGCTGAGGTGAGTGGGAAGGGGTTGGGAATATGAAGGGAATGACCGACATGGCTGCTGGACCTCAGCCTCTATGTTACAGGCAGAGGTGGAAACCAAGCACTTTGCCCAGAACTTTTGTTAGAAGTCATATCTTCTAGAGAAAACTTTTACTCATTCACAAGAGCTAAAATATTCATGGAACACACCACACCAGATAGAGTAACTTTATCCTATTATTTAATCTTGTTCATTTCTTTCTGAAGGCTTATTTCCTGGGCCAGTAATTTTTATTCACTTACAGAGTCACCAGTCGTTTTATTCCTAACAAAACCTTTCTGCTTCTTGGTGCTCAATACGTTACCCTTCCTTCTCCATAGTTGGAATGGGAGGTCAAACATTCTTACCCTGAAAGGGTATCATTAGCTATTCAGATTCAACTGGCAGTCACAGAGCACCCATGTATCAGACACAGTGCTTGGAGACCTCAGGTACCTTATCTCTTGAATGGAAGCTCCTGTCTGGTAGATACTGAAGTTCAAGCTTAGAGTTCCTCCTTTACACACAAGTTATCCAGTCAGTGATTTATTTTAACGGTTTTTTCTTTTCTCTTTATTTTTTATTTTTTATTTTTTTGAGACGGACTCTCACTCTGTTGCCCAGGCTGGAGCCCAGTGGTGCCATCTCAGCTCACTGCAGCCTCTGCCTCCCAGGTTCAAGCGATTCTCATGCTTCAGCCTCCTGAGTAGCTGGGATTACAGGAGTACACCACCATGCCTGGCTAATTTTTGTATTTTTAGTAGAGATGGGGTTTCATCATATGAATTAGTCTGTTTTCAAACTACTGATAAAAACATACCCGAGACTGGGCAATTTACAAAAGAAAGAGGTTTAATTGGACTTAGAGTTCCACGTGACTGGTGAAGCCTCACAATCATGGCAGAAGGCAAGGAGGAGCAAGTCATGTCTTACATGGATGGCAGCAGGCAAAGAGAGAAAATTTGCACAGGGGATTTCCTCTTTTTTTTTTTTTTGAGACAGAATTTTACACTTGTCGCCCAAGCTGGAGTGCAGTGGTGTGCTCTCAGCTCACTGCAACCTCCACCTCCTTGGTTCAAGCAATTCTCATGCCTCAGCCCTCTGAGTAGCTGGGATTACAGGCACCTGCCACCATTCCTGGCTAATTTTTGTATTTTTAGTAGAGACAGGATTTTGCCATGTTGGCCAGGCTGGTCTTGAACTCCTGACCTCAAGCGATCCGCCCACCTCGGCCTCCCAAAGTGCTGAGATTACAGGCCTGAGCCACCATGCCCAGCCATGGAACCCCTCTTTTTAAAACTATCAGATCTCAGCTGGGCATGGTGGCTCATGCCTGTAATCCCAACATTTTGGGAGGCCGAGGCGGGCAGATCACAAGGTCAGGAGATCGAGACCACCCTGGCCAACATGGTGAAACCCCATCTCTACTAAAAAAATACAAAAAAAAAAGTCAGGTGTGGTGGCGGGTGCCTGTAGTCCCAGCTATTTTGGAGGCTGAGACAGGAGAATGGCATGAACCTGGGAGGCAGAGCTTGCAGCAAGCCAAGATGGCGCCAGCGCACTTCAGCCTGGGTGACAGAGTGAGACTCCTCAAAACAAAAAAAGCCTATCAGATCTCATGAGACTTACTCACTATCATGAGAACAGCACCAGAAAGATTTGCCCCATGATTCAATTAACTCCCACTGGGTCCCTTCGCCAACACGTGGGAATTCAAGATGACATTTGGCTGGGGATACAGCCAAATCATATCATTCCACCCTGGCCACTCCCAGATCTTATGTCCTTACATTTCAAAACCAATCATGGATTTTCAACAGTCCCCCAAAGTCTTACTTCAGCATTGACTCAAAAGTCCACAGTCCAGGCCAGGCATGGTGGCTCACACATGGTGGCTCCCAGCACTTTTGGAAGCCGAAGCAGGGGGATCACCCGAGGTCAGGAGGTCAAGACCAGCCTTGCCAACATGGTGAAACCCCATCTCTACTAAAAATACAAAAATTAGCTAGGTGTGATGGCACGTGCCTGTAATCCCAGCTACTTAGGAGGCTGAGGCAGGAGAACTGCTTAGACCTAGGAGGCAGAGGGTGCAGGGAGCTGAGAATATACCACTGCACTCCAGCTTGGGTGACAGAGGAAGACTCTGTCTCAAAAAAAAAAAAAAAAAAAAGTCCACAGTCCAAAGTCTCATCTGAGACAAGGCAAATCCCTTCTACCTATGAGCCTGTAAAATCAAAACCAGGTTAGTTACTTCCTAGATACAATGGGGGTACAGGCATTAGGTAAATACAGCCATTCCAAATGGGAGAAATTGTCCAAAACAAAGGGGCTACAGGCCCTATATAAGTCCAAAATCCAGCAGGGCAGTCAAATCTTAAAGTTCCAAAATGATCTCCTTTGACTTCATGTCTCACATCCAGGTCATGCTGATGCAAGAGGTGAGTTCCATGGTCTTGGAAAGTTCCAACCCTGTGGCTTTGCAGGGTACAGCCTCCCTCCTGGCTGCTTTCATGGACTGGCATTGAGCATACGTGGTTTTTTCCAGGTGCACAGTGAAAGCTATCAGTGCATCTACCATTCTGGTGTTTGGAGGACGGTGGCCCTCTTTTCACAGCTCCACTACATGGTGCCCCAGTAGGAACTCTGTGTGGGGGCTCTGACCCCACATTTCCCTTCTGCACTACCCTAGCAGAGGTTCTTCATGAGAGCCCTGCCCCTGCAGCAAACTTCTGCCTGGACAGCCAGGTGTTTCCATATATCTTCTGAAATCTAGGCAGAGGTTCCCAAACCTCAATTCTTGACTTTTCAGCACCAAGTGGAAGTGCCTAGGTTTGAGGCTTGCACCCTCTGAAGCCATGGATAGAGCTCTACACTGGCCGCTTTCGGCCATGGCTGGAGTGGCTGGGATGCAGGGCACCAAGTCCCTAGGCTGCACACAGCATGGGGACCCTGGGGCTGGCCCACAAAACCACTTTTTCCTCTTAGGTATCCAGGCCTGTGATGGGAGGGTTGCAGTGAAGGCCTCTGACATGCCCTGGAGACATTTTTCCCATTGTCTTGGGGATTAACATTGTTAAACTTCTTGTTATGTACACAAAGTTCTGCAGCTGGATTGAATTTCTCCTCAGAAAAATGGAATTTTCTTCTCTATCACATTGTCAGGCCACAAATTTTCCAAACTCTGCTTCCTTCTAAAACTGAATGCCTTTAACAGCACCTAAGTCACCTCTTGAATCCTTTGCTGCTTAGAAATTTCTTCCGTCAGATACCCTAAGTCATCTTGCTCAAGTTCAAAGTTCCACAGATCTCTAGGGCAGGGACAAAATGCTGCCAGTCTCTTTGCTAAAACATAACAAGAGTCACCTTTGCTCCAATTCCCAACAACTTCCTTATCTCCATCTGAGACCATCTCAGCCTGAACCTTACAGTTCATATCACTATCAACACTTTTGTCAAAGCCATTCAACAAGTCTCTAGGAAGTTCCAAACTTTCCCACATTTTCCTGCCTTCTTCTGAGTTCTCCAAACAGTTCCAACCTCTGCCTATTACCCAGTTCCAAAGTTGCTTCCACATTTTCAGGTAACTTTTCAGCAGTGCCCCACTCTACTGGTACCAATTTACTATATTAGTCCATTTTCATGCTGCTGATAAAGACATACCTGAGACTGTGCAATTTACAAAAGAAAGAGGTTTAATTGTACTCACAGTTCCATGCAACTGGGAAAGCCTCACAATCATGGCAGAAGGCAAGGACGAGCGAGTCACATCTTACATGGATGGCAGCAGGCAGAGAGAACTTGTGCAGGGGAACTCCTCTTTTTAAAAAAACCATCAGATCTCATGAGACTTATTCACTATCATGAGAACAGTATAGGAAAGACTTTCCCCATGATTCAATTATCTCCCACCGGGTCCCTCCCACAACACGTGGCAATTCAAGATGAGATGTGGGTGGGGACACTGCCAAACCAGATCACCATGTTAGCCAGACTGGTCTCAAACTCCTGACCTCAAGTGATCTGCCCACCTAGGCCTCCCAAAGTGCTGGGATTATAGGTGCGAGCCATCGTACCTGGCCCCAGGAGTAGTTGAGGTTATTTTGTTTTGTTTTGTTTTTTGAGATGGAGATTTGCTCTTGTTGCCCAGGCTGGAGTACAATGGTGCCACCTTGGCTCACTGAAACCTCTGCCTCCCAGGTACAAGCAATTCTCCTGTCTCAGCCTCCCAAGTAGCGCAGATTACAGGCATGCACCACCATGCCTGACTTTTTTTTTTTTTTTTTTTTTTTTTAGTAGAGAGGGTGTTTCACCATGTTAATCAGGCTGGTCATGAACTCCTGAGCTCAGGTGATCCACCCACCCCAGTCTCCCAAAGTGCTGGGATTACAGGCGTTTGCCACCACACCTGGCCTACAGCAGTAGTTTTGAACACCAACTAGACTAATAATTATCAGCACAGTTGGTCAACAACCACTCTGCCGGTCTGGCTAGGTCCAGGAAATAAATGAAGGTAATCACTAATGCTTGTCATGATAGCTAACCTCACAGAGTGCTTATTGGAGGCCAGACACAGTTCAAAGTGCTTTACATATAGTCACTCATTTAATCTAACAGCCCAGCTGCGTACAGTGGCTCACACATGTAATCCCAAAATTTTGGGAGGCTGAGGCGGGAGGATCACCTGAGGCCATAAACTTGAGACCAGCCTGCAACATAGTGAGTGAGATCCCATCTCTATCTAAAAAAATAAGAAAAAAAAATCTAACAGCCATCCTCATGTTACAGATGGAGAAACTGAGGCACAGAGAGGTTAAGAAACTTGCCTAACCTCAAACTGTTTGTGTGTGTGTGTGTGAGATGGAGTCTTGCTGTTTACCCAGGCTGGAGTACAGTGGCATGATCTCAGCTCACTGCAACCTCCACCTCCCAGGTTCAAGAGATTCTCCTGCTTCAGCCTCCCTAGTAGCTGGTACTACAGATGCCTGCCACCACATCTGGTTAATTTTTATATTTTTAGTAGAGATGGGGATTTCACCATGTTGGCCGGGCTGGTCTTGAACTCCTGACCTCAAGTGATCCTCCTGCTTTGACCTCCCGAAGTGCTGGGATTACAAGCCTGAGCCACCACACCCACCCGTTCCTCGTACTGCTTTTAGAGTCAAGAATTGAACACAGGCAGTTGGGCTCTAAAGCTCATATTCTTAAACACTGTGCTATATTGGGCTCTCACGTTTAGGTTAATAGTGGCCCAGAAATGTTGTTCAAAAGGCAAACAAATGGTTCCCTCTAAATGCCAACCCTGCCAAAAATCATTTATGTAGCTACATTTACCTCTCATAATCTTCAGCGAAAAAAAAATAGTTAAAATAAGATGCTTTAAGTGTTTTGTAATTCTGAGCAGTTTGCATTCATTACTAAGCAGAATGTAACTGCTGACTCTGCAGTTCAGAAGAATCACATTGAAGTTGAAGTGGTAGTAATTGAAAATTCACAAGGTTGGAGAGACTTGAAAAGCCAGACCTGTTACTAGCATTCAATGAAATAAAGTATTTAGTAGACCACAGTAGTAAGTATTGCAAGAATAAATCTCAATAAATCAGCAGATTCCAGGAACATTTTAGGACTGAGAATTTGTTAAATACTGTATTCTATATAAGAAGTAATGGCTATGCCTGGAAATGAGTCCCTTAAGTTGACAAAATAGGTTTAAAGTTTTTTTAATGTCTATTTTTTAAAAATGTACACCCAGGGCTGATAAGTAATCTGAACAAAAATAATTAAAACTTTCAAAAACTTTTTTCAACACATGATAGTAATGAAGATACAACCCAAACAGACTTGCTATATACTGATAAAAATAAATATTAACTTTATAATTATCATACATTAAAGCAGTATGACAATGGTTGTTGTATAAAAGTAAAGAATACGCCATGGCCAGGCGCGGCGGCTCATGCCTGTAATCCCAGCACTTTGGGAGGCCAAGGCGGGCGGATCACGAGGTCAGGAGATCGAGACCATCCTGGCTAACACGGTGAAACCCCGTCTCTACTAAAAATGCAAAAAATTAGCCGGGCGTGGCGGTGGGCGCCTGTAGTCCCAGCTACTTGGGAGGCTGAGGCAGGAGAATGGCGGGAACCTGGGAGGCGGAGCTTGCAGTGAGCCGAGATCACGCCACTGCACTCCAGATGGGGCGACTGAGCAAGACTCTGTCTCAAAAAAAAAAAAAAAAAAAAAATATGCCTCATACCCATTAGGATGGCTACTATCAAAAACTGAAAAATCACAAGTGTTAACGAGGATGTGGAGAAACTGGAACCCCTGTACTCTGTTGCTAGGAATGCAAAATGGAACAGCTGCTATGGAAAACAGTATGGAGATTCCTCAAAAAATTAACAATAGAATTACCATATGATCCAGTAGTTTATATGTCAAATGACTGGGCTAGGGCCGGGTGCAGTGACTCACCCCTGTAATCCCAGCACTTTGGGAGGCTGAGGCAGGAGGATCACTTGAGCCTGGGAGTTTGAGACCAGTCTGAGGAACATGGTGAAACCCCATCACCACAAAAAAATACAAAAATCAGGCAGGCGCCTGTAGTCCTAGCTACTTGGGAGGCTGAGGCAGGAGGATTGTTTGAGTCTGGGAGGTGGAGGAGGCAGTGAGCCAAGATTACACCACTGCACTTTAGCCTGGGTGACAGTGAGACTCTGTCTCAAAAAAAAAAAAAAAGACTGGGCTAAAGGATGTCCAGATAGCTGATAAAACATTATTATCCAATCTGTTGAGGGCCTGAAGCAAACAAAAAGATAGAGAAAGGGTGAATTTGCTCTCTGTTTGAGCTGGGACATCCATCTTCTCCTGCTCTCAATCAGAGCTCCTGGTTCTCAGGCCTTCAGACTCGGACTAGGACTTATACCATTGCCTCCCACGGTTCTGAGGCCTAGGATGACATCACCAGTTTTCCTGGGCCTTCAGTTTGCAGACAGCAGATCATGGTACTTCTCAGCCTCCATAAATGCATGAACCAATTCCTTATAAGAAATGTCTTTTTCTGGGAGGCCGAGACGGGCGGATCACGAGGTCAGGAGATCAAGACCATCCTGGCTAACATGGTGAAACCCCGTCTCTACTAAAAAATACAAAAAACTAGCCGGGCGACATGGCGGGCGCCTGTAGTCCCAGCTGCTTGGGAGGCTGAGGCAGGAGAATGGCGTAAACCCAGGAGGCGGAGCTTGCAGTGAGCTGAGACCCGGCCACTGCACTCCAGCCTGGGCGACAGAGCGAGACTCCGTCTCAAAAAAAAAAAAAAAAAAAAAAAAAAGAAATGTCTTTTTCTATCTCTTTCTATGTATTTTATTGGTTCCATTTCTCTGGAGAACCATAACTAATGGACCCATGTTCTTAGTAATACTTTTCACAGTAGCCAAGAGGTGAAAGCAACCCAAACGTCCATCAATGGATGAATGAATGTTTTAAATGTGTTATATGCATACAATGGAATATTATACAGCTTTAAAGGAAGGACATTCTGTCACGTGCTACAACATGAACAATCTTGAGGACATCATCCTAAGTGAAATCAGCCAGTCACAAAAGACAAACACTGTATGGTTCCACGTATATGAAGTGTCTAAAGTCATCAAATTCATAGAAACAAACATAGAATAGTGCTTACCAGGGACTATGAGAGGGGATTAAAGGGGATTTGCTGTTTAATGCGTGTAAAGTTCTATATTTGCAAGGTGAAAAGGTTTGGAGATCTGTTTTACAACAATGTAAATAACCTTAAGACTAGCAAACTATAAACCTAAAAATAGTTAAGATGGTAAATTTTGGCCAGGCACAGTGGCTCACACCTGTAATCCCAGCACTTTGGGAGGCTGAGGCAGGTGGATCACTCGAGGTCAGGAGTTCGAGACCAGTCTGGCCAACATGGTGAAACCCAGTCTCTACTAAAAATACAAAAAAATGAGCCAGGCATGGTGGTGCATGCCTGTAGTCCCAGCTCCTTGGGAGGCTGAGGCAGGAGAATCACTTGAACCTGGGAGGCAGAGGTTGCAGTGAGCCGAGATCACACCACTGCACTTCAGCCTGGGCAACAGAGCAAAACTGTGTCTCAAAAAAAAAAAAAAGAAGCTAAATTTTATATTTTTGTTACCATAATAGAAAAGTTTAAAATAATTCAAATTGCGTTCTAGCTCAATATAATCGTTATGCAAGATTTTTTTTTTAAGTCTCCATGTAAGCAAATTCTATTAATTCCTACCTATGACACAGAGTTGGTAGAACTGGCATGGTAGGCTGAGACTAAGCAACTAGAAGACCATCTTACTGAAATAAGCACTAAAAATAGTATCTTCCTTTTTTTCTTTATCTTTTTTTTTTTTTTTTTTTTTTTTGAGATGGAGTTTTGCCTTTGTTGCTCAGACTGCTGGAGAGCAGTGGCACGACCTTGGCTCACCACAACCTCTGCCTCCTGGTTCAACCGATTCTCCTACCTCAGCCTCCTGAGTAGCTGGGATTACAGGTGCCTGCCACCATGACCGGCTAATTTTTGTATTTTTAGTAGAGACAGGGTTTCACCATGTTGGCCAGGCTATTCTCGAACTCCTGACATCATGGTCCTCCTGCCTCAGCCTCCCAAAGTGTTGGGATTATAGGCGTGAGCCATCGTGCTCCAGTAGTATCTTCTTTTCTTATTCAGTTCAGTGTGTTAGAGACCCCTAAAGAATGAGAAAGACCCAAGGCATTTCCTGCTTGAAGATGTCACATAAAGTTGGTAATTCCATCATCCCTCAGAAATCATCTCCCAAAACAAAGGACACAAGAGACCAGAATGAAAATCCTATCTCAATTTTAAAAAAATTAAGACAAGTAAACCAAAATAACTACAAAATAAGTGTAAGGGGTACCAAAAGCAAAGGCATGTGAGGAAAGGCACAACAGGAGGCTGAGAGTGGGCTCCAGAAGAGCTCAGTAAGAGCTTAATAGCTCACCCAGTGAGATGCGTACACTGAGGTTAAAAAAAAAAAAAAGTAATAGCCCCCTTTGTGCGACAATGGGAAGAAGGCAGTGTTATGGATTTGTGATGCCCCCCCACCAGAAGTTATGTGAAAGTCCTAACCCCTGGTACCTGTGAATGTGACCATATTTGGAAATAGGATCTCTGTAGATGTACTCCTTAGGGTGAGGTTATACTAGATTAGGATGGGTCCTAATACAGTGATTGGTGTCCTTATAAGAAGAAGAAAATGGCAGGGCGCAGTGACTCACACCTGTCATCCCAGCACTTTGGGAGGCGGAGGCGGGCGGATCATTTGGGGTCAGGCATTCAAGACCAGCCTGCCCAATATTGTGAAACTCCATCTCTACTAAAAATACAAAAAAATTAGCTGGGCTTGGTGGTGCACACCTGTAACCCCAGCTACTTGGGAGGCGGAGGCTGGAGAATCACTTGAACCCAGGAGGTGGAGGTTGCAGTGAGCCCCGAGATTGTGCCACTGCACTCCAGCCTGGGTGACAGAGTAAGACCCTGTCTCAAGAAAAAAAAAAAAAAAAAGAGGAAAATGTGGACACAGACATAGAAAGGAGACCAGCATGCAAAGATGGAGACAGAGATTGGAGTGATGTGTCTACAAACCAAGGAATGCCAGGGCAACCACCAGAAGCAAGCAGAGCAGCATGGAGCACACTCTCCCTCAGAGCCTCAAGAAGGACCAACCCTCGGACCCCTTGATTTCACACTCCTAGCCTTCAGAACTGTGAGAAAATAAATTACTGATGTTTTAAGTCACTGAGTTTGTGGTATTTTGTTATGGCAGTTCCAACTGACTAACACAGGTGGCTAGGCTGGTAGCATCAGTTTCTCTGGACTCATTTTGATTTTGAGTAGCAGAGAAATTGGGACTAAACTAGAACTCCATACACAAGTCACATTCACAGGAAGGCACATGTTCATGAGAAGCGAGAGGAGATCCTACTGTGCACAGCTATTCAGCTGCCTGTCTTCATTGCCTGTGAAGAAGAAAAGGCTAAAGTATCTCATAGGCAAAACGCTGGATCAAAAGGAAAATTCCCACTGATACAGAAGATGTCCCTGACCCCTTCACGACACAAATCTGTAAATAGTTGAGCTAAGAAAATTCACTTCATTCAAAGATGATGAGTCAAAAAAGAACCAACAAAGATTTAAGGAAGAAAATGAAAAAGAGGCTGGGCACTGTGGCTCATGCCTGTAATCCCAGCACTTTGGGAGGCTGAGGCAGGCAGATCACTTGAGGTGAGGAGTTTGAGACCAGTCTGGTCAACATGGTGAAACCCTGTCTCTACTAAAAAAACAAAAATTAGGCCGGGCGCGGTAGCTCACGTTTGTAATCCCAGCGCATTGAGAGGCCAAGGCGGGTAGGTCACCTGAGGTCAGGAGTTCAAGACCAGCCTGACCAACATGGCAAAACCCTGTCTCTACTAAAAATAGAAAAAGTAGCTGGGCACAGTGGTGCATGCCAGTAATCCCAGCCACTTGGAAGGCTGAGGCAGGAGAATCACTTGAACCTGGGAGGTGGAGATTGCAGTGAGCTGAGATGGCGCCACTGCACTCCAGACTGGGTGACAGAGCGAGACTCTGCTTCAAAAAAAAAAAAAGAAAATGAAAAAGAAACAGAAAAACAAATGCTGATGAATAATCACCATGAAAACATTACCTCAGGCCAGGTGCAGTGGCTCACGCCTGTAATCCCAGCACTTTGGGAGGCTGAGGACGGGGGGATCACCTGAGGTTAGGAGTTTGAGACCAGCCTGGGCAACATGGTGAAACCCTGTCTCTACTAAAAATGCAAAAATTAGCAGTGTGGTGGCACACACCTGTAATCCCAGCTACTTGGGAGGCTAAGGCATGATAATCACTTGAGCCCAGGAGGCAGAGGGTGCAGTAACCTGAGATCACACCACGGCACACCAGCCTGGGTGACAGAATGAGATTGCATCTCAAAAAAAAAAAAAAAAAAGAGAGAGAAAAGAAAAGAAAACATTACCTCAAGGCAGATTAAAATTTTGAACACTTTGCTGTAATTTTTTTTTTTGAGATGGAGTTTCGCTCATGTTCCCAGGCTGAAGTGCAATGGCACGCTCTTGGCTCACTGCAACCTCTGCCTCTCAGGTCCAAGCAATTCTCCTGCCTCAGCCTCCGAAGTAGCTGGGATTACAGGCATGAGCCACAGCTAATTTTTGTATTTTTAGTAGTGACAGGGTTTCATCATGTTGGTCAGGCTGGTCTCGAACTCCTGACCTTAGGTGATCTGCCCTCCTTGGCCTCCCAAAGTGCTGGGATTACAGGCATGAGCCACCACACCCAGCCTCTTGCTGTAAATTTTTTTAAAATGTAATGGAGCAATTGTTTCCACAAAACAAGCATAAAACAGAAGTAATATCTTGAAGAAGAGAAGGTGAGATGGCCAAAGGAGGTAAAACATAAGCTGCCGGAGTTCAGGAAAGAAGTGAATGAAAAAGAAAAAATAAAATCATTACACAATGTATATGCAAACCAAATCATCATGTTGTACACTTTGAATATATACAAAATTTATTTGTCAATTAAATATTCTAAAAGTTAAAAAGAGCTGGGCACAGTGGCTCATGCCTATAATCCCAGCACTTTGGGAGGACGAAGTGGTAGGATCATTTGAGCCCAGGAGTTCGAGACCAGCCTGATCAACATGGTGAAACCCAAACTCTACTAAAAGTACAAAAATTAGCCGGGTGTTGTGGCGCATGCCTGTAGTCCTAGCCACTCAGGAGGCTGAGGCAGGAGAATCACTTGAACCCACGAGGCGGATGTTGCAGTGAGCTGAGATCGTGCCACTGTACTCCAGCCTGGGCAACAGAGCAAAACTCCATCTCAAAAAAATAAATAAATGAAGTTATATCTAGATTAAAGGCCATTAATTGATTAAAACAGCTTAAATTAGGTATTACATAAATTCTGAAAAGTGTGACATAAATTCCCCGAGGAGAAAGGCTTCAACACTTACATGAGATACTAATAGAAAAAGTTATATCCAGCCAGAACACACTAAAGAAAGATTAAGGGCATTTTCCCCCAATATTTTATTATGAAAAATCTTAAAGAGCAGCTAAAATAATTTTATAGTGAATACCTATGTACCCACTGCCTAATTCAAGCATTACCATTTTATTTTGCTTCCTGTATCATTCTATCATCCCTCTATTGATCATTAATTCATCTTATTTTTTGATGCATTTCAAAGAAAATTAGACATCACTACATTTTTCCCTAAGTACTCTGGGATGCATATTAATAAATAGAATTTCGTATTTGTTTATAGTTTTATGTAAGATGTACATACAATGAAATATACACTCTAAATGTATATTTGCTGAGTTTGGACAAATGCATACACATGTGTAACTCAAACCACTGGCAAAATATAGAACATTATCGTTACCCCAAAAGTTCCCCCATCCCTCTGCCCAGTTAGTCCACACTTCATGCCCTCACATGTACACTGTCACCATCTGATTTTTTTCTACCATAGATTAGCTTTGTTTGTTCAAGAACGTCATATAAATGGAATCATAGAATACATACTCTTTTGTGCATGGTTTATTTTGCCCAGCGTAATGTTTTTGAGATTCATGTTGTTTTATGTGTCAGTAGTCACTTTTTACTGCTGAGTTGTGGTCTGCTGTATAAATATACCACATGTATAAATATACCATTCTCATACTGATGGACACATTGACTCTTTCCAGTTTGGTGCTATTATGAATAAAGCAGCTTGTGAATATTTTGTGTAAGTCTTTTTATTAACATGTTGTCATTTTTCTGGGTCACAAGTAGGTATATTTAATTTTATAAGAAACTGCCAGACCTTTTCCCAAAAAAGTCGTAAATTTTACATTCCCACCACAATATTTGAGGGTTCCAATTGCCCTACCTCACCGCCAATGTTTGGTGTTGTCTTTTTAGTTTTAAACACTTTGGTGGGTGTATAAGTAGTTTTAATTTTCAGTTAAAATATCCTTCCTTATTCTCGGCTACCGTAACAGGGTGGTGGACCTCATGGCCCACACGGCCTCTAAAGAATAAGACCCCTGGTCCACCAGCCCCAGCAAGAACACAGAGGAAGAGAGAGGCCCTCAGCTGCTGGGGAGTCCCTGATGCGTTCAGTTCCCCACCACACTGAGAATCTCCCCTCCCCGCAGTTTCCATGCAGACCCCCTGAAAAGGGAGGGGCCTTGGGAGCCCCACCTTGTCGTCTACCATCAATAAAGTCCCCATCCTCAGTCAAAAAAAGAAAAAAATTTTTCTTTTTTTCCTTATTCTAAAACGTGTTAGCAGATTATAAAAATTCACATAAGATGGTTGGGCATGGTGGCTCACGCCTGTAATCCCAGCACTTTGGGAGGCTGAGGCGAGTGGGTCACGAGGTCAGGAGTTCGAGACCAGCTGGCCAACATAGTGAAATCCCATCTCTACTAAAAATATAAAAATTAGCCGGGCGTGGTGGCACGCACCTGTAGTCCCAGCTACTTGGGAGGCTGAGGCAGGAGAATCACTTGAACCGGGGAGGCGGAGGTTGCAGTGAGCCAAGACCACACCATTGCATTCCAGCCTGGGTGACAGAGTGAGACTCCATCTCAAAAAAAAAAAAAATTCACATAAGATGAAAAAAAAAAAGACCATGAAAATCAAAGTGAAGAAAGAACAAGGGCCATAAGTATGATGAAGCCAGGAAGCATTAGTACAGAGAAATGAATGCATGAGATAAGGGGTTCATGATTATTAAAGGTGCTTAACTTGATTAGACTCTGAGCTTCTTAGCGCCCTAAACAAAGAGGGAAACATGACTAGTTACAGGATGTATGCTGTCCTTAAGGTAAAAACATAGCTGTTGTTGGGCTAAAGTATTACTCAGTGTCTTCTGTAGGAGAACCAACAATCCGTGTCAGGACAACAGGTAATGAGTTTTTACCTTAAGGACCCTGACACTAGGACTGTTGGTTCTCCTATAGAAGACAATGAGTAATACTGTAGCCCAAACTCTCATAACACCATGATAAATATAACACTGAGTATTAAATTACCTTTTTAAATATAACATCCCTCAATATAATCCAAAGGTATATAAGGGCTTATGATGCCAGAACAACCCCAAGGGATGAAATGCAGCAGAAAATACAAACATCACCTCTCATAATGGAGCTAAGAGAATGCAAATCACCTTTTCTAGTTTGTTTTCTCTGCCTCAATCTCTGCCTTATCCGAGTTGATCCCTTTAATTTGAAGAATTGAGTTGTATTAAATTCAAACTGTTTATATTTATTGAAACTTATTATTTTCTACTTTCTCCCCCAAAATCGTGTAACATTTCCTTTGTTACGTATTTTGACAAGCGATCTCAAACTTTCTGTATATATTACCTCCCTAACTATAAACTCCTCAAGGAGTTTGCCTTGAGGGCAATGACAATTTATATATTTCAGTCAACAATAAATGTTAACTAAGAAAGTGATGGCAGGGAAGAAAATATGGCATAAACATAAGCGTTGTGATACTATCATGGGTAGCATAACATTCACATTAAAATAGAAAAATAGGGCTGGGCGTGGTGGCTCATGCCCGTAATCCCAGCACTTTGGGAGGCCGAGGTGGGCGGATCACGAGGTCAGGAAATCAAGACCATCCTAACACGGTGAAACCCCATCTCTACTAAAAAATACAAAAAATTAGCCGGGCTTGGTGGCAGGCGCCTATAGTTCCAGCTACTCGGGAGGCTGAGGCAGGAGAATGGCATGAACCCAGAGGTGAGGCTTGCAGTGAGCCAGGATCATGCCACTGCACTCCAGCTTGGGCAACAGAGCAAGACTCCATCTCAAAAATAAATAAATAGGACTCACATTTTTATAATGCTAAGCTACCACTTTTTTTTCTTTAAGAGAGCAGTGTCTCACTCTGTCACCCAGGCTGGAGTACAGTGGCTCAGTCAAAGCTCATTGCTGCCTTAAACTCCTTGGCTCAAGCAATCTTCTCTCCTCAGCCTCCCCAGTAGCTGGTACTACAGGTGTGCACCACCACGCTAGCCTCAGGATACCACTTAAATACATGTAGAACACCATAAATCTGTTATAGCAGACACCAACACATAAAACCATTTATAAATCATTATTTTGCATATCCAATTATCTTTTTGGTTCTTCTTAAATTGGGTCTTTAATCACTTCTTTCTCTTAAAAATTCTAAGAGGGAAAGTCTGTTTTATTATTTTAAAAATTCTTTCATAATTACTTACAAGAATGTATAATATTGAGGTCAGCCATGGTGGCTCACACCTGTAATCCTAGCACTTTGCGAGGCTGATGTGGGCAGATTGCCTGAGGTCAGGAGTTCAAGACCAGCCTGGCCAACATGGTGAAACCCTGTCTCTACTAAAAATACAAAAATTAGCTGGGTGTGGTGGTAGCAGCCTGTAATCCAGCTACTCAGGAGGCTGAGGCAGGAGAATCACTTGAACCTGGGAGGCGGAGCTTGCAGTGAGCCAAGATGGTGCCACTGCACTCCAGCCTGGGCGACAGAGCGAGACTTGCTAAAAAAAAAATATATATATATATATAATAAAATATTGAATGGGTACCCATTCATTCTTAAGTATTATATTATCAGTACCTCACTAGGGTAAGAGAAGCTACTTGCGGTTGTGGCAGACACTGTGTGCTAACCAGCCTACATTTCTAACACCCTTCTCCCTTGCCTGACTCTACTGAAGAAGTTATCAAAGTTAGAAACTCAATCTCCTAGATTCCTGTATGGCTTAGGGTGGTCACTTGACAGTCTTGGCTGATGGCTACAAGTGGAAGTTTACTATACCCCTTATTTCACTTCCCCCATCTTTTAGCCTGACACCGAAATGCAAGACACCTGCTGGGCACAGTGGCTCATGCCTGCAATCCCAGTACTTTGGAAGACCAAGGTAGGAGGATCGCTTGAGTTCAAGAGTTCTAGACCAGCCTGGGCAACATTGCAAGACCTTGTCTCGACAAAAATATTTAAAAATTAGCAGGACATGTTGGCGCACAACTGTAGTACCAGCTGCTCAGGAGAATTGCTTGAGCCCTGCAGGTTGAGGCTACAGTGAGCTGTGATCACACCATTACACTCCACTCTGGGTGACAGAGCAAGACTGTATCTAAAAAAAATAAAAACTGGAAGCGCCACAGCCACATTGCAACCACAGGTAGGACAAAGGCTTATAACTAGGGATGGGAGAACAGCAAGATTAGAAAGAGCCTGGGTCCATGATAGCTTACCTGAGTCATTACAAGCTGTGGATTTCCTACTATGGTGGCCAGCATCTAAGATGGTCCCTTGTGACCCTCAACTGCTGATATTCACACCTTTCAGTAGTCCCCTCCCACAATAAATCAGGGCTGATCTGTATGATCAACAGAATAGAGCAGAAATGAGGATGCGTGACTTTTTTTTTTTTTGAGACAGGGTGCTTCTCTGTTGACCAGGCTGGAGTGCAGTGGCATGATCTCAGCTCACTGCAGCCTTGACCTCTCAGGCCTAAGTAACCCTCCCACCCCAGCCTCCCAAGTAGCTAGGACCACAGGCTTGTGCCACCACAACTGGCTAATTTTTGAATTTTGGAGAGATGGGGTCACCCTATGTTGCCCAGGTCTTGAACTCCTGGGCGCAAGCAATTCTCCTGCCTCAGCCTTCCAAAGTACTGAGATTGCAGGCATGAGCCACCATGCTTGGCCAAGGGTGTGTGACTTCTGATGCCGGATTATAAAAGGCATTGCAGCTTCTGCTGTGCTCTCTTGGCTTGCTCACTAGCAGCCACCCTGTGAAGACAGTCAAGCAGTTCTGTACAGAGGCCCATGTGGAGAAAAATAGGCATCCTGCCATCAGTCAGCAGCAACCTGCCAATCATGAAAGGGAGCCACTGTCTCGTACGCACCTGTAGTCCCAGCTACTCAGGAGGCTGAGATGGGCAGATCACCTGAGCCTGGGAGGTAGAGGTTGCAGTGAACCATGATTGCACCACTGCACTCCAGCCTGGGCTACAGAGTGAGACCCTGTCTCAAAAAAAGAGAGAGAGAGAAAGAAAAGAAAGAAGAAAGAAAAGAAAAGAAAAAAAGGAAGGAAGGAAGGGAGGAAGGCAGGAAGGCAGGAAGGGAAGGAAGGGAAGGAAGGGAAGGAAGGGAAAGAAGCCACACTGTGGAAGTGGATCCTCCAGTCACAGTCAAGCCTTTGGATGACAGAAAGAAAAAAGAAAGCAAAAGGAAGGAAGGGAGGAAGGGAGGGAGGAGGGGAGGTCAGCCATTGTGGAAGTGGATCCTCCAGCCCCAGTAAAGCCTTTGGATGACTACAGCCCTGACAGCTGATAGCAAGCTCAGCAGAGACCCCAAGGCAGAATTACCTAGCCAAGATGCTTCTGAATTCTTGAACTGCAGAAAACATGAGAGAGAAGAAATTATTATCATTTAAGCCATGACCTTTCGGTTATGATTATACAGATATCAGAATTTTTGTTATATGAGTTTATACCAGTGTTTGCAGCCACACAATCCTAACTGATAAACTACTCTGGAAATTTGAAAAAAAAAAAAAAAGACAGTTATACAAATTTTATGTCTGACTAAAGGAGGTCTGTAAAACAAAAAAATCTGTCTTTTGATCCATCCTAAAAACTGTAGCTAAGACAATATCTAATATAAAATGAGGTTTAATTTCTAAGTTAGGAAGCAGAATGGGGAAAAATGAACCACATCTCATGAAACCTAAACTTCTAGCATTAGCTCTATCATCATTTGCCTGCGACACTTGGCAAATCAACTTACTGCAGATCCTTTTTTTTTTTTTTCATTTGAATGATGAGAGAAGTAGACTAGATGATTTCTATAGCTCCTTTTAACTCCTAAATTCTGACCCTAAGAGCTATGACATCATTGGTGCTATTTTTCAGGGTCCTTGATAATGTTTAAAGAGAAAACTTTGCCTACAAATTAGCATAATAATACTCAATACTGGAAAAAATGCAAGGAGACTGGCACTCACACACTGATGTTGGAACATAAACTGATTTAATCCCCTCAGAAAGCAATTTGGTATTATGTCAACAGTCTTTTTTCTTTTTCTTTTCTTTTTTTTTTTTTTTTGAGACAGGGTCTCACTCTGTTGCCCATGCTGGGGTGCAGCGGCACAATCATGGCTCACTGCAGCCTCAACCTCCCAGGCTCAAGCAAGCCTGCCACCTCAGCCTCCTGGAGCTGAGACTACTGTGCCCCCTACACCCAGATAATGTTTTTTGTTGTTGTTTTGTTTTGGGATGGAGTTTTGCTCTTGTTGCCCAGGCTGGAGTGCAGTGGCGTGATCTCAGCTCACTGCAACCTCCACCTCCTGGGTTCAAGCAACTCTCCTGCCTCAGCCTCTCAAATAGCTGGGATTACAGGCGTGTGCCACCACGCCTGGCTAATTTTGTATTTTTAGTAGAGATGAGGTTTCACCATGTTGGTCAAGCTGATCTTGAACTCCTGACCTCAAGTGATCCACCCGCCTCGGCCTCCCAAAGTGCTGGGGTTACAGGCGTGAGTCACTGTGCCCAGTCGGGATAATTCTTTGATGCTTTCTTGAGATGGGGTCTCACTATATGGCCCAGGCTGGTCTAAAACTCCTGAGGCTCAAGTGATCCTCCTGCCTCAGCTTCCCAAAGTGCTGGGATTAAAAGAATCAGCCACTGCACCCGGCTGTCAACAGTCTTTTTAAAGTCATTATCGTAATAGAAAAGAATGGTATTGTAATCTTTTTTTTTTTTTTTTTTTGAGGAGGAGTCTCGCTCTGTTGCCCAGGCTGGAGTGTAGTGGTGTGATCTCGGCTCACTGCAAGCTTCGCCTCCCAGGTTCCCGCCATTCTCCCGCCTCAGCCTCCAAGTAGCTGGGACTACAGGCGCCCGCCACCTTGCCCGGCTAGTTTTTTGTATTTTTAGTAGAGACGGGGTTTCCCCGTGTTAGCCAGGAGGGTCTTGATCTCCTGACCTCGTGATCCACCCGCCTCGGCCTCCCAAACTGCTGGGATTGCAGGCTTGAGCCACCGCGCCCGTCCAGTATTGTAATCTTAAAGGTGGAACATATAGTATCATTACAAGTTATATTTCTAAAGCGTTTATAATACAGGGAAACACACTTTCATGCTAAGAGAAAATTGAAAAAGAATAAAACTATCTATACTAGTAGTTTTCACTGGGTAGTGAATCTGGAGATTGTTTTCTTCTCCACTCCAGTTGTTTTTATATTTTTCCAATTTTTCATAAAGACCATGGCTCACTTTTATAATTTTAAAGCCTTAATGTTAGGTTAGTTAGAGAAGTTAAAATTCAGACAGGAAAATTCAAGAGAGTAAAAAAAATTAAGGAAAAAAATTAAAGAGGATGACTATAGGTAGGCTAACTAAGCCCAGGGTCTACTGAGGGTATTTTGGGGGTTGGTCAGAAAATGATGTTGGCAGTAAGATAGGTTAGTGAAAGAAGAGGCAGTTGGTGAGGCTATGACTTGGAAAATTGGATTAGGAAATAAGCAAACATATATGGCACAAACCCAAGAGGAATGAGTTTATAGAGTCCTAGAAATCAAGACCAATGGGAAGTAAAAAATAAAACATTCAACAGAATATATGAACATAGTGATCACCTAAATAACAGCTAGAATAGGAAGATGAGTGTAAATACTCTATATAGGTGTTGGATAACACACAGTACACATTGGAGTTAATCACTAGACCATAAAGCCACCAAAAATCAAGGAGTGTTTTTTTTTTTTTTTTAACATGGAATGGAATATAAGCACTAGGTTATACATAATTGGAAATTAATATTGGAGCATAATGTTAGTTTTTGTCTCTGGTTAGAATTAATATGATGTCACGTCTGTGGTCAGTAAGCATAAGTGTAAGAGGGGACTAAACGCCATGTCTGGCACTCACTTTCACTTTCTGGGAGTGAGTAGTCAGGAGACTAACAGTGAGCATGGCCGGTAACATCCCCAGCAAGTATTTATGATTTCAAAATACAACGAAGGGGCTGTGTCAACTTGCTGAGGCTCTAGGAGGGCACTTCCTTCCCCCTGGACTTTATAGATTCAGACATTTTTCCCTCCATGTGTTTCCTCACCAAATTAAAATTAGTTTGTATTTGAGTACAAAAACTGAATGGTTGAGTACCTTTAAGAAATGAGGCCGGGCGCGGTGGCTCACGCCTGTAATCCCAACACTTTGGGAGGCCGAGGTGGGCGGATCTCGAGGTCAGGAGATGGAGACCATCCTGGCTAATACGGTGAAACCCCGTCTCTACTAAAAATACAAAAAATTAGCCTGGCGTGGTGGCGGGCGCCTGTAGTCCCAGCTACTCAGGAGGCTGAGGCAGGAGAACTGCGTGAACCCGGAGGCGGAGCTCCCAGTGAGCCGAGATCGCACCACCGCACTCCAGCCTGGGCGAGAGAGCGAGACTCCGACTCAAAAAAAAAAAAAAAGAAACGAAACAGTACTTATAAGAGTTGTTTTTGAAATTACAAATCAAAGTAACAGAGAAAAGTTCTGCTTTAGATTTCTGTACTGATTGTAGCCTGGAGACAAAGCAAAGCCAAAACAAACCTGACATTAGCTTAGCATGCCAGTACACTTCCTTATACCCAGTATAGGGCTCCATAACATGGGAAATGAATTATTCTTGTCTGACTGATTCTCTGGTTGTTGGTTTTTCTCTATCCTCTAATTACAAGGATTCTTTGAGCAGTCCTTGCCACCCTGTCCTTTTCTATCTTCAGGGGACAACTTATCCACATTCATGGCAATGTACTGAAGAAAGATACATTGAGCACCAACTGTGAACCAGGCACCAGACACACCAAGAACACATTGTTCATGATGCAGAGAAAAACACTTGCATAACAACAATATATCATGGTAAGTGTTCCACTAAAGATTAATGTGAATTACCAGGAAAGCAGAAAGAAGGGAATGACACATCTGAGAAGTCTTCATAAAAGTATATTGCTAAAGGATGACTAAAATGTTCAAAGGTGAAAATGACAATCTCAGACAAAGAGAACAAATGATGCAAAGGCATGGAATGACGACACAGCGTAGCATGTCTAGAAAAGGACAAGAAGTTTGGTGTGGAGCAATTAGGGGAGTGCAAGGAGATGCAAAGATACACAGCTGGAGATAAAGTGGGTGCTGTGGAAACTCTTCTAGGCCCTGCTAATGAGTTTCAATTTTATTCACTATGCATTGAAAGCCATTGAAAGGGGTTAAGCTAGAAAGAGACATGATCATATTTGTATTTTATTTATGGTTTTTCTTTTTCTTTTTTTCTTTTTTTTTTTTTGAGACAGAGTCTCACTCTGTTGCCAGGCTGGAGTGCAGTGGCACAATCTCACTGCAACCTCCGACTCCCTGGTTGAAGGGATTCTCCTGCCTCAGGCTCCCTAGTAGCTGGGATTACAGGCATGCACCATTATGCCCAGCTAATTTTTGTATTTTTAGTACAGACTGGGTTTCACCATGTTGGCCAGGATGGTCTCGATCCCCTGACCTCGTGATCCACCCACCTTGGCCTCCCAAAGTGCTGGGATTACAGGCGTGAGCCACCGAGCCCGGCCCATATTTGTATTTTAAAATGACCCCTTTGGTAACTGTGTGAATATTTCCCCACTAAGACTTAAGAAGGTAAGATGTATTTCAATAATCCAGGTGAGAAGTGATGGGAGCCTAAACTAAGAGAGTGGCAGTAGGAGACGAAGAGGAAAGATAGATTCAAGAGGCAGAATTTATCAAAAGAATGTAGGAGGTAAAGAGAGGGAACAATCAAAGTCCAAAGTTTTGAGTATAGTCAGCTAGTTGGACATTGATACCACTAAATAAAAAAAAGAATATGAGACAAGAATGAGAGGGATGAGGCAAGGGGAAGGAAGAAAATATCTTTTTCAGATATGTTGAGTTTGAAGAGTCCGTTGAGATATCCAAGAGCAGATGCCTTGTGAGCAGTTGAATATAAGAGTATGGAGCTTAGAAATAAGTGTGGGTCAAGGCTGGGCACAGTGGCTCACACCCGTAATCCTGGCACTTTGAGAGCCCAAGATGGATAGATCACGAGGTCAGGAGATCAAGACCATCCTGGTCAACATGGTGAAACCCAGTCTTTACTAAAAATACAAAAAATTAGCTGGGAGTGGTGGCGCATGCCTGTAATCCCAGCTACTCAGGAGGCTGAGGCACGAGAATCACTTGAACCCAGGAGGCAGAGGTTGCAGTGAGCCGAGATCACGTCACTGTACTCCAGCCTGGCAACAGAGCAAGACTCCGTCTCAAAAAAAAAAAAAAGAAGAAGAAGAAGAAAAGAAGTGTGGGCGCTAAAGCCATCACCAAGTGAAAGTGACAGCTTCAATGTAAGGAAGGAGACCACTTCTACTCCTGCTGCCCTCCTCCCCCCACCTTGCCTAGTTCACAAGACAGGAGGAAAGCAGAAAGAAACAAAAGTAAGATAAATAGCCAGACAACCTTGGCACCACCACCCAGCCCTAGGAGTTAAACAAAGTAATAATAATAACATCAACCCCTGGCCTAAACTACTTGTGTTATCTGTAAATTCCAGACACTGTATGAAAAAAGCATTGTAAAACTTTTTGTTCCGTTAGCTGATGCATGTAGCCCCCAGTCACGTTTCCCACGCTTGCTCAATTTATCACGACCCTTTCACGTGGACCCCTTAAAGTTGTAAGCCTTTAAAAAGGCCAAGTATTTCTTTCTCGGGGAGCTCCGCTCTTAAGACGCAAGTCTGCCGACACTCCCGGCCGAATAAAAAACCTCTTCCTTCTTTAATCCGCTGTCTGAGGAGTTTTGTCTGCGGCTCGTCCTGCTACAACTGTAGAAAGGAAATGAAATCCAGATAATATAGGATGGAAAGTATCTACTTTCATCAAGAAATTCAAAATTTCCTCCAATATTCTACTCTCAAAAACTGAGTCCTGTATTGTCATCTACTTATCAGACTTTTCCATTTGGACATCCTACCATCACCTCAAATATGAATGAATCTAATGATATTATGGGTCAAAAATGGTTGAATATTGGAATTATACAATGCTTCAACATTAATAATTAGCATCTCGTAGCTGTATTATCACAGCAGTGTCCTGGATTCCTTACCTCCTAGCTCATCTTCTTATAATTCATATTGCCAAATGTTTCTCCAAACCCTTTCTTCATATCTTACTCCCCTGTTCAAAACCCTTTAGAGGTGCCCTACTAATTACTACAGCCAAGTTAAGCCCCACCCTCACTTTCCATTGCTTCTCAACATTATTCTCCACCTAATAGGGCTGGGCTCATCAATGTCCCGTGAACCAACCCACAATGTTCATTCCTTTCTTAGCTCATGCTGACCCATTACCTGGAATTTCCTACTCTTGGCTTATCTAAATCTGGTCCAAAAGAACTTTTAAAACAGTGTCTCCTAGCTTTTCTTTTCTTTTTTTCTTTTTTTTTTTTGAGACGGAGTCTCGCTCTGTGCCGGGCTGGAGTGGTGCAGTGGCATGATCTCCGCTCACTGCAACCTCCGCCTCCCAGGTTCAAGCAATTCTCCTGCCTCAGCCTCCAGAGTAGCTGGGACTACAGGCGTGCTACACCACGCCCAGCTAATTTTTGTATTTTTAGTAGAGACTGGGTTTCACCATGTTGGCCAGGATGGTCTCGTGACCCCGTGATCGGCCCCCATCTTGGCCTCCCAAAGTGCTGAGATTACGGCCGTGAGCCATCACTCCCAGCCAGGTTTTTTGACCATGATTCTCTTTGATAAAGCTAACTCGGCCGGGCGCGGTGGCTCAAGCCTGTAATCCCAGCACTTTGGGAGGCCGAGACGGGCGGATCACGAGGTCAGGAGATCGAGACCATCCTGGCTAACACGGTGAAAGCCCGTCTCTACTAAAAAATACAAAAAACTAGCCGGGCGAGGTGGCGGGAGCCTGTAGTCCCAGCTACTCGGGAGGCTGAGGCAGGAGAATAGCGTAAACCTGGGAGGCGGAGCTTGCAGTGAGCTGAGATCCAGTCACTGCACTCCAGCCCGGGCGACAGAGCGAGACTCCGTCTCAAAAAAAAAAAACTAACTCAAAACCCATTATCAATCTCTTTCATCCTGTCCCCTTCCACTAGAGAGGATAGAAGGTAAGTGCTCCTTTTCTGAAACGTCTTTGTAGTTAGGAAAGGCCATGCGATGAATTCTGGCCAATGGTTCTGCCTCCTTTTCCTTCCTGCCTTGAAAACAAGCACAAGATGCCAGGCGCGGTGGCTCACGGCTGTAATCCCAGCACTTTGGGAGGCCGAGGCAGGTAGATCATGAGGTCAGGAGATCGGGACCATCCTGGCTAACACGGTGAAACTCCATCTCTACTAAAAATGCAAAAAAATAGCCGGGGGTGGCGGCAGGCGCCTGTAGTCCCAGCTACTCGGGAGGCTGAGGCAGGAGAATGGCGTGAACCCGGGAGGCGGAGCTTGCAGTGAGCCGCGACCGCGCCACTGCACTCCAGCCTGGGCGACTGAGCGAGACTCCGTCTCAAAAAAAAAAAAAAGGAAAACAAGCACAAGTACCTAGAGCTGCAGCAAATATATTGGAATCATAAATCCACAAACCAGCACACTAAGGATTATAGACTGGTAAAACACACATTTTGGGGTTCTTGACCAAATCCCTGAGCCACACCAGGCCAGGACTGCGTATTTCTTGGGTTTACCATATCAGGAAATAAGTCCCTAATTGTATAGGCTATAGTTGCCTATCTTTTTTTTTTTTTGTCTTTGTTTTTGCTGCAGAAAACATACCAAATGTGTGTGTGTGTGTGTGTGTGTGTGTGTATATAATACAGCATGCTCACATTATTATATATATATTTATTTTTTTCAAGCAATAGCACACCCTATAGCCAACAAATTGATGAGAGTCTTTATGACACAAAGATTAATATTCACTTGATAGTGGCCGGGCGTGGTGGCTCACAACGTAATCCTAGCACTTTGGGAGGCTGAAGCGGGAGGATCCCTTGAGCCCAGGAGTTCAAGACCAGCCTGGACAACATAGGGAGACTCTGTCTCTATTTAAAAAAAAAAAAAGAACCAGGCCTGGTAGCTCACGCCTGTAATCCCAGCACTTTGGGAGGCCGAGGCAGACAGATCGCCTGAGGTAGGAGTTTGACACCAGCCTGGCCAACATGGTAAAACCCCATCTCTACTAAAAATACAAAAAAAAAAAAAAAAAAATTAGCTGGGTGTTGTGGTGTGGGTCTGTAATCTCAGCTACTCAGGAGGCTGAGGCAGGAGGATCACTTGAACCCGGGAGACAGAGGTGGCAGTGAGCCGAGATTGCACCACTGCACTGCAGCCTAGGTGACAAAACGAGACTCCATCTCAGAAAAAAAACTCACTTGATAGTTCAAACATGTATCTAATGACAAATTGTTTTTTGAAGCGAGCTAGAATGTGTAGGCACACATATATTCCACTAATTATGGCTTTTTGCAGCAGCTATTCTCTCTGAAGTTTATAGAGTCTAGAGTAGCCAACAGTTTGTTGAAAAATAAAACGTATAGGCCAAAAATAAGAAGTATAGCTCATGCTTATAATCCCAGCACTTTGGGAGGCCAAGGTGGGAGGATTGTTTGAGCCCAGGAATTCAAGGTTACAGTGAGCTATGATCATGCCACCGCACTCCAGTCTGGGCGACAGAGCAAGACCCCGTCTCAAAAACAAACAATAACAAAGCACTTCTCTTAGTTAAAGGGAGAATTTCAATTATTTAGTAGTGATATGGTTAAGTTATTCTCCTTTACTGAAACTAGAATAGGGAGTGCCAAGTTCTAAATTTTTTAACCAGAAAAGTTTATTTCTCGCCCATAGTTAGTCCAAAATGAGTTCCTGGTCAGCCCTCCTACAAAGATCCGTCTAGAAAACCTACTCCTTATATCTTGGGACTCCTCTATCCTCAAATAAGCTGTGATATTCTGTATTAAAGTCAGAAGAAAGGAAAGTAGCATGGAAGAGAACTTGAGAGAGGATTTTATGGATGAAACCAGGAATCAATATATATCACTTTGATTCACATTCTACTGGCTAGAACTCAGTTGTGAGGCTGCATCTAACTGCGACGCAGGGTGGGAAATGTAGTCTATTGGTACACAAAAGAAGGAAAGGAAATGAATTCTGTGAATTGCTAGACAATCTGTGCCATACTTGTATAAAAAAAGAAAAGAAAAAAAAATTGAAGTTAAAATGAAATAAGGAAGGCAAGTCCCTTACCTTAATAAGGAAGATAAACCAATTTTAAAGTCACTCTCCTACAGCATTTTCATACTCAAATCCCTTTTCTTCCACTGGTTTAAAAAAAAAATGGCCTCCATCCTCCAAGGTATGGAGAGACTGGACTTTACTGACATATATTAACCTTTTGCTTTCCCATCTAAAAAAAGCTGAGCAAACCATCAGAGTGGCATACAGAAGTATCCTCAGTGCCAATTTGGACAGATAACCATCCTATGTTATGGTAGGCAGCTTCTAAGGTAGCCTTCCATAATCTCCACCTCTTGGTATCTACTCCTGTATTTAATCCCCTACCCTGAAGTGTGGGTGGACTTAATTGCCAGGTCATATGGTTAACTCTTTGTTTATCATTCTGAAGAACTGCCAAACTGTTTTTCTAAAGTGGCCGCAGCATTTTACAATCCAGATGAACTACTTTTTATCTATGGAACCAAATGCAAATTATTTAACCTGAGTTTTCCATCATTTGTAAAGTATTAGTTATCATTTTTAGTTTCAAAAATAATTCCTGGCCGGGCGCGGTGGCTCAAGCCTGTAATCCCAGCACTTTGGGAGGCCGAGACGGGCGGATCACGAGGTCAGGAGATCAAGACCATCCTGGCTAACATGGTGAAACCCCGTCTCTACTAAAAAATACAAAATAGCCGGGCGAAGCGGCGGGCGCCTGTAGTCCCAGCTACTCGGGAGGCTGAGGCAGGAGAATGGCGGAAACCCGGGAGGCGGAGCTTGCAGTGAGCTGAGATCCGGCCACTGCACTCCAGCCCGGGCGACAGAGCGAGACTCCGTCTCAAAAAAAAAAAAAAAAAAAAAAAAATAATTCCTGCAGAACATGTGGGCAGAAGAAAAAGAAAAAATAAAGACTACCATTTATTGAGCACTTACTTGTACCACCACTGTTCTAAGTACTTATGAAGACTTTCCTCATTTAATCCATGTGGTAGAATTGTCAAATAAAATACAGGACAGTTCATTAAATTTAAATTTCAGGTTTAAAAACTAATAATCTTTTAGTATAATTATATCCTATGCAATCTTTGCCCAAAGTTTTGTTTTGTTTTGTTTTTGTTTGTTTGTTTTTGTTTTTTTTGAAATGGAGCCTCACTCTGTCACCAAGGCTGGAGGGCAGTGGCGGGATCTTGGCTCACTGCAACCTCCACCTACCTCCTGGCTTCAAGCGACTCTCATGCCTCAGCCTCCTGAGTAGCTGGGACTATTTTAGTAGAGATGAGGTTTCACCATGTTGGCAAGGCTGGTCTCGAACTCCTGGCCTCAAGTGATCTGCCTGCCGCAGCCTCCCAAAGGGATTACAGACATGAGCCACTGAACCGGCCTAATTGTGTTCTTTAAAAATAAATCTTTCTGGCTGGACGCAGTGGCTCATGCCTGTAATCCCAGCACTTCGGGAGGCCGAGGAGGGTGGAACACCTGAGATCAGGAGTTTGAGACCAGCCCGACCAACATGGTGAAACCCCGTCTCTACTAAAAATACAAAATTAGCTGGACATGGTGGCCCATGCCTGTAATTCCAGCTACTCGGGAGACTGAGGCAGGAGAATCACTTGAACCTGGGAGGTGGAGGCTACAGTGAGCCGAGATTTCCCCATTGCACTCCAACGTAGGAAACATGAGCAAAACTCCGTCTCAAAAAAAAAAAAAGTCTTTCTTAGGGAGGCCGATGCAGGTGGATCATGAGGAGGTTGGATCACAAGGTCAAGAGATCGAGACCACCTTGGCCAAAATGGTGAAACCCTGTCTCTACTAAAAATACAAAAAAAAAAAAATAGTTGGGCATGGTGGTGCACGCCTGTAGTCCCAGCTGCTTGGGAGGTTGAGGCAAGAGAATCACTTGAACCCGGGAAGCGGAGTTTGCAGTGAGCCGAGATCGTGCCACTGCACTCCAGCCTGGTGACAGAGTGAGACTCCATCTCAGGGAAAAATAAATAAATAAATAAAAGTTTTTCGGCCGGGCGGGGTGGCTCAAGCCTGTAATCCCAGCACTTTGGGAGGCCGAGACGGGGGGGATCACAAGGTCAGGAGATCGAGACCATCCTGGCTAACACGGTGAAACCCCGTCTCTACTAAAAAATACAAAAAAACTAGCCGGGCGAGGTGGCGGGCGCTTGTAGTCCCAGCTACTTGGGAGGCTGAGGCAGGAGAATGGCATAAACCCCGGAGGCGGAGCTTGCAGTGAGCTGAGATCCGGCCACTGCACTCCAGCCTGGGCGACAGAGCGAGACTCCGTCTCAAAAAAAAAAAAAGAAAGTTTTTCACAGCTTCTGAGATGTAAAAAATTAAAATAAATTTTAAAAATAAATAGGCTGGGCACAGTGGCTCGCTCACTCCTGTAATCCCAGCACTTCGGGAGGCCGAGGCAGGTGGATCATAAAGTCAGGAGATCAAGACCATCCTGGCTAACACGGCGAAACCCCGTCTCTATTAGAAATACAAAAAATTAGCGGGGCTTGGTGGCATGGGCCTGTAATCGCAGCTACTCAGGAGGCTTAGGCAGGAGAATTGCTTGAACCCAGGAGGCGGAGGTTGCAGTGAGCCGAGATCGTGCAGTTGCACTCCAGCCTGGGCAACAAGAGTGAAACTCAGTCTCAAAAATAAATAAATAAAATTAAGTCTTATTTATTTATTTATCTATTTATTTGAGACAAAGTGTTGCTCTGTTGCCCAGGCTCTCGGCTCACTGCAACCTCCGCCTCCCCGGCTCAAGCAATTAGCCTGCCTCGGCCTCCCAAGTAGCTGGGATTACAGGTGCACACCACTGCACCCAGCTAATTTTTGCATTTTTAGCTAGAGACAGGGATTTGCCATGTTGGCCAGGCTGATCTTGAATTCCTGACCTCAGGTGATCTGCCTGCCTCGGCCTCCCAAAGTGCTGGGATTACAGATGTGAGCCACTGCGCCCAGCATATTTTTTGTTTTTATTTATTTTTTATTTTTATTTTTTGAGACACAGTCTCGCTCTGTTGCCCAGACTGGAGTTCAGCGGCGCGATCTCGGTTCACTGCAACATCCGCCTCCCAGGTTCAAGCAATTCTAGTGCCTCAGGCTCCCGAGCAGCTGGGATTACAGCTCCGCCACCATGCCCAGCTAATTTTTATATTTTTAGTAGAGACGTGGTTTCGCCATGTTGGTTGGCTAGGCTGGTCTCAAACTCCTGACCTCAAGTGATCTGCCTGCCTCAGCCTCCCAGAATGCTGGGATTACAGGTGTGAGTCACTGTGCCCGGCCTATTTTTTTTTTTAGATACGGTCTCACTCTGTTGCCCAAGCTGGAGTGCAGTGGCCCTATCTTGGCTTGGCTTGACCTTGGCTCAGGAGATCCTCCTGTTTCAGTCTCCTGAGTAGCTGGGATTACAGGCTTGCACCACCACACCGGCAAATTTTTGTATTTTTTTGTAGAGAAGGGGTTTCACTATGTTGCTCAAGCTGGTCTTGAGTTCCTGGGCTCAAGCAATCCACCTGCCTCGGCCTCCCAAAGAAAAATAAGTCTTTTTTTTTTTTTTTTTTTTTTTTGAGATGGAGTCTCACTCTGTCGCCCAGGCTAGAGTGCAGTGGCGCGATCTCGGCTCACTGCAAGGTCCACCTCTCGGGTTCACGCCAGTCTCCTGCCACAGTCTCCCGAGTAGCTGGGACTACAGGCGCCCGCCACCACGCCGGGCTAAGTTTTTGTGTTTTTAGTAGAGACAGGGTTTCACTGTGTTAGTCAGGATGATCTCAATCTCCTGACCTCGTGATCCGCCCGCCTCGGTCTCCCAAAGTGCTGGGATTACAGGCGTGAGCCACCGCGCCCGGCTGAAAAATAAGTCTTTAATGATCAAGAACATCAAGCTTGATTGAAATACTGAACACATTAGTCTAATTATATTTCTATATTATGAATACCAGTTGTTTAAATATATCAATTGTAATTCTTTTTTCCAAGAAAGTTTCTCAAATATATTAGTCACTGGAATTCTTTTCAACGAGATTTGCATGGAATTTTAAAAAGTAGGTTTAGCTTTCTGCAGTAATCAAAGCACCCTAAAACAATCATTAAACAGAAGGAAGTCATACTTTTTTCTCCTACATCTCAAAGCTGTGCAGAACAGCCACATCCCACGAGTAAGTGGCCCACACTTGTTTGTTCTCTGGAATTGTTTCAAATATGTTTGTAACTGAATATACATGCATTCTTAGAAAATTAATATGGTTCAGAAGAGGAAATGCTTGTATATTTCCATGATTATTTCTGAGATATAGAGAAAATGTTTGTATGTAAAGCTGGTTCCAGTGTCAGAGTGGTCATTTTGGTTACAGTGTTTGTTCGCCCAACTGCTCTCTCTTTCCAGCTGAAAATTATGCTGGCAGGGAGCCATGCCACAGAAACTCCACCCTGAGGAGTGACTCAGATAATTAGACAAAAGCATTTAAACCTCTTCAAGATTTTTTCAGGCTTCCCTCTTGACACTCCTTCCTCTTAGTCAAAGAATTGATGACTACACATTCTGTGTAGTTAAAGGAAAAAAACTAACACCATTCTTGAATCAATAATGCCTGCTCTCAATTGTCATCTATTAAAAGGTACAACAAATAGTTTCTTATCACCTTGAGAATATCGAGAATATCTTTTTCACTGAATATATATGTGTGTGTGTGTGTGTGTGTGTGTGTGTGTATATATATATATATTTTTTTTTTTTTTTTTTTGAGATGGAGTCTCGCTCTGTCGCCCAGGCTGGAGTGCAGCAGCGCAATCTCGGCTCACTGCAACATCAGCCTCCTGGGCTCAGGCAATTCTCCTGCCTTAGCCTCCCAAGTAGCTGGGACCACAGGCGCCCGCCACTGTGCCCAGCTAATTTGTGTATTTTTAGTAGAGACGGGGTTTCATCATGTTGGCCAGGCTGGTCTCGAACTCCTGACCTCAAGTGATCCAACCGCCTTGGCCTCCCAAAGTGCTGGGATTACAGGGATGAGCCACTGCTTCTGGCCTGCTTTTTTTATCCAAGATTCAGATGGTACATGCACAGGTTTGTTACATGGGTATATTGTGTGATGCTGAGGTTTAGGCCTCTAATGATCCCATCACCCAAGTAATGAACACAAGTAGTTCTTCAAACCTGGCCCCCCTTCCTGTCTTCTGCCTTTTTGAATCCCCAATGTCTATTGTTCTCATCTTTGTGTCCGTGTGTACCCAATATTTAGCTCCCACTTAAAAGTGACAATGTGTGGTATTAGGTTTTCTGTTTCTGTGTTAATTCACTTAGGATAATGGCCTCCAACTGCATTGTTGTTGCTGCAAAGGATATAATTTCGTTTTTTTGTGGCTGCATGATTTAATTTTTTAAATAATTAAACCAGAAGGAAGAAGGAAAATAGAATTAACTTCTCTTGAGTGCTTACCATGCCAGATAGGGACTTTCTCATAAGTTACCACTTTTTGTGATAAAACCTTGCTGGGTGAACATTACCATCCCCATTTTTAGCAGGAAAACTGAGACAAAGAGAGAGATTTTCCAGTGTCACTTAGCTATTGAGGTCAGGGTTGGAATTCAAACATAGTTCTATCTATTTGAGTCTACTGACTCAAAACTCAAAGCTCTTTTCCCAAATCAATCCTGTCAGAGAGGAAACTAAAAATTCTTGTTAAAAAAAAAAAAAAGGTAAGAAGGGCTAAGCACAATGGTTCATGCCTGTAATCCCAGCGCTTTGGAAGGCCGAGGCAGGTGGATCACTTGAGGTCAGGAGTTCAAGACCAGCCTGGCCAACATGGCAAGACCCCGTCTCTACTAAAAATACAAAAATTAGCTAGGTGTGGTGGCACACACCCGTAATCCAAGGTACTCGGGAGGCTAAAGCAGGAGAATCCCTTGAACCCAGGAGGTGGAGATTGCAATGAGCCAAGAAGATCCCTCCACTGCCCTCCAGCCTGGAGGACAGAGTGAAACTCCGTCTAAAAAAAAAAAAAAAAAAAGATAAGAAGTATCATATATGGCTTATATGAGGAAAGGAGGTTCTCTTCCATCTTCAATCCTCTTTCCATTCAATGAATGGCCTTCATAGCATCATACATAGGATGTTTCCAGATCCCAATTTCTTGGGTATTTCTAACACTGTAATCCAGAATCCAGAAATCACAATTTCCTAAATCACTATTTTGATGCTCAGCAAAGCAGCGTGGACTCTGAGGTGTATTAGTAGGTAACACTTCAGGTTTTATTAGACTGGGACATGCAGCAAGAAAAAGAACCTAGAAATTACCATAGGTTTGAAAGGAGAAAATTAACATGTCTAGGATGTCTAAGCATATGGAAACAATAGCCCTGCCAACCATATTGACTGATTGTTTAAAAAGAGATGTGGTCTAGCTGGGTGTGGGGGCTCACACCTCTAATCCCAGCACTTTGAGAGGCCCAGGTGGGTGGTTCACTTGAGCCTCAGGAGTTCAGACCAGCCTGGCCAACATGGCAAAACCCCATCTCTAATGAAAACAAACAAACAAACAAACAAACAAAACAGACATGGTCTCACTATGTTGCCCAGGTGGGTCTCAAACTCTTGGCCTCAAGTAATCCTTCCATCTTGGTTTCCCAAAGTACTGAGATTATAGGTGTGAACCACCATGCTTGACCAGAAGGCAATTTAGAAATCTTGTCATGCTAGTCTAAAATCCATACTGTATTCAACAAGATACCTAAGAAATAACAAAAGAAAAATATATATTAGTATTTATTCAAAACATTTCCCCTAAGATACCACTACCATATTATTATACTAAACAAAAAAAATAAAAATGTAATGTTTTAGTCTTTAATTCAAGTTTGTCTTAATGACAAAAATAGGATTTAAGATACTTCAGTAAGTTTCTAAATATTAGGTTCTTGTGTAAAATGCATTTACTGTCATAAATCAAGATTACCCATGAGTTGGAGAGAATTAAAAATGTAACCCAATCTTATAAAATGAGTCCAAGTCATAAAGATAAGCAATCCATCACAAAAGGTCAAGAATTTTTTATATAGTATGCCAATGTTTACTTCGAGGGACCTATCTATCTTTACCCACAGACTTGATCATTAATTACATTTGAGATTTTTTTTTTTTTTTGAGATGGAGTCTTGCTGTGTTGCCCAGGCTGGAGCACAATGGTGTGACCTCGGTTCACTGCAAGCTCTGCCTCCCAGGTTCATGCCATTCTCCTGCCTCAACCTCCAGAGTAGCTGGGACTACAGGTGCCTGCCACCATGCCCGGCTAATTTTTTTATATTTCCAGTAGAGACAGGCTTTCACCACATTAGCCAGGATGGTCTCGATCTCCTGACCTCGTGATCCGCCCACCTTGGCCTCCCAAAGTGCTGGGATTACAGGCGTGAGCCACCACGCCCAGCACCATTTGAGATTTTTAAGGTTTCAAAAATAAGCCAAAATGCAATGCATTTATTTTGGTTATGGGCTCAGGGTTCCTAAGAAACAATTCATGACTAGGACAAAAACTTCAGCATATCAAATAGAAATACGATATGTCAATAGCTACCAGCATTCTAGGTTTATCCTAAGTCCAATAATGAGTCATCAATTATCAACCTCAAAAAACTTGTTTTAAAAGCAGATTAAGAATCACTATTGATTACCTAGAGCTAAATATACATACAAAGATACTGATACATTACCCTTATTTTCAAATCACTACATGTCTTTTGGTTTGAAGAATATACCTACTACTTTTTTCTACTGAGTATTTGTTGAAATAATAAATGAATCCAGCTGGGTGTGGTGGCTCACACCTGTAATCCCAGCATTTTGGGAAGCAGAGGCGGGCGGATCACAAAGTCAAGAGATAGAGACCATCCTGGCCAACATGGTGAAACCCTGTCTTTACTAAAAAAATAAAAATTAGCTGGCGGCGTGTGCCCGTAGTCCCAGCTACTCAGAAGGCTGAGGCAGGAGAATCACTTGAACCCGGGAGGTGGAGGTTGCAGTGAGCTGAGATCACGCCACTGCATTCCAGCCTGGGGACAGAGCGAGACTCCGTGTCACAAAACAATAAAAATAAAAAATAAATGAATCCAGGTAATATTACAAGATTTCTCAAAACAAAAAAGAACCTTATTTTAAATTCACTGATATCAAGCAAGATTTTTCAAATGATTCAACATTAAGCTCTCCAAGTCAAAGCCCCAGAAAAAGGAAAGTTATGGTTTATAGTCACTGACTCATTTCCTTAGATGATTCAACCTCGTGGCCTTAACACTGACTTGTCTTCCTCTCTCCCTTCCTATTTTAATTCAGAACGGGGGAAAAATAAAGCTTTAATACTTTAGAGCTAGCTTTTCACATCATAATCTTTTTAATAAGCCAAATCTTTCTACAAGCTTTTATACACTTTTAAAATTGAAGTCCTATTATATAATTAAATGAACAGTGGATCAAACTCAGAACATGCTACACAGATTTTTCTAAAAGTTATTGAAAAAATTCAGGAATTTTTTTTCCACTTCTTAAAAGTGAATAGTCAGGGGCCGGGCGCGGTGGCTCAAGCCTGTAATCCCAGCACTTCGGGAGGCCGAGACGGGTGGATCACGAGGTCAGGAGATCGAGATCATCCTGGCTAACACCGTGAAACCCTGTCTCTACTAAAAAATACAAAAAACTAGCCGGGCGAGGTGGCGGGAGCCTGTAATCCCAGCTACTCGGGAGGCTGAGGCAGGAGAATGGCGTAAACCCGGGAGGCAGAGCTTGCAGTGAGCTGAGATCCGGCCACTGCACTCCAGCCCGGGCGATACAGCGAGACTCCGTCTCAAAAAAAAAAAAAAAGTGAATAGTCAGGTCGGGTACAGTGGCTCATGCCTGTAATCCCAGCACTTTGGGAGGCTGAGGTGGGTGGATCATGAGGTCAGGGGATCGAGACCATCCTGGCTAACACGGTGAAACCCCGTCTGTACTAAAAATACAGAAAACAAAAATTAGCGGGGCGTGGTGGAGGGGCGCCTGTAGTCCAGCTACTTGGGAGGCTGAGGCAGGAGAATGGCATGAACCCAGGAGCTTGCAGTGAGCAAAGATCGTGCCATTGCACTCCAGCCTGGGCGACAGAGTGAGACTCCATCCCAAAAAAAAAAAAAAAAAAAAAGCGAATAGTCAAATGGTCACTGGCACAAAGATGATTTCATTAAAATGCATGTTTTCTGTTACCATGCACAAACCTCTGAAAATAAGCCTGTCCTTCATCTTGTTTTTTCATGTATTCTTTAAATATTTATACACCACAAATGTTGAGTTCCTTATGAATAAGTTCATGAGTTTACCTAATACAAAGTCCACGGCACAAAAATAAATGAAGAGAATTGAACACAAACACACCAAAGGCACGTATTCACATGCCCATGATTGCTGGCCAAATGCACAGCAGAAACAGGATACATCTAGCTCCTCTCCAAGTAAAGGCAAGACAAACTGTAAAGGGTTCAGTAATCACATGGTACTGATGTTGCTGTTGAAAAACAGCAACTTGCAAACAATGCCTTCATCGAGAACACATAGATAGGTGTAGCTCTACTATAATAATACGATGTACTCCTACCTAACAATACAGGATGGGAGACAGCAACAGTTTGCTCTCTGCTTTCTTGCCCCTTGTGCCCTACCCTCTACCTCAAAGTCTTTCTCTTCAACCAGGCCCTCAGGTGCTATTGAATAAATAAAGAAGAATGATTGGGGGTTATTAAAAATTGCCAACTCCCTCACTCATTGCAAAGAAGCACCTTCCTCATATACTTCAAATAAGACCCCGCCCCTCCCAAATGTTGCTTTGTCTTCAGGAGCATGCACAAGCACCTGACAAACGGAAAAAATTAGGGGACATATCCTATCGAGAGAAGGTTGAAGTTCAAAAATAACTCTTTAGAATTGACATTAGAAAGTCATTGGAACCTGGCCCGGCACCTGTAATCCCAGCACTTTAGGATGCAGAGGCGGGGGGATAGCCTGAGGTCAGGAATTCGAGACGAGCCTGGACAACATGGTGAAACCCTGCTAAAATTTCCACTAAAAATACAAAAATTCGCTGGTGTTGTGGTGCATGCCTATAGTCCCAGCTACTCGGGAGGCTGAGGCAGGAGAATTGCTTGAACCTAGGAGGCAGAGGTTGCAATGAGCTGAGATGGCACCACTGCACTCCAGCCTGGGAGACAGAGTGAATGAGACTCCGTCTTAAAAAAATAAAACAAACCGTGATTGGGACTTTCCTTAGTTAGAAAGATTAAGTGAAATGGCCAGAAACTAGTTTGCAGTAGAGACAGGAGGCAGTAGAGAAGCTGCTAACAGGAGTGTTCCAGAAAGCTGGTGATGAAGAGAAGATGATAAATATTAAGGGTGTGATAGCCAGAAGGAGATGTGTGTTAAAGTTTATAAAAACACTTTAAGAGAGTCACTTAATTTTCAAAACATTGTTCAGGTGAGTATTGTAGGTATCGATGGTTGGGGGTGGAGTGCGAAATGAGGAATATGTGCTACTCAGTTTTCTAGAGGTAAGGAAAAATTGCAGAAAGAATTCATTTGAAAAGGAAGTAATCTTGGCCGGGCACAGTGGCACACGCCTGTAATCGCAGCACTTCGGGAGGCCAAGGGTGGGGCTCACAAGGTCGAGAGATGGAGACCATCCTGGCCAACATGGTGAAACCCCATCTCTACTAAAAATACAAAAATTAGCCCGGTATGGTGGCTCACGCCTATAGTCGCAGCTACTCGGGAGGCTGAGGCAGGAGAATCTCTTGAACCTGGGAGGCAGAGCGTATAGTGAGCTGAGATGGCACCACTGCACTCCAACCTGGGTGACAGAGTGAGACTCCGTCTCAAAAAAAAAAAAAAAAAAGGGAGTAATCTTAATGCCCTTAGCTTTTTTTTTTTTTTCATCATTAAGAGACTCCCCTTGGAATGACAATGTCTAAGTAATTGTAGTCACATTATAATTACAAATGTAGATGATGGTGTCCCCCATCTCAAAAATGTAGAAAGTGAGCTTATGGTGGCTGTAACTTGATATTTGTCCAGTAAAATCATAATAGTTAGTGATATAGCTGAAACTAGACTCAACATTTATTTGTATTTATCAAATAGCCACAGACTGAAATTTAAAAGAATTTCCAATATGGAGGCATCATGCTGGTTAACGTAATCCCTATTTAACTAAAATACAGTTACATTTACTATGAAACCTCCCTTAATATTTGCAAACTTAGGTTTAATACTTTATCAGCACCAGTTCTGAATTGTAGGATATTTTCTTCCACAGTAATTTAGGAGTTAGAGGAAAAAATACCTACAGGATAAGAACACGGAGTATAAATAACAGTACACATTATTGAATAAATACTGTGTGCCTGTCAGTGTGCTATGGGTTTTAGATGTAATTCTCACAACAGATCAGCACAACAGGTGGTATTATCTTCCATTTCATACATAAGAAACTTGATTCATAAAAATGTGTTATTTGTCCACGATACCACGGCTAGTAAGTGTACTCAAGCCTAAGTCTTGTTGACTTCAAAGCAATACCCTTGAGGAAGAGAGGCTCCTAACAAATTGCTGTGTGTGTGTGTGTGTGTGTGTGTGTGTGTTTTAAGCATTAAGTCCAGTAGGACATGGTGGCTGTGATTCAACAGATCTGTCATTAATCCAATTTATCTTGCTAATAGAGCCTAGTATGGCACCTGGAACTCAGTAGGCTTTCAGTAAATGCTTGGTGAATAAATGAATAAATATATATACTATAGTCATTTCAAATATTATTTCTTTGGGGAACCTAATTTAAATGTATAAAATATGAAGGCTGGGTGCAGTGGCTCACGCCTGTAGTCCCAGCACTTTGGGAGGGTGAGGCTGGTGGATCACTTGAGGTCAGGAGTTAGAGACCAGCCTGGCCAACATGAAATCCTGTCTCTACTAAAAATACAAAAATTAGTCAGGCGTGGGGTCATGCACCTGTAATCCCAGCTACTCAGGAGGCTGAGGCAGAAGAATCGCTTGAACCCGGGAGGCAGAGGTTGCAGTGAGCCAAGATCGCGCCACTGCACTCCAGCCTGAGCAACAAAGCAAGATTCCATCTCAAAAAAAGAAAAAGAAAAAAAGTATAAGGTATATGTTTTATCCCAGAAACTTTACTTTAGGGTCTAAATTCTTTCTGTAAAGGGCCAAATAATAAATATTCTAGGCTTTGTGGGCCACAGGGCCTCTGTCACAAACTCTGCTGTTGTGTAAAAGCTGCCATAGACAATACACAAATGAATGCTTGTGGCTGTGTTCCTACAAAACTTTATTTACAAAAACAGAATAGTGGGACCAATTTTGTTTACAGGTCATGGTTTGCCAGCCTCTGGCCTAGAAAAATTCATCACATCTAAATCATCTCAACTGGTACCCCCTACTATAGTTACTTAAGTTGCAGGCACAGTATGGGAAAAAAAAAAAAAATCACCCTCTAAGAATGAGCTGTCCAATATGATTGCCACTAGCCACATGTGGCTATGAAGAACTGAAATGTGGCTAGTCTGAATTGAGATGTGCTTTAAACGTAAAATACACATTTGAATTGTGAAGATTTTGTGTTAAAGAATGTAGAGCTGAGCATGATGGCACACACCTGTAGTCCCAGATACTAGGGAGGCTAAGGCAAGAAGGATCCCTTGAGGCTAGCCTCGGCAACATAGCAAGACCCCAGTCTCCAAAAAACAAAAAAGTGTGTAAAATATATCATTATTATTTCACACTTTGGGAGGCTGAGGCAGGTGGATCACGAGGTCAGGAGTTTGAGACTAGCCTGGCCAATATGGTGAAAACCCCATCTCTACTAAAAATACCAAAAAAAAAAAAAAAAAATTAGCTGGGCGTGGTGGCAGGCGTCTGTAGTCCCAGCTGCTCAGGAGGCTGAGGCAGGAGAATCATTTGAACCCAGGAGGCAGAGGTTGTGAGACTCCATCTCAAAAAAAAAAAAATTATTTCATACTGCCGACATATTGAAATAATATATTTGATATATTGGGTTAAATAAAACACTATTAAAATTAAATTCACTTCTATTTTTTAAATGTGAGCACTAAAAATTTTAAATTGCATATGTGGCTTGCATCATGTTTCTATCGGGCAGCACTGCTCTAAGAGAATAGTTACAAAAGAGAGAATGCCTAACAGATTCAAACTTTTTCAGCACTGCAGACAAAGTACTTTACCCAATTATCAATGCCTCTCCATTGAAATATGCTATATATCCTGATTTCTACCAATGGTGTTATCATTATCTTTTATGTAAGAATAAAGATCAAGGCCGGGCAGGATGCAGTGGCTCACGCTAGTAATTGCAGCACTTTGGGAGGCTGAGGCGGGCGGATCACGAGGTCAGGAGCTCAAGACTAGCCTGGCCAACATAGTGAAACCCCCGTCTCTACTAAAAATACAAAAGAAAAAAAAGAGTAGCGGGGTGTGGTGGCAGGCGCCTGTAATGACAGCTACTCGGGAGTCTGAGGCAGGAGAATCACTTGAACCTGGGAGGCAGAGGTTGCAGTGAGCTGAGATAGCACCATTGCACAGCAGCCTGGGTGACAAGAGTGAAACTCCATTTCTATATATATATATATATATCAAGGCTGGGCACAGTGGCTCACACCTGTAGTCTCAGCACTTTGGGAGGCTGAGGCCACCGGGTCATCCAAGGTCAGGAGTTCGAGACCAGCCTGGCCAACATGGTGAAACCCCGTCTCTACTAAAAATAAAAAAATTAGCTGGGCATGGTGGCGGGCGCCTGTAGTCCCAGCTACATGGGAGGTTGAGGCAGGAGAATCACCTGAACCCAGGAGGCAGAGGTTGCAGTGAGCTGAGATCATGCCATTGCACTCCAGCCTGGGTGACAGAGTGAGACTCTGTCTCAAAAAAAGAAAAAGAATTCGGATCAAAATTGTTAACTCTTTCTTCCTCCACAAGTAACACATTTCACCAATTTATTTCATTATCTCACTTCTTTCTCATTTTCTCTACACTACACTTGGCCCTCATTTTCTCAGCTGAATTATCATCAAAGTCTCCTGAAAGGACTTCTTTCTTCCAACTTCTATCCATAATCTTGATACATGATTCTATACAAAGCTACTAGATACACCTAAACACTCTCTCTCCTGTTTTATATATATATATGCATAGAGAGAGATATATACATATACATAGAGATATATATATAAATTTACATATGTAAAAATTCAGTGGCTCCCATTACACACAAAACAATATCCAAACTACTTGGTAGAGTTCTTGAGGGTTTCTAAATATATTTTTAAATTTCCATTTTCAATCTTACCTCCTTTCCTACCATTCAGAGTCAGATATAGGATTGTAGGTAAAATACAGGATGGCCAGCTAAATTTCAATTTAAGCTTTAGTATATAATTTTTTATATATAGTATATATAATTTAATACATAATTTTAGTATATTGCTTGGGATACACTTGTACTAAAAAACAGTTTATCTAATTGAAATTTAACTGGGAGGCTCACTTCAGCAGCACATATACTAAAATTGGAACAATACAGAGATTACACGGCCCTGTGCAAGGATGACACAAACTCATGAAGCATTCCATATAAAACTTTTCTTAAATCAAAAGAAATCTATATATAAGTATACAAATAATCAGCTCAGTGAAAATTTTAACTTTTCCTATTTTTCACAATGATGTGTAAAATTCACTATCAAGCAATCAAATTTGATTTTTACAGAAGAAAAAAAAAAGTCCCTTAAGTGCCTAATACTGTGTTCTCCACTGTACAGAAGAGTGAAATTAGACAGGGACTCACAACTTATTGAAGATAAAATGAGAAAATTATGGGAAAGGCTGGGCGCGGTGGCTCAAGCCTGTAATCCCAGCACTTTGGGAGGCCGAGACGGGCGGATCACAAGGTCAGGAGATCGAGAACATCCTGGCTAACACGGTGAAACCCCGTCTCTACTAAAAAGTACAAAAAACTAGCCGGGCGAGGTGGCGGGCGCCTGTAGTCCCAGCTACTCGGGAGGCTGAGGCAGGAGAATGGCGTGAACCCGGGAGGCGGAGATTGCAGGGAGCTGAGATCCGGCCACGGCACTCCAGCTTGGGCGACAGAGCGAGACTCCGTCTCAAAAAAAAAAAAAACAAAATTATGGGAAATTTACTTAAAGCCAGGTATTTATAAGAAAACACACACCAAAAATATACTAAGAACATGAGTAAGCACTGGTTCACCTTAGTCACATTCATAGTACAGCAGAGACTATCTGAATCCAAATTCAGGCTCTGCTACTTATTAACATATACCTCTGTATGCCTCAGTTTTTTCAACTATAAAATGAGAGCCCTATCTCCCAAGGTGGCTGTGAGGATTTAGAGAATTAATACCCATTCAATGCTTAGAGCAATGCCTGACACATGGCAAACATTCAGTAAATGCTAACTCTTACTATTCTCAGAATATTTCTGAGTTTGATTTCCTTAGGCCTAACTCCAACCTAGGACTTATTCATAAAACTAACTTTTAAAGGCCAGGCGCGGTGGCTCAAGCCTGTAATCCCAGCACTTTGGGAGGCCGAGGCGGGCGGATCACGAGATCAGGAGATCGAGACCATCCTGGCTAACACGGTGAAACCCCGTCTCTACTAAAAAAATACAAAAAACTAGCCGTAGTCTGTAGTCCCAGCTACTCCGGAGGCTGAGCCAGGAGAATGGCGTAAACCCGGGAGGCGGAGTTTGCAGTGAGCTGAGATCTGGCCACTGCACTCCAGCCTGGGTGGCAGAGCGAGACTCCGTCTCAAAAAAAAAAAAAAAAAAAAAAACTAACTTTTAAAAATAAACAGATGGGCCGGGCGCGGTCACTCACACCTGTAATCCCAGCACTTTGGCAGGCCAAAGTGGGTGGATCACCTGAGGTCAGGAGTTCGAGGCTGGCCTGGCCAACATGGTGAAACTCCATCTCCATTAAAAATACAAAAAAAAAAAAAACAAAAAACAAACAAAAAAAATTAACCAGGCGTGGCGTGGTGGTGCACCTGTGGTCCCAGCTGCTCGGGAGGCTGAAGCAGGAGAATCTCTTGAATCTGGGAGGTGGAGGTTGCAGTGAGCTGAGATCGCGCCACTGCACTCCAGCCTGGGTGACCAAGCGAGACTCCTCAAATAAATAAATAAATAAATACCCACATGGGCAGGGCACAGTGGCTCACACCTATAATCCCAGCATTTAGGGAGGCCGAGTTGGGTGGATTGTCTGAGCTCAGGAGTTCGAGAACAGCCAACATGGTGAAACCCCATCTCTACTAAAAATACAAAATTAGCCGGGCGTGGTGGCACATGCCTCTAATCCCAGCTACTTGGGAGGCTGAGGCAGGAGAATCACTTGAACTGGAGAGGGGAGGTTGCAGTGAGCTGAGATTCAGCCACTGCACTCCAGCCTGGGCGACAAGAGTGAGACTCCATCTCAAAAATAAATAAATAAAATAAAAAATAAAGACATGCAGAGAAAGCACTTTGGTTTGCCTTATTATAACAAACTTCAAAGATCCAAATTTCTGCTTCTACCACAATGTTTTTTTTCCCCCTCTCATGCTATAACCTTCTCAGGCTATTCAGCTGTAATGGAAAACAACTTTTATAATCACAAATAACTAGCTTCACATAGGTCTTCCCATGAACTACAAATGTTTTCATTTTTTTTTTAAAGCTCATTTGTAAATGTCCTCAAAAAAATTTACTTCCATAATTTCTGCTAGATTACTTTGTAGTAATCTAACACAGTTACAGGTTTCACAACTTTGTAATAAATAGTTTAAAATATAGATTTCTCATCCCACTAGTAATTATTTAGTATTATTTGGTATTAATATATAACTCTCTAGGCAAGAAATAATCCATGTGTGAAGCAAATTTTCCTAGTTTATATTGGTTAGAGGAATAATACTGGAAGAAACCAAATTATCATGCACCATAATAGTTTCCAAGTCAATAAAACACTTCCTCTTACAAACTTTCTCCATAAAAATAATAGACTCATGACTTAATTACAGTAATAGTGGATAAAAAAGCCACAGTTAAACGATGTTATCTGAACCTACACCAACTAATCTAGGTTATCCGGAAGAAAGGACACTTAACAAAGAATCACTTTTAACTTAAATCCAAAGACCAGTAAAACTACCACAAAAATAAAAGAAATATTTAAAATGAAGTGACTCACAGTTTTAAAGAACTATGTTAAAATCAAAACTGAGAAACTACTGATTTCACGCATTTAAATTCATTTAGAAAAAAAATAATCCAGGCTAGACTACTCAATAACAAGTCTTAGGTCACTAAATGTATAAAATGTGGAAATTCTATGTCACTGTGCCTTTTTTTTTTTTTTTTTTTTTTTTTTTTGAGACGGAGTCTTGCTCCATCGCCCAGGCTGGAGTGGCACTGGTGGGATCTCGGCTCACTGCAAGTTCCATCTCCCTGGTTCACGCCATTCTCCTGCTTCAGCCTCCCGAGTAGCTGGGACTACAGGCACAGAACACCTCGCCCGGCTAATCTTTTGTATTTTTTGTAGAGACGGGGTTTCACCGTGTTAGCCAGGATGGTCTCGATCTCCTGACCTCGTGATCTGCCCGCCTCGGCCTCCAAAAGTGCTGGGATTACAGGCGTGAGCCACCGTGCCCGGCCTCTGTGTCCTAAAATTTTTATTAGATTCATTTAACAACGGTCTTTCACATTCAATTGTTCGATTTCCTATATATTTTTATAATGTTTTAAAAATTGGCTTTATATTTGAGGTGAAATGTTTTTCCTAAGAGCCAGATCGTAAATATTTTAGGCTTTTCAGGCCATTACTGTCTGTCACATATTCATGGTTTTTTCTTACCAACTTTACAAATCCTTTAAAAATGTAAAAACTATTCTAGCACAGTCCCTATAAAAAACAGGCTGCACCCAGATTTGCCCTTGGTCATAGTTTTCCCACCTCTGCTTTACACTATACTATTATCTTTCTGTGACTATGTCAATTATACCAATATTGACATTTCCTTCAAGTATTTGCTCAAACATCACCTCAATGAGATCTTCTCCGAACACACCTACCTGTTCCCTGATATGTGTACATACATTACATATTGTATAATATATAGCATATAACCTAACAGATTTTTACTTATCATCTGATCTTTGTTCTCTATCCCCAATCCTCCATTTAAGTTCCATGAATGCAGATTTTTTTGTGTTTTTCTTCACTGTCAATCTCCTGCACCTAAACAGTGCCAGGCATTATTAGTAGGGTCTCAATAAAAAAATCCACCCTCACACTTATGAAACAAATACTATGGACAAAATATGTATTCTACAACAAATGAAAGATACTCGCCGGGCATGGTGGCTCACGCCTGTAATCCCAGCACTTTGGGAGGCCAAGGTGGGCAGATCACGAGGTCAGGAGATCGAGACCATCCTGGCTAATACGGTGAAACCCCCTCTCTACTAAAAATACAAAAAAAAAATTAGCCAGGTGTGGTGGCAGGCGCCTGTAGTACCAGCTACTCGGGAGGCTGGGGCAGGAGAATGGCGTGAACCTGGGAGGCGGAGATAGCAGTGAGCCAAGATCCCACCACTGCACTCCAGCCTGGGCGAAAGAGCGAGATTCTGTCTCAAAAAAAAAAAAAAAGATATTCAAGGACAAAACACTTTCATTTTAAAATTTTTTCAAGTAGTCATAAAACGTTTCAAAAGGGTAAAAGGTTAAAAATTTTATTTTCCCACAAAATGAGGTTAGCTCCTAGTCTAATTCTCTTGAAATTTACCATTACTTGAGTTATGTTTAATTGCAAATTTGTTTTAATTCCTAAATCCCTCTCCTTTAGTGGAACTAAAACAGGGCAAACTACCTCAAACTCTCCAGACTTATTCTGCCTTCTTTGATCTCACCTGTGTGTTCCCTGCCTGTTCAACTCACTGATCTAGTCTGGCAACTTTGGTTTGGCAAAGCAAGAAGTTGTTTTGCCTCTTCTATGGCTCCATCTCCCAACATTCCATTTTTGTAAACTCTAATACTGTAACCTTTACTAATCCTTACCATTTGATTAAAGCAAAAGGCTAGATACTATTGAACATTATACTCCAAATACATTATGTTCAATGACTAATCACTTAAAAATTTATTATAATGCTGTATGTGGTTTTACAAACACAGTTTTTACCTATAAGGAAAGATACAAGACTTACCTTACTTGTAATCCTGATACATATTTGGCAAGGTATTGAGAAAATAACTTTTGGAATTTTTATAAGCTCCATCACCATTCAGATTATGGCTACTGTTTTCTAAGCTTATATTAAAGCATAAAAACTCATTAATGGGGAAAATATTTTCTACTGCTAGCACTGACAATTTGATACTTTGTCACAATATCTTAACCACAATACTAAATACATTAATAAATATTAACATGGGAATTAAATCATACTAGAGATCACATGAAGACATTCTAAAATCAAACTATAAAAATTGCTAATATAGGAGGAAAGGCTTACAAGAATGTCTTTCAAACTCTTTTATCCAACAAGTTATTCATCGTTTTCTTTCTTCCTACCTTATCCTGTATACTACTTTACGTTTACTTTAAATGAATACAATTTTGCCATTTCTATAGGACAAACAATTTGACCTCTAAAAGAAACTTTAAAATCCAGAAGTCTGTAAAGAATTAAGACTTGAATTTAAGACTTAAGGCCAATTCTTTAGACACAATTCTGTACTTCTAAAAATGCTAAGGTTGTAATTTGGAAAAAACAGCATAATAAAGACTGCTATGGGACCTCAAATTTTAAAAATTGTTTCACTGTTGTGTCCTAAATTATCAATCAGATTAAGGTGGTGGAACTAAAACAGGGCAAACTACCTCAAACAGCCAGCATTTACAAGAACCAAACTGATCTTTTTTGTTCTTACAAAAGTCAGGTAACTTCCAAATTAAGTCACCTTTTACCATAAACCCTGGAGAATAACATGGCCCAACACACCACACGTCCCACTTATCTAGTTCAAGCGAGTAACGTAACGTGAGAAACTGCACTGTGTAATTCCTTTATTTTCTGCATATTAGTGCTTTACCAACACTACAACCATAAACACAATTCCAAGTACTGTACTTTTTAGTTTGGGGAGATCACAGTCTACAGACTCATTTACTTATATTAAACAAGATTAACCTCATTCAAAACTTACTGCAGTTTATAAATTCACATAAATACAGAAACTGATGCAATTAAACAACTTCAGGATCTTATTTTTTCAATTCTTAGATTATAATTTTTTCTGCAGGCTATAATTACCTGCTCCAGTTACCAATGGTTATTGTTCAATTTAACTACATCAATTATAAACCTTTTATATTCTTAAGGAAAATTTTAAGTGAAAATTACAATTTCTTACCAAAAGGTTTAGGGTTTTCCAAATTTCAAATATTTGCTTCCCCCTCCCCCCTTTCCAGTCAAACATTTCAAATAAACTAAAAATAACCACATCTCACCTGCAACATTCAATAATAGCAATCACTTGATGTATAAAAATTTAACTATGCCCCCAGTTATTTTTAAGACACAAAAAAATGGCTGCCTACCAATCTGTCTTCACAAGTTAGAAATACTACATTTAAGATTTAACATGAGGGTTTCAAGTTTCCTCCAGTTTAGGCATTTATACCTTTGTGCTTGTTTTGTTTCTGGATGTTACTATAGCATTGATATTGGATAACCCATATTTATATACCTTAAAATGCAATCATTTAAAACACTAAGAATTACATTTATGGTGGAGCTTTGGGAATTTTAGAAAGCAACCAGTATTCTTAGATGTGTTTATCAGCCTCATTTCTAGAGCTATTTCTACTGAAGTGAAACTGAGAACTTCGTACTTTAGTTGCATCTTGAAATCAAAAATCCCTCTGCACCAACAGGAGCCTACATGAGAATACCCTTTTGCATCTGCTTTAAGTAAAACGTCTGTCAAGAGTTTCACTCTGAATAGTTCATTTTTTTATAGTCTTACACTTCTCATACATCTTTGGTAAAAGCTCCATTACACAATATGGCCAAAGCGTGAAGGACCAATACTGTCCAACTATACCATGATATCCCGCTCAATTTTAGTTTTCAGACACCCTCATAAACAAAACCCACTCCACCTTTTCCTGTATACTGCATTTGCAGTCTACATTTCTGAAATTCCCTATTTAACTCCTTGAGGATCACTAAAATTAATCCTTAAGGTTATATAGGAACCAGATGCTGCTTTACAATTCTGCATCAAGCATTAACATTTGGTTCAAAATATTATCATAGTGGTCGCAATCCAGTTACTGGTCCTAACCAGCTAACCAAGTAATCTTGTTAGGATCTGGATATCACCAGCGAGCACACTGCTTACACATGAAGAAAAATAAGTTTACATTCATTGTCATCTGTAGGTTCTTTCTCTTCATCCTACGTCCCCTTTAATAGTCATCCCTCAAGTCTACACATCATTCATTCATCACGCTTCCTTCCTTAAAGGAGACAGTGTACTATTGAACCAACAGGATATCTTCATCATTTGCATGAGTTAATCCTACAAACAAAATTAAATACCTTTTTTATAAAACATCTTTTCCAGTGTTCTAATTGATGGAGATGTGGATCACTCATCTATAAAAAATGACTTATAGCTTCAGCTTTATCAGTTGCTATAATGTGAAAACAGGAATGTGTATTTTTTTCAACTAGGTAAAAGGTGCATATAATTTGAATTGCTAAATGCTTTATTAATGAACAAAGTAAACCTTTTAGTAATTTTTAAATTACTGGTCTCAGGCGTTTGAAACAAGGTCAAAGTATACATTCCAGTTTTGCCCAAAAGTCACTTAAAATATCTACAAATGTTTAATCTGTGTGTGGTATACACCATTATTGTTCCAATTTCTGGAGTCTATTTTTAAAGTTTAAAAAAGTGGGAAAATAGCAAAGTGACTAACTTTGCAGTGGAAAAAAAAAAGTGTCCTTCATGGGTTACACTTTCATATTTTTATGCAGCGTTAAGTTAGCTACCTTGTGGGGAACTTGGGTTTTATTCCTACTCATGCATGATGTATGTTTCAGAACTTATTTGCTGACATTTCAGATAACCTCTTACATTACCTGTTTAACACACTGAGGTGCAACTGGAACATATTACAATGATATTACTCATTACTTGCCACTGTGGGCTGTTTACTATACTGGTCTTAGATATAAAAGGTCACATTTGAAATTACTAAGTTAGAACTCATAAGGAAGGGGGGAAAGGCCTTAAGTATAAAAGACAAACGGCAGTTTGATTAAGCAATAATTTTCAGTTTACTAGATGAAACAGACTTGCAACATAGTCTGCATGAATGCAAAATAAGCCATCTACAGCAAGTGATAAGGAAACTGGGCAAAAAAGGAAAAAAGCATACATAGGAAAATGATTCTCTCGAAATAAAAAAATCAAACTATTATTACAAAGGACTTTACCAAGAACTGCTGTATTTCCCCCATCCCATCTGCTGGAAGTCAACAAGAGCATCTAGCAACTTTGTGTTCATGTCAAATGTCAGATCAGAGCATCCTAATGCAAAGCCAAAAAAAAAAAAAAAAAAAGGAAAAAGGGAAACAAAAGAGAAAACCCCCAAGCTCCCTCCCCCCAAACTGTAGAACAGTAACTCCAGAGTTCAAATTCAAAAGAAGAGAAAGTGGCAATTGAAAGAGGTGATGGTGGCGATAATCCTATGAATGGGTTTTTGATTTCTCTCCTTCCAGGGGATGGGTGGAGAATGCTCATTAAGATTTGTAGTTAGAGGTTAACCATGTGAGCCCCTCATAGAGTCCGTCCCCTGAGGTGGCACAGGAGGGCTGCACATACCAGTTCCTGTCCCGAATCCGGGTCAGGCCCAGTTTCTCCTGGATCTCGTGGGGTTTCATGGCATCGGGCAGGTCCTGCTTGTTGGCGAAGATGAGGATTATGGCGTCCCTCATCTCCCGGTCATTGATAATGCGGTGCAGCTCCTGGCGAGCCTCATCGATGCGGTCGCGGTCGGCGCAGTCCACTACGAAGATCAGACCTTGGGTCCCAGTGTAGTAATGCCGCCAGAGCGGCCGGATCTTGTCCTGGCCGCCCACATCCCATACGTTGAACTTGACATTTTTGTAAGTCACCGTCTCCACGTTGAAACCCACAGTGGGAATGGTGGTCACCGACTGGCCCAGCTTCAACTTGTACAGGATTGTTGTCTTGCCGGCCGCGTCCAGGCCCAACATGAGGATCCGCATTTCCTTGTTCCCGAAGATTTTGGATAGCACCTTCCCCATCGCGTCGGAGGAGCCGGGGCCGGGGGCATTCAGGTGTCCCGGGTCCCGTCAGCCAACAACGCCGCCGCCGCCGCGAAACCGAAACGAAGCCTCCCGGCCGCGAAGGCGCCTTTGCGGCCTGCGTGGGAGGTGCCTCCTAAGGGCAGAGGCCCAGGACCGCCGCTCACTCGGGCATCACCGACCGCACAACTTGATTCCTCCACTCGCCGCTGCCACCCGGGCCCTGAGTCTGCGCCGGGAGCCGCCGCCCTGCTGAGGCGCGGCCCGGCCCGGAACTGCCCTTCCCCCCGCAGACGCCGCGCGAGCGCCGCCGCGGTTCCCGCTCCTCCGCCTTCCTCTCACCCCGAGGAAGAATGCGACCCTCCGGCCCGCCCGCCGGCCTGCGAGCACTGGGCTCACCACCGACCCAGGACACCCGAGAGGCAGCACGGCTCCGGGGCCCCGTCAGGTCATGGATCCTCGCGGGAACTCGGTACGCTGCCTGCAGAGAAACAGAGAGGGAGAGGGGAGTTACCGCCAGAGTTCCAGAGAGGAGTGAAGACAGAGATGGCCCGCCTTTCCAGCTCGGTGCAGGGGGTTACCTCCAGCCGCCGCCCCGAACGCGGGCTCCCTCCGGCCTCCAACTCCTCCTCCCAGTTCTGCCGCCGCCGCTGCCGGAAAAGGCGCCGAGGAAACCGCCTCACTTCCCCTCCCAACCACGCAGGCGCAGCAGAGGCCGACCGTTCGGACAAGAGCGACCTCTGTAAGGAGAACGGCCCGCGCGCCTAGCGTCATGGGCGCCACGCGCCGGAGGGGCGGGGCTACGGCGTCTCGGAGGGCTCGCAGGTGCGGCTGGCCCAGAGACCTGCAACCTCGGACTCTGACCGGCGCCCACCTGTGGCTCTTCTAGCGTCTTCCCTGTTTTTCTCTTCTGCGCTCTGCTCTCCCCTGCCCACCCGAACCAGGGGACAGATCTACTGGGGGGCTCCACAGGGTGGGGCCCACGGGCAGCCCACTCTCTCCACGAACAGAGCTGCCTCCAGGCCTGTTCCCAGACCTCGGTGCCCGCCAGATGCTCTGCGAGTTCCCTCCGCCCGCCCCAGCCTTCGCGCACCCTCCGCGCACTCTCAACTTCCCAGGGAAGCTGTGTTCGCCTTTTTTTTTTTTTTTTTTTTCCTTTTTCTCATCCCCTTCTTGGCTTTCTTTATCCCTTGAATTTTGTGTGTTTCCTGAAAGACACGTGGGAGGCCAGTGTCTCGTGTGGAATCTGCCAGTCAGTGCAGCGCTTTCGGGGAGTTGAGTTTACTCTGCAGCTCTTTTGACTGAGTCCTGTCTGCCTATAGGTCTCGTCAAGACCAGCCCATGTTTCTTAAAAACTGCAGTATTTATCAAGAGTTCTGTGCCTTGCCGCGTTTTCACCTTTTTAGAATGCGACATCTGTTCATCTTTAAATATCACTTTATTTTATATGGTTAGTAGTAGCTTCTCACCCACCTACCCATTCTTTTCTTTCTTTTTTTTTTTTTTTTGAGACAGTCTCGCTCTGTCGCCCAGTCAGGAGTGCAGTGGCGCGATCTCGGCTCACTGCAAGCTCCGCCTCCCGGGTTCAGGCCATTCTGCCTCAGCCTCCTGAGTAGCCCTCCTGAGTAGCTGGGACTACAGGCGCCCGCCACCACGCCTGGCTAATTTTTTGTATTTTTAGTAGAGACGGGGTTTCACCGTGTTAGCCAGGATGGTCCCGATGTCCTGACCTCTTCATCCGCTCGTCTCTGCCTCCCAAAGTGCTGGGATTACGGGCGTGAGCCACCGCGCCTGGCCTCCCATTCATAAATTTAAGAAGCCTAAACGGTAAAATATAGGATTTAGAATATAGAACGACCGCTTGTATGGCCTGGATCTGGCACTTAACCTTACTAAGTTTATCTCATGTGTAAACTGACCGTGCTAACTCCCCCACGTGAAGCTTAAATAATACAACGTGGAAGACTTTAGGGCACATTTTTGGTTTTTTGGTTTTTGTTTGTTTCTTGAGACAGAGTCTCACTCTGTCGCCCAGGCTGCAGTCCAGTGGCACAATCTCGGCTCACTGCAGCCTTCTCATCCCGGGTTCAAGCAGTTCTCCTGCGTTAGCCCCCGGAGCAGCTGGAATTACGGGCGCCCACCACCAGGCCCGGCTAATTTTTGTATTTGTAGCAGAGACAGGATTTCACCGTGTTGGCCAGGCTGGTGTTGAAGTCCTGACCTCAGGTGATCCACCCACCTTGGCCTCCGAAAGTGCTGGAATTACAGGCGTGAGCCATTGCGCCCTGCCAAGGACACATTTTTATATCAAATGGTTAATGATAAAATTAGACTTAGAGTAAAGTAATGTGCAACCTTCAAATATCAAGAGGAGAAAAACAGGAAATGGGTATCTTTGTTTAAAAAGGAAGATGCTATAAACAGCATATGGTAACATACTATTTTTATTTCACAAATTAAGAAAATTAGATAATGGTAGATAGGGTATATGATAACCTTACAAACGTCATTTCATCCAGAAATAAACTTATTAAATATAATATTCTAACAATTATTTCATTTACTTTCCATGTACCTTAAGATGAAGCACTGTCATAAAACTGAAAAGCTTAGTGAAGGGGTGGCCTGCCCCTCCACACTTGTGGGTGTTTCTTGTTAGGTGGAAACGAAAGACTTGAGAAAAGGAATAAGACACAGAGACAAAGTGTAGAGAAAGAAAAGCGGGGCCTAGGGGACCAGCGCTCAGCTTACAGAGGACCCACGCCGGCACCGGCCTCTGAGTTCCCTTAGTATTTATTGAGAATTATCTTAGTCATTAAAAGGATAAGGGAGTGGCTGGACAATAGGATTATTGTAGGGAGGAAATCGGCAGTAAGACATATGAAAAAAATCCTTGTAATATTAATAAGTTTAAAGGAAAATGCTGTGCCTTGAGATGTATATGCGACATCTCCATAAACCTTTTAGCAGTATTGCTCCAGCAAGTCCCACCTTATTCTTAAAGGCGGTTTCTCCTCACTCAGTAAACAAGGCACACAATGGGTATTACCCGGAGATGTTCCATTGCTCAGGGAGGGACAGGAGACAAATGTTTTTCTCTTTCTTGAGATTTAAGAGAATGGTGATGACTTTTAACCACAAGCAGCGTTTAGGCACTTGTTTAACAAAGCACATTCTGCACAGCCCAAAATCCTTTTTTTTTTTTTTTTTTGAGACGGAGTCTCACTCTGTCGCAGGGGCTGGAGTGCAGTGGCCGGATCTCAGCTCACTGCAAGCTCCGCCTCCCGGGTTCACGCCATTCTCCTGCCTCAGCCTCCCGAGTAGCTGGGACTACAGGCGCCCGCCACCTCGCCCGGCTAGTTTTTTTGTATTTTTTAGTAGAGACGGGGTTTCACAGTGTTCGCCAGGATGGTCTCGATCTCCTGACCTCGTGATCCGCCCGTCTCGGCCTCCCAAAGTGCTGGGATTACAGGCTTGAGCCACCGCGCCCGGCCCCAAAATCCTTTTAACCTTAAATCACCTTTGCACATGTCTCTTGCAAGGACAAAGTTGAAGGTAAGGTCACAGATTAACAGCATCTCAAATACAGAACTAAATGGAGTCTTGTATGTCTACTTCCTTCTATATAGACATGTTAACAAGCTGATCTCTCGTTCTTTTCCCCACACATAGGAGTCTAAAGATTGGGGTTCAAGTGTCACCCCCAACCCCACCTCTCTTTTTATTTTTGGGACAGGGTCTCGCTCTGTCACCAAGGCTGCAGTGCAGTGGTGCAATGTCAGCCCACTGCAGCTTCAGCCTCCTAGGCTCAAGAGATTCTCCCACCTCAGCCTCCCGAGTATCTAGGACTAAAGGCGTGCACCATCACACCTGACTAATTTCTCTATTTTTTGTAGAAACAGGTTTTGCCACTTTGGCCAGGCTAGTCTCAAACTTCTGACTCTTAAGTGATCTGCCCACCTCGGTCTCCCAAAGTGCTAGGATTACAGGCATGAGCCACCACACCAAGCCCTTTTTTAATTTTAATTTTTATCCAGGCACCTGGGTTATGTTTTTGTGTTTTGGATTTTTGTTTTTTTGTTTTTGTTTTGTTTTTGAGAGGGAGTCTTGATGTATTGCCCAGGTTGGAGTGCAGTGGCTCAGTCTCGGTCTCAGCTCACTGCAACCTCCACCTCCCCGTTCAAGCAATTCTCCTGCCTGAGCCTCCCAAGTAGCTGGGACCACAGACATACGCCACCACGCCTGGCCAATTTTTGTATTTTTAATGGAGACGGGGTTTCACCGTATTGGACTGGCTGGTCTCAAACTCTTAACCTCAAGCCTCAAGTGATCCGCAGGCCTCGGCCTCCCACAGCACTGGGATTAGAAGTGTGAGCCACCAGGCCTGGCCTGGGTTATGTTTTAAATTTTAAACAGATGAATGCTCCAACAGCTAAGTATAGAAAAACCTCTACTTTTTGACTCAAAGCCTGTAAATGAAGAGATTTCTGGAATTTACATGCAAACCAGCCTTCCCTAGAGAATGCCATTTCATAATTTTTAATCTCTTCAACAACCACATATGTTTATGATATTCCTGACTAAAATAGTATAAATAAAATGCCATAATTTTTATTCATTTATTTATCATTATTTTTTGTAGACACAGGACCTCACTATAACCCAGGCTGGTCTCAAACTGCTAGACTCAAGCAATCCTGCTTCAGTCTCTGAAAGTGCTGGAATTACAGGCCTAAGCCACTGCACCCAGCCAATACTATATCTCATAAGAAATATGCTTACTTGTAAAAAATGGCTTAGACCTTGTTTTTTTGTTGTTGTTGTTTTTCTTTCAGATGGAGTCTTGCTTGATCGCCCAGGCTGGAGTTGAGTGGCATAATCTCGACCCACCGCAACCTCCGTCTCCTGGGTTCAAGTGATTCTCCTGCCTCAGCCTCCTGAGCTGCTGGGACTATGGGCATGTGCTACCACGCCCAGGTAATTTTTGTATTTTTAGTAGAGACGGGGTTTCACCATACTGGCCGTGCTGGTCTCGAACTCCTGACCTCGTGATCCACCCACCTTGGCCTCCCAAAGTGCTGGGATCACAGGCGTGAGCCACTGCGCCCGGCCCTGTGCTTTTAAATTGAAATTAATGTATTCTGTAACAATAGTACCACACACTGTTTACCCTAATTTCTGAATTCTTATAGCTCTTAAAAATCACTCATTCCATAAGACCCTGTCATGTATTTCTTTTTATCTCATCAAGTACCAAGGATGACTCTGACCACATGACAAAGGTGGTCTGACCATGTCCTTGTTTGATGATGACTTTATCCCATTTATCATTTCAAACCTTTAGGCAGAGTTACCCAGAATTGAACAGTATTTTAAAGAAGGAATAAATCCTGGGAAATCTATTAGCAGTAGCTATAAAGTATAAATAAAAAGTTATAAGAAAGTGTATCTTTAGAAAAATTGCTAATCCTGGCAGGAATAGTGATTCATGTCTGTAATCCCAGCTATGCCAGAGGCTGAGGCAGGAGTATCCCTTGAGGCCAATAGTTCAAGGTCAGCCTGGGCAACATAGTGAGACCCAATCTCTACCAAAAAGAAATTTTTAATTAGGTCTCAAAAATAAATACAAAAATATAAATAAATAAATAAAAACAGAGCCGGGTGTGGTGGCTCACGCCTGTAATCCTAACACTTTGGGAGGCTGAGGCGGGCAGATCACGAGGTCAGGAGATTGAGACCATCCTGGCTAACATGGTGAAACCCCATCTCTACTAAAAAATACAAAAAACTAGCCAGGCGAGGTGGCGGGCACCTGTAGTCCCAGCTACTCTGGAGGCTGAGGCAGGAGAATGGTGTGAACCCAGAAGGTGGAGCTTGCAGTGAGCCAAGATCGCGCCACTGCACCCCAGCCTGGGCAACAGAGCCAGACTCTGTCTCAAAAAAATAAAAATAAAAATAAAAATAAAAACAGAGAGGCTAAGTCATTCTGACTTCTTAATTGACTGAGTACTCCAAACCTTGTAATTAGTAAAAGTGCATGTAGTGTTTACAGTAACAGTGGTTGGGCCCTGTGCTGTCAGTTACTTAGTTGTAATGTTAATTTTATTTATTTATTTTTGAGACAGGGTCTCACTCTGTCACCTAGGCTGGAGCGCAGTGGCACAATCACCGCTTACTGCAGCCTCAACCTCCAGGACCCAAGGGATACTCCCACCTCAGCCTCCCAAGTAGCTGGGACTACAGGTGTGAGGCATTATGCCCGGTTAATTTTTTGTATGTGTGTGGTGACAGTGTCTCCCTTTGTCACCCAGGCTGGTCTCGAACTGCTAGCCTCATTCGATCCTTCCATCTTTACCTTCCAGAATGCTGGGATTACAAGTGTAAGCCACTGTGCTCAGCCAGTTGTGATTTTATTATACAATAACATAGTATATAGCGATGTCTTAGTATAAATGTTATGATATTCAGGAAGAAACTTAAGGGACACCAAAGATCTGAGGGCTAAAATCCTTATCTTCTCTTCATAATGATTCCAGCTTAAAATGTTCTAATCTATAGGTTTTGTCATTGGTTTCTGTTTTTGCTTGTTTTCCCCTATAGATACATGAAGGAAAAGGCATATAAGCAAAACACTGACTAATTGGTGAATGGATCACAATGGTACTAAACACATTAACTAATCTAAGCCATCACGCAATATTAGCTGTCTACATTACTTTTTGCTTCTAGCACAATGTTTTGCACTGTATCTGCCTTACTTCCTAACTTGCTGTTTAGAGGTTCCGCCTCTCAAGGGACTCCTTCAGATAGCTAGCTTGATGGCAAAAGCAAGGTGGAAGAACTTTCCATGTTACAGAACCCAAAGAAAAGAATCTTCCAAATCTGAAGAAAAAGTTGGTAAGCTAGCAAATTTACAACTGTTTGTATATTAGAAACTAAATAAATAAAATAACTTTAGGCCAGTCTCAGTGGCTCATGCCTGTAATCCTAGCACTTGGGGAGGCTGAGCCTGGCAGATCACTTGAGGTCCAGGAGATCGTAGACCAGGCTGGCCAACATGGTAAAACCCTGTCTCTACTAAAAATACAAAAATTAGCTGGGCGTGATGGCGGGTGCCTGTAATCTCAGCTGCTCGGGAAGTTGAGGCAAGACAATTGCTTGAACCCAGGAGGTGGAGGTTGCAGTGAGCCATGATCGTGCCATTGCACTCCAGCCTGGACAGCAGAGCAAGACTCCATCCGAAAAAATAATAAGAGGCCGGGTGTGGTGGCTCACTCCTCTCATCCCAGCACTTTGGGAGGCCAAGGTAGGTGGATCACCTGAGATTGGGAGTTTGAGACCATCCTGACCAACATAGAGGAACCCCATCTCTACTAAAAATACAAAATTAGCTGGGTGTGGTGGCACATGCCTGTAATCCCAGCTACTCGGGAGGCTGAGGCAGGAGAATCAATGGAACCCAGGAGGCGGAGGTTGCAGTGAGCCAAGATTGTGCCACTGCACTCCACCCTGGGCAACAAGAGTGCAACTCCGTCTGAAAAATAATAATAACTTTAGATGCTACATAGTGCTGTTTCAAAGAGAGAGAATAAATGAATTAATAAAAAATGAATGGGCCGGGCGCAGTGGCTCAAGCCTGTAATCCCAGCACTTTGGGAGGCCAAGACGGGCGGATCACGAGGTCAGGAGATCGAGACCATCCTAGCTAACATGGTGAAACCCCGTCTCTACTAAAAAATACAAAAAACTAGCCAGGCAAGGTGGCTGGCGCCTGTAGTCCCAGCTACTCGGGAGGCTGAGGCAGGAGAATGGCATGAACCCGGGAGGCGGAGCTTGCCGTGAGCTGAGATCTGGCCACTGCACTCCAGCCTGGGCGACAGAGCGAGACTCCGTCTCAAAAAAAAAAAAAAAAAAAGAATGGGGAAGAGAAAGAAACAAGAAGAAAAGGAAGGAAAAGAAGAGAGTTGTATTGAAAAGTAGAGCTTAGAGCTTGGCAGTGTTGTAAACGGTATCTTAATCCAAAACCCAGATTTAGGTTGGGAAGGTAAAATTCCTTAGAAAATTATAACCAGGTAGGTTCATGTGAAATTTCCTGCTCCATATCCTCTTTTTAAATTTTACTTTATAAACACACATAGTATATATATCAAGAACAAACAATGGAGCAGCTTCTATGCTGTTCAGAACCTTTGAACCATCAGCATTTAATTGTCTGTAGTAGCTCCTACTTTAAGATACAGTTTTGAGCACAATGACCAAGATTTATGAGTGTGGAAATGGTTGTAAAATCCTAGGTAAATGTTACAACAGTTTTACAAGGACTAAGCCGGACACAATTTATGAGTTTGTTTCCATTTCAAGTAAGAAAGATTTATCTTCCAGTAGAGTTAGAAAGAGACTCTGTCTCAAAAATAAAATTGATTAGATGTCCACAAATAATAGTCAAATAGCATAACCTGCTGAGTTAAAGACTGGCTTCAGGCCAGGTGTGGTGGCTCACACTTGTAATCCCAGCACTTTGGGAGGCTGCGGCAGGTGGATCATCTGAGGTCAGGAGTTCCAGACCAGCCTGGCCAACATGGTGAAACCCCATCTCTCCTAAAAATACAAAAATTAGCTGGGTGTGGTGGTGCATGCCTGTAATCCCAGCTTCACAGGAGGCTGAGGCAGGAGAATCGCTTGAACCCAGGAGGCGGAGTTTGCAGTGAGCTGAAATCACGCCGTTGCACCTCAGTCCAGCTTGGGTGACAGAGTGAGACTCCATCTCGAAAAGAAAAAAAATAAGACTGGCTTCAGAGGTAACATTACAGTTTCTTAAACGAGGGTCATTGGGGCTATGCCCCTCTCTGGTGAATTAGGGCAAGAGTTCCCCTGCTGTCACACTATGGGATAAAGGTCAGCTACCCTGTGTGCTGACATTCCAAATTAACTGAATTAATGCCAGAAAAGGAAAGTTCTAGAGCCTTTGAAGCAGTTTCATTTCCAAATGTAAAAATGGGTCTTTCTGCTGCTTATTACATATTTTTAGCATTACAGGAAAAACAAATCATGAATTCAATGTACTTACATAGTTATGTTAGAAGGTTGACCTGGAACATCGTAACAATTTTGATGTGGATAAATCTTCAACAGTGTATCAAAGATTCTAGGAGTAGTGGGAGTTATTCAATGTGTTTAACACTCTTAGGATGTCTTTAGAAACTGCGGCCCCCATCCACAGGAATACAGGAGTAGACTCCTAGCAGTCCTGGATTTTCTGTTGGATTCCTCAGCATGTACATCTCTGGCCATACCAACTGGACCACAGGTAGACTCATTATCCTAATTGGCTAATTGGATTTTTTTTTTTTTTAGACAGGGTCTTACTCTGTTGCCCAGGCTGGAGTGCAATGGCACAATCTCGGCTCGCTGCAGCCTACACCTCCTGGGTTCGAGCGATTCTCATGCCTCAACCTCCCAAGTAGCTGGGATTACAGGCACATGCCACCACGCCTGGCTAATTTTTGTAATTTTAGTAGAGATGGGGTTTCACCATGTTGGCCAGGATGGTCTCGAACTCCTGGCCTCCAATGATCCACTTGCATTGGCCTCCCAAAGTGCTGGGATTACAGGTGTGAACCACCATGCCCAGCCTGGATTTTTATTCCTAAGAATTTAGAATCAGATCTGAAGAAATACTGTACCAGTCCTTCTTTTCCTAATGGATGCATCTTACTAACTAGAGACTGTGTCACAGCCATATTCCTGTTTTGAGTACTGGGAGGCAGACAGAGGTTAGTTTTCAGGGAGAAAGAAAGAAGCAGATGTGTGGAGAAAGCAGAGATGAAGCAGAGACTATTCCTGATGCTCCAAGCCCTTACTAGGGTCTGTCTGCATACCAATCACTGAGTTTCATGAAACACCCCAGTTTTGGGGGGTTTTGTGTTTTGTTTTGTTTTTTGAGACAGTCTCACTTTGTGGCCCAATTGGAGTGCAGTGCAGCGATCTCCGCTCCACTGCAACCTCCACCTCCCGTGTTACAAGCGATTCTTGTGGTTCAAGTGATTCTCATGCCTCAGCCTCCCGAGTAGGTGGGACTACAGACGCGTGCCAACACGCCCGGGTAATTTTTGTGTTTTCAGTAGAGATGGGTTTTTGTCGTGTTGGCCAGGTTAGTCTCGAATTCCTGCCTTCAAGCGATCCATCCACCTCTGCCTCCCAAAGTACTGGGATTACGGGCATGGGCCACTGAGCCAGCCACATTACTTTTCTTTTTGCTAAAGCAAGCTCTAATTGGCTTCTGTTACATATAACCAAAGGCAATCATTTTACAAAACATGTCAAGAAAAAGTAATGTGCAAGCAAAACAAAATTTTAAAGTAAATGCATCAAACATAGATGTTAATGCTTCAAGAGAATTATATGTATATGACCACCATTAGAATTAAAGGGGTAGGGTGGGCTCTTGATAAATCTAATTCAGTTTATAAAGAGCACTGAAGTCCTGGATTGTTTGTTTGTTTGTTTGTTTTTGAGACAGTGTCTGGCTCTGTCAACCCAGCTGTAGTGCAGTGGCACAATCAGCTCACTGCAGCCTCTGCCTCTCAGGCTCAAAGGCTCAAGAGATCCTCCCACCTCAGCCGCCCAAGTAGCTTGGACTACAGAAGTGAGCTGCCACATCTGGCTAATCTTTGTGTTTTTTGCAGAGATGGGGTTTCACCATATTGCCTAGTCTGGTCTGGAACTCCTGAGCTCAAGCAATCCACCCACCTTGGCCTCCCAAATTGCTAGGATTACAGGGGGATTACAGGTGTGAGCCACCACGCCCAGCCTGACTTGGCCTTTTGAACTATGCTTGAATTGCTTTATAAAGCTCTTAGAATAACTTAATGTATTCCTCATACTATAACAATAGTTGTCTTAATGTGGGAATAGAAAAAAAAAAAATCACAGAGTCACTGGAGTTTTTCAGCCAGTATCATTCGCCCTAAACAAAAGGTAAGCATAAAATTAATACAATAGAATTCACTTCCAGGGAGATAGAGTAGGCATACTTTTACCAATTCTTTTTCTAAGTACAACTAAAAACCTGAGGCATTACAAAGAAAAGAAGCATAAGAAGACTATGCCAGCTGGAGAGAAGGAGGCAGGCTGGTTAGCGACCTGGAGACCCAAGGAATGACTTAGTGGTAAGTTTCTCGCTGCTCTTTTGTCCTCATCTCTTCCAAACCTGGAACTTAAGAAGCTGAAACCTTGAAATACGAAAGAAGCTCCAAGAAAAGCCTTCTCTCTTTAGCCAAATGATGAGGAAAGGGGCAGGAAGACAGACAGCCAAAGGACCAGAAGACGGCCTAGAAAGGCAGAAAACTTTTAGAAAATAACCATGTCAGCCAAACACCAAAGAAAAATCTGTGGCCCCACTTCCACCAATGGTAATAAAGGCCAGGTGGAGAGCTATCAACCTAAAGAGAAAAAACGGAGGCAATCTTAAGTAGAGCGTTTACTTGGGTCAAGTTTGAGAACTGCAAACCAGGAGTATAGATCCAAGTTGCCCTGAATATACTCCGATTAGCAGTCATTACAAGTGTGTTTCTTTTTCTTTCTTTCTTTCTTTTTTTTTTTTTTTTTTTTTTTGAGACGGATCTTGCTCTGTCGCAGGGGCTGGAGTGCAGTGGCGGATCTCAGCTCACTGCAAGCTCCGCCTCCCGGTTCACGCCATTCTCCTGCCTCAGCCTCCCGAGTAGCTGGGACTACAGGCGCCCACCACCTCGCCCGGCTAGTTTTTTGTATTTTTAGTAGAGACGGGGTTCACAGTGTTCGCCAGGATGGTCTCGATCTCCTGACCTCGTGATCCGCCCGTCTCGGCCTCCCAAAGTGCTGGGATTACAGGCTGAGCCACCGCGCCCGGCCTTTTTTTTTTTTGAGACAGAGTCTCACTCTGTCACTCAGGCTGGAGTGCAGTGGCTCCATCTCGGCTCACTGCAACCTCTGCCTCCTGCCTTAGCCTCCCAAGTAGCTGAGACTACAGGCATGTGCCACCATACCCAGCTACTTTTTTTTGTATTTTTAGTAGAGTTGGGGTTTCACTATGTTGGCCAGGCTGGTCTCGGACTCCTGACCTCAAGTAATCCACCTACCTTGGCCTGCCAAAGTGCTGGGATTACAGTCATAAACTACTGTGCCTGGCCACAAGTGTGTTTCTAAAGGAAATAAAAGAGGCAGTTCCTAGATTGTTTACCAAGATTTACATTAAAATAACTTAAGCTATTGGTTGGCTATACATTGTTCTTTGTATCACAAGTTCCAGGAACATGAAGACAATGGGTGAGACAGCTAATTAGGAACAAAATGCTAGTCAGGAACAATTGCCACCAGCCAAGAGTGGTGGCTCGCTTGAACTCAGGAGTTTGAGACTTGGGCAACATGGTGAAACCCTGTCTCTACAAAATACAAAAATTAGCTGGGTGTGGTGGCGCATGCCTGTAGTCCCAGCTACTCAGGAGACTAAAGTGGGAGGATTGCTTGAGCCCAGGAAGTTGAGGCTGCAGTGAACAGAGATTGTGCCACTGCTCTCCAGCCTGAGAGAGACTCAAAAAAAAAAAAATGGCCCCCAGACATGGGTGGGGAGGTGCCTGAAGGCCCAAACTCAAGTCTCTGGGCCTGATAAGTTTTACATACCTCACAGAGCTCAGACTGTTCAGAGCTGTCTTTCTTTTCGTAGAGCCTAGGCATCTGCACTTGCCAGGCTCTTAATAAGGTGCCGCAGTCTCTTGTCCCCTCACCAAGTTGAGTAGGGAACAGGGTTGTCCATCCCCACCAGATGATAATGAGCCCCACCCAAATTCTTGGTGTCAATGGAGACCACTTGGGGAACCTGGATGGCTACCTTCCTTTGGCAGTAGGAGGCATTGAACCCCGCCCTGCTGGGGTGGATCAGAGGAGGCCTACTGGAAAGTCAGGATTTTCACTATAAGGAGTCCAGTTCCCTCTCCCACCACTACTTCCTTCTGATATTGTGATATATTAATGAGAGATCTATATTTGATTTTTAGTCCCAGTTTCTTGCACAAAACTTTTTTTTTTTTTTTTGAGACAGAATCTTGCTCTGTTGCCAGGCAGGAGTGCAGTGGCATAATCTCGGCTCACTGCAACCTCTGCCTCCTGGGTTCAAGCGATTCCACTGCCTCAGCCTCCCAACTAGCTGGGACTACAGGCATGCACCACCACGCCCAGCTAATTTTTTGTATTTTAGTAGAGATGGGGTTTCACCATGTTGGCCAGGATGGTCTTGATCTCCTGACCTTGTGATCTGCCTGCCTCAGCCTCCCAAAGTGCTGGGATTAAAGGCGTGAGCCACCGCGCCAGGCCACAAAACTTCTGAGACCCTTGAAATTTCCTGACTGATAGATGTGAGGGGAACATCTTTTGTTACTCATCACGTTAACTAAAAATGAAATCCTAAGCCCTGCAACTGACTGAATGAACCACCTCTTGGCCAAGAGGACCCTAAAGAAACTGTAAAAACTGAGTTCCTGGCTATAATAAGATGGGAGGTCATACATGCCTCTTTGTACCCCCTCCCTGTTGCAGTTTAGACACAACTGACCAGCATTAATGTTAAAATAGAGATCATAAGATTGACAGAACAGGTTGGGCACGGAGGCTCATGTCTGTAATCCCAACACTTTGAGAGCCAGAGGCAAAGGATTGCTTGAGCTCAGGAGTTAGTTAAGAGATCAGCCTGTGTAACCGCCCAATGGATTCACCTTGCCCACTGTTTAGACAGAGCCAATTTATCAAGACAGGGGAATGGCAATAGAGAAAGAGTTATTCATGCAGAGCCAGCTGTGCTGGAGACCAGAGTTTTATTGTTATTCAAATCAGTCTCCTGGAGCATTCAAGGATCAGAGTAGGATTTTTGTTGTTGTTTTTCTTTTTCTTTTTTTTTTTTTTTTTTTTTGAGAGGTAGTCTCACTCTGTTGCCCAGGCTGGAGTGCAGTGGTGCGATCTCACTGCAACCTCCTCCTCCCAGCAAGGGAGGCAAGCGATTCTTCTGCTTCAGCCTCTCGAGTAACTGGGATTACAGGTGCGCCATCAGGCCGGACTAATTTTTGTATTTTTAGTAGAGATGGGGTTTTGCCATGTTGGTCAGGCTGGTCTCAAACTCCTGACCTCAAGTGATCCGCCCAACTCTGCCTCCCAAAGTGCTGGGATTACAGGCGTGAGCCACTGCACTGAGCCCAGGATCGGAGTTTTTAAGGACAATTTGGTGGGTGAGGGGTAGCCAGTGAGTCACGAGTGCTGATTGGTCAGGTAGGAGATGAAATGAAGGGAGTTGAAGCTTTCCTCTTGCACTGAGTCAGTTCCTGGGTGGGGGCAACAAGATCACATGAGCCAGTTTATCAGTCTGGGTGGTGCCAGTTGATCCATCAAGTTCAGAGTCTGCAAAATATCTCAAGCACTGCTCTGCGTCTTTACAATGGTGATGTTAGCTCCAGGAGCAATTTGGGAAGGGTCAGAATCTTGTCGCCTCCAGCTGCATGACTCCTAAACCATAATTTCTAATATTTTGGCTAGTTCATTAGTCCCACAAAGGCAGCCTAGTCTCCAGGCAAGAAGGGGGTTTGTTTTGGGAAAGGGCTGTTATCATCTTTGTTTTAAACCATAAACTAAAAACTAAGTTCCTCCCAAAGTTACTTTGGCCTACGCCCAGGAATGAACAAGGACAGATTGGAGATTAGAAGCAAGTTGGAGTTGGTTAGGTTCAGATCTCTTTCACTGTGTCAGTTCCAATTTTGCAATGGCGGTTTCACCTGAACACCGTAGGGAGACCACCCTCCCACCCTCCCCATCTACAAAAGTAAAATAAAATAAAGTTAGCTGGTTATGGTGGTGCACACCTGTGGTACCAGCTACTTGGAAGGGTGAGGATTGCTTGAGCCTGGAGTTCGAGGCTGCAGTGAGCTGTGATTGTGCCCTGGCACTCCAGCTTGGGTGACAGAGCAAGACGCTGTCTCAAAAAGACTGACAGAAGGACGCAGTAGCTCACGGCTGTAATCCCAACAGTTTGGGACGCCGAGGCGGGCAGATCACCTGAGGTCAGGAGTTCAAGACCAGCCTGACCAACATGGAGAAACCCCGTCTCTACTAAAAATACAAAATTAGCTGGGCGTGGTGGCACATGCCTGTAATCCCAGCTACACAGGAGGCTGAGGCAGGAGTATCACTTGAACCCGGGAGGCAGAGGTTGCGATGAGCTGAGATCACGCCATTGCACTCCAGCCTAGGCAAAAGAGCGAAACTCCATCTCAAAAACAAAAAAGACTGATAGAATGGATTATCTTTATGGTAATAAGATACAAATTATAAACAGGACCTAAGGCCATGCCAGGCAAGCATTAAGCCATGCACTCCTACACTTAAAGAAAAACCTATGTCCTAGCCACCACAAGGTTTGTCTTTTTCTCTAGCAGCTAAATAAGCACTGGCCTTGAGATAAACAATGTTGAAGCGGTTGCAGTTTAGAACCGCCAGATGCTGACCAACTGACTCTTTGTTCCATAAGCCATAACTACAGCTCTGATTGGACAAGAGACTGATTTCAGTAACTTTCTCCTGATAAGAAGACCACTGACCAAGGACTGGGTCTGGCCAGTTCACGGAGACTGCGCACTTAAAAGTCCTTTTGTGTCCTGAAAAGACCTTTGATGAATAGGGCCTAACCGTAATACATTTAAATGTTAAGTCTCCACCCCAAGGTGAACATAGTTCATGTGTAACATCCATGTTTATTCAACATGCATGCACCAGGACCACCTTCATGAATATTCATAGCTCCTCCTCTAGCCTGTTAAATATGTATGTTTAGCCAACTACTTCAGTATAAAGCTCCTACCCCAGCCCCACCTCCTTTGAAATGCCTGTTTCCAGGTCTCTACTGGAGGCTGCGCTTCCCAGCCTCCAGGATAGCCACCTTGCAGGCTATAACGCTTTACAAGAAATAAAGTCTCCATTTCTAAATTTATAGATCTTGTGATTTTTTTTTTTTTTTTTTTTTTTTTTTGAGACGGAGTCTGCTCTGTCGCCAGGCTGGAGTGCAGTGGCCGGATCTCAGCTCACTGCAAGCTCTGCCTCCCGGGTTTAGGCCATTCTCTCGCCTCAGCCTCCCGAGGAGCTGGGACTACAGGCGCCTGCCATCTCGCCCGCTAATTTTTTGTATTTTTTTTTTTTTAGTAGAGACGGGGTTTCACCGTGTTAGCCAGGATGGTCTCGATCTCCTGACCTCGTGATCCGCCCGTCTCGGCCTCCCAAAGTGCTGGGATTACAGGCTTGAGCCACCGCGCCCGGCCGTGATTTTTTTTTAAGTTAACAGTAATAACCCCATTTAACCATTCCTGAATTTATGCTAATGAGGTGACTCTTAGAGGATGGGGGTTATTTGCCAGAGGAACCAACCCTGGATGGAATGTTCAGTCCCACACCTTGAACTCCAGGGAAGGGAGAGGATCTGGGGATTCAGCTAGTCACCAATGGCTACTGATTTAATTAATCATGCCTACATAATAGAACCTCCATAAAATCCCTAGCCAACAAGGTTTGGAGAGGTTCTGGGTTGGTGAACACACTGAGGTGCTAGAAGGGTGGCACCTCTAGCAAGGGCATGGAACCCTCACACAACCCACCCATCCCTATACCTTGCCCAATGCATCTCTTTCTTTGTTTTTTTTTGTTTTTGTTTTGTTTTTGTTTTTGTTTTTGTTTTGAGACAGTCTCACCGTGTTGCCCAGGCTGGTCTCAAACTCCTGGACTCAAGCAATCCACCCACCTCCACTTCTCAAAGTATTGGGATTACAAACATGAGCCACTGTGCCTGGCCCCAATTCATCTCTTTCATTTTGCTATTCCTGAATTGTATTCTTTATAATAAACCAGTAATTGCCAGTAAAGTGCTTTCCTGAGTTCCTCGAGCCATCCAGCAAATTATCAAACCCCAGGAGGGAGTCATGGGAGCCCCTGATTTATAGCCAGTGGGTCAGAAGTACAAGTCACAACTTGGAATTTGAGACTGACTTCTGAACTGGGATAGTCTTGTTAGACTGAACCCTTAACCTGTGTGGTCTGTGCTAATTCTGGGTAGTTATTGTCATAATTGTAGTACACCCGACTGGGATCTAGAGAGCTGGAGAATTGCTTACTGTGAGGGAAAACTCCACACATTTGGTGTCAGAAGCGTCATGAGTGTACAGGAAAACAGTTTTTTTTTTCTTCTTCTTCTTCTTTTCTTTTTTTTGAGACAGAGTTTTACTGTTTTGCCTAGGCTGGAGTGAAGTGGTGCTACCTAGGCCTACTGCAACCTCTACCGCCCCACCCTGGGTTCAAGCGATTCTCCTGCCTCACCCTCCCGAGTAGCTGGGATTATAGGTGACTGCCACCATGCCCGGCTAATTTTTTGTATTTTTAGTAGAGACAGAGGTTTCTCCACGTTGGCCAGGCTGGTCTCAAACTCCCGACCTCACGTGATCCACCCACCTCGGCCTCCCAAAGTGCTAGTATTACAGGCGTGAGCCACCGCAGCCCGCTGGAAAACAGGTTTTTTTCTCTTACTCCCTCACCCCCAATACCAGCCTCCCTTGTGGTATAGAGTCAGTGAAAACCCTGTGGGGAGCAGTAATGTACTCCTACGCTTTCCAGTCAGGGAGATATCACTGGAGGCCTAGTGGGGAGCCAGTATTCCCACCCTCACCTTGTAGTCACAAGGAGGCACTCCTAGGTTGTCAACAGAGGTCAAATGAGGAACCTAGACATCTGCCCCCATCTGGCAGTAACAAAGTAGTGCTCCTCTTTCCTTGCTGGGGAGGTGTTAGAGGAGGCCAGCTAAAACAGAAGTTTAAATAAGATTCAGACAGGTGCAGAGGCCAGGTGGGGTGGGTCACACCTGTAATCACAGCACTTTGGGAGGCTGAGGCAGTGCAGATCACCTGAGGTCAGGAGTTCAAGACCAGCCTGGCCAACATAGTGAAACCCCGTCTCTACAAAAAATACAAAAAATTAGCTGGGCATGGTGGTGTGCACCTGTAGTCCCAGCTACTCTGGAGGCTGAGGCGTGAGAATCTCATGAACCCAGGAGGCAGAGGTTGCAGTGAGCCAAGATCATGCCACTGCAGTCCAGCCTGGGCAACAGAGTGAGACTCTGTCTCCAAAAAAAAAAAAAGAAAAAGAAAAAGAAAAAAGTCGGGTATGGTGGTACAAGTTTGTGATCCCAGCTATTTGGGAGGCTGAGGCATGAGGATCGCTTGACCCCAGGAGACAGAGGTTAAAGTGAGCCGAGATGGTGACACAGTGAGACTCCATCTCAATAAATAAATAAATAAGATTCATTGCTTAACGATGGGAAATCTTCATTAAAAATTAAAATTAGGCTGGGCGCAGGGGCTCACCCCTATCATCCCAGCAATTTGGGAGGCCAAGTCGGGTGGATCACTTGAGGTCAGGTGGTCGAGACCAGCGTGGCCAAGATGGTGAAACCCCATCTCTACTAAAAATATAAAAATTAGCTGGGCATAGTGGCACGCACCTGTAATCCCAGCTACTTGGGAGGCTGAGGCAGGATAATAGCTTGAACCTAGGAGGCAGAGGTTGTAGTGAGCCGAGATCCTGCCACTGCACTCCAGCCTGGGTAACAGAGGGAGACTCCATCTCAAAATAAGTAAATAAACAAATAATTAAATTAAATTAAAAATAAGATCCAGAGTCTTATAACATAATACTGAAAATATTCAGGTCACCACCAAAAATCACTCACCATAACAATATCTCAGATTGAATGAAAAAAAGACAATAAATGTCAACATCAAGATGAAAAAGATGTTCAAATAATAAGACAAAGTTTTTACTGCAGCCAGCATAAAAATGGTTTAATTAGCAATTATGAACACACTTGAAACAATTAAAAAAATAGTCTCAGCAAATAAATAGAAAGTCTCAGCAGAGATATAGAAGATATAAAGAAGGGCTGTGCACAGTGACTCACACCTGTAATCCCAGCACTTTGGGAGGCCGAGGCAGGAGGATCATTTGAGGGAAGAAATTTGAGACCAGCCTGGACAACATAGTGAGACCTCATCTCCACAATTTAAAAAAAGAAAATTTTTAATTCTTCTTGAAACAGAGTCTTACTCTGTTGCCCAGGCTGGAGTGTAGTGGCATAATCTTGGCTCACTGCAGCCTCCACCTCCTGGGTTCAAGCGATTCTCCTGCTTTAGCCTCCTGAGTAACTGGGATTACAGGCATGCACCACCAGACCTGACTAATTTTTGTATTTTTAGTAGAGATGGGGTTTCATCATGTTGGCCAGCTGGTCTTGAACTCCCGACCTCAGGTGATCTACCCATCTTGGCCTCCCAAAGTCCTGGGATTACAGGCGTGAGCCACTGCACCTGGCTCCATCTCTACGATTTTTTAAAAAATAGCTAAAAGAAGTTGGAATTTCTCGAAACAGAAAGGAAAGGATTTTTTTTTTTTTTAAAGGAATGTTGGTACTTCAGGAAGCAAGAACATGGTAAGCAAAAATATGGGCAAATGCAATCGATTTTTCTTCTCCTCTTGAGTTTTCTAAATTATGTTTGATGATTGAAGCAAAAGTTATAACTCTCCGACATAGTTCTAAATGTATGTAGAGGGCATAGTACAGATAATTATTGCTCAAGTCCTTGCTCGTAAAGAAAAAATAAAAGGCTAGGTGCGGTGGCTCACACCTGTAATCCCAGCACTTTGGGAGGCCGAGGCGAGTGGATCACCTGAGGTCATGATTTCGAGACCAGCCTGACCAACGTGGAGAAACCCTGTCTCTACTAAAAATACAAAATTAGCCAGACATGGTGGCGCATGCCTGTAATTCCAGCTACTCAGGAGGCTGAAGCAGGAGAATCACTTGAACCCAGGAGGCGGAGGTTGCAGTGAGCTGAGATTGCACCATTGCACTCCAGCCTGGGCAACAAGAGCGAAACTCTGTCAAAAAAAGAAAGAAAGAAAGAGAGAGAGAAGGAAAATTATAAGCAGAGAATAAAAGAACATAAATATCAGCAAAAACTGAGGACTGAAAAACAACATATCACACACCTTATTATCAAGTGCCCATGGAACATACACCAAAATAGACCATACCCTGGGCCGTAAAACAAACCTCAACAAATACATAAAGAATTGAAGTGGAGCCAGGCACTGTGGCTCATGCCTGTAATCTCAGCACTTTGGTAGGTTGAGGCGGGTGGATTGCCTGAGGTCAGGAATTCGAGACCAGCCTGGCTAACATAGTGAATCCCTGTCTCTACTAAAAATACAAGAAATTCGCTGGGCATGGTGGCGGGTGCCCGCCTGTAATCCCAGCTACTAGGGAGGCTGAGGCAGGAGAATTGCTTGACCCCAGGAGGTGGATGTTGCAGTGAGCCGAGATCACGCCATTGCACTCCGGCCTGGGCAACAAGAGCGAAAACTCCATCTCAAAAACAAAAAAAAAAATTGAAATGATACAGAGTATGTTCTCCAGCTACTATAAATCAATAACAGAAAGGTAGCAGGGAAATCTCTACACACTTGAAAAATAAACAACATACCTCCGAATAATCCATGGGCCAAAAAGTAAGTCTCAGGGAAATGAAAATTCATTGAAATAAATGAAAATGAAAATACAGGCCAGGTGCTGTGGCTCATGCCTGTAATCCCAGCACTTTGGGAGGCCAAGGTGGGAGGATCTGTTGAGCCCAGGAGTTCAAGACCAGCCTGGGCAACATAGTGAGACCCCATCTCTTAAAAAAAAAAAAAAAGCCAGGCTTGGTGGTGCTTGCCTATAGTCCCAGTTACTTAGGAAGCTGAGGCAGGAGGGTCACTTCAGCCCTGGGGTGACAGGTGGCAGTTAGCCATGATCACATCACTGAACTCCAGCCTGGTCAACAGGTCAAGACCCTGTCTCAAAAAATAGAAAAAGAAAAAAAACAAGAAAGAAAAAGATGAAAATACAACATATCAGGCTGAGGCAGGAGGATTGCTTGAAGCTAGGAGTTTGGGACCAACCTGGGTGACAAGGTGAGACCCTACCTCTACGAAAAAAAAAAAAGAAAAGAAAAAGAAAACACAGCATATCATAATTATAGGGACACAGCTAACATACTGCTTAGAGAGAAATTTATAGCACTAAATGCATATATTAGAAGAAGAAAACTCACAAACTAATATTCTAAGCTCCCATCTCAAGAACCTACTTTAAAAAGAGAAAAATAAATCCAAAGCATTAAAAGGAAAGAAATAATAAGAATAAGAACAGAAATCAATAAAATTGAGAAGAGAAAAGCAATAGAGAAAATCAGTGGGACAAAGAGCTTGTTCTTTGGAAATATCAATTAAAGCAACAACTGCTATCATAACTAACAAAGAAAAAAAGGAAGACATAAATTACCAATAACAGAAGTGAAACATGAGATATCACTATAGACCCTGCAGATATCAAAATAATAACAGAATGCTACAAACAACTGTATACACATACACTTGACAACGCACATGAAAAGACCAATTTCTCAAAAGCGCAAAGTATCCCAACTCACCCAATATAAAGCAGATAATTTTAGTAGCCTATTATTATTATTAATTTTTTTCTTTTTTTGAGACACAGTCTCACTCTGTGGCCCAAGCTGGAGTGCAAGGACACGATCTCAGCTCACTGCAACCTTCGCCTCCCAAGTTCAAGCAATTCTCATGCGTCACCCTCCCAAGTAACTGGGATTACAGTCACCCGTCACCACACCTGGCTAATTTTTGTATTTTTAGTAGAGATGGGGTTTTGTCATATTAGCCAGGCTGGTCTCAAACTCTTGACATCAGGTGATCCTCCTGCCTTGGCCTCCCAAATTGCTGGGATTTACAGGCATTACAGGTGTGAGCTACTGCGCCCAAACTAGTAGCTTTTAATTATTAAGGAAACTGAATTTATAATTTTAAAACTGCCAAAAAAGAAATCTCATGACCCAGATGGTTATGGGATGCACCTTTATGTTCCAGGAGATTGCTACCCAACACTTTAATAGTTTCAGGATATAGAAGAGGAGGGAATACTTCTTGGTTATTTTGTGAAGTTGATACTAAAACCAGATAATTCAGTACAAATAAGTGCACACACACACACACAAAGAAAATAAAACTACAGACCTATATTTCTTTTCTTTTCTTTTTTGAGACAGAGTCTCACTCTGTTGCCCAGAATGCAGTGCAGTGGTGGGATCTCGGCTCACTGCAACCTCTGCCTCCCAGGTTCAAGCAATTCTCCTGCCTCAGCCTCCCGAGTAGCTGGGACTACATACATGCACCACCATGTCCAGCTAATTTTTGTATTTTTAGTAGAGACGGGGTTTCACTATGTTGGCCAGGCTGGTCTCAAACTCCTGACCTCATGATCTGCCTGCCTCGGCCTCCCAAAGTGCTGGGATTACAGGCTTGAGCCACCCCACCCGGCTGGACCTATATTTCTTTTTTCTTTTCTTTTTTTTTTTTGAGACAGAGTCTCCCTCTGTCGCGATCCTGCTCACTGCAACCTCCACCTCCCAGGTTCAAGCGATTCTCCTACCTTAGCCTCCCGAGGAGCTGGGACTACAGGCGTGTGCCATCATGCCTGTTTAATTTTTGTATTTATATTTTATTCTTCTTCTTTTTATTTATTTATTTATTGAGATGGAATCTTGCTCTGTCACCCAGGCTGAAATACAGTGGCACAATCTCTGCTCCCTGCAACCTCTGCCTCCTGGGCTCAAGCAATTCTCTTGCCTCCTGAGTAGCTGGGATTATTGGCACCCCCCCAACACTCCCAACTAATTTTTGTATTTTCAGTAGAGATGGGGTTTCACCATGTTGGCCAGGCTGGTTTCGAACTCCTGACCTCAAATGACCGCCCAAAGTGCTGGGATTACAAGTGTGAGCCATCTATATCAATAATTCATACGGATACAAAAATCTTAAAATCTTAGCAAATAAAATTTAGCAATATATGAATATAATCATATACCACCATGAAATGGAGTTTACTTCAGGGATGCAAGAATGTTAGAATATTTGGAAATCATGTAATCCAATCAATCAATGGGATAAAGAAGAAAATTTGCCTGTAATCCCAGCACTTTGGGAGGCTGAGGTGGGCAGATCACTTGAGGTCAGTAGTTCGAGACCAGCCTGGCCAACGTTGCGAAACCCTGTCTCTACTAAAAATACGAAAAATAGCTGGACTTGGTGGCGCGCGCCTGTAGTCCCAGCTACTCCAGAGGCTGAGGCACTAGAATTGCTTGAACCTGGGAGGCAGATGTTGCAGTGAGCCGAGATCACACCACTACCATGCTCCAGCCTGGGTGACAGAGTGAGACTGTCAAAAAAAAAAAGAGAGAGAGAAAGAGAGAGATAGAGAGAAAGAAGGGAAGGAAGGAAGGAAGGAAGGAAGGAAGGAAGGAAGGAAGGAAGGAAAGAAGGAAGGAAGGAAGGGAAGGAAGTTCACTTGATCATTTCTATTAAGGCAGAAAAAGTATTTGACAAAATTTAGCACCTACTCATGTTATAAAATTTTATGAAAAACAGGAATAGAGAATAACGTCCGCAATTTGATTTTTTTTAATCTCCAAAGAAAGAAAGAAAAGAAAAGAGGAAAGAAAAGAAAATAATATCCCTACAGCTAACATACTTAATGGTAAAAAACTGAATCCTCTCCCACTAAGATCAGAACAAGGGAAGATGTTCAACCTCACTGGTCTTGTTCAACATGGTGCTGGAAGTTCTAGCCATGCATTAGGGCTAGAAAGTGAAATATTAATAAAAGGCATATAGATTGGGAAGGAAAAAATAAAACTGTTGCTACTTATAGAAGATGTTATTTCCTACCTAGAAAATCCCAAGAAATCTGAAAACACAACCTCCCACAATAATCAACTGTATTTCGGTCAGGCATGGTGGCTCATGCCTATAATCCCAGCACTTTGAGAGGCTGAGGTAGGTGGATCATGAGGTCAGGCATTCAAAACCAGCCTGGCCAACATAGTGAAACCCTGTCTCTACTAAAAATACAAAAAATTAGCCAGGCGTGGTGGCAGGCACCTGTAATCCCAGCTACTCAGGAGGCTGAGGCAGGAGAATCACTTGAACCTGGGAGGCAGAAGTTGCAGTGAGCTGAGATTGCGCCACTGCACTCCAGCCTGGGGGACAGAGTGAAACTACATCTCAACAATAATAATAATAATAATAAACTGTATCTTGTATACTGGCAATAAACACATGGACACTAAAATTTTAAATACAGTATTTGTATTCACTCAAAAAATTGAAATATACAGAATGTATATATCTATATATCAAAAACTACAAAACAAAAGAAATAAAATAATATCTAAACATATGGAAAGATACATTATGTTCATGGATTGGAAGATTCAGCATAGCAAAAATGTCAGTTTCCTCCAGGTTTAGTGCAATTCCTATCAGAATCCTAGCAAGATTTATTTTGTAGATATAGACAAGATTAATCTAAAATTTATATGGAAATGCAAAGGAACTAAAATAGCTAAAACAATTTTCTAAAATAAAAATGGAAGGAATCAGTCTACCCAATTTTAAGATTTATTACATAGCTAGTAATCAAGACTGTGTCATCTTGATGGAGAGATAAGCAGATCAGTGACACACAATGGAGAACCCAGAAATGGACCCACACAAACATGCCTAACTGTTAAAATGTACGTAACATAATATTTGCCATTTTAACCAATTTCTTTTTTTCTTTCTTTCCTTTCCTTTTTTTTTTTTTTTGAGACAGAGTCTTGTTCTATCACCCAGGCTAGAGTACAGTGGCGTAATCTCAGCTCACTGCAACCTCGCCTCCTGGGTTCAAGCAATTCTCCTGTCTCAGCTTCCCAAGTAGCTGGGATTATAGGTGCCTGCCATGTCGCCCAATTAATGTTTTCATTTTTAGTAGAGATGGGGTTTCACCATGTTGGCCAGGCTGGTCTCAAACTCCTGATCTCATGTGATCCGCTCACTTTGGCTTCCCAAAGTGCTGGCATTACAGGAGTGAACCACCGCACCCGATCCATTTTAACCATTTTCAAGTGTATAATTCAGGAGCATCAATTACACTCACAATATTGTACATCCATCACTACTATTTCCAAAACTTTTTCAACACCTCAGACAGAAATTCTATACCCATTAAGTGGTAACTCCAGCCTGGGAAACATGGTGAAACACCATCTCTATAAAAAAATGCAAAAAGTAGCCTGGTGTGGTGGCACACACCTGTAACCCCAGCTACTTGGGAGGATGGAGGTGGGAGGATCACCTGAGCCAGAGATTTCAATGCTGAGTGAGCCAAGATAGTCAGTCCCACTTCCCTCCAGCCTGGGTGACAGAGTAGGACCTTGTCTCAAAAAAATGAAAAATAAGATTAAAATTCCTAACTCTCTACCCTAATTCCCAACTTCTACTTTCTATCTCTACATATTTGCCTGTTCTACAGATTCCACATAAATGGATTTATTTGTCCTTTAGTGTCTGGCTTATTTCACTTTACATGTTTTCTTTTTTTTTTCTTTTTTGAGACGGAGTCTTGCTCTGCCACCCAGGCTGGAGTGCAGTGGCCGGATCTCAGCTCACTGCAAGCTCCGCCTCCCGGGTTTACGCCATTCTCCTGCCTCAGCCTCCCGAGTAGCTGGGACTACAGGCGCCCGCCTCGCCGCCCGGCTAGTTTTTTGTATTTTTAAGTAGAGACAGGGTTTCACCGTATTAGCCAGGATGGTCTCGATCTCCTGACCTCGTGATCCGCCCGTCTCGGCCTCCCAAAGTGCTGGGATTACAGGCTTGAGCCACCGCGCCCGGCCCTACTTTACATGTTTTCAAGGCTCATTTATGTTGCAGCATGCATCAGAACCTTATTCTTTTTATGGCTGATTATATTCTATAATATCACATTTTGTTTACTTATTTCTGTTGATGGACAGTTGTTTCCACCTTTTGACTATTGTGAATAATGCTGTGACAAATATTGATGCACAAGTATCTGTTTGAGTACCTGCTTTTGCTTCTTTGGGGGGTCTATACCTAGGAGTGGAATCACTCAATCATATGGTGATTGTATGTTTAACTTTTTGAGGAACCGTCAAACTGTTTTTCATAGCAGCTGCACTATTTTACATTCCCACCAGCGATGTATGAGAGTTCCAATTTCTCCACATCCTTGCCAACACTTGTTATTTTTTTCTTTGCTGTTTTTGTTTGTTTGATTGTTTTCAGATGAGGTCTTGCTATGTTGCCCAGGCCAGCCTGGAACTCCTCAGCTCAACAGATCCTCCCATCTCAGCCTCCTGAGTAGCTGGGACTACAGACATGCACCACCTGCCCAGTTCAACACTTGTTATTTTCTGTTTCACTGTTGTTATTTTAGTGATCCTAGTAGGTGTGAAACTGTATCTCTTGTGGTTTTGATTGCATTTCCCTAATGACTAATGATGTAATGAATGAATGAATGCACAAAGGGACCTACTATTTTAATAAATCTTATGCTCAAAAGGGGATAAATCACTTTTCTAGTTTATGTTATTATTATAATGTATAAGAACATTAATATTTGTTTTTATAATGATAATAAATCATAATAGCATTGTATATAATGGTTTTGATTATACAAATACTCTTGTAATATGCAATATTGTTTATTCATACATTGCCATGACTATAGACTGTCTCTTTCAACAATATTCTAACTAATGTGTAGTGATTTTGCCTTTATTTCTTGCCACACCCCAGGCTATACTCCCCCTTGGAAAATGAGCTGTGTCACAAAATGAATTAGAGCCTTGTCAGCAAGGGGTCTCAGTTGAACAGACACAGGCAGCTTGTGCCTTCAGTATTCTCTGTATAAATTGGACTGCTTTTCCAGTTCATTAGCCCTAAAAGCAAACCCTGAGAAAAGTGTGAATTCCTTTGGTCATAAAATATCATACACATAGGCCGGGCACAGTGGCTCACGCCTGTAATCCCAGCACTTTGAAAGGCCTAGGCAGATGGATCACCTGAGGTCGGGAGTTCGAGACTAGCCTGACCAACATGGAGAATCCCCATCTCTACTAAAAATACAAAAAAAAATTAGCTGGGCGTGGTGGCACATACCTGTAATCCAAGCTACTCGGGAGGCTGAGGCAGGAGAATCGCTTGAACCCAGGAGGCAGAGGTTGCGTTGAGCCTAGATCTCACTGCTGCACTCCAGCATGGGCAACAAGAGCGAAACTCCGTCTCAAAAAAGAAATGCATCATACACATAAACTGCCTGGGCATGGTGCCTCACACCTGTAATCCCAGCACTTTGGGAGGCTGAGGCAGGCGGTTCACTTGAGGTTGGGAGTTTGAGACCAGCCTGGCCAACAGAGTGAAACCCCATCTCTACTGAAAAAAAAAAAAAATTAGCCAGGTGTCATGGTGCACGACTGTAATCCCAGATACTTGGGAGGCTAAGGCAGGAGAATTGCTTGAACCCAGGAGGCGGAGGTTGCAGTGGGCCGAGATCGCGTCACCACACTCCATCCTGGGCAGCAGAGTGAGACTCCATCTCAGGAAAAAAAAAAAAAAAATCATACACATAAACCATAGTGTAACAGAATATATTTTTAATTATTAATAATATGAATTGTGATGACATACTGTATGTGTAAAGCATCCCCTAGCAAGTACCTACGGTGCTATTTGTTTAACCACCACATCATAAACTCTCAACAAAGTAATATTTAAAAACTGTCTAAACCACACGCATGAAAGCTTAAAATTTCCGCCTCCAAAATAAAAGAAGTGAAAGTAGACTGTCATTTGAACCTCAAAAGGCCATTTACAGCCTTAATGTTCTTCCGTTTGTTCATAAGGGGAGGAGGTCTAGGGAAGATATTACTCTATGTGGAGGTGGTGAGGAGAGTAATATCTTTCCCTAGATCTAGAGAAACCCTAGGACTTTTATACTAATCATGGCTGGGGCCAGAGGACATGCAAAATTAGACATTAACCCAGTCATTCTTCTACTCAGAAATTATGTCCTCTCTTCCAGGTCCAAGATGAATACACATATATGTATTTGTTTTCCTACCACAACCTAGGCACGTTCAAATATATATATGTGTATATATATGCACATGCACACACACACACACACACTTTTTTTGTTTTGTTTTGTTTTTTTGAGACAGAGTTTCGCTCTTATTGCCCAGGCTGGAGTGCAATGGCGCGACCTCGGCTCACTGCAACCTCCGCCTCTTGGGTAGCTGGGATTACAAGCGCCCACCACCACTCCTGGCTAATTTTTTGTATTTTTAGTAGAGACGGGGTTTCACCATATTGGCCATGCTGGTCTCGAACTCCTGACCTCAGGTGATCCACCCACCTCCGCCTCCCAAAGTGCTGGGATTACGGGCGTGAGCCACCGCGCCTGGTTGGCCAGTTCAAATGTATTAACCTCAGTATATAATCAGTTTGGAGAATAGAAAGTCAAAGAAAGGCAAATCAATTTGCCAATTATTCTGAATGTGTGACATTAGCCTAAATCTAGAGTCCTCAAACAAAGGAAGCACTCTTCAAAGTTAGCTAATTAAAAAGAAGCATTTAAAATATTTTCAAAATGAATACATTAAATACAGCAGAAAGCTTTTACCACATTGGTGTGAAGAGATAGAATCAATAGTTGGATAAAGTGCGTTAAGTATCAGGATATTAATGTATGGAGTTTTGGGTTGGGGACACGATTTATTACACGTCAGATCAGAATCAATGTAATAAATAGTCGTGCTGTAATGGAGTTCTATTAAGATCTAAGATGTCAAAACATTTCGGCAGAACTGTCATATGGAAATCAAAGCATACTCAAATGGGAGAAAATAGACCTTGCAAGTTTATTTATAGGCCTAGCAGTGTAACATTGGATAAGTAACTTCAACTGTTCACTCTTAGGACTTATTCTGATATTTAAAAGCCTGTCACAAGAAATGTGTTTCTGGATCGATTAAATAGTGTGTATCAACCATATTAAAGGCTCTTCCTACACGCAGGGTGTTGTCCAGAAGAAAACGTGTTTTCTGTCAAACTGTAATTCCGGTTAATCCACTGCTCCTTTATTAAATGTAATGGAATCAGGGACAACTCACGGGGTATGTCCTGAAATGCACATAACAACCCGTCGCAAAGAAAATCCTGGCCAGCAGCAGATGACTCCGCTGCAGTGAGCTGCGAAGAATAAGCAGTGTGTCAAGGTGGGGGAACTACGGGTGCCGTGGGAGGACGCAGACCAGGGTGGAACCGCCACACCCAGATAACCGAGCTCGCGCTGGGTTATTTGTCCGCCGGGCCCTCTGGCGGCCCCGCCTCTTCACCGTGCCCCGCCGGCGGCCCCGCCTCCCTCCCCTCCCACTTGCTGGCGGTCCCACCTCTTCCACAGCCCGCCTGTGGCCCCGCCTCCCACCCGCCCACTTGCTGGTGACCCCACCTCTCCCACACGCCGCCTGCAGCCCAACTTCTCCCCCACGCTTCCGCTGGCAGCCCGGTACCTTGCCCTGGGACCCCAGCCTGTCGTGTTTGGAGACCCAGGCTCCTGTTCTATTTATCTTGATCTGGGGTCTGGCTGGCGATAGTGTCGGCGGTGCGCCCCTTTCTCTTGGTCGTCTATGACCTCCACGTCGTCTTTTCTTCAGCTGCATTTGGCCCCCTCTTCGGGTGTTCTCTCACGGCCCAGCAATTAGGGCATGTGCAGGCTCAGGTTCAGCCTCAGCCTTGTCTGGTACCCCTTCCCTGGTGAAAGCTGAGAACTCAAGGACCAGACTCAACCTGCCAACAAGCCTTCTTTCCTTACCAGGGCAGAAAGCCTTTTCGTATGACTCCATGCTCTTTGTTTAACGTCTCCAAAGGACTAATTTATAAACTTTTGAGCTTCATGGCATGGAGTTTTTTGTAGACAGAGTGAGACTTCCCATTTGAGATCTACATTGTTCAATGCCACAAAATTAACTTTCATACAGGTTACTTTTTTTTTTTTTTTTGAGACAGAGTCTTGCTCTGTTGCCCAGACTGGAGTGCAGTTACACGTCTCGGCTTACTGCAACCTCCTCTTCCCGGGTTCAAGCCATTCTCCTGCCTTAGCCTCCTGAATAACTGGGACTACAGGAGAGCGCCACCACGCCAGGCTAATTTTTGTGTTTGTAGTAGAGATGGGTTTTTGCCATGTTGGCCAGGCTGGCCTCGAACTCCTGCCGTCATGTGACCCGCTTGTCGGCGCCTCACAAAGTGCTGGGATTACAGGCGTGAGCCACTGCGCGCGGCCGTATAGATGTTACATTTTGACCAAGCAAAGCCCCATACAGCCGGACACGGCCTTGTCCTTTCCACTGTTAAAAAGCAAACGGCTGGCCGAGCGCGGTGGCTCACGCCTGTAATCCCAGCACTTTGGGAGGCTGAGGCTGGGGGATCACGAGCTCAGGAGATCGAGAACATCCTGTTAACACGGTGAAACCCCGTTTCTACTAAAAAATACAAAAAAAAAATTAACCGAGCGTGGTGGCAGGCGCCTACGTAGTCCCAGCTACTCGGGAGGCTGAAGCAGGAGAATGGCGTGAACCCGGGAGGTGAACCTTGCAGCTAGCTGACATCGTGTCACTGCACTCCAGCTTGGGCGACAGAGGGAGACTATGTCTCAAGAAAAAGCAAACGACTGATTCGAGGTTGTGCATAGCTGACTTAGCACTGGATATTATGCCGATCACTAATTCATAAAACAATACAGGTGAAATATATAGAATGGTAAAGTGGTGATTAGTGTGACTGATAGTGGTTCCATTTAAATAGTCATAAATTATGATGCATCAAGTCAAAAGATTATGGGGCCACCTGGCCGGGAGCGGTGGCTCACACCTGTAATCCCAGCACTTTGGGAGGCCGAGGCGGGCGGATCACCTGAGACCGGGAGTTCCAGACCAGGTTGGCCAACATGGTGAAACCTCCGTCTCTACTAAAAATACAAAAATTAGCTGGGCGTTGGTGATGCCTGCTTGTAGTCTCAGCTACCCAGTAGGCTGAGGCAGGAGAATCGTTTGAACTGGGAAGGTGGTGGTTGCAGTGAGCTGAGGTCGCGCTACTGCACTCCAGCCTGGGAGACACAGCGAGACTCTGTCTCAAATAATAATAGTAACAATAAAATATTATACTGCCACCAAAAGCATAGTGACATGTGGGAAAGAAAAGCGAAACACCGATGTTTTATTTACAACATAATTATAATAAAAATAGGTATGCATGGCCGGGCGTGGTGGCTCACGCCTATAAGCCCAGCACTTTGGGATGCCGAGGCGGGTGGATCACCTGAGACCAGGAGTTGGAGACCAGCCTGGCTAACATGGTGAAACTAAACTACTAAACTAAGACACTAATAAACTACTAAAAATACAAAAAATTAGCCAGGCATGGTGGTGGGTGCCTGTAATCCCAGCTACTTGGGAGGCTGAGGCAGGAGAATCACTTGAACCTGGGAGGCGGAGGTTGCCTTGAGCCGAGATCACACCATTGCACTCCAGCTTGGGCAACTAGAGCAAAACTCCATCTCACAAAATAAATAAATAAATAAATAAACAATAAAAATAGGTATGCATATAAATACAGATTGTAGAAGAATACAGAACTCAAACTAGAAAATCAGACTCTTCTTAGAGGATACTGAGGATGGTTCATCCCCTTGGGGTGCCCTGTAGATACCTGGAGCTCTTTTGGTTCCTGCTCTTTCTGAGTTCTGCTTATCCAGGATTTTCTTCTGTGAACCTCCCTCTATTAGAGTACAGAGTATGCTGTCATAATAAAAAGACCCCAAAATATAGTGATTTAATTGAGATGGAAACTTATTTCTCATCTAACAGTCCAGAGGTAGGAGTGGTGGAGGATATAGAGTGGATCAGCTTCATTAATTCTTCCATGGACTCTGCTTTCTGTCTGTTTTGGTTTTTTTTTGGTTTGGTTTCGTTGGTTTTTGTTTTGTTTTGTTTTCCAATCCTGCCCCTTCTTTCCTCTTGACCCTTAGTATTTTTCCTAATTTGCATGGTTAAAGGTAGGGCACTGCAGTGGATCTGCACTGGCGCCACCTAGCGCTGGAGAAGGGCAAAAGAGCGAAAGTACAGGGCAACCGATTTCTTTTTAAGCAAGCGATGCAGAGTGCACATACAACTTTCATTCATATTCCATTGGTGAGAACTTGACCACACTTGGTTGTAAGAAAATCCAGGCAATATGGTATCTAGCTGGCATTTCATGTGCCCAAGTAGCAATGTATTAGCGTTGTAAAAGGGGAGAACCGACTTTGGAGGACAACTAACATTTCATTATCAGCCCATTTTCTTCTGACCAACTTGCTTGAGATAACTTTCTTTCTTCTGAATTTCCTTCCCTTTTTTTTTTTTTTTTTTTGAGACGGAGTCTCGCTCTGTCGCCCGGGCTGGAGTGCAGTGGCCAGATCTCAGCTCACTGCAAGCTCCGCCTCCCGGGTTTACGCCATTCTCCTGCCTCAGCCTCCCGAGTAGCGGGCTGGAATGCAGTGGCCAGATCTCAGCTCACTGCAAGCTCCGCCTCCCGGGTTTACGCCATTCTCCTGCCTCAGCCTCCCGAGTAGCTGGGACTACAGGCGCCCGCCACCTCGCCCGGCTAGTTTTTTGTATTTTTTAGTAGAGACGGAGTTTCACAGTGTTAGCCAGGATGGTCTTGATCTCCTGACCTCGTGATCCGCCCATCTCGGCCTCCCAAAGTGCTGGGATTACAGGCTTGAGCCACCGCGCCCGGCCTTTCTTCTATATTTCCTAAAGAGAGGTTCGTTTACTTCAGTTTACAGACAGTCCTCTTTTGTAATCAATGTACCTAACCGATGCCTCATTCTTCAGGCTCTAATTTAAATGATATCTCCTAAAAGAGGCTTACCTGACTACATTCTCGAAACCTGGTGCCCCACCTGCTTCCTACCACCATTGTTTATATCTCAGTACTGTGCTTCCTTCACCAGCACTTATCACAGTTTGAAATTATAATTTTTTTGCTAAATTTTTGTCTGTCTCTTCCACCTTGTCTCTTTTCTTCACCACATCTCTATCACCTAGTACAGTGCCTGTCATTGGATAAGTAAAAAGTAAATATTTGGTATTAAATGAATGAAACAGTAGTCAAGGATGACTCTGAGAGTTCTGAAGTAAGCAACTAAACATACTGATGGGCCAGGCATGGTGGCTCACGCCTGTAATCCCAGCACTTTGGGAGGCTGAGGCAGATGGATCACGAGGTCAGGAGTTCAAGACCAGCCTGGCCAACATGGCGAAACCCCATCTTTACTGAAAATACAAAAATTAGCTGGGCACGGTGGTGGGCACCTGTAATCCCAGCTACTGAGGAGGCTGAGGCAGGGGAATCGCTTGAACCCAGGAGACGGAGGTTGCAGTGAGCCAAGATCGCACCACTGCACTCCAGCCTGGGCAATAGAGCAAGACTCTGTCTCAATAAATAAATAAATAAACAAACAAACATATTGATAAAAAGGAAAACTGAGCAAGTTTGGAGGAAGAAGAGAAGATCAGTTTTGTTTGCAAATACTGAATTTGAAGTTTTGAATGATTTCGTGACATCCAGAAGGCAACTAAAAATGTGAATCCGAAGCTCTGGAAACAGCATCAGATTGGAACTATAGATTTGAAAGCCTTGATAATTGATTAGATCACTCATGAAGAACATAGTGAGAGAACAGAGAACATTTAGGAGGGAACTGTAAGGAACAAAAACATTTGCTGGGTGGGCAGAAGAGACAGCCTGGGAGGAAATATCAGGGGCTGTGAACAAGAACCAGGTAGAAGAAATGTTCAGGGAGGAAATAGCAGTCACAAGTGACAGAGATTGGTGGTAAATTATGTCAGCCATGTCAGAAAGGGTTCCTTAGACCTGCCAGTTAGGAGGCAGGGTATTGCAGCCTTAGCTAGAATAGTTTCAGTGGATTGGTGGGCTATGGACTGAAGACAGAAGGTTAAGAAGCGAATGTAGTTATTGTTGAACATGGTTTGAAGAAGTGCAGCCATGAAAACAGACAGTTTCATTTAGAAAGACAGGCAAGGTCAAAGGCGTTTTTTTAAGAAGAAACGCAGCTTGGAATCTGTATTAAGTGAAAGAGAGAGATAGGATGGGTGAAAATGATTGATGGAAGAATTCTGACCTGTTGGGTTTGAGGTAGGAGGGGAAAACAGAAGGGTCCTCTTCTCTGAAGCTGTAAAGATAAATTTAGAGCGGGGAGAGTAGCAAGGAATTGAAAAGTTTTTGTCTGATGGCCTTCAATTTATCCATGAAGGAGGGAGCAAAGTTATCTGCTACAAGGACGGAGGTGGAGGGGAAAGTCTGGACTGGTTTTTAGGAGACAAGGGGTTGGGGGGTGAGGGAAAGACTATAGATAGAGGACTAATAGAAGGTCTGCTTTTGCAGACAGATCTACTATAGTCGAAAATTTTTTCTTTCCTCCTCTCTATCCCTTCCTATGTTTGTCTCAAAAAAGACTTCAGGCTGCCAAATCCAAATTTTTCCACCAATATACCCGATACTAGTTTTTTCTCCAAAAACAACGGGCAACTAACATGCAGGGCAGAGAAAACAAAACAGTTGCCCCAGGCTTCCTTCATTCAAATAGTGAAGACTGAGCCGGCCTCGGCACCATGCAGACTCCCAACCTCTGCTACTGTGGGTTATTCTCCTTATAATGCAGTCACCTCCTAAATGCTTGCTGAAAATGGAAGATTTCGAGCCAAATGGTTGCCCCTTAAGTAACGTCCCCCAAAAGATGAAGCACATATTTAAGGCCTGCTGAAGCAAGCAACGCTGAGGGACCAGGTTATTGCGTTTTTCTTTCTCTCGCTGCGTGTCCGGACGCCACACTATGAGCATTAAGCGCAAACTGACCAATTTCTGTTAAGCAGGAACGCGATGTTCGGATCAAAATATCCGGAGCCGTGGCCGCAACTGCGCCTGTAGCTTCCGGGGTCCCAACCCTATAAGGCTTAACGGCTCGTCAGCTCAGATGACGCCACACTAGCGTAGCCTCCAGACCGCCCAGTGTGGGTGTGTCCAAGCTACGTCGCCGGGCTTGGCCCCCCCAACTCCTCCCCCGATGACGTCACCGCACTGCAGCTTCTAGTAGCTTTTCGCAGCGTTTCCAACCGCCGGGCGCGGTGGCGCGTGCCTGTAGTCCCAGCTACTCGGGAGGCTGAGGTGGGAGGATCGCTTGAGCCCAGGAGTTCTGGGCTGTAGTGCGCTATGCCGATCGGGTGTCCGCACTAAGTTCGGCATCAATATGGTGACCTCCCGGGAGCGGGGGACCACCAGGTTGCCTAAGGAGGGGTGAACCGGCCCAGGTCGGAAACGGAGCAGGTCAAAACTCCCGTGCTGATCAGTAGTGGGATCGCGCCTGTGAATAGCCACTGCACTCCAGCCTGGGCAACATAGCGAGACCCTGTCTCTTTTGCCCTCCTCGCTCACTAAGGGTACCCTTTGTAAGTGGATAGTGTCAAGAAGTTTGCCTCCTTTCAGCTTCATACGTATTAAGAAGCATACTAATGTGCGCATTTAAAGACGAGCCCACTCTTCCTCTAAAGGCAAAAATATATGGAGAGATGTTACTGAGGTTTATAGTCGGCTTTCTCTCTCCACTCTTCTATTTATCCACTATTTTACGTTTCCTTTAGCGTTAAAACTCACCAGTTGACGGGATGCTCGGGGACTTGCAACCACCTCATCGCTGCCCCCTACCGGCGCATATTCAAAACGTCTCTGCGAAAAGTTGTTATTACCCTCGGAGCCAACAGGGGCTGCTCGTTTACCCACAGCCAGTCGGAAAAAATGGCCGCCGGACCACAGAGAGCAAAAAGTACGTTCTCTTTAAGAATTTCCAAGATATTCCCGCGGCAGTCCAGGATGCTGCTTGCAGTAACCAACACTATTCCCCTGCACTGAGCTGACCTGAGCTTCCCTCCCTACCTCCTGTCACGGATGTCACCTTCTTTCACCTCTGTCCTGTCAAGGTTTTTGCTTTAGAATGCTGTCGACCAAAGACGGGCTGATCTACAGTCTTTCACACAAATCTTTCGTTCTACTTTCCTACAAGCAGGGCTAACTTTCCGACGAGAAACCCTACTACTGCCTCCTTATAAGGGAAAAACTCGTCTCAGAGGAACCCATAACGTCCTGTGATGACAGAGGTGAGGGGCCAGCGTGGCAGAATGCATCACCTTGTCTCCCTGCTTGCTTCTCTCTCCGTCGGATTGCCAAAAGGTAACGGCACCTAGACTCCGAAAAGTAATTGAAGCAAAGGGAGTTTAAAGAACGCACCCGACGGCCTGGGTCTTGAACCCAGTGTTAAAGAGAGCAAAAACCTCTGCATCCTCCACTGGGCTGTCTTTGAGCATGTCTCATAATCATGCTTCATTTTTAAAAAAGAAATAAGTGAATACGCTATGAAAGAAGACAGCCTTTAAATTTTTCAAAAGTTCTTGGTGGTCTGTGATTAGAAATTTCATCTATATGAAATAACAGTTTTGGAGGGCTTACTGTTAAATTCAGGTGTTTTAGGGCCAGTGGAAATTGGTTAAGCATTCACATCACTCTTAACATTAATCTGATAATCTACTGGGAGTTTAAAGACTCTAAGTACTAAACACAGATTTTCCTCACTATCTGTAAAATGAAAGAGGAAAGAAACATTGTACTCAATTTTGTATAAAGCTAATTGTATTCCTTTTTTAAAATTATTTATTTATTTATTTATTTATTGAGGTAGTTCACTGCATTTTGAACAAGGATAACTGTCAGAGAAGATCCTCTTTGAATCGAGCAGCTATCTCCCCCATGGCTGCTTCTGGGTCTGCCCTCTGCAACCACGTGGAATAAGTCTTATTCCAGTTCTAGAGGACAACTTTTCAAGAATAAAAAACTCACCTCCAAATGAATGCATTTTTACTAAATGAAAATAGCTAGAGATGCTATTTAAAAACAAAACAAAACAAAACAAAAAACAAACTTTAGCTTCTCACCAACCTTAAAATAAGAAGCAAAATAATTTTGGCATATCTTTTTTTTTTTTTTTTTTTGAGACAGAGTCTTGCTCTGTCGCCCAGACTGGAGTTCTGTGGAGCCATCTCCGCTCACTACAACCTCTGCCTCCTGGGTTCAAGCAATTCTCCTGCCTCAAGCCTCCCGAGTGGCTGGGATTACAGGCACACACCACCACACCCCGCTAATTTTTGTATCTCTTTTGTTTTTCACTAAATGGATCCTTGAATTGGACCCAGAATGACTTAGCTATGGATGTAAAAACTGCTTTTGAGTAGCTGCATCTATTAGTCCTGGGGTTCCTACTTTCTGAGTTTCTTCTATGACCTCTAGGATAACTCAGCTTTGTGGAACTGAGGTGTGATAGGCAGCATAATGACCCCCTCCCCAATGATATCTATGTGCTAACTAACCAAGGAATGTGGACAGCCCCCTGAAAATGGAAAAGGCAAGGGAAGGGATTCTCTTCAAGAGCTTCCAGAAGGAATGCAGCCCTACTCACCCATTTGGTACTTCTGATTTCCAGAACTCTTAAATAATAAATTTGGCTGGGTGCAGTGGCTCACACCTGTAATTCCCAGTACTTTGAGATGCCAAGGCAGGTGGATGGCTTGAGCTCAGGAGTTGGAGACCAGCCTGCACAACATGGTGAAATCCTGTCTCTAAAAAAAATATGAAAATTAACCATGTGTGAAAGTGTGTGCCTGTAGTCTCATCTACCAGGGAGGCTGAGGTGGCAGGATTGCCTGAGCACAGGAGATTGAGACTGCAGTGAGTCATTAGTGTCCCACTGCATTCCAGCCAGGGGGACAGAGTGAGACCCCATCTCAAAAATAATAATAATACATTTATGTTATTTAAGCCTCTAAATTTGTGGTAATTTGATACAGCAAATTATCACAGAATAGGACAGTAATACATGGGGGAGTCAAGCTCAGTCTGTGCCTGACAAAACTCTGAGAGGTCAGAAAGGTATCCTTTCAGTAATTGTCTTCTTGAACTCCTGAGCTCAAGTGATGCACCTGCCTCAACCCCTCAACCTGTGCCTAGCCAGTAACTGTCTTCTTTTTTCTTTTTCTTTTTTTTGAGACGGAGTCTCACTCTGTCAACCAGGCTGGAGTGCGGTGGCCAGATCTCAGCTCACTGCAAGCTCCACCTCCCAGGTTTAGGACATTCTCCTGCCTCAGCCTCCCGAGTAGCTGGGACTACAGGCGCCCGCCACCTCGCCCGGCCAGTTTTTTGTATTTTTTAGTAGAGACGGGGTTTCACCGTGTTAGCCAGGATGGTCTCGATCTCCTGACCTCGTGATCTGCCCATCTCGGCCTCCCAAAGTGCTGGGATTACAGGCTTGAGCCACCACGCCCGGCCGTAACTGTCTTCTTTAATGTACTTGTACTTAAATAAATAAATAAATAAATAAAAACTTTTACGTTCAACACATTTTCACATTGATTTTTTTTTCTGTGTGTGTGTGTGTGTGTACTACACTTTTAAGTTTTTAATTATGTTTAGGGTTAAGATTAGGGTTATGGTGGAATATTTTGATATACAGTGACTTTAAACTTTTATGGGCTGGGCACAGTGGCTCATGCCTGTAATCCTAACACTTTGGGAGGCCAAGGCAGGCAGATCACCTGAGGTCAGGAGTTCAAGACCAGCCTGACCAACATGGAGAAACCCCCATCTGTACTAAAAATACAAAATTAGCCGGGTGTGGTGGTGCATGCCTATAATCCCAGCTACTCGGGAGGCTGAGGCAGGAGAATTGCTTGAACCCAGGAGGCAGAGGCTGAGGTGAGCCAAGAGTGAGCCATTGTGCTTCAGCCTGGGCAACAAGAGTGAAACTGGGTCTCAAAAAAAAAAAAAACACACACACACACACACACACACATCTTGAATGTATTCAGATCTGTTAATCTAATCATTTATGTTTTCTGCTTTCGGTGTTTTGCTTTGAAGGGTCTCACCCATGCCAAGAGCATATAAATATTCACATAAATGTTTATGACTTTTATCTTTTAGAGTACATACTTCACTGATTTAAAAATAACATTCTTAGGCCAGGCGCAGTGGCTCACACCTGTAATCCCAGCACTTTGGGAAGCCGAGGCAGGCGGATCATGAGGTCAGGAGTTTGAGATCAGCCTGACCAACATGGCGAAACCCCGTCTCTACTAAAAATACAAAAATTAGCTGGGTGTGGTGGTGTGTGCCTGTAATCCCAGCTACTCAGGAGGTTGAAGCAGGAGAATTACTTGGACCTGGGAGGTGGAGGTTGCAGTGAGCTGAGATTGTGTCATTGCACTCCAGTCTGGGTGACAGAGTGAGACTCTGTCTCAAAAATATATATATATCAATCAATCAATAAAAACAACATTCTTTGTCCAAAACAATGTTTTCTTATTCTAAAACTCTAATTTTTTTTTTTTTTTTAAAGATGGGGTCTTGCTCCATCACCAGGCCGCATTGCAGTGGCGTGATCATATATCATAGCTCACTGCAGCCTCACTCCTGGGCTCAAGCCTTTTGCCACAGCCTTCCAAGCAATTAGAACTATACGCACATGCCACCATACCCAGCTTAAATTTGTTTACTAGTAATATGAGAAATGTTAAAAAAAAAAATCAGACAAATTAAATTTTTCAGAGTTTTTTTGAGCAAAGAATGATTCATGAACAGGACAGCACTCAGAACCAGAAGAGATTCAGAGAGTTCCACATTGTGGGAAGAGAATATTCACAGATAGAGAAGGGAAGTGAGATACTGAAACAGCTTGATTGGTTACAGCTCAGTGTTTGCCTTATTTGGACATGGTTGGCTCAATTAGCAGCCTATGATTAGCTGAAGCTGGGCAGCTGTGATGGCTGAGACAGCTATATGTTACAAGAATATACTCATAAGCTTTCGATTTGTTTACATACCAAATTGGATTGTTGTTCAGTCTTGAGGGACTCAAGGTACAGCAGCAGCCTTAGGCCAAATTTAATTTAGCAGAACTCTTATTTTCTTTTTCTTTTTTTTTTTTTTTGAGATGGGGTCTTTCTGTGTCACCCAGGCTAGAGTGCAGCAATCTCGGCTCACTACAACCTCCACCTCCCGGGTTCAAGCAATTCTCCTGCCTCAGCCTCCTGAGTAACTGGGATTGTAGGCACCTGCCACCACGCCCAGCTAATTTTTGTGTTTTTATAAGCAGAGACGGGGTTTCACCATCTTGGCCAGGCTTGTCTTGAACTCCAGGCCTTGTGATCCACCCACCTTGGCCTCCCAAAGTGCTGGGATTACAGGATTGAGCCACCTCGCCCGGCCCTTACTTTCTTTTTTAATGTGTTTGCCTACATCTGCCTATTTTTGTGTAATTTATTGCGTGTAACAAACTACTCCAACATTTAGTAGTTTGAAAGTACAACTAGGTTTTATTAGGTTTCATGACTTTGAGGGTCAGGAATTTGGAGCAAAGCTCTGCTGAATAATTCTTCTGCTCCAGGTGAAGTTGATTGTGGTCTTCAGCTGGTGGCTGGTCTAATTTGTAGGGCCCAAGATAACTTCATTCACCTGCCTCTGCCTTGACAGTCTTGACTGTAAAGACATGCTCCTCTTCCTTTCCCTGCAGTCTCAAGGCCCCTCTACAGTAGGGTATTAGACTTCTAACATAGTGACTCAAGTTTCAAGAGGCCAAACTGGAAGCTACAAGTCTTATTAAAGGCTAGAGCCAAAAATAGCATAGTATCACTTACGTTTGCCATGCTTTGTTGGTCAAAGGAATCACAGGCCAGCCTAGATTTAAAGATGGGAAGAGAACAGAACCTACTTCATGAGTGTTAAAGAATGTGTGGCCATTTTTAATTTCTATCATACCTACTTTTTAACTTCTTGGTGGTGGTTGTTGTTGTTGTTTTTGAGACAGTCTCGCTCGCTGTGTCACCTAGCTGGAGTTTTTTTTCTTTTTATTAGGTTTTATTAGGTTTCATGACTTTGAGAGCCAGGAATTTGGAGCAAAGCTCTGCTGAATAATTCTTCTGCTCCAGGTGAAGTTGATTGTGGTATTCAGCTGGTGGCTGGTCTAATTTGTAGGGCCCAAGATAACTTCATTCACATGTTGTGATCTTGACTCACTGCAACCTCCACCTCCCAGGTTCAAGTGATTCACCTGCCTAAGTTTCCCCAGTAGCTGGGATTACAGGCATGCGCCACCACACCTGGCTAATTTTTGTATTTTTAGTAGAGACAGGGTTTCACCATGTTGGCCAGGGTAGTCTCGAACTCCTGATCTCAGGTGATCTGCACCTGCCTCAGCCTCCCAAATTGCTGGGATTACAGGTGTGAGCCACCGTGCCCAGCCTCTTTAATTTCCTTTTAAAATTTAATTTGTTTTGTTTTGTTTGAGACAGGGTCTCACTCAGTCACCCAGGCTGGAGTGCAATGGCATACTCACAGCTCACTGCAGCCTCAACCTCCTGGGCTCAGGTGATCCTCTCACCTCAGCCTCCCTGGTAGCTGGGACTACAGGTGCATGCCACCACGTCTGGCTAGTTTCTTATATTTTTTGTAGAGATTGGGTTTCGACATGTTGCACAGGCTGGTTTCAAACTCCTGGGCTCAAGTGGTCCACCCGCCTCAGTCTCCCAAAGGGCTGGGATTACAGGCGTGAGCCACTGCCCGTGGCTGTTTTGTTTTTTAAACTTTGTGAGCTGTGTCATACATATGAAACTGTGCATAAGACATACACAAAATGTAAGTTTAAGGAATTTATAAAGTGAGAAACTATATAATTGGCATCTAGAAATAGAACTTTGCCTGCATCCCAGAAACCCATACCCAAATACCTTCCCTCTTAGAAATAACCACTATTCTGACTTCGTGGCATTATCTTGTTACTCTTAATGGTTTTAATGCCTGAATATATCCCTAAATAGTATTTGAACAGTCTTGACTACTAGAAAGTTCTTCCTTATATTAAGATTTAATCCATTACCCTAAAATTTTCTCATTAGTACTTTCTTTAACCCATGGGCTTATAAACAATAAATTTAGCATTATTTTCACCCAGAAGAACCACAACTATTTCTTGCATTACATGGTTTCAATTGAATTTCACTATTCTGTTTGGTCAATTTGTATATCTTTCTGGGAAAATATGATTCCCCAGTACACAACAAAGTATTCTATCTCTGATTTACTATATAAGCATAGGACTGAAAAATCCCATCTCTCATTCTAAATCCCAGATGTCTATTGATGAGGTCAAACAATCAATTAATGCTAAGCTTATAAGAGACTAAAATATCTTATATAAGACAGTGCCTGGGGCTCAATTTAGGGCTACTGAAAAAATTAATGGGAATGGTTTCCTTATAAAAGGATGAGTTTGGTCCTCTTGTCTCTCTCATTCTCTCGTTGCCCTTCCACCATGGGATGTAACACCAAGAAAACCCTTTCAAAATACCAGTCCTTTGATCTTGGACTTCCTAGTCTCCAGAACTGTGAGGCAATAAATTTATGTTCTTTATAAATTACTCAGTTTGTGGTGTTCTGTTATAGCAGTGTAAAATGAATTATGGCAACAAAATTTGCATATATTTGAAGTGTATATTTGATTTTTTTTTTTTTTTGAGACAGGATTTCCCTCTTGTTGTCCAGGCTAGAGTACAATGGCACAGTCTCAGCTCATTGCAGCTTCCACCTCCTGGGTTCAAGTGATTCTCCTGCCTCAGCTTCCCAAGTAGCTGGGATTACAGATGCCTGCCACCACACCCGGCTAATTTTTGTATTTTTAGTAGAGATGAGGTTTCACCATGTTGACCAGGTTGATCTCGAACTCCCGACCTCAGGTGATACACACAACTCAGCCTCCAAAAGTGCTGGGATTACAGGTGTGAGCCACTGCACCTGGCCATTTTTTTTTTTTTTTTATTAGACAGGGTGTTACTCTGAGGCTCCTGCTGCAGTGTGGTGGCACAATTATGGCCACCATGCCTTGACCTCCTGGACTGAAGGGATCCTCCTACCTCAGCCTCCCATGTAGCTGGGACCATAGGTACATGCCATCACGCCAGGCTAATTTTGTTATTTTTTTGTAGAGATCGGTGAGGGGGCCTCACTTTGTTGTCCGGGCTGGTCTTCTGGGCTCAAGCCATCTGCCAGCCTTGGCCTCCCGAGGTGTTGGAATTATAGGTGTGAGCCACCCAGCCCAGCCATGTGATGTTTTGATGTATGTATACACTGTGAGATGATTACTGCAATCAAGCCAATTAACACATCCATAACCTCACAATTTGCATGTGTGTATTTGAGATCCAGTTTCTTAGCAAATTTCTGTTTTTTATTTTAATTTAACTTTTAAGTTCATGGGTTACATGTGCAGGTTTGTTATATAGGTAAATTTGTGTCATGGGCTTTGTTTTACAGGTTATTTCATCACCAGGTATTAAACCTAGTACCCATTAGTTATTTTTGCTGATCCTCTCCCTCCTCCCATTCTCCACCCTCTGATAAGCCCCATTGTGTGCTGTTCCCCTCCATGGGTCCATGTGTTCTCATCATTCAGCTCCCATTTATAAGTGAGAACAAACAGTATTTGGTTTTCTGTTCCCGTGCAAATTTCAAGCATAAAATACATTACTATGAACTATAATCAGCATGTTGTACATTAAGTCTCCAGAACTTATTCCACTTATAACCGAAAGTTTGTGCATTTTGACCAGTATCTTCCCATTTCCCCCACTTCCCAAGTGCTGGAAACCACATTTCTACTCTGTTTCTATGAGAAACTTCTAGATTCCACGTATAAGTGAGATCATGCAGTATTTGTCTTTTTGTGTCTGGCTTATTTCACTTAGCATAATGTCATCCAGGTTCATCCATGTTGTTAAATCCATGCCAGTTGCAAACAGCAAGATTTATTTCTTTTTTAAAAACTGAATAATATTCCACAGTATGTATGTGTGTGTGTACATATATATTTGCGCTCATTATCCGTTCATCCATTGATGAAAAGTAGATTATCCCTATATCTTTACTATTGTGAGTAAAGCTGCAATGAACATGAACATGTATCTTCAGGATAGTGATTTTGTTGCTAGATCACATGGTAATTCTATTCCTAATTTTGTGAGGAGCCTTCCTACTGTTTTGCACAATGGCTCTACTAATTTACATTACCATCAGCAGCATACAAAAGTTCCCTTTTCTTCACATTCTCGCCAATGCTTTCATATTTTGGGCCATTCTGTATGGTTTACTGTACCATATGACAGTAATGCTGTGCAGTATGTGCTATAGTCATTTTTGCGTCTACTGGTACCAGTTCTTCCGAAATAGCAGTGGCGCCCTTTCTGTTTAGAGTCGCCTTCTGGTGGTAGGAATTCTGGTTGCTACCGTCTGTAACCTGCAAGCCTCTAGCAGCTCTTTGCAGCGACGCCGAGCGCCGGGCGCGATGGCGCGTGCCTGTAGTCCCAGCTACTCGGGAGGCTGAGGCTTGAGGATCCCTTGAGTTCAGGAGTTCTGGGCTGCAGTGCGCTATGCCGATCGGGTGTCCGCACTAAGTTCGGCATCAATATGGTGACCCCCCGGGAGCGGGGGACCACCAGGTTGCCTAAGGAGGGGTGAACCGGCCCAGGTCGGAAACGGAGCAGGTCAAAACTCCCGTGCTGATCAGTAGTGGGATCGCGCCTGTGAATAGCCACTGCACTCCAGCCTGGGCAACATAGTGAGACCCTGCCTCTTTTGAGTTCTCACCTTATAAAGTATCCTTTCTTCCCATGCATCTATCCTAAGACAAAAAAAAAAAATGCATAACTTACATTCTTACAAGATTATTTTCCTCACTACACTGTGAATCCCCCCTCCCACCCCACTCCCGTTGGGAATCTTATTTTTATTTTTATCGTATTTCACCATTATCTAGCTAAACACTTGCATATTCATGTTGCCAAGTGTTTGTGGAGCACCAGTTGTATACCAGGTACTGCGCTGCGTCTCAGGGGTACCGAGACCGAGGTTTGATGAGAATACTGTAATCAACTGCAGAATGCTCCTTCGGAGAGCAGGACCCATCAAAATAGGAACTCCGTTTTGAGAGTTCGCCTTGATAGTTGAGGATAATCTTAGAAGGACCGAAGCGGTTCTGTTTCGTTACATTTCAAAATCTTATGTCAAAGTAAGCGCGCAGGAAGGGGTCCTTGCTCTTCTGCACTGAGCCCTACAGCCCCCCCTGTGGGGAAATACTCCTGTTAATTGTCTCGAAAATTGTTTCGACCAGCAGGGGTCACTATGAAGGCTGGCTTGAGCCCCAAACACAAGTGGGCAAGGTAACCAGACTGGTCCGTGAGGGTTCCAGGAAGGAATGCAGTTTCAAGAGAACAGTTTGGATCTTTATTCGAATTGTTTTGGTGTAATGAAAAGAGTCAACTACAACTTGACAACAGAAATCTTCAGAAAAGCGACACAAATACGTTCGCCTCAAGGAATATTGGGTCTTCTGCGCGGCCGTAGATCTCCGACAAGTGCGCCTGCGCGGAAGAGGAGCGGTGTCGAGTCCGGCTGGGCAGTAGAGGAAATTGCGGTAGTGACCCTCGGACCTCGCTATGAAGACCCGCTTTAGCACCATTGACCTCCGCGCCGTGCTCGCGGAGCTGAACGCTAGGTACAGTCCCCTAAGTGACCAGGCTCGTGCGGGGAGTGCAGGAAGCAGAGGCCGGGGTCCCATGGCGCAAACAGAGCAGCTTGATGTGTTTCCTTATTTCTTAGTGCGTCTGTGGACCTGTCTAGGCCTGAGTGGGCAGGCGTGTGGTGTCTTTCCTTTGGCCCTTAGGATACCCCTGGGGGTCCCGGGCACCTCGTGCCCCATCCCCCGCGTCCTCCCAGCTCTCTGGCTTGCCCCGCTAGCACTACGCTCTTGCGTTGTTGGCCTGGGTTGTCCGGGTTGGGCAGGAAACGTTTGGTAAAACGTGAGACGCCAGAGTGGTCGTTTGCTGCAGAGGTTTCTAGACCGGAGGCTTGGTTTCTTGAACACCTCTCGCCCCTCACCCAAAAGAAAGAGAGCATCGCCGTTTTAGCTGGGTTGAGCAGATTTGGACTGAGATCTGGATTCTAGTCTGGATTCTGTTATTCAGCCGTGTGAGCTCTGTCATGTTTTCGAGGCCCTCTTATCTTTTTTTTCTCCCTTGTAATAAATTAATTGGATTGTATTTCACTGTATTTCTCCCCCAAAATTGGGTCATTTGGAAGACGCAAGCTATAGTGTGTTGTTCCTAGAGCTGATAGACCACTTTTGTTTTAAAATCGTTACTCTTAAGTTTTGAACTGAATGCCCAAATGGCTTTCAGACTCTGCTCCCCGGCTGACTCCGTATCCTTAGAGACTGAGATCCGCTCTTTCGAAGCTTTTATTAAATTATGTGTAGTTTTATGTTTCAAACAATAGTGAGGTATGTTACATGTTTCCTTTATCTTTGCAGCTTGCTAGGAATGAGAGTAAACAATGTTTATGATGTGGATAATAAGACATACCTTATTCGTCTTCAAAAGTAAGAACATTTTATAGGCTTATTTTCTCTTTGGCGATTAAGTATGAGATTACTGATTTTTTTTTTTACCTGCATTTTAAGTCTGTTTCACAGTTAGCTTTGGCATATACCCTAAAGAAAAATTTGACTTTTTTCTTCTACAGACCAGACTTTAAAGCTACACTTTTACTTGAATCTGGCATACGAATTCATACAACAGAATTTGAGTGGCCTAAGAATATGATGCCGTCTAGTTTTGCCATGAAGGTAAATTTGTTACACTTGAAGCTAAATTTTAAGAGCTTGCTCACTAACAATTAAGTTTTTAATTGGGGTTTCCTTCACTGTTATGAATAAAGTGCAGATAAAATGAAGGTAAAGGGAGTGGTTGACAGATAATGGGTTGAATAAAGTGAATATTTATTAGTTGACTTCTCCCCATTACCTTTCACATCCTGTTCTGCTCCAGATCTTGTTTCCACAGTCACTATTAGAGTTCAAGCTTTTATCACATTCAGCCTTACAGTTCCTTAACTGTAGTCCACTTCTCTGCATCAACACAATTCTAAATTAGACCAATGTTAATGTTTTGTTTGTTTTTGTTTGTTTGAGACGGAGTCTCGCTCTGTCACCCAGGCTGGAGTACGGTGGCACAGTCTTGGCTCACTGCAACCTCTGCCTCCCAGGTTCAAGTGATTCTCCTGCCTCAGCCTCCTGAGTAGCTGGGATTACAGGTGCGTGCCAGCAGGTCTGGCTAATTTCTGTATTTTTAGTAGAGATGGGGTTTCACCATGTTGGCCAGTCTGATCTCGAACTCCTGACCTCAGGTGATCCGCCCACCTCAGCCTCCTGAAGTGCTGGGATTACAGGCATGAGCCACCACGCCTGACCCAACATTAATTTTTTTAAAGTATAATTTTCATTAGTTATCTCATCTTTTATAGTTTCCTAATTTCTAAATCCATATTCTATAGCCTAACATTCTTGGCTTTCTGTGTTCTTCCTCCTCCCTGCCCCACCTTTTTTTCCTAGTCTTATCTTCCAGAGCTTACTTTTGTGAATGGTATTCCTCTACCCAGTCAGTGTTTTTTTTTTTTTTGGAACACTCACTGACATTAATATGTTACTAAGTCTTTTTACTTTCCTCTTTTGTTTTTACTATTAAAACAGATTTTTACATGTGTGGGCATGCTACCCATTCTTTTATTGATGTAACGTATAGATTGAAAATTCATGTGATACACAAGACTTTCGAGTCACATATACTTAACTTTGAATTAATGGCTTTGTCAGAAAGTAATTTTATAACCTGGAAAAGTTAACCTCTTGGAACTTGGTTTTTTTAAATGTAAAATGTGGATTGTACCTCCATCATGAAATTATTGGATTAATTGAAATGACATATAAAACACCTAAAACAGTCCGGGCACGGTGGCTCATGCCTGTAATCCCAACACTTGGGGAGGCCGAGGCGGGTGGATCACTTGAGGTCAAAAGTTCAAGGCCAGCCCAGCCAACATGGTGAAACTCTGTCTCTAGTAAAAATACAACATTAGCCAGGCGTGGTGGCACACACCTGTAATTCCAGCTACTTGGGAGGCTGGGGCAGGAGAACCACTTGAACCTGGGAGGTAGAGGTTGCAGTGAGCCAAGGTCACACTGTTTCACTCCAGCCTGGGCGACAGAGTGAGACTCTGTCTCAAAAAAAAAAAAAAAAAAAAAAAAAGACCTGAAACAATATGTGACACATATTAGAATTCCATACTTGTTCATTTCCTTCTTGCTCTGCTCCTTACTTTGGAAATGTATCTGTTATGGCATTGACTTATTTCATTAGAGGCTTTACAGAGAAGAGCTTTACCCCCCCAGCAATTTATAGAGTCTGTTTTGGATTACAAATTAGGTAAGTGTTCCCATATCACAAAGGCTTTCACAAAATTCTCAGATTATTAAAGTTTAATTTATTTAATAGTAACCCAAAATAGTTCTTTTGGGACCTGTCCTTAATAATAATGACAATAATAATGCTACATGTTGTGTAGCACTTGTAAAGGCAGATGAATACTATGTATTTCATTTAAGTTGTTTAACAATTCAGTGGAATGTGAAGAACAAATATAATTTCAGTTTTATGGTTGAGGTAACAGGCCAGTGAGATAGGACACTGGGATTGTGTAAACATCTCCAAATCAGGCTGCACTAATAGGAGGTCAGTCATTTTTAAAAATACTTAGAATTCTATGGGTTAGGTGTACATGTCAATCTAAATGTATAGAAAGATTTCCTCAATGAAGCAGACAATGTTAAGCACTTTATAAGGAAAACAAAGAGCTGTTACTGTTGCATGGCACAGGTAGAGTTATGTCCATTATGTGGTAAATCCCAGTGGTTGTTCCAGTATTCACATTTGGGGATGACAGCTATAGCTTTGTGGCACACAGCAGAAGGTTGATTTCACCAAGCTGTTGATAGGGAAATGAAACAAGCTTTAAATATGTACTATGTGTCCATCTGTACTCTCCATGATAAATAATCCCCTTTTTACTGTTCCTTTATGTGAACTTCTGTCCTTTCAATGATGTCTTTTGTCTTTATTTTTCTTGAATAAAATTATTACCGAGGGACTCTGGAAGAACTGATTGTGATTTTCCTTTAGGGATTTAAAGATATCCCTACATGTAGGTTACTGTTTAATCAAATCAGTATAGGTCATTCTCAAAACTACTGAGTTGAGGAGCAGTTTGTTTATTCTAGGAAGTTATTCTGCCTAAGTGTATAAGTACATAAAATGAGAATTTCAGTTAATTTGAACTATAAGGTCTGGAGAAGAACTCTTCTTAGTTATGAAAATGTTAGTATTAATTTAATAATGAATTTATGTGTTTCTTTTTTTTTTAACCTTTCTCAAAGAGTGGATTTTTTCTTTTATTTTTTTAAAGGTGGTTTTATATTAACTTATGTAAAATTTGTTTTGTAGTTAAGTCCTTTTTTCTTTTTCTTTTTTTTTTTTTTGAGATGGAGTCTCGCTCAGTCACCAGGCTGGAATGCAGTGGCATGGTCTTGGCTCACAACCTCAGTCTCCTGGGTTCAAGTGATTCTCCTGCCTCAACCTGCCAAGTAGCTGAGATTACAGGCACGTGCCATCATGCCTGGCTAATTTTTGTATTTTTAGTAGAGATGGGGTTTCACCATGTTGGCCAGGCTGGTCTTGAACTCCTGGCCTCGTGATCCACCCACCTTGGTCTCCCAAAGTGCTGGAATTACAGGTGTGAACCACCATGCCCAGACTGTTTTTGAGTCTTGAAGAAAGCGTTCTTTCTTACTGGTCTTGACTAAGGGGTCTTTTATATTAAAAAATTAGAAACAATTGTAAGATATTTTAGAGGCTGCAGCACTGGGTCTTGTTACCAGGCTTCCAGCACTGGGTCTTGTTACCAGTCCATGTCATACTTAAATATTTGTACAAAAAGACGGTACATGTAATCTAAAAGAATCGGTATTGCCAAGTAAATTGTATTTGGGTTTGACATGCTGATATTATTTTAATTGTTAATAAGAAAAAGAACTTTATGTCCAGGGATAGGAGGAAGGGGATTTAATAAAGAATGAGAGTTATTACATTGGATTGAAATAGGTTAATCAAAAGCTTAGAGACGATACCAGGAAAATTCTCTTTGGGTTATATTAGTAAAGATTGTAGGAATAAACTGGGCACAGTGGCAGGGCACTTGTAATCCTAGCTGCTTGGGAGGCTAAGGTGGGAGGATTGCTTGAGTCCAGGAGTTTGAGCCCTGCCTGTGCAACAGAGCGAGACTCTGTCCTTTTTTTTTTTTTTTTTTTTGAGACAGAGTCTCGCTCTGTTGCACAGGCTGGAGTGCAATGGCGCCATCTCGGCTCACTACAATCTCCGCCTCTTGAGTTCAAGCGATTCTTCTGCCTCAGCCTCCTGAGTAGTTGGGATTATAGGTATGTGCCAGCATGCCCAGCTAATTTTTGTATTTGTAGTAGAAATGGGGTTTCACCATATTGGCCAGGCTAGTCTTGAACTCCTGACCTCAAGTGATCCACCCACCTCGGCCTCCCAGAGTGTTGGGATTACAGGCCTGAGCCATTGCTCCCGGCAAAGACTCTCTCTCTTAAAAAGAAAAAAGAAAAGAAAAAAAAAAGAAGAATTAGTAGGGGTAACTGGATATAAGGTGGTGGACTAATTTACAGGATACCATAAGCCATAAGCTCATGGTCCATAGTAGATATATATTGGAAGTAGAAGATTAGTGGAAACCATTATTTAATTTTGAACATAAATGAAGCACACATAAGGGAAATTTGGGATACTTAGAAGTGTCATCAAACAGACAAAAAAAATAAAGGAACCGGGCGTGGTGGCATATGCCTGTAATCCTAACAATTTGGGAGGCCGAGGCGAACAGCTTACCTGAGCTCAGGAGTTCGAGACCAGCCTGGGCAACATGGTGAAACCCCATCTCTATTAAAATACAGAAAAGTAGCCGGGCGTGGTAGTGGGTGCCTGTAGTCCCAACTACTCAGGAGGCTGAGGCAGGAGGATTGCTTGAACCCGGGAGGCAGAAGTTGCAGTGAGCTGAGATTGTGCCACTGTACACCAGCCTGGGTGACAAAGTGAGATTCCGTCTCCAAAAATAAATAAATAAATAAAAATACATAAATAAAGGTTGGTGGGCGCGGTGGCTCATGCCTGTAATCCCAGCACTTTAGGAGGCTAAGGTGGGCAGATCACAAGGTCAAAAGTTGGAGACCAGCCTGACCAACATGGTGAAACCCCGTCTCTACTGAAAATAAAAAAATTAGCCAGGCATGGTAGCACACACATGTCATCTCAGCTACTGGGGAGGCTGAGGCAGGAGAATTGCTTGAACTTGGGAGGCGGAGGTTGCAGTGAGCCGAGACTGTGCCACTGCATTCCAGCCTGGGTGACAGAGTGAGACACTGTCTCAAAATAAAATAAAATAAATAAATAAAGGTTGTGGCTTTGAGTGAGGTCATTAGGACAACAACAAGGGATTTAGCAGTGGTATAAAGCAACAAAACAAATTTTGCTATAGGCCCATCATTCTCTACTTACAAATTGAAAATAAAGACCTGGCTCAGTGGCTTACCCTTGTAATCCCAGCACTTTGAGAGGCCGAGGCAGGAGGATTGCTTGTGCCCAGGAGTTTGAGATTAGCCTGGGCAACATAGTGAGACCCTGTCTCTACAAATAATGAAAAAATTAGCTGGGAATGGTGGCATGTGCCTGTGGTCCCAATCCTTAGGAGGCTGATGCAGGAGGATCACCTGAGCCAGGGAAGTCAAGGCTGCAGTGAGCCATGATCACACCACTGGGTTCCAGTTTGGGTGACAGAGCAAGACCCTGTCTTAAAGAAATGCAAATAAAACATTGTTTTGGAGTTAGCAGTGTTTATAATGTTTTCCCTCTTTTGTTTCTTTTACTTTATGACTATACTATTATTTACAATGTTTTAAGTATTCCTGATGGTAATGAAAAGAAGCTTATTTATAAACCAATACCAAATGGTTAGGAATTCACTTTTACTAAATGAATGCCTTTTTCTTTCTCTTGCTAGTGCCGAAAACATTTGAAGAGTCGGAGATTAGTCAGTGCAAAACAGCTTGGTGTGGATAGAATTGTAGATTTTCAGTTTGGAAGTGATGAAGCTGCTTATCATTTAATCATTGAGCTCTATGATAGGGTAAGTTAAATTTGTGGGATTTGGTGAAGGAAAATTCATTATTAATCATTTTGCAATAGTGCTATATAACATGAGTGGGGAACATTTTTTTCTGTGTCAAAGGCTATTACTACCCTAGGAAATGGGTGCCACACAAATAAAATAAAATTTTCCGGTAATAACCTTCATTTTATCTATAGGTCTGAGTTTAGGCAGACTTTAGCCATTTAGAAATAGCCTTGTGAATGTAGGAGATGAAGATCTGAGAATTAAATTATTTGGTACTTGACATTTCAGGACTAATATCATGCAACCAGAAAATAGTCAAATACAGTCATGCACTGATGCGCTGTATGTATAATGATATTTCAGTCAACAACAGACTACGTGTAAACGTTGGTCCCGTAAGATGCTAATGGATCTAAAAACTCTTACTGCTTAGTGACATCTTGATCCTGACCCTGTGTAGGCCTAGGCTGGTGTGTGTGTTTGTGTGTTAGTTTTTAACAAAAATATTAAAAGTAAAAACAAAACAAAACAAAATTTGAGTGGAAAAAAGCTTATAGAATAAAGATATAAAGAAAGAAAATATTGTACAGCTGTACGATATGTGTTTTAAGCTAAGTGTTACTACAAGAGCCAAAAAGTTAAAAAGTTTAAGGTTTATAAAGTAAAAAAGTTCCAGTAAGCTAAGCGTAATTTATTATTGAAGAAAGAAAAACATCTTAAAAATAAATTTGGCTGAGCACAGTGGCTCAGGCTGGTTGCAGTGGCTCACACCTGTAATCCTAGCATTTTGGGAGGCCGAGGAGGGAGGATCACCTGAGGTCAGGAGTTCAAGACCAGCCTGGCCAACATGGCAAAACCCTGTCTCTACTGAAAAATACAAAAATTAGCCGGGCGTGGTGGCGGGCGCCTATAATCCCAGCTACTTGGGAGGCTGAGGCAGGAGAATCACTTGAACCTGGGAGGCGGAGGTTCCAGTGAGCTAAGATTGCACCACTGTGCTCCAGCCTGGGCTACAGAGCAAGACTTCTTCTCATAAATAAATTAACTAACTAACTAACTAACTTAATCTGGGCCGGGTGCGGTGACTCACACCTGTAATCCCAGCACTTTGGGAGGCCGAGGCGAGTGGATCACCTGAGGTCAGGAGTTCGAGCCTAGCCTGCCCAGCGTGGCAAAACCCCATCTCTACCAAAAATACAAATTAGCCTGGTGTGGTGGTGCGTGCCTGTAGTCCCAGCTACTCAGGAGGCTGAGGCAGGAGAATCACTTGAACCTGGGAGGCGGTGGTTGCAGTAAGCCGAGAGATCATGCCTTTGCACTCCAACCCAGGTGACAGAGTGAGATTCAGTCTCAAAAAACAAAAACAAAAACATTTTATATATAGAAATAAATACATAAATTTAATCAGGTCTGAAGTAAGCATGATTTTTTAAAAAATTAAAAAATTTAAAAAAAGCAAATTTAGTGTAGCCCAAGTGTGCAGTATTTATCAAGTCTACAGTAGTATACAGTAATGTCCCAGGCCTTCATATTCACTCACCATCACTCACCCAGAGCAGTTTTCAGTCCTGCAAGCTGCATTCATGGTAAGTGCCCTATACAGGTGTTCCATTTTTAATCTTTTATACCAGGGGTCTTCAACCCTGTGCCGCAGACTGGAAACGGTCTGTGGAACTGGGCGGTGGAACCGGGCCACACGGCAGGAGGTGAGCAGTAGGCAAGTGAGCATTACTCGCCTGAGCTCTGCCTCCTGTCAGATCAGTGGTGGCATTAGATTCTTACAGGAGCGTGAACCCTATTGTGAACTGTGCATGCAAGGAATCTCAGTTGCGTGCTTCTTCTGAGAATATGATTCCTGATGATCTGAGGTGAAACAAATTCATCCGGAAACCATACCCCTGCACCCTCCATCCATGGGAAAATCGTCTTCTGTGAAACTGGTCCCAGGTGCCAAAGGTTGGAGACTGCTGTTTTTTTTTGTTTGTTTTGGTTTTTTTTTTTTTTTTTTGAACCGGAGTCTCACTCTGTGGCCCAGGCTGCAGAGCAAGGGCGTGATCTCAGCTCACTGCAACCTCCGCCTCCTGGGTTCAAGCAATTCTTGTGCTTCTGTCTCCCGAGTAGCTGGGATTACTGGCATGTACTACCATGCCCAGCTAATTTTTGTATTTTTAGTAGAGATGGGGTTTCACCATGTTGGCCAGACTGTTCTCAAACTCCTGACCTCAGGTGATCTGCTCGCCTCGACCTCCCAAAGTGCTGGGATCACAGGCGTGAGCCGCTGCGCCTGGCCTGGAACTGCTGTTGTAATACCATATTTTTACCGTACTTTTTGTATACTTAGATATGCTTAGATACACAAATATTTGCCATTGTGTTACAGTTGACTACAGTATTCAGTAATATGTTATACAGATTCCTAGCCTAGGAGCAATAGGTTATATTATATCCTTGGTGGATGTAGTAGGCTATACCGTCTAGGTTTGTGTAAGTATATTCTGTTATGTTCACACAACATGGAAGTTGCCTAAATGCATTTCTCGGAATGTATCCCCATTGTTAAGCGATGCATGACTGTACTGTTCATTTTTGGGTCTACCATCTTTTATGCAATATTTTTTATTTTTTATTTTTTTGAGACAGAGTGTCACTCTGTTGGCCAGGCTGGAATGCAGTGACATGATCAGGGCTTACTGCAAACTCGGCCTCCTGGGCTCAAGTGACCCTCTTGCCTCAGCCTTCCATGTAGCTGGTACCACAGATGTGCAGCACCACGCCTGGCCAATTTTTTGATTTTTTGTAGAGACGAACTCTCACTTTGTTGCCCAGGCTGATCTTGGACCTCTGGCTCAAGCGATCTTCTCACCTCAACCTCCTAAAGTGTTGGGATTGCGGGGGTGAGCCACCGCACCTGGCTCTTTTATTCAGTATATAATGTCTGTGAGATTCATTGATGTTGAGAATTCCCTTAGCTCCACATCCTTAGCAACCTTTGATATGATCTCTTAGAGCTCTTTATCTAATCTGATTATGAGCCCTTTGCTGATTATTTGTGTTGTAAATGTCCTTTTCTACTCTGAGTTTTTACTCTTCTTTTCTTTTTTTTTTTTTAAACTTTTTTTGAGAATAAGTCTCGCTCTGTCGCCAGGCTGGAATGCAGTGGTGTGATCTCGGCTCACTGCAACCTCCGCCTTCTGGGTTCAAGTGATTCTCCTGCCTCAGCCTCCCGAGTAGCTGGGATTACAGGCGCCTGCCACCACGCCCAGCTACTCTTAATAAGACGGTTTCACCATGTTGGCCAGGCTGGTCTTGAACTCCTGACCTCAGGTAATCTGCCCACATTGGCCTCCCAAAGTGCTGGGATTACAGGCGTGAGCCACTGCACCTGGCCTGGTACTATTTTTTCAACACTTAGTTGATAACACTGGTTATCTATCTCTCTAATCAAGGTAAATAGTGGCTACATTTACTGAAGCCACTTATGTTGCAACCTGTCATTTCAGATGAATTTGGGATTACTCCCATCATATTCTATGACTATGTTGTAAGCAGTTGTAAGGCGTTTTTGACTATTTTCATGGATGCTTCTTTGTATTTTAATTACACCTGTAGAGTAACTCTTATCTTCACTGTCTGTAATAAATTTGGAAGGTGGTATTCTTTCATTAGCTTTCTTTTCATTATGTTCCCCCTTCTTTTTTATTGAAAAGGTTATCTAGCAATATTAAATTTTAAAAATTTTTAAGAAGTAATTTCATTTTAACCTACATATGCCTTCCATTTTCTAGGATACAACTTTTTTGTGTGTCTTGCTATGTTTTACCTAACATTATTTATATTTTCCTTTTTTTTTTTTTTAAACATAGTTTCCATTGGGTAACCTCTTTTTACTGTTTTGTTGTGTTGATCTATCATAATTAAGTTTCCCTAATTTTTACATCTAGGCTGTTTGGGTTTTTTTTTTTTTTAAACTGTTGTAAATAAATTTCAGTGAACATCCTTAAGCATATTGCCTTTGGTTTTACTGGAGTGTTGGAGTTACTTCATTGGGCTACATTACCAAATGTGGAAATACGTGGGCAAAGGGTATAACTAACTGTATTGCTCTTGCCACGTAACTATTACTATTAAAAGACAAATTGCAGGTGAAAGCATAATATGTTCCTTGCCTGGCTGGCTTCTGAAGTTGACCACATTTTCTTTCTCAAATTTTTTTTTTTTTTAAGACAGAGTTTCGCTCTTGTTTCCCAGGCTGGAGTGCAATGGCGGAATCTCAGCTCACTGCAATCCCCGCCTCCCAGGTTTAAGCGATTCTCCTGCCTCAGCCTCCCAAGTAGCTGGGATTACAGTCATGTGCCACCACACCCAGCTGATTTTGTATTTTCAGTAGAGACAGGGTTTCTCCATGTTGGTCAAGCTGGTTTCGAACTCCCAACCTCAGGTGATCCTCCTGCCTCAGCCTCCCAAAGTGCTGGGTTATAGGTGTGAGCCACCATGCCTGGCTTCTTTCTCAATTTTTTAAGTAGTTTCAAAAATGATTTGATTTGTTTTTTTCTGTTTTGTTTGTTTTGTTATTTCCTTTTTTTTCTGAGACGGAGTTTGCTCTTGTTGCCCGAGCTGGAATGCAATGGTGCGATCTCTGCTCACTACAACCTCCATCTCCCAGGTTCAAGTGATTCTCCTGCCTCAGCCTCCCAAGTAGCTGGGATTATAGGCACCTGCCACCACACCCTACTAACTTTTGTATTTTTAGTAGAGATGGAATTTCACCATGTTGGCCAGGCTGGTCTCAAAGTCCTGACTTCAAGTGATCTGCCCGCCTCGGCCTTCCACAGTGCTGGGATTACAGGTGTGAGCCACTGTGCCCGGCCTCAAAAATGATTTGAAAGAGCACTAAATTATATTTTATTCTATTGCAGGGGAACATTGTTCTTACAGATTATGAGTACGTAATTTTAAATATTCTAAGGTTTCGAACTGATGAGGCAGATGATGTTAAATTTGCTGTTCGTGAACGCTATCCACTTGATCATGCTAGAGCTGCTGAACCTTTGCTTACTTTGGAAAGGTAAAGTGTTTTGTTTTTAAACCCTTTTCATATTGTATTAAAATGTGCTGGGCAACATAATGAGACCCTGTCTCTGAAAAAAAAGGTAAAATGGGTCATATGTCAGAACATGAAATAAAATATTTTGTTTTACTTAGATAATGTAACTCAATTTAGACTCTTTGAACTACGTAAATATGCATGTAAGCAATTAAGCCTTATTTGGGAGAGGCAAATGTATGTCTTTAGGTGTTGTTTTTTTTTTTTGAGACGGAGTCTTGCCTTGTTGCTCAGGCTGGAGTGCAGTGGCATGATCTCAGCTCACTGCAACCTCTGTATCCCAGGTTCAAGTGATTCTGCTGCCTCAGCCTCCCAAGTAGCTGGGACTACAGGTATGCGCCACCATGTGCAATTAATTTTTGTATTTTTAGTAGAGATGGGGTTTCACCATGTCAGCCAGGCTGGGCTTGATCTCCTGACCTCAGGCAATCTGCCTGCCTCCGCCTCCCAAAGTGCTGGGATTATAGGCATGAGCCACCGCGCTCAGTTGTCTTTAGTTTTTTTAGAGGTGGTGTCTCACTCCCCCTTCCCTGAGGCTACAGTGCAGTTGGCGTGATCATAGCGCACTGCAGTCTTGAACTCCTGGGCTCAAGCAATCCTCCTGCCTCAGCCTCCCAAGTGGGTGGGACTACAGGAGCACACCACAATGCCTGACTAATTTTAAAATTTTTTTTGTAGAGATGGGGTCTTGCTTTGTTGCCCAGGCTGATCTCGAACTCGTGGCTTTAGCAGTCCTTCCACTTCAGCCTTCTAAAGTGTTGGAGTTGCAGGCATGAGCGATCGGGCCCAGCCAATGTCCTTCTTTTTCATTTTAATTTTTTTAAATTTTAAATTTTAAATAAAAAAATATAGAACACTTAAATTTCCTGTCATCCTTGTGCAGGGATTGTGCTAATCTCTGTATCGTTCTAATTTTAGTATATGTGCTGCTGAAGCAAGCCCAATGTGTTTTTTAGCTAAGTTTTGGGTTACTTCAAATGGTTATGATTTCTTGGTAAATTGGGGAGACTTATTAGCTACTCTGTGAGAAGACAGATGGATGTGCAGAGGACAAAGGGAGAGAAATTCTGGTTTGCATAAGAAAAAGGGAAGTAAGGTGAGGTAAAGTGATGATTGTAGCTGTATTCATCACTTATTTTGTATTTCAGCTGTATTCCTGCTAGCTGGAAGGCCCTGCTGACTCATATTCTACAGCAGTCATTCTTAAAGTTTAACATACATCATTTCTTTGTTCCTTCTTCACTCCCGCTGCTTCACTTAACTAGCCTACATTAAATAAATAAATAAAGTTGGTCAGGCGCAGTGGCTCACGCCTGTAATCCCAGCACTTTGGGAGGCCGACATGGGCGTATCATGAGGTCAGGAGATGGAGACCATCCTGACTAACACGATGAAACCCCGTCTCTAGTAAAAATACAAAAAATTAGCTGGGCGTGGTGGCAGGCGCCTGTAGTCCTAGCTACTCAGGAGGCCGATGCAGGAGAATGGCAATGAACCTGGGAGGCGGAGCTTGCAGTGAGCCGAGATCGCGCCACTGCACTCCAGCCCGGGCGACAGAGGGAGACACCGTCTCAAAAACAAAAACAGAAACAAACAAAAAAAGTTATTAGATGCTTAATTAGGTAAAGCCATTTTGGATATTAAGATATGGCATGAAAATTTACAAACTTTTAACCTTTATAGAAAAATGTCGGCCAGGCGCGGTGGCTCAGGCCTGCAATCCCAGCACTTTGGGAGGCCGAGACGGGCGGATCACGAGGTCAGGAGATCGAGGTCCTCCTGGCTAACACGGTGAAACCTCGTCTCTACTAAAAGAATACAAAAAACTATCCGGGTGAGGTAGCGGGCGCCTGTAGTCCCAGCTACTGGGGAGGCTTAGGCAGGAGAATGGCGTATACCCGGGAGGCGGAGCTTGCGGTGAGCTGAGATCCGGCCACTGCACTCCAGCCTGGGCAGCAGAGCGAGACTCCGTCTCAAAAAAAAAAAAAAGAAAAAGAAAAATGTCAGTTTTATGTCATTTACATGTGGGCACATTGCTGATGAACAATATGTCTTGGTCAAAAAAATCCTGGCTTCTCTTAGAAAACTGCTGTTCAAGAACCTGGTAATCTTGGATAAATTACTTTTATGATCCATTTTCTCACAACAGAAGAACAAATTCCTGTTACATTTCAGATTATTGTGAAGATCAGGTGAACTGATAAGATAAAAGTAGTGTGAATATGAAGATTGCTGTAAGGTTTATTTAATATATGATAGTAAGAGACATGTCAATTTTGTTTCGCAGGTTGACTGAAATAGTAGCCAGCGCACCTAAGGGTGAACTACTGAAGAGAGTGCTTAACCCATTGCTTCGTGAGTATTCCTGCGAATAGCAGTGAACTGTTTGCAAGATAGTGTGGTTTTCAGGAATGTATTGAAATCTTTTATGCTTTTATTAGAAAATTTGAACAAAAGCTTAAAGTGATCCTGGAGTAAGTAGGAGTTTATTGTCAAATAAAGAGAAGTTAAACCACATGAAGTCTGAGCTTTATCTATTAGATTTTATTTAAAAGCAATACAGATTGTGTTATCTGGTACTTCAGTGCTAATGGTAGTATTCTAAGAAATCAGATTTTTTCATTGTGAGTCTTTGATTTAATAACCACTTAGCTTAGTTTTTTTTTTTTATCCCAGCATCTGACAGGTCCTTTTGATCCCAATAAGCATTTTTGATCCCAATACACTTTTATACTTAAGAAGATCATCACTTAGCCCTATATTAAGGAATCTAGAGAAGACATAGAGAGAGGCAGGTACCATTGATTACTGAGCCCTAGAGAGTTACTCTTCCTCTCTTATGAAATTGGAATGCATTCAACAGTTATCTTTAGAACTTTCCAACTGTTCGTATAGCATGTATAAAATTTGTATGTTTCATTTAAGCCAGTGTCTCCCTGGCAAATGCAGATTTCTTTTTTAATTTAATTTTTTTTGTTTTAGAGAGAGGGTCTCATTATGTTGCCCAGGCTGGTCTCAAACTCCTGAGCTCAAGCAGTCCACCCACCTCGGCCACCCAATTGCTGGGATTATAGGTGTGAGCCCCCACACTTGGCCTTCCCCTGGCAAATTTCGATAATATTTGAAATCAGATATTACAGGTTGAACATTCCTAATGTGAAAATCTTAAGCCTAAAATTATTATTATTTTTTGAGGCAGAGTCTCTCTCTCACCAGGCTGGAGTGCAATGGTGCAATCTCGGCTCACTGCAACCTCTGCCTCCTGGGTTCAAGCAATTCTCCTGCCTCAGCCTCCCGAGTAGCTGGGACTACAGGCGTGCACCACTATGCTCAACTAATTTTTTTGTATTTTTAGTAGAAACAGGGTTTCACCATGTTGGCCAGCATGGTCTCAATCTCTTGACCTCGTGATCCACCCACCTTGGCCTCCCAAAGTGCTGGGATTACAGGTGTGAGCCACCGTGCCTGGCCTGAAGTCTGAAACTTTTTGAGCACAGACATGATGCCACAGGTGGAAAATTCCACACTAACCTTATGTGACAGCTATACAGAATTATTTAAAATATTGTATAAAATCACCTCCAGGCTATATTGTGTAAAGTCATAAATGAACTTTGTGTTTAGACTTGGGTTGCATCCCCAAGATATCTCATTATGCATATGCAGATATTCCGAAATGTGAAAAAATCTGAAATCTGAAACACTTCTATCCCAACATATCACATAAGGGATACTCAACTTATATGTCCTCTTTAACTGTTCACTTTTTTTTCAAAGGAGTTTTGGCATTTGACATGTCAAAAGATCTTTTGCATTTCCGAAGGGTCTCACTCTGTTGCCCAGGCTGAAGTGCAGTGCCACAAATACCGCTCACTGCAGCTTCAACCTCCCAGGCTCAGGCCATCTTCCTGCCTCAGCCCCCCAAGTAGATGGGATTACAGGGATTCACTCCTGGCTAATTTTTCTATTTTTTGGTAGAGACAGGGTTTTGCCATGTTGTCCAGGTTGGTCTCGAACTCCTGAACTCAAGCAGTCTGCCCTCCTCACCCTCCCAAAGTGCTGGGATTACAGGCGTGAGCAACTGCGCCCAGCCTGCATTTCCTTATAAAATTTAGAGTTGACTTGTTACTTTCTTTTTTTTTTTTTTTTTTTTTTTTGAGACGGAGTCTCGCTCTGTCGCCCAGGCTGGAGTGCTGTGGCCGGATCTCGGCTCACTGCAAGCTCCGCCTCCCGGGTTCACGCCATTCTCCTGCCTCAGCCTCCCGAGCAGCTGGGACTACAGGCGCCCACCACCTCGCCCGGCTAGTTTTTTGTATTTTTTAGTAGAGACGGGGTTTCACCGTGTTGGCCAGGATGGTCTCGATCTCCTGACCTCGTGATCCACCCGACTCGGCCTCCCAAAGTGCTGGGATTACAGGCTTGAGCCACCGCGCCCGGCCGACTTGTTACTTTCTACGAAAAAAGCCTCATAGGATTTTGATAAGGATTACATTATTACTATTATTTGAGACAATCTCATTCTGTTGCCCAGGCTGGAGTGCAGTGGCATGATCTCAGCTCACTGCAACCTCCACCTCCTGGGTTCAAGCGATTGTCTTGCTTCACCCTCCCACGTAGCTGGGATTACAAGTGTGCGCCACCACACTCACTAAGTTTTGTATTTTTAGTAGAGATGGGGTTTCACCTTCTTGGCCAGGCTGGTCTTGATTACAGCTGTGAGCCACTACCTGGCCTGGTAAGGATTACATTAAGTCTGTGGATCAGTTTGGGGAGAATTGCCCTTTTAACTACATTGAGTCTTCTATGAAGAGAGAATGTCTGACTGTGTATTTAGATCTTTAATTTCTCTCAGTTAGATTTATTCCTAAACATTCTGTTCTTTTTGATGCTATTGTCAGTGGAATTGTTTTCTTAATTTCATTTTTGCATAGAAATACTATTGATTTCTATATATTGGTTTTTGTATCCTACAAACCTGATAAACTTGTTTATTCATTCTAGTAGGTTTTTTTTTGTGGGTTCCTTACGATTTTTTAACATACAGGATCATGTCATCTGTGAATAAGGATGCTTTACTTCTTTTAGAATCTGAATGCTATTAATTAGTTTGCCTTATCGTGCTAGCTATAGCCTCCAGTACAATGTTGAATAGCAGGTGACACTGAATATTCTTTCCTTGTTCCTGATCTTAGGGGGATAATATTCAGTCCTTCACCAATAATTATCATGTTAGCTATAGGTTTTTCATGGGTGTCCTCATAAGGTTGAGAATGCTCCCTCTATTCCTAGTTTATTGAGAATTTTTATTAGGAATTAGTGTTGAATTTTGTCAAATGCTTTTTCTGCATCTACTGAAATGATATATGGCCTTTGTCCTTTATTTATTAGTATGGGATATTAACCAATTTTTGGGGAGTCCTCATTGTGGTTGAAGCCCATTAAATTCCTATAACTTGCACTGACTTTTGTAAGTTAATTGTAGTCTCAAATTTCTTTAAGGACTAGAGCTGTCATTTCTTTTTATGGAGCGGGGCGGGAGGGGTGGGGAATGGAGTTTCACTCTTGTTGCCCAGGCTGCAGTGCAATGGCATGATCTTGGCTCACCACAACCTCCGCCTCCCAGGTTCAAACGATTCTCCTGCCTCAGCCTCCCGAGTAGCTGGGATTATAGGCATGCGCCACCACACCTGGCTAATTTATTATTTTCTTAGTAGAGACGAGGTTTCTCCATGTTGGTCAGGCTGCTGTCCAGCTCCCTACCTCAGGTGATCCTCCTGCCTCAGCCTCCCAAAGTGCTGGGATTATAGGCGTGAGCCACCACACCCAGTCTGAGAACTAGAATTGTCATTTCTAAATAACACTTCAAAATAAATAAACTTATTGTTTTTGCCGGCCACTGTTATTGAGTAGATCATTGATATTGGGATATATATTTGTGCTATATTTTGAATGCTAAATTTTAGGCTGGGTCACGGTGGCTCACACCTGTAATCTTAGCACTTTGGGAGGTCAGGGTGGGTGGATCACCTGAGATTAGGAGTTCAAGACCAGCCTGGACAACATGGTGAAACCCCGTCCCTACTAAAAATACAAAAATTAGCTGGGCATGGTGGTGGGTGCCTGTGATCCCAGCTACTCGGGAGGCTGAGGCAGGAGGTGGGAGGCGGAGGTTGCAGTGAGCCAAGATTGTACCATTGCACTTCAGCCTGGGCGATGGGTAAAACTCCATCTCAAAAAACCAAAACAAAAAGAAACAATTTATAGGAAAATACTAAAAGTAATATCCTCTGCATTTATAGCCTATGGACCAGCTCTCATTGAACACTGTCTTATAGAAAATGGATTCTTGGGTAATGTCAAAGTGGATGAAAAACTTGAAACTAAAGGTATGTCTGCATGGTACATTTTCATTTATTTTGTTTTTTTTTTAACTATAAAAATTTTTTGTGGGAAGGTAATAAGGGAGCAGGTGGTTCTAGAATGAAAAACATTTGACCAAGCACAGTGGCTCATGCCTGAAATCCCAGCACTTTGGGAGGCTAAGATGGGAGGATCACTTAAGCCTGGGTGTTTCAGGCTGCAGTGGGTGGTCACTGCACCGCTGCACTCCAGCCTGAGCAACAGAGTGAGACCCCAATCTCAAAAAGACCCCACAAAAACATTATCACCACCCTCAAAAAAAAAAAATTGAATGAGATTTTAGTGAATGTTTTAGTTTTGGCAATATACGAAATCAATGCAGTCATAAAATGACAACAGGTGCTGGTGGTGATGTTTTGTTTTTGTTTTTGTAAAATGACTCTGATGTTTGTGTGGAGCAAAAGCATGTGAAAATGTTCAGGGTAACTCTGGAAAATACTAGTAATGATTTCCTATTATTACTGTCTGTGTAACCCTTCACAGATTAAAATATGAAGCTATAGTAATTAAAACTGTAAGTTTTTGAAGAAGGAATGGCATAAAGAATCCAAAAATAGTTGGAAATAATTTGGGAATTTAGTTTATGAACAAAGTTCCTTTCAGGTCATGGAGGGAAGGGTGGATGATTCAATAAAAGCTACTTGGAAAATAGGCTGGTCAAAACGTAACCATATATCCACATCTACTGATTACAAACATGAAATCACTATCTCTAATTTTCTTGAACACTACATTATTTCATAAGCACTTTCCTGTTTTTCTGCATAGTTGTTTAGCTATGATTGATTGACACTTGATTGGCATTCCTTTTTTCTTTTTTTCCCCCACCATTAGATATTGAAAAAGTACTTGTTTCTCTGCAGAAAGCAGAAGACTATATGAAAACAACATCCAACTTCAGTGGGAAGGTAGCACCATGTATACTTACTATATATTGTTGTGATTTATTTGAGTGTTCAGAAATTAAGTGTTCATTAAAGGATCATTATATATAAATTTTATTTTAATTTGGAAGATTGTTACCTGTAATATACTTATTCCAGGATTTTTTTTTTTTTGAGACGGAGTCTCGCTGTGTTGCCCAGGCTGGAGTGCAGTGGCGCGATCTCGGCTCACTGCAAGCTCCACCTCCTGCCATTCTACCGCCTCAGCCTCCCGAGTAGCTGGGACTACAGGCGCCCACCACCACGCCTGGCTAAATTTTTTTTTGTATTTTTAGTAGAGACGGGGTTTCACTGTGTTAGCCAGGATGGTCTCGATCTCCCGACCTTGTGACCCAACCGCCTCAGCCTCCCAAAGTGCTAGGATTACAGGCGTGAGCCACTGCGCCCGGCCAGGATGTGTTTGTTTTGTTTTGTTTTGTTTTGTTTTTTGAGACAGTCTTGCTCTGTTACCCAGGCTGGAGTGCAGTGGCATGATCTTGGCTCATTACAACCTCTACCTCCCTGGTTGAAGTGATTCTCCTGTCTCAGCCTCCCGAGTAGCTGGGACTATAGGCACGTGCCACCATGCCTGGCCAGTTTTTGTATTTTCAGTAGAGATGGGATTTCACCATGTTGGCCAGGCTGGTCTCGAACTCCTGACCTCAAGTGATCCGCCCACCTCAGCCTCCCAAAGTGCTGGGATCATAGACATGGGCCACTGCACCCGACCCAGGATAGTGTTTTAAACATTTCTGTAAGTTTTTTTGTGTATTTTTGTAAGTTTTTGTAAGTTTTGTAAGTTTTTTTCTGTCCCTTTTATAGAAAGTACAATGACAGGTTAGTATCGGCTCTTCAGAGAAGTTGAGGAATTTACAATTATTTCTTTAGTTGTTTTAGATAGAGAAGCACATTTTCATTTGTCAGCCCTTTTCAAAAATGTTGTGATTTACAGTTCCCAGCCATTAAGCATTTTTTTGAATTACCTTGGAGCTTATGAGTGTTTTTCTTCCCTTTTCAAAGTATAACTGTATTTATGGAAAATTAAAATTAATACTAGTCATAGAAAGTAAACCTTTGGGCTAGGTGCAAATTAATATCAATCACAGAAACTAAATCTTTGGGCTAGGTGCGGTGGCTCACACCTGTAATCCCAGCACTTTTGGAGGCCAAGGTGGGCAGATCACTTGAGACCAAGAGTTCAAGACCACCCTGGCCATCATGGCAAAACCTGTGTCTCTATTAAAAATACAAAAATTAGCCAGGTATGGTGGTGCACACCTGTAATCCTAGCTACTTGGGAGGCTGAGGCATGAGAATCGCTTGAACCAGGAGGCAGAGGTGGCAGTGAGCCGAGAATACACCACTGTACTCGAGCCTGGGTGACAGAGCGAGTGAGACTCTGTATTAAAAAAAAAAAAAAAGAAAGAAAGAAAGTAAATCTTTGTTAATTATGAATAGGAATGATTTTAATACTGGATTTTTGTAGGGATATATCATTCAGAAAAGAGAAATAAAACCAAGCTTGGAAGCAGATAAACCAGTTGAAGACATACTCACGTAAGCATATAGGCATGGGTCAATTTGCTTTGTATGTTTGTTAATGTTCTTGACTGTGATATAATAAATATGTTTTACAGGTACGAGGAATTTCATCCTTTCTTGTTTTCTCAACATTCACAATGTCCATATATAGAATTTGAATCATTTGACAAGGTGGGTTTTCCATTCTGTTCCTTTACCAGTTAGTTAGCATGACATGAGCTGTTAATATCAACTTCTACTGAGAAATTGAAACTATACTTGCTTTACATTCACTGTGAATCTGGGCATTAAAGATCAGTGTAGTCACAGATACAGCTTTTGGAAATAATTGTTGCCACTTTATTTTAGGATGAAGGACCAGAGATTTGAACTTCGTTTGATTCTTGATACTGTTTAGCCAAATAATACATTTACTGGAAATCTGTTCAAGTTCTTTAAGTGGTGTTATGAAACACAATGGAATCTAAAATTCTGTGTGTGCAGCTGGGCATGCTGGATCATGCCTATAATCTCAGCATTTTGGGAGGCCAAGGCAGGCGGATCACTTGAGGTCAGGAGTTCAAGACCAGACTGGCCAACACAGTGAAACCCTGTCTCAACGAAAAACTACAAAAATTAGTGGTATGTGGTGGGGTGCGCCTGTAGTCCCAGCTATTTAAGAGGCTGAGGCAGGAGAATCACTTGAACCTGGAAGGTGGAAGTTGCAGTGAGCTGAGATTGCGCCACTGCAATCCAGGCTGGGCAACAGAACAAGACTCTGTCTCAAAAAAAAGTAAAATAAAATTCTGTGTATGCAAGTTGAAGTAGAGACCGTCCTTTTTTTTTTCAACTAGTTGTTTGTCTGTTTTTTTAATAAGGCCGTGGATGAATTTTATTCCAAGATAGAAGGCCAGAAAATTGACTTAAAAGCTTTACAACAGGTATGTATTATTAAAAACACATATTAAACCAGGTAATCTTTAGTGGTTTGATGGGTAGATGATATAGGAAAGGGTAGCCTTTCAGAAAGAGTGTAAGAAGTAGTACAGGAACTCTCTAACCTGCCTCTTTTTTGTGATGGAGGTTTATGAAGAAGGTCCATGGGGGATTTTATTGTTCAAAAGTATGTCCTCATTTGTTTCATGAGTATTTCAGATATTATGTAAAAAAAGGAAAATACAGTGGGAAGGTGAGGCCTGTTCTTTACACTTTAATGTGGTTTGCTCAGAACAACCCAAAGCTTCTCAAAACATTGCTGTTAAGGAGATACTGTTCTAGGGAGATTTTAAATAGGCCAGAGGAGGAGATACTGTTTATCATTAAACTGTTTCTTTTTTAAATGGACTTTAAAGCTAGGTCTTAATATGTTTTCTGTGTATCGTAACTCCAAAAGAAGTGACGTACAGTATTTTTCCAGCATATTTAACCATGTTTTTAGAGCATTTGCTGCAGAACAGTTTCATAAATTGTTAATAGTCACTCTTGATTTGAAGGGGATTTGATTTTTTCAAAGTAGTCTTAAAATATGTGTGCAAAAATTTCAAATTATTTGAGGCTGGGCGCGGTGGCGCACACCTGTAAATTCCAGCACTTTGGCAGGCCGAGGTGGGCAGATCACTTGAGGTCAGGAGTTCGAGAACAGCCTGGCCAACATGGTGAAAACCCATCTCTACTGGAAATACAAAAATTAGCAGGGTGTGGTATGGGTGTCTGTAGTCCAGCTACTCAGGAGCCTGAGGCATGAGAATTGTTTGACCCTGGGAGGCGGAGTTTGCAATGAGCTGAGACCGTGCTACTGCACTCCAGCCTGGGCGACAGAGTGATACTCTGTCTTAAAGAAAAAAAAAAAAAGCAAATTGTTTGAATCCCTGTACCACTTCTTCAGTTTTAAGAAATTAGTTGATCATAAGCCAGGCGCGGTGGCTCACGCTTGTAATCCCAGCACTTTGGGAGGCCGAGGTGGGTGGATCACCTGAGGTTAGGAGTTAGAGACCAACCTGACCAACATGCAGAAACCCTGTCTCCGCTAAAAATACAAAAAAATTAGCCAGGCGTGGTGGTGCACTCCTGTAATCCCAGCTACTCGGAAGACTGAGGCAGGAGAATTGCTTGAACCTGGGAGGCGGAGGTTGCGGTGAGCCGAGATCGCGCCATTGCACTCCAGCCTGGGCAACAAGAGCGAAACTCCGTCTCAAAAAAAAAAAAAAGTTAGTTAATCATAGCACAATTTCAAAGCAGGTAGGCCAGTCAGATGAATTATATACATCATGTAATTACCACATGGTGGCAGCACTTTGGCTACTAAACTGAACCCCATGTTTTTATGGGTGTCTTAATAGTCACCATTCTTACTATCTAAATTTTAAAAAATATTTCATCTAGCATTTAAATACTTCATCTAGCATTTAAATACTCATTAATTGATGATATTACTAGTGTTAGAGATTTTGCCCCCAAATTGATAACCTTGAAATGTAGATTATATATGATAAAATGCCATATAGAAGGTCAAATAACTACCATGAGCCTTTGTCTTACTAATTTACGGGAAAAAGCTTCTGTAAAATACTGGAAATAGTTCTGAGAAAATCAAAAGCAGCAAAAAATAAGAAGTCATTTGGTAGTTTATGCTCTTTAAGAATTCATTCCATTCCAGGTGCAGTGGCTCAGGCCTGTAATCCCAGCACTCTGGGAGGCTGAGGTGGGAAGATTGAGCTCAGACGTTCAAGAGCAGCCTGGGCAACATAGCAGGACCTTGTCTCTGTTATTTAAAAAAAAAATAAAGAATTTGTTCTCCAAAACTTTACTTTTGTGCCATAGGAAAAAATGTCTTGATTTTTGCCTGTTTGAATAATGCCAAGGGTATTAAGGGTATATCTTATATACACAGTAACCTGTAATGAAAATACCTTTCTATATAGGGAATGGGAGTTAGGGAGACAGGAGAAGTAATTTTGGGGCATGGAACTCGTTGTAGTGGGATAGGCCGAGGGTGGTAGACTATGGGAATTTCAGCCAGCTAGATAACAGCATAGATAGTCAGGATAGTGAGTGTTGGAAAGTAAAAGAGGGAGTGTCATGAGGTAGGAGAAACCTAATTTTTAAAAAATCTGTTTTGCCAATAAAAGGAAAAACAAGCATTGAAGAAATTAGATAATGTTCGAAAGGATCACGAAAACAGATTGGAAGCTCTTCAGCAGGCTCAGGTATTATGTTTGGCTTTCTCAGTGCTTTTTCAAAAATGTTAACTTTAACTGACAATGTAGTAAATGTGTGTGGTTTGTTTCTTAAGGAAATAGACAAACTGAAAGGAGAGCTCATAGAAATGAACCTACAAATAGTTGACAGAGCCATTCAGGTAGTTCGAAGTGCTTTAGCTAACCAGATAGATTGGACAGAAATTGGGTTAATTGTGAAAGAAGCCCAGGCTCAAGGAGACCCTGTTGCAAGTGCAATCAAGGAATTAAAACTACAAACAAATCATGTTACAATGCTGCTAAGGTAAGTTTGACTCCTAGTCAAGCAGTTAATGCTTGTCTTTATTTTGTTATTTTAATTGTTTACTGTATTAAATATTTTTTCTTCATATTTTGAAATTCTCAGAGAAAGGGAAAAAACTAATTTAGATTAAATAATGAACTCAGTACTGTAAACCATTTATAATTTTATCGAAGAAGAAAATTGAAAATAAAAAAAGTGATGTCATTGACGTTAGTGAAATACTATTGAATATTTTTAATAGAAATCCATACTTGTTATCAGAGGAGGAAGATGATGATGTTGATGGTGACGTCAATGTTGAAAAAAATGAAACTGAACCACCAAAAGGAAAAAAGAAAAAACAAAAGAATAAACAGCTGCAGAAGCCTCAGAAAAATAAGCCCTTACTTGTAGATGTTGATCTCAGCTTGTCGGCATATGCCAATGCCAAAAAGTAAGTCATTTAACTTTAAATTTTAGGCCAAGTATTATCTGCAGTAAATTAAGGATGTTAAAACAACTTTTACATTTCACCTGTGTATGCATACTTTTTTTGGGTGAAAATACTTTTTTAAACTTAGTTTTGTTAATTATACAGTTTGTTCTGATTTGTTCTGTATAATTTGATAATTTGTAAAGTTAGAACTAGGTAGAAAACTAAAGAATAAATATTTTACTTAAAATTTAAGAGAAATGTGTTTTTCTAGGTATTATGATCACAAGAGATATGCTGCTAAGAAGACACAAAAAACAGTTGAAGCTGCTGAGAAGGTACTGAGTATTTCTTAGAGTGAATGTTAGTTGTTTTTGCCTGCTTAATTTAATGGACATAATTAGTTCTTCTGTTTAAATGAGATTTTCTAATTCAGAAGTATCTTTCAAACTTAACTTTGCTTTAAATGTATATATTTCCAGTATTTTTTCCCCCCACGCCTGTTCCTCCCCCATTCTTCTTCATCTCAGTAAATAGCACCTTCATTTTTCTGTTCACTCAGGTTAAAAACATTTGTGATATCCTGGACTCTTTTTCCCATAAATCATGCAATCCATCAGTAAATCATTTTGGTTCTTCCTTTAAAGTATAGCCAGAATCTAGCTGCTCATTATTTCCACTGGTCGGTCCCCTATCACCTCTTTGTTCACATGGACTATGATAGTAGTGTCTTATTGGCTCTCTCTCCTTCTCCTGTTTTCCCACTACAGTCTGTTCTCCACATAACAACCATTGTGACCGCCCCCCTTTTTTTTTTGAGATGGAGTTTCGCTCTTATTGCTCAGGCTGGAGTGCAATGGCTTGATCTCAGCTCACTGCAACTTCTGCCTCCCAGGTTCAAGCGATTCTCCCACCTCAGCCTCCTGAGTAGCTGGGATTACAGGTGCCCGCCACCACGCCCAGCTGCTTTTTGTAATTTTAGTAGAAACGGGGTTTCACCATGTTGGTCAGGCTGGTCTCAAACTGCTGGCCTCAGGTGATCTGCCCGCTTCGGGCCTTGACCCTTGGTCTCCCAAAATGCTGGGATTACAAGTATGAGCCACCACACCTAGGCCCATTGTGATCCTTTCGACTGGATGTGATGGTTCACTCCTGTAATCCCAGCACTTTGGAAGGCCGAGGCCGGTGAATCACTTGAAGCCAGGAGTTTGAGACCATCCTGGCCAACATGGTGAGACCGCATATCTATTGAAAATACAAAAATTAGCCCAACATGATGGTGGGTACCTGTAATCCCAGCTACTCAGGCGGCTGAGGTGGGAGAATCAAATGAACCCAGGAGGTGGAGGTTACAGTGAGCTGAGATCATGCCATTGCATTCTAGTCTGGGTGACAGAGCGAGACTCTGTCCCAAAAAATATATTAAAATAAATCAAAAGTGAAGTCCTTTCTCTCTGGACAAAATCTTCCAGTTGCTTCCTATCTTAATACAATTCAGAGCCCTTCTCCTATCCTGCAAGGACAGGAGACCTGCTCCCCTCTGACCTCATCACCTGCATTCCTCCTCTCATACACTCTTTCTGGCTACACTGGGATCTTAGCTGTTCATAAAATAATGGCACATGCTCTACTCTCAGGGTCTTTGCCCTTGCTATTCTCTCTACCTGGAATTTTCAGTTTGACGCCTCTCTTCATTTACATATCTACTTAAATGAGATTTAATCAGAGAATCCTTCCTTGACCACTCATTGCTAACGATAGTACCACCCTGAATCTCTGTCTTTATTTTGCCATATTTTTTTCTTGAAAAACACTCCCCCCAGCCCAACATGTGTTTATTTTTTCTGGATTTACTCTAGAATATAGATTGCGTGAAAGTAGAATCTTTGTGTTGTTCGTTGCTGCATCCCAATCCCTGGAATGTTGCCTGGTACAGAACAGGCACTTTTTAATAGCTGTTAAATGAGTGGCCTTCATGACTTGGCCCTCTTTCTACTGCTTCAACCTCATTTCTTGACATTTTTAGAAGCACTTACCGTTATATGTCTTTTTAAAGGATTATATGATTAATAGTTGTCTCTTCTAGACCTAGTGGGGTGGGAGTGGGGGCTTTGTCCATCTTGTTCACTCTTGTATCTCTAACGACATCTAGCCTAGAACCTAGCACATGATAGGTACTCAGTATCTAGAAAATGACAATGTATTTATTAATTTGTAGGTCTTGGTCAAATATTTTCATATAGTAATTCTTTGGTTTGGATTATTTTAATACTTAAGGCAAAAGTATTTTCATTTATTACTTTCAAGTATGTATATTGTGTGTGTGTGTGTGTGTGTAGATTGTGCCATTTTGTGACATTTAAAAAATTTCTTGCCCCATTATTTACTTTGGTGTTATTTAAATAAATTAACAAATTATTTTTAAAACTCTTTTGTATACATAGGCATTCAAATCAGCAGAAAAGAAAACAAAGCAAACGTTAAAAGAAGTTCAGACTGTTACTTCTATTCAAAAAGCAAGAAAAGTGTATTGGTAAGTGTTCTCTTTCAAATTTAGTTTTTGTTTTTATTAAAATTATCCACGCACATTATTTAGAAAAGTCAAACAGTTCTACAAAGCTTGTTACAAAACCAGTAGCTCTGCAATTTTTTGTTGGTTTGTTTGAGACAGGGTCTGTGTCACCCAGGGTGGAATACAGTGGCATGAACATGGCTCACTGTAGCTTTGACCTCCTGGCCTCAAGCAGTTCTCCCACCTCAGCCTCCCAAGTAGCTGAGACTACAGGCACATGGCACCGTGCCCAGCTAATGTTTAAATTTTCTGTAGAGGCAGGGTCTCAGTTTGTTGCCCAGGCTGGTCTCAAACTTCTAAGCTCAAGAGATTCTCCTGTCTCATCCTCATTGCTGGATTACAGGCATAAGTTTCTGCACTCAGCTAGCTCTCTAGTTCCTCACCTTTACTCCTATTGCCTGCTGTCTGAAGGAAACTACTTTTAGCTCTTTTAGTTGATTGTTTTGATATTTGCCTTTATTTATCTTAGTAGTGTGCTTATATTGCTGCTGCTTAATTTTTCTGTTTTACACTCTTACTAACTTCCCGCTGGGAAAGATGAGGATTTCCCTCTTTCCACTTGCGTTCCATTCCATACACACACAGTTACAGCATAGTTTTGTCAAGATTAATAGCATTGGCATCATTATAAATATTTAAATTATAGTCATATAATTTATATGTTATAGCTGACCCACATAGAATTCTGTTTTCTTTTTCCTTCCTTGCTCAGTTTTATCTTCCAAGTGTTTTCAGACACATTGGAATTCAATCAATATTCTCTTGCAGAGGTCAGAAGGCTCTCCTGTAGCTTTTTGACTTACTTAATTTTCGATTGGTTCTCTTTAAGCATCATACCTTTTATTGTTATCTTGGAAGTTATCTTTACCTTCTCTGTTTTGGAAACTCTTTTCTGGATCTCATACTTCTTTCTTGGTTGAAAGAGTGTGTGTTCCAGAAGCTTCACAAGAAATGGTGTGTAGAAAGCAAAGTTTTTGAGGTCTACGATGTATAAAACATTTTACTCTTATAGTTTGACTGGGCTGGGCATGCTGGCCCATTCCTGTAATGTCAGCACTCTGGGAGGCTGAGGTGGGTGGATCTCTTGACCTTTGGAGTTCGAGACTAGCCTGTGCAACATGCCAAACCCCATCTCTTAAAAACAAAAAAAAATTAAATATAGAATTCTACTATGAAAATACGTTTTCCTCAGACATATTTTTTTTTTTTTTTTTTTTTTGAGATGGAGTTTCACTTTTATTGCCCAGGCTGGAGTGCAGTGGCGCAGTCTTGGCTCCCTGCAACCTCTGCCTTCTGGTTTCAAGCGATTCTCATGCCTCAGCCTCCCGAGTAGCTGGGATTACAGGCACCCACCACCATGCCCGGCTAATTTTTGTATTTTTAGTAGAGATGGGGTTTCACCTTACTGGCCAACCCTGGTCTCGAACTCCTGACCTCGTGATCCACCCACCTTGGCCTCCCAAAGTGTTGAGATTATAGGCGTGAGCCACCACACCCGGCCTCCTCAGACTTTTAAAGGTATTGCTTCATTATAGTAACTTGAGAAATCTGGTATTATTTTGATGGTTGATATTTTATTTTATTTTTTATTTTGTTTTTTTGAGACAGAGTCTCACTTTGTTGCCCAGGCTGGAGTGCAGTGGCATGATCTTGGCTCACTGCAACCTCCGCCTCCCAGGTTCACGTGATTCTCCTGTCTCAGCCTGCCGAGTAGCTGGGATTACAGGTGCCCGCCACCATGTCCAACTAATTTTTGTATGTTTAGTAGAGAAAGGTTTCTGCCATGTTGCCCAGGCTTGTCTCTAACTCCTGGCCTCAAGTGATCCGCCCCCCTCAGCCTCCCAAAGTGCTGGGATTACAGGCATGAGCCACCACACCTGGCTGATCGTTGATATTTTACATGAAACTTGTTTTTGCCTTTCTACAAGCTTGTAGATTTTCTCCCCTCCCAATATTTTTTCCAAATTTTTCAAAATTTTACAATTGGGGTTGGTGGTGATGTTTTAATCCATTATGTTGGATACTTTGTGGGCTATTTTAATTCAGAAACTTTCAGTTCTGAGACATTTTTTGGAAATAGTTCTTGAAAAACTGCCTGACCTCTGCTTTCTTTTTTCTTTTCCTTCTGGAAATCTTGTTTTTAAGATACGGGACCCCCTAGACCAGTCCTCCAATTTTGTTGTATTTTCTGTTTTCAAATCTATCATTTTGCTCCACATCCTGGGAGTTTCCTCGGCTTTATCTTTCACCAAGTCCTTCCACTGAATTTTTTATTACTTCCTATCATGTTTTTAATTTTAAGAACTCTCTCCTCAACATAGTGTTCCTGGCAAAAAAAAAGAGAGGACTTTTTTTGGTTCTTGGAATATACCTTTTTAAAAAAATAAATACGTTTCTGCTTTAGTTTCTTTTAGCTCTCTGAGAATAGTTTTGATGTATTAAATTTTTTTAGTATTCTTTTTTGCAAGTCTTTGTCTTCTCTAAGTTGTTTCTTTTTAAATTTTATTTAATTATATATATTTAGGCTGGGCGTGGTGGTGCTTACGCATGTAATCCTAGCACTTTGGGAGACCAAGACAGTTGGATCACTGGAGGTTAGGAGTTCGAGACCAACCTCGCCAACATGGTGAAAACCCATCTCTACTAAAAAAATTACCAAAAAAGTTAGCTGAGTGTGGTGGGGATGCCTGTAATCCCAGCTACTAGGGAGGCCGAGGAATGAGAATCACTTGAACTTAAGGCAGAGGTTTCAGTAAGCCGAGATCCAGGCACTCTAGTTTGGGTGACAGAGCAAGACTCTGTCTCAAAAAAAAAAAAAAATTTATCTAAGGGGACTCTGATAATGCTAGACCTCTCAAAAACAAAAAGTCATGCAGTCCCCCTACCCCACCCACACTTACTGATTGGAGACCAGAAGTTAATCTGTTCAGCAGATGTACTCCCTTTCTTCACTTAACATGGCGGTAGTCTTTCCACAATCTATCATACACATAGACATTGTCATCCTTTTCATCCCTGGAGTGTGTTAATGAGAGGAAGGGAGCCATCATTACCTCTTTTTTTTTTTTTTTTTTTTTAAAGAGATGGGATCTTTCAGTATTGCCCAGGCTGATCTCGAACTCCTGGGCTCAAGCGATCCTCCCACCTCAGCCTCTCAAAGTGCTGGGATTACAGACAAAAGCCACCATACCTGGCCCTGCCATTATTACTTTTTTTTTCTTTGAGACAGAGTCCTAGCTCTGTTGCCCACACTGGAGTACAGTGGCGCAGTCTCGGCTCACTGCAGCCCTCACCTCCTGGGCTCAAGGGATTCTCCTGCCTAAGCCTCCCAAGTAGCTGGGACTACAGGTGTGCACCCCCATGCCTGGCTAACTTCTGTATTTTCAGTAGACATGGATTTCACCGTATTGGCCAGGCTGGTCTCAAACTCCTGACCTCAAGTGATCTACTCTACTTGGCCTTCCAAAGTGCCGGGCTTATAGGCATGAGCCACCACACCCAGCCCATTATTACCTCTTGATACAATACTTTCAGAATCTGAAACAGAGAGGGTAAGGAACTTAAGCAAAGTCATGCAGTCATGCATACCAGAGGACAGCGCGTAAGTGCTGACAGCTTTGAGGAATGACTCTGTCGTGGCACCAAACTCAAAAGGTATTCATTAACTTTTCTTTGAGCCTTAAAAAGGATCAAATGGGCCGGGCGCGGTGGCTCAAGCCTATAATCCCAGCACTTTGGGAGGCCGAGACAGGTGGATCACGAGGTCAGGAGATTGAGACCATCCTGGCTAACACGGTGAAACCCCGTCTCTACTAAAAAAATACCAAAAAAAAAAAAAAAAACTAGCCAGGCGTGGTGGCGGCCGCCTATAGCCCTAGCTACTCGGGAGGCTGAGGCAGGAGAATGGTGTAAGCCCAGGAGGCGGAGCTTGCAGTGAGCTGAGATCCAGCCACTGCACTCCAGCCTGGGCGACAGAGCAAGACTCCGTCTTAAAAAAAGAAAAAAGGATCAAATGTGTCATTTCAACAAACAGACACTTGCCTGCTGTCAAACAAAAGGAAATGGGAGCCAGCCATGGTGGCTTATACCTGTAATCCCAGCATTTTGGGAGGCCAAGGCGGGTGGATGACAAGATCAGGAGTTCGAGACCAGCCTGGCCAATAAGGTGAAACCCCGTTTCTACTAAAAATATGAAAATTAGCCAGGTGTGGTGGCTTGTGTCTGTAGACCAAACTACTCTGGAGGCTGAGGCAGAAGAATCGCTTGAACCTGGGAGGTGGAGGTTACAGTGAGCCAAGATCGTGCCACTGCACCCCAGTCTGGGCAATAGAGGGAGACTTTGTCTCAAAAAAAAAAAAAAAAAAGCAAATTGATGGCTGAAATGCACTCTGATGCTCTGAAATCATTTCCCAAAGGTAATTAGCTAATGGGTATCACAACATCCTGTACCCTTGGAGCAAGTGAAGGGAGGGCACTGGACCAGATGCTCACAAACGAAAACACACAGATTTTGGGTACATGCAATTGCTCTATCTCAGGGACATCAACATTCAGAACTCTCTGCTTTTCAAGATGTTTCTATAAAGACAGGGTGCGGTGGCTCACTCCTGTCATCCCAGCACTTTGGGAGGCCATAGGCGGGCAGATAACCTGAGATGAGGAGTTCGAGACCAGCCTGGGCAACATGGTGAAACCCCGTCTCTACAGAAAGTACAAAAATTAGCCAGGTGTAGTTGCGCACACCTGTAGTCCCAGCTACTTGAGAGGCTAAGGTGGGAGGATCACTTAAGCCTGGGAGGCAGACGTTGCAGTGAGCCAAGACCATGCCGCTGCACTCCAGCCTGGACAACAGAGCGAGACTCCATCTCAAAAAAAGAAACATATATATATATAATTAAGGTCTATAGTATGTTTTTATTATATACATATGCGTAATGAAATGAAACAGTCAAGCACATTAACATATCCATCATCTCACATAGTTACTCTGTTTTTCGTGTGTGTGGTAAGAACACTTAAAAAATCTACTCTCAGCAAATTTCCAATATATAATACAGTTATTAACTGTATTCCTTGTGCCATATATTGGATGTCTATAGTTACTCATGTTATGTTACCGTAACTTGTTTTTGACATACCCACCTCAGCCCTACCACACCCTCCTTTTTTTTTTTTTTTCTTTTTTTTTGGAGACAGAGCCTTGCTCTGTCGCACAGGCTGCTGAGTAGCTGGGAGTACAGACACTTTTTTAAAAATGTTGCTTTTATCTCCAGCTTTTACATTAGAGACTTTCATTAATGTCTGGTGCTCCTTGATTGTCTATTCAACGTTTTACATTTTATGGTAGGGTATTAAAATGCTGACTGGAAGTTCCCTGGGTGGTTGGGCTTGTGAAATGATCTGTGTTGGCCATTTTGTGTAGAATCTTCATTGTCTTTAGCCCTTTTCCTCTTGAGCTAGTCTCATTTCCCGGAAAAGATTCTTTTTCTCTCCTGCTTGTAAGGTGAAGACCTGGCTGCTGCAGCATTTGGGGAGCCCAGTGGAAATAATAGACTGAGAGTCTCAGGATCCAGTAATTCATTTACTTATTTGCTGTGTTTTACATATGTTACTCCTGGTTATATAGCTGTGCCACATTTACCCTTGTCCAGAGATGATCTTTATACCCTTTCTAGATAAATTAACCTCTGGCCTTCTGTTAGGAAATGGAACAGAAATTAACTGGAAAGAACGTATGTGGAACTAATTGCTTCTTGAACAGACTCTCAGCCAGTCCTCCTGTTTTCATTCTCATCTTAAACTCGTACTTCCTTAAGTGTTTGTGCTGCCATTTGTTTAGCGTTTTATGAGTTTTACATTGTAAATTTAGTTGTTGCTTTTTTCACTGTTAGCTTAGGATTCAGCTTCTTAAGTCTGATCACTTGTCCATTTGTTTTCTAGCTTTCAAATTTGGTTGTATTTGTCTCTTCTCTCTCTCTCTCTGTTTTGTTTGACATCTCTGTTGTTGAATAGGATCATCCTGTAATTATCATTTCTTGTAATGTTCTTGTTGGGTATTGGTATCAAGGTCATATTGCCTCATAAACAAGTTGGAAAGTGTCCTTTTTCAGTTGTTCTTAAATATCTGATGAAATTCACCTGTGAAGCTGAGTCGTCCTGGAGTTTTCGTTGGGGAAGCTTTTCATTGCAGATTCAAATTATTTAGTAAATGTAAGGACTGTTCAGATTTCCTAGTTTTGGTGAGCAGTGTTTTTTTTTTTTTTTTTTTTTTTTTTTTTTTATTGGAGAAAGTTATAATATTCTTCTGCGAATTTGTCCATTTCTCCTTTTACTTTTGCCAGTTTTTGCTTTTTATATATGAGACAATGTAATTCGATGATACAACTATGTAACTGTTATATCTTTCTAATGAATTGAGCCTTCTATCAACTTTAATGAAATGTCCTTCTAACTTGTAATTATTTTTTCCTTCTTTGTCAGGTGTAACTAGTTCAGCTTTCATTTGGTTAGTGTTTACACAGTATATCTTTTTTCTTTCTTTCTTTTTTTTTTTTTTTTGTTTTTTTTGAGACATAGTCTTGCTCTGTCACCCAGGCTGAAGTGCAGTGCTGCAATCTTGGCTCACTGCAACTTCTGCCTCCTGGGTTCAAGCAATTCTGCCTCAGCCCTCTGAGTAGCAGGGATTACAGGTGTCTGCCACCATGCCTGGCTAATTTTTCTGTTTTTAGTAGAGATGAGGCTTCACCATGTTGGCCAGGCTGGTCTCAAACTCCTGACCTCAAGTGATCCACCTGCCTTGGCCTCCCAAAGTGCTGGGATTACAGGTATAAGCCACCGCACCTGGGCTATCTTTTTTCATCATTATATTTCAGCCTTTCCATCCTTGTATTTTAAAGGAGCAGTCTGACAGTCTTTGCTGTTTACCTGGGCATTTAATGCATTTATATTTAATGTAATCTCTGATATATTTGGGTTTAAATCTACCCATCTTACTATTTGCTTTTTACTTGTCCCATTTGTTCTGTGTCCTCTTTTGTCTTCATTATTGCCTTCTTTTGATTGACTACTTTTTATTGACTTGTTGGCTGTACATTCCTTTACTAGGATGATTACAAAATGCATCTTTGATTTTTCTCTCCCATTATTTTTGTCCCTATATCTTTGTCTTTTTACAGACCTCTTTACTATCAATAGGGGAAAGGTTAAGTAAGTGTAGTGTGTCCATTCAGCAACGAAGAAAATGTACTTTTAGGTGAAAAAAGCAATATGCAGAACAGTTTGTGCTATGTCTAAAAATGTATTGGGGGAACCCACCCCCAATATTTCAACATAGTTTCTTGATATTTTCCATAAGTGCCGGCCGGCTGAGAAATAAAGAGAAAGAGTACAAAGAGAGGAATTTTGCAGCTGGGCTGCTGGGGGTGACATCACATATCAGTAGGACCATGATGCCCACTGGAGCCTTAAAGCCAGCAAGTTTTATTAAGGATTTCAAAAGGGAAGGGGGTGCAAGAACAGGGAGTAGGTCACAAAGATCACATGCTTCAAAGGGCAAAATGGAGAACAAAGATCACATGCTTCTAAGGAAACAGGACAAGGGCAAAATCAAAAACTCCTGATAAAGAGTCCAAGAAAGATCACAAGGCAAAGGGCAAAAGCAGAATTACTGATAAGGGTCTATGTTCAGCAGTGCACGTATTGTCTTGATAAACATCTGAAACGACAGAAAACAGGGTTCAAGAGCAGAGAACCAGTCTGACCACAGATTTACCAGGGCAGAGTTTTTTCCCCACCCTAATAAGCCTGAGGGTACTGCAGGAGACCAGGGCATATTGCAGTCTTTATCTCAACTGCATAAGACAGACACTCCTGGAGTGGCCATTTATAGACCTCCCCACTGGAATGCATTCCTTCCCCAGGGTATTAATTATTAATATTCCTTGCTAGGAAAGGAATTTAGAGATATCTTCCCTACTTGCATGTCTGTTGATAGGCTCTCTGCAAGAAGGAAAATATGACTCTATTTTGCCCGACCCTGCAGGCAGTCAGACATTATGGTTGTCTTCCCTAGTTCCCTGAAAATCGCTGTTATTTTGTTCTTTTTCAAGGTGCACTGATTTCGTATTGTTCAAACACACGTTTTACAATCAGTTTGTACAGTTAACACAATTATCACAGTGGTCCTGAGGTGATGTATGTCCTTATCTTACGAAGATAACAGGATTAAGAGATTAAAGTAAGGGCTGGGTGCGGTGGCTCATGCCTGTAATCCCAGCACTTTGGGAGGCCAAGGCGGGTGGATCACGAGGTCAGGAGATCGAGACCATCCTGGCTAACATGTCTCTACTAAAAAGAATACAAAAAATTAGCTGGGCATGGTGGCAGGTGCCTGTAGTCCCAGCTATTTGGGAGACTGAGGCAGGAGAATGGCATGAACCTGGGAGGTAGAGCTTGCAGTGAGCCGAGATTGTGCCACTGCACTCCAGCCTGGGTGACAGAGCGAGACTCCGTCTCAAAAAAAAAAAAAAGATAGTAAGACAGGTGTAAGAAATTATGAAAGTATTGTTTGGAAACTGGTTAATGTCCATGAAATCTTAACATTTATGTTCCTCTGCCACAGCTCCAGCTGGTCCCTCCATTCGGGGTCCCTGACTTCCCGCAATAGGAAAGAGAAGATTAGGATAAATATTTTAACTTTTCTATGTGTAAAGAATCTCGAGAAGGATGCTCAGAAAGCCAATCACAATGGCTCCCTCTTTGGTGTAGTGACAGGAACTGAAGGGATGCAGGATCTCTCACTACCTTTTTTTTATTTTTTATTTTATTTTTTATTTTTATTTTTTATTGAGACGGAGTCTCATTCTGTGGCCTGGACTGGAGTGCAGGGGCGTGATCTCGGCTCACTGTAAGCTCCGCCTCCCAGGTTCACGCCATTCTCCTGCCTCTGCCTCTAGTGTAGCTGCGACTACAGGACCCTGCCACCACGCCCAGCTGATTTTTCGTATTTTCAGTAGAGACGGGGTTTCACCGTGTTAACCAGGGTGGTCTAGATCTCCTGACCTCGTGATCTGCCCGCCTCAGTCTCCTGAAGTGCTGGGATTACAGATGTGAGCCACCGTGTCTGGCTGACCTTTTTTTTTTTTTTTTGAGGCGGACTCTTGCTCTGTCGCCCGGGCTGGAGTGCAGTGGCCGGATCTCAGCTCACTGCAAGCTCCGCCTCCCAGGTTTACGCCATTCTCCTGCCTCAGCCTCCTGAGTAGCTGGGACTACAGGTGCCCGCCACTTCGCCCAGCTAGTTTTTGTATTTTTAGTAGAGACGGGGTTTCACCGTGTTAGCCAGGATGGTCTCAATCTCCTGACCTCGTGATCCGCCCGTCTCGGCCTCCCAAAGTGCTGGGATTACAGGCTTGAGCCACCGCGCCCGGCCGGGGGCTGACCTTTTTTATAAGTAAATAATTTTATTCAACCATGAGTATATGTTACCCAATTAAAAAGTCAGATTAGAAAATAGTAGTAAAGTCCTTTCACTGTTGTATTAGGGAGTGTAAGTTAAGTATCTGTGCTTAGTCTACCATTTTTAACCAAAAGTTTTAAAAATTGTGGATTAAAACATACAGAAGATAATCTCTGTAGTCATATATCATGTAGCAAGTATTTATTTTCATCTGTCTTGCATGTCATTTTCTAAATGTCATACAGATAATATACTCTATACTTTTTATCTTGCAGGTATTAATCATGAAAACCCAAGTTACTTTGTCTTTTGAGAAAAGTTATAATTTTACCCTCCTAAAGACAATTTTTGGTCTTTTGTGTTTAAAACAACGTAAATAATATCATATATAAAGATTAATTACGTTCATTTATTGAGAACAGAGTGGGAAACCAACATTTCTTTCTTATCAGTGGTCTAAAGCCTCTTCAGTACCTCACTCAAAGAAAGCTAAACTTAGGGACCATATGACATTTTATACTTTTGCTTTATGTAATTTATTGTTAGAAGTTATTGAGTTTAAGGCCGGGCGCGGTGGCTCAAGCCTGTAATCCCAGCACTGTGGGAGGCCGAGGCGGGCGGATCACGAGGTCAGGAGATCGAGACCATCCTGGCTAACACAGTGAAACCCCGTCTCTACTAAAAAATACAAAAAACTAGCCGGGCGAGGTGGCGGGCGCCTGTAGTCCCAGCTACTCGGGAGGCTGAGGCAGGAGAATGGCGTGAACCCAGGAGGCGGAGCTTGCAGTGAGCTGAGATCCGGCCACTGCATTCCAGCCTGGGCGACAGAACGAGACTCCGTCTCAAAAAAAAAAAAAAAAAAAAAAGAAGTTATTGAGTTTAAGAAGGCTTATGGAGTAAGAAGGTAACTTTTTTAAATATAGAATTTAATTTCTTTTTTCTAAGACTGTCTTAAGAATATCCTAGGGCAATTTATATTATAGGTTTTTAGTCAAATTCAGCTGGATACCTTAAAAAAAATTAAACCATCAACTTGTCTTAAACTACACAGGCAGGATAGCTTCCTGTTGTGTTTCGTTTGCAAAAAGGGTATGAATTCAGGCAGCTATAAAGAAAAGTTAACTTTTTTTCTTTCATCTTGGTAGGTTTGAGAAATTTCTATGGTTCATTAGCTCAGAGAACTATCTAATTATAGGTGGACGAGATCAGCAACAGAATGAAATAATTGTGAAAAGATACTTGACACCAGGTAGGTAAGATTAAAATTCGGAAGAATTTTCTCTTAAATGATTGGATCAGTTATCTCAATATTAGGCATTGATTTTCTTGTTATACTCTTTTGTTTGATAGATTTAACTAGTAGAAAGATTTGATGCATGATGCTTCATGGTTTGTTGAGTATGTGTTTTGATGCTTTTAGTTTTTAAGTGAATATTCCTAAAATGATATTGCTGAGCTAATCTGTAGTGTTGGACTTTCAATACTCTATTACATTAGAGTATTGAGTAACTTTCAGTCTTCAGAGTCATTGTAGGTCAAATTTTTAAAAGGTTACTGTTGCGGTGTTAAAGTTTGCAATCATTTTTCACACTTAGAGTTAGGACTTGGCCGGGTGTGGTGGCTCACGCCTGTAATCTCAGCCACTTTGGGAGGCTGAGGCAGGTGGATCACCTGAGGTCAGGAGTTCAAGAACAGCCTGGCCAACATGGTGAAACCCTGTCTCCACTAAAAATACCAAAAAAATTAGCTGGGCATGGTAGTGTGTGCCTGTAATCCCAGCTACTTGGGAGGCTGAGGTGGGAGAATTGCCTGAACCTCAGGGGCGGAAGTTGCAGTGAGCCGAAATCACACCACTGCACTCCAGCCTGGGCGACAGAGTGAGACTCCATCTGAAAAAAAAAAAAAAAAAAGAGAATTAGAACTTAAAGTGTCATTTTTTTTTGTCTGTATTTAAGGAGACATTTATGTACACGCTGATCTTCATGGAGCTACTAGCTGTGTAATTAAGAATCCAACAGGTAATATATTTCTTTCTATTCAGAATTCTTATTCCTTTCTTTAAAATATTTTTAGTGTAAGACAAAAATTTAAGAGGGCCAGATGTGATGGCTCATGGCTGTAATCCCAGCACGTTGGGAGGTTGAAGTGTGAGGATTGTTTGAGGCCAGGAGTTTGAGACCAAACTGGGCAAGACAGTGAAACCCCACCTCTAGAATAATTTTTAAAAATCTGGGTGCAGTGGCATGCACCTGTGGTCCCAGCTACAGAAAGTTGAGGTGGGAGGATCAGCTTGGGTGAGAGAATGAGACTTCGTCTCTAAAACACAGACACACACATACACACGCGCACACACACACACGTAATAAAAAAGATACAGTGATAAAAGGATCAGTCTATCAAGAAGATATAACAGTTATATGTGCTGCTAATAACAGAGCCCTAGAATACATGAAGCAGACCTGACAGAATTGAAGGGAGAAAGAGATAGTTCTACAATAATAATTGAGGACTTTAATACCCAACTTTCAGTCATAGAATAACTGGACGCAGAATCAGCAAGGAAATGGAAGACTTGAACAACACTATAAACGAAATCTAACAGACACCTCTAGAATACTCTACCTAACAACAGCACAATACAGGCTGAGTATCCTATCTGAAATGCTTGGGACCAGAAGTGTTTTTATATTTTGAAGTATTTGCATTATACTTACCAGTTTAGCATCCCAAATCCAAAAATCAGAGATTCAAAATGCTCCAAAACATTTCTAGCAAACACCAGTGGGCATTTTCTTTAGTCGTCATGCTGCACTCAGAAAGTTTTAGATTTTGGAGCATTTTGGATTTTCAGATTTGGGGTGCTCACCCTGTATTCTTAGGTGCACATGAAATCTTCTCTGGGGTAGACCATAGGATAGTCTCTAAAACAGGCCTTGGCCGAATGTGGTGGCTCACGCCTGTAATCCCAGCACTTTGGGAGGCTGAGGCAGGCAGATTATGAAGTCAGGAGGTTGAGACCAACCTGGCTAACATGGTGAAACTCAATCTCTACTAAAAATACAAAAAATAAGCTAGGTGTGGTGGCACACGCCCGTAGTCCCAGCTACTCAGGAGGCTGAGGCAGGAGAATCGCTTGAACCCAGGAGGCAGAGATTGCAGTGAGCTGAGACAGCGCCATTGCACTCCAGCCTGGGCGACAGGGTGAGACTCCCATCTCAAAAAAAGAAACAAAAACAAGTCTTAATACATTTAAAACTCTTGAAATTAGACAAAGTAAGTTTTCTGACTATAATGAGGTGAAATTAGAAACCAGTAGTAGAAGAAAATGTTTTAAATTCATAAGTATGTGGAAATTAAATACCACAGTTACAAATAAGGAATGGAACAAAGAGGAAATCACAAAATATGCCACAAAACACTTTGAGATGAATGAAATGAAAATACCGTATGTCAAAACTTATGAGATGCAAGAAGAGCAGCCCTTAGGGGGTAATTTATAGCTGTAAATGCCTATTTTTTTTTTTTTTTTTTTTTTTTTTTTGAGACGGAGTCTCGCTCTGTCGCCCAGGCTGGAGTACAGTGGCCGGATCTCGGCTCACTGCAAGCTCCGCCTCCCGGGTTCACGCATTCTCCTGCCTCAGCCTCCCGAGTAGCTGGGACTACAGGCGCCCGCCACCTCGCCCGGCTAGTTTTTTGTATTTTTTAGTAGAGACGGGGTTTCACCGTGTTAGCCAGGATGGTCTCGATCTCCTGACTTCGTGATCCGCCCGTCTCGGCCTCCCAAAGTGCTGGGATTACAGGCTTGAGCCACGCGCCCGGCCAAATGCCTATATTTAAAAGAGGAAATTTCTATCTCAAATCAGTAACCTAACTGCACTTTAAGAACTAGAAAAACAACCCAAAGCAAGGAGAAGGAAGAAAATAGTAAATATTAGAGTAGAAATGAATAAAACAGAGAATAGGAAAAAAATAGAGAAAATGAACAAAACCCAAGTTGGTTCTTTGAAAAGGTAAACAAAATTGATAAACCCTTGGCTAGACTGACCAAGAAAATAGAGGACTCAAATCCCTAAAATCAGGAATGAAATAGGGAACATTACTACTGACTTTACAGCTATTGAAAGGATTATAAGGCAATACCATGAACACTTATATGCCAGTAGATTATGTAACCTAGATGAAATGGACAAATTCCTACAAAGATATAAATACTAAAACTGACTCAAGAAGAAATAGAGAATTGAAATAAACCTGTAAGTACAGAGATTGGATTAATAATAAAGAAAAAGATGTTAAAAATACTCATCGAAGAAAACCCTAGGCCAGATGACTTTACTGGTGAATTATAAAGAAGGTTGAATGCCAGTTCTTACAAACTCTTCCAAAATATGGGATCAATGGGAACACTTCCTAACTCATTCTACAAGGCCAGTATTACAAAAACCAAAGATAACACAAGAAAACTACAGACTAATACCAGTTATAAATATAGACAAAAATATTTGACAAAATATTAGCAAACTGAATCTGGCAGCATATTAAAGTGACTATATACCATGACAAAGTATGATTTATCTCAGGAATGAAAGGTTGGTTCAGTATATGGAAATTAGTGTAATACAGTCTACTAATAAAGGACAAAAAACACATAGATTATCTCAACTTATGAAGAAAAACCATTTGACAAAATTCAACATTTGTTTGTGATAAAAACACTCAGCAAACTAGGAATAGAAGCGATATTCCTCAACTTGGTAAACAAGCACTTATGAAAAACCCACAGCTAACAATCATACTTACTGCTGAAAGATTGGGTACTTTCCTCCTCCCATCAGTAATAAGACAGATATGTTTGTTTCTTGCCCTTTCTATTTAACATTATACTGATGGTTCTATATAGGTCATTAGGCAATAAAAAGAAATAAAATCCAAATTAGGCAAAAGTAAAACTATGTTTACAGTTGATATGATCTCACACATTTAAAAAAACCTAAAGAATCCACCAGAAATTATCATAGCTAATAAGTTCAGCAATGTCCAGGATATGAGATCAATAAACAAAAATCACTTGTATTTCTATACACTACCAATTAACAGTCTGAAAAGGAAATTAATAAAACAAGTCAATTTATAATAGCATTAAAAAGAATAGAATACTTAGGAATCAATTTACCAAAAGACTTACAACACTTACAAATAATAAACTATAAAATTATTTTAAGGAATTAAAGAGCTAAATTGGACATCTCATGTGCTTGTATTGGAAGTCTTAATATTGTTGTGATAGCAGTACTCCCCAGTAATCTATGGATTCAGTGTAATCCCTCAAAATTGCAGCTGCTTTTTTTGTTTGTTTGTTTTGAGACAGGGTCTCCTTCTGTCACCCAGGCTGTAATAAAGTGGTGTGATTGGTGCCCTGCAGCCTTGACCTTCCAGGTTCAAGCGATCCTCCCATCTCAGCCTCCTGAGTAGTTGGGACTATAGACACATGCCACTGTGCCCAACTAATTTTTGTGTTTTTTGTAGAGATGAAGTTTTGCCATGTTGCCCAGACTGCTCTCGAGCTCCTGAGCTCAAGCAATCCACCCACTTTGACCTCCACAAGTACTGGGATTACAGGCATGAGCCACTGCCCCTGGCCCAGCATTTTTTTTTTTTTTTTAAGAGATGGAGAAGCTGATTCTAAAATTCATATGGTAATGCAGGGGGACTCAGATTAGCCAAAGCAGTATTGAAAATGAAGAGCAAATTTTGAAGGACTCATATTTCCTGATTTTAAAGCTTTCTACACAGTAACAGTAAGCAGGACACTATGGTACTGGCATGAAGATGGACAAATAGATCAAGGGATAGAATTGAGATTCCAGAAATAAACCTGTAGTTTATGGTCAGTTAATTTTCAGCAGTGGTGCCAAGACCAATGGGGATAGAATTTCCTGTTTCTTTTTTCTTTCTTTCTTTCTTTTTTTAATTTATTTTTTGTTTTTGGTTTTTTGAGATGGAGTCTTGCAGTGTCGCCCAGGCTCGAGTGCAGTGGTGTGATCTCGGCTCACTGCAAGCTCTGCCTCCCAGGTTCACACCATTCTCCTGCCTCAGCCTCCTGAGTAGCTGGGACTACAGGTGCCCGCCACGACGCCGGGCTAATTTTTTGTATTTTTATTAGAGATGGGGTTTCACCGTGTTAGCTAGGATGGTCTTGATCTCTTGACCTTCTGATCCGCTGCCTCGGCCTCCCAAAGTGCTGGGATTACAGGCATGAACAACTGCACCCAGCCTCCGGCCTCTTTTTTTAAATAGACAATTTTTTCGCCCAGTTTTAGGTTCACAACAAAATTGAGCAGAATGTATAGAGATTTCCCACATAACCCCTGCTGCATACATGCGTAACCTCCCCTATTATCAATATCCCCCACCAGAACAGTACATTTGTTACAACTAATAAATCTACATTGACACATCATTATGACCCAGAGTCCACAGTTTGTATTAGGATTCACTCTTTTTTTTTTGAGATAGAGTCTTGCTCTGTTGCCCAGCTGGAGTGCAGTGGCGTAATCTTGGCTCACTGCAACCTTGCCTCCCGGGTTCAAGCGATTCTGCTGCCTCAGCCTCCAAAGTAGCTGGAATTACAGGCACGTGCCACCACACCTGGCTAGTTTTTGTATTTTTAAAAGAAACAGGGTTTCACTGTGTTGGCCAAGCTGGTCTTGAACTCCTGACCTCAAGTGATCTGCCCACCTCAGCCGCCCAAAGTGCTGGGATTACAGGCATGAGTCACCAAGCCCAGCCAGGGTTCACTCTTGATGATGTGTAGTCTTCGAGTTTGGACAAATGTATAAAACATGTATCTGCCATTATAGTATCATACAGATTTAGTTTGGCTGTACTAAAAAAATCCTCTGTGCCCTGCCTGTTCATTCCTCCCTTCCCCCAACCCCTGACAACCACTGATCTTTAAAGGCTGGCTTCTTCACTTAGTAGTGTGCTTTTACCTTTCCTCCATGTCTCTTCATGGCTTGATAGCTCATTTCTTTTTATCCCTAATAATGTTCAGTTGTCTGGATGAACCACAGTTTATCCATTAATCTACTGAATTTGGTTGCTTCCAAGTTTTGGCAATATGAATAAAGCTACTATAAACATCTGCCTAGGTTTTTGTATGGATATAAATTTTCAGTTCATTTTGGTAAATACAGAACATCAAGATTGTTGAATCACATGGTAAGAGTATTTTTAGTTTTCTTTTTGAGACGGAGTCTCACTCTGTCGCCCAGGCTGGAGTGCAGTGGTGCGATCTCGGCTCACTGCAAGCTCTGCCTCCTGGTTTCATGCCATTCTCCTGCCTTAGCCTTCTGAGTAGCTGGGACTACAGGCGCCCGCCACCAGGCTGGCTAATTTTTTGTATTTTTAGTAGAGACGGGGTTTCACTGTGTTAACCAGGATGCTCTCGATCTCCTTACCTCGTGATCCACCCGTCTCGGCCTCCCAAAATGCTGGGATTACACACATGAGCCACCACACCCAGCCATATTTTTAGTTTTGTAAGAAACCACCAGACTGTCTTCTAAAGTGGCTGTATCCTTTTACATCACCACCAGCAATGGGAGTTCCTGTTCCACTGCCACCAGAATTTAGCGTTGTCAGTGTTTTGAATTTTGGCCATTATCATTGATGCATAGTGTATTTCAGTGTTGTTGTAATTTGCATTTCCTTGATGACTTATTAGATATTCATATGTATATCTTTGATGCAGTGTCTGTTAAAAGTGGCCTATTTTTTAATTGGGCTGTTCGTGTTTTTACTGTTGAGTTCTAAGAGTTTTTTGTATATTTTAGATAACAATCTTTCATCTGTTATGTCTTTTGCAAATATTTTCTGCCAGTCTGTGGCTTAACTTTTTAACAGTAGTGTGGACTACTAGATATCGACATGCAAAAGATTGAGGATAGACCTGTTCATCACACTATTTATAAAAATTAACTTGGCCGGGCGCGGTGGCTCAAGCCTGTAATCCCAGCACTTTGGGAGGCCGAGACGGGCGGATCACGAGGTCAGGAGATCGAGACCATCCTGGCTAACACAGTGAAACCCCGTCTCTACTAAAAAGTACAAAAAACTAGCCGGGCGAGGTGGCGGGCGCCTGTAGTCCCAGCTACTCGGGAGGCTGAGGCAGGAGAATGGCGTAAAAACCCGGGAGGCGGAGCTTGCAGTGAGCTGAGATCCGGCCACTGCACTCCAGTCCGGGCGACAGAGCGAGACTCCGCCTCAAAAAAAAAAAAAAAAAAAAATTAACTTAAAATGCATCCAAGACCTAAACTTAAAAGCCAGAAGTATAAAGCTGCTAGAAGAAAACAACGCATAAATTTTCATGATCTTGTATCATGTAGTAATTTCTTAGATATGATACCAGAATCATAAGTAATCAAACAAAAAACAGATAAGTTAGACATGAAATTAAAAACCTTAATTCAGCCCGGACACGGTGGCTCACGCCTGTAATCCCAGCACTTTGGAAGGCCGAGGTAGGTGGAACACCTGAGGTCAAGAGTTCAAGACCAGCCTGGCCAACATGGTGAAACCCTGTCTCAACTAAAAAATATGAAAAACTAGCCTGGCGTGGTGGCAGGCATCTGTAATCCAAGCTACTTGGGAGGCTGAGGCAGGAGAATCGCTTGAACCCAGGAGGCGGAGATTGCAGTGAGCTGAGATGGCATCATTGCATTCCAGCCTGGGCAATGAGCGAAATTCCGTCTCAAAAAATACAATAAATAAATAAAACCTTAATCCAAAGAACATTATCAAGAAAGTTAAACGACAACCCACAGAATAAGAGAACATATTTGCAAATCATTTATCTGATGAGACTAGTATCCAAATAATTCTTAAGTTTCAACAATAGAAAGGGAAGTAACCCAGCTGAAAAATGAGCAAGAGATTTGTATGGATATTTCTGCAAAGATACGTGAATGGCCAACCATCACATGAAACAATTCTCAGTATCATCAGTCATTAGGAAAATTTAAATCAAAATCACAAGATACCAGTCAGGCGCTGTGGCTAATGCATGTAATCCCAGCACTTTGGGAGGCAGAGGCAGGTGGATCACTTGAGGTCAGGAGTTTGATACCAGCCTGGCCAGTATAGTGAAACCCCATCTCTAGTTAAAAAAAAAAAAAAAAAAAAAAAAATATATATATATATATATAATTAGCCGGGCGTAGTGACACACACCTGTAATCCCAGCTACTCAGGAGGCTGAGGCAGGAGAATCGCTTGAACCCAGGTGGCGGAGGTTGCAGTGAGCGGAGATCACGCCAGTGCACTCCAGCCAGGGTGAAAAGAGCATGACTCCATCTCAAAAACACAAGATACCACTTTATACCCACTAACACGTGTTGGTGATGATGCTGGCAAAAACAGTAACATGTGTTGGTGATGATGGTGGAGAAAATAGAATACTGCTGGTGGGAATGGACAGTGATACAGCTGCTGTGGGAAATGGTTTGGCAGTTGCAAAAAATGTAAAACATAATTGACCCTGCAATTCCTCTCTTAGGTATATACCCAAGATAAGCAAAGGTATGTGTCCATACAAAACTTGTTTGCAGATACTGATAGCAGCATTATTTATAATAGCCAAGAAATGGAAACAATCCATATGTCATTCAATTAATGAATAAACACAATGTGGTATATCCATATAATGGAATATTATTCAGACTTACAAAGAACAGAAGTACTTATATGTGCTTTTAACATGGAATGACCTTGAAAAACATTAAGCTAAGTGAAAGAAGCCAAACCTAAAATGCTATGTATGATTACATTTGTATAAAACGTCCAAATTAGGCAAAACCATAGAGACAGAAAATAGATTAGTAATTGCCAGGGACTGGGTACAGAGGAGAAAATGGGGAGTGGCTGCTAATGAATATAGGGTTTCTTTTCCGGGATGATGAAAATGTTCTGGAATTAAATAGTGTTGATGGTCATGGTCACACAGCATTATGAATATACAAAAAGCCATTGAATTGTACACTTTAAAGGGGTGAATTTTATGGCAGGTGAATTATACCCCAATTTAAAAATATTTGAAATCTAACCATAAGGGACATATTATTCATATATGCTCTTCGTGTTCATGATTCCGCCAATCTGTTTTAATTTTGGAAGTCTTCAAACTTTAAATGGATTTCTCTAAATTATCTTTTCTGGAGTGAAGTTAGAATTACTGATGTGAGAGGATATTTCTTCTCTGACATGTTTTATTTACATAGGTCATTTAAAAGCTTGCTCTGTAAATAGCAATATTAAAAATACATTTTTAGTAACTTTTTATAATGGTGAAGTAAAAATGTATTAGTATTTAAGATATATGATTGACCGGCCGGATGCGGTGGCTTACGCCTGTAATCCTAGCATTCTGGAAGGCTGAGGTGGGTGGATCATGAGGTCAGGAGTTCAAGACCAGCCTGGCCCAGATGGTGAAACCCTGTCTCTACTAAAGATACAAACATTTAGCGAGGAATGGTGGCGGGCACCTGTAATCGCAGCTACTCAGGAGGCTGAGGCAGAGAATTGCTTGAACCCAGGAGGTGGAGGTTGCAGTGAGCTGAGATTGTGCCACTGCACTCCAGCCTGAGTGACAGAGCGAGACTCTGTCTCAAAAAAAAAAAGATACATGATTGACCCTGTCATGCAGCATGTAATTTTCATCTTTCTCTGGAGAAAGTCCATGCTTTGGTGTTGAAACATTATGCGTTGTTATTCCAGGAGAACCCATCCCCCCACGGACCTTGACTGAAGCTGGCACAATGGCACTTTGCTACAGTGCTGCTTGGGATGCACGAGTTATCACTAGTGCTTGGTGGGTGTACCATCATCAGGTAATAAGGGCTCTTGTCCTTTTTCTTAACTTACTAAGAGCTACTGTGTGCCAAATTTTGAGTATAGAAGTAAATAAAGCAGACAAGGCTCTAATAGAGCTCACATTTTTTTGATAGAGGAAAATATGTACATAATGTCAGGTAATAAGTGCCATAAAATATGTATTTTTTAAAGCATGAAAGGGGATAGAGAGTGATAGGGGATACCATTTTGGATGAAGTATTGGGGGAACCTTTCTAGGAAGGTAGGATTTGAGCAGAGAGGTAAATGAAGAGAGAGTGATCCATGCAGTTATACAGGATAAAGAGTATTCCAGTTATTATCGATTTTTATTGGCATACTGACCTAAAAGGCCTTTCTCCTGTTCATCTTTGTTGGAATATTCTGAATTCTCTTGGGCCCTTCCAGAAAAGTAGGCATATCCTCTTTGTTTTTGTTTTTTTAATTCATTTGTTTTTAGTAATTGCCCTTCTTTGTGGTTAATGATGTTGTTGGGGTTTTTTTTTTGCATTTATTTTTTTTTCTTTGTAGAGATGGGGTTTCACCATGTTGGCCAGGCTGGTCTCGAATTCCTGACCTCAAGTGATCCTTTTGCCTCAGCCTCCCAAAGTGCTGGGATTACAGGTGTGAGCTATGGTGCCTGGCCAGCACTGTTTAGTTTGGTGATACTTCATTCCATATTTGACCTCACATTGCTATTGATTTCTTATCATACTTTTGAGAATTATAATTGATAATGATGTACTTTTATAAGTTCCTAAAGCTGTACAGTAGGATGAAAAGAGTTCAGTTTCATTATACTCCCTTAGATTTAGTTTCATTTTTGTACCTTTTTATATTTATTCTATGCTGTGCTGTGATATTGTCATTATAGGGGGATTATAAATTGCTACCTCAGTGCTGTTATGAAAGTGGTTTTAATTCTTTTATTAAGAAATTTTTTTAGAATGAAATTTAGTGTGTTTTTAATCCCTTGCTGGTTTTTTGTGTTTGTTTGTTTTGAGATGGAGTCTTGCTCTGTTGCCCAGGCTCGAGTGCGGTGGTGCAATTTCAGCTCACTGCAGCCTCCGCCTCCTGAGTTCAAGCGATTCTCCTGCCTCTTCCTCCTGTGTAGCTGGGACTACAGAAGTGTGCCACCACACCTGGCTACTTTTTCTATTTTTATAGAGATGGGGTTTGGCCATATTGGCCAGGCCAGGTCTCAAACTCCTGGCCTCAAGTGAACTCCTTCTTCCGCCTCCCAAAGTGCTGGGATTACAGGTGTGAGCTAGCACACTTGGCCCCTTGCTATTTTAATAACTATGACTAATAAAGATACTCTGAAGATTTGGGGGTTTCAAAGATTTATAATTTTTTTTTTTTTTTTTTGAGATGGAGTGTTGCTCTGTCACCCAGGCTAGAATGCAGTGGTGCGATCTCGGCTCACTGCAACCTCTGCCTCCTGGGTTCAAGCAGTTCTCTGCCTCAGCCTCCTGAGTAACTGGGATTATAGGTACCCGCCACCACGCCTGGCTAATTTTTGTGTTTTTAATAGGGACAGAGTTTCACTGTCTTAGCCAGGCTAGTCTTGAACTCCTGACCTCATGATCCACCCACCTTGGCTTCCCAGAGTACTGGGATTGCAGGCATGAGCTACCACGCCTGGCCCCCAAATGTTTTTAAATTATGGGATAAGTTTACTCACTTTCTGTTTGCCAAAATAGGATATATTTTTTAAAAATCTCCTATAATCTTTATTTCATATAGTGAAAGGTTACTTTTGCCTCATGCCTGTAATCCCAGCACTTTGGGAGGCCAAGGTGGGCAGATCATGAAGTCAGGAGTTCGAGGCCAGCCTGGCTAGTATAGTGAAACCCCACCTCTACTAAAAAAATACAAAAATTAGCCGGGCGTGGTGGTACACGCCTGTAGTCCCAGCTACTTGGGAGGCTGAGGCAGGAGAATCGCTGGAACCTGGGAGGCTGAGATTACAGTGAGCCAAGATTGGGCCACTGCACTCCAGCCTGGGTGACAGTGCGAGACTCTGTCTCAAAAAAAAAAGAAAAAAAAACTTTATTATCAAAAACAGTATCTTAGACAAGGATTTTATTTAATAAATAGAGCTTTATTTTAATAAACATAGCTTTATGATAAGCTCATTGACCTATCGTTAGTTTTCTCATTACATCTCATGCTGGAAGAGATGAGTGGACCAGTTCTGCTGTCATCCATGGCATTTGAAAATTATTGCCGGGCATGGTGGCTCACGCCTGTAATCCCAGCACTTGGGGAGGCTGAGGCAGATGGATCACGAGGTTAGGAGTTCAAGACCAGCCTGGCCAACATAGTGAAAGCCCGTCTCTACTAAAAATACACAAATCAGCCGGGCATGGTGGCGAGTGCCTGTAGTCCCAGCTACTCAGGAGGCTGAGGGAGGAGAATCGCTTGAACCCAGGAGGTAGAGGTTGCAGTGAGCTGAGATTGTGCTACTGCACTTCAGCTTGGGCAACAGAGTGAGACTTCGTCTCAAAAAAAAAAAAAAAAAAGAAAGAAAATGATTGATGTAGTGGATTCTTTGTTTTTTCTTTGTTACTTCGAGAGGCTTATCTGTCATGAAAGGTATCTTTCCCTTCAGTATTGAGAATTTATATGAAATTACAAACTTTTCAGGAGACAGTGTGGCTTACTTGACTCTGAATTTACTTTCTCCTTAAGTGGAAAAAGAAAACCGGAGTATTTTTTAAAATAAGAATATAATGTATTATTGTGTTCTTCAGGTATCTAAAACAGCACCAACTGGAGAATATCTGACAACAGGAAGCTTCATGATAAGAGGTAATGTCTTGACAGGAAAAATATCCCTAGACTTGTCAATAGATTATGGAGACAGGTTTTAGGACGGATTACAGATACTCTTAGAACAGAAACTAATTACTCGGATTTCTTATATAAAGTCTGCTATGAAATAAAGAAATTTTTGCCTTGGTGGGACAAGTTTAGTGTTTGTCATATCTTCATGTATATTTGTTTTGAGGGCAGTGCACTTTCGCGTAGTTTAGTTATAAGGATAAGAAAGTATAGCCTGAACTTGTTTCTGAAAATAGAATATTCAGGGTCTGACTGACCCAGAATATCAGAGCAAGCGTATATTTTTTTTTCTTCTTAATAAGTGTTCCTATACATACTGCCCAGTTCTATAAATAAATTTTATATTATTTATAATATAAATGTTATTCATGACATAGCAAAAGACAAAATGGATATGACCATTCGTGTCATCTGACACTAATTTTTTTTTGTTTTGTAAGCAAAAAGTAGAGAAACCTGATTTTTAAAGCATTAATGTATGTTATCTTTTGTAGGAAAAAAGAATTTTCTTCCTCCCTCGTATCTAATGATGGGGTTTAGCTTCCTTTTTAAGGTACTCTTCAGCTTCTTGGTTATTTATTTATTTTTTTCCTGATTTTCACTGGTCTTGTTTAAAGCTCCGTCACTGAAAAATAACTATTTCTTTAGGTAGATGAGTCTTGTGTTTGGAGACATCGGGGTGAACGAAAAGTCAGAGTACAGGATGAAGACATGGAGACACTGGCAAGTTGCACAGGCGAACTCATATCAGAAGAAATGGAACAATTAGGTAGTTTATAGATTTTAAGAAATTAGTTTTTGTGATGTTTTTTGTTACCAAGTTTTGCTTCTAAATCCTTAGAAGATCATGTCTCTTTTGGGATAATCTAAATATCTTAAAAAAACTCAAACTACTTGCTGTAAATTTTACTGAATTTTGTTTTTGGAAATGCTAAATATATTTATTCTAGTGAATTTAAAAGTACTTATCAGGCCAGGCGTTGTGGCTCATGCCTGTAATCTCAGCACTTTTGGGAGTCCGAGGCAGGTGGATTGCTTGAGCTCAGGAGTTTGAGACCAGCTCCTGGGCTGGGACAACCCAGGGACGAGCCTGGGCAACATGGCAAAACCTCGTCTCTACCAAAAAAATCAGCGCCTCTAGTCCCAGCTACTGAAGAGGCTGAGGTGGGAGGCTTGCTTGAACCTGGGAGGCAAAATATTTGTTTCAAGTAGAGAGTAATTATAGTTGCTAGAATAAATTTACCTGCCTACCTAAAGGAACTACGGAAAATATTCCCACTAAACTATTTTGTAGTTATTCTCTCTGCTAAGGTCATTCCTTTTTACAGGTAATATTGCATTGTTTCATTTACTATTACTGTTGTGCTGTAAGATTCTATTGATTGAAGCTCACCATTTCCCTGGGACTGTATAAAGGGCCTTATTTACATTCTTTTTTTTTTTTGCCCCCGAGACGGAGTTTCAGTCTGTTGCCAGACTAGAGTGTAGTGGCGCGATCTCGGCTCACTGCAACCTCTGCTGCCCAGGTTCAAGCAATTCTTCTGCCTCAGTCTCCTGAGTAGCTGGGATTACAGGCACCTGCCACCACGCCTGGCTAATTTTTGTATTTTTAGTACACGGGGTTTCACCATCTTTGCCAGGCTGGTCTTGAACTCCTGACCTCATGATCCACCCACCTCGGCCTCCCAAAGTGCTGGGATTACAGGCGTGAGCCACTGCACCTGGCCTATTTACATTATTTTCTATTCTTGTAACCATCCTTGTCAGATGAGTGGTGGCATGTCATTTTGCAAGTGAGACAGTAGACCCTATTACTACTATTAGTTCCTTTGCAAAAGAATGAGCACCTGTTATGTGTGTTATATAATATGTATTTAAGTTTTATGTGCAAATTATAATAAAAGCAGCAAAAGTTATACAACTGATTTTGCTGTCTTGCTTTTTGGAAATACCCAACTAAGGCAAACGTGTGGTTTTCATTGTTGAAAGGGTAGCAATGTCCAAGAAATTTATTGTGGTAAAGGATCTTGGAGATCATTTAGTTCAACCTATTCATGATACAGGTTATTCTTTTGTCTAAGAGTACCCTTTGGGAACGATCAGGCATTTTTCTGGTGATTTTTTGGAGAAATATGGGAGAAACAGTCAGTGGAATATTTTTATGACGTTTTCAGGAAATGACCTGGCTTGGTTGGTAGTCCCACACTGACTTTCCTTATGGTAATTCTACAGATGGAGGTGATACTAGCAGTGATGAGGATAAAGAGGAACATGAAACTCCTCCTGTAGAAGTAGAACTCATGACTCAGGTTAACCAAGAGGATATCACTGTTCAGAGTGGTAGAGATGAACTGAATGAGGAGCTCATTCAGGAAGAAAGCTCTGAAGATGAAGGAGAATATGAAGAGGTTAGAAAAGATCAGGATCCTGTTGGTGAAATGAAGGATGAAGGGGAAGAGACATTAAATTATCCTGATACTACCATTGACATGTCCCACCTTCAACCCCAAAGGTAATTAAAAAATAAAATTTTACATATTATTGTGTAAGCCGAGAATGATGATGAGGTAATCCTTACCAAGATAATACCAAGATTGACATCCGTACTTTTACCCTCGATTGTTTTACTGCTTTTTCACCATTTGATTGGGTCTGTCTGCAAAGAAATTCCCCGGACCAGGGTAGAAAAATACAGTGCGTTTAGAGTGGCCAAACTAGACCCAAAGAGAAACAACTCAATGGTTATAATTGCTAAAAACATAACAAAGGCAATTCCATCAAACAATGTGTTTTAGTCTACATAATGTTTTACAGATCATCCGGTCTGTTAGTTATAAATGCACAAGTAACGATGTAATTCAGAACAGTCTAGGAGTCAGACAGACCAGTATTGGGTCTTAGGGTGTGTCCTTGGTAAAGTTACTTTGTGCTTAAGCTTCAGTTTCCTTCTTGGTGAAAACAGAATGGTATCCCTTTCATGGGGATTTATGCATGTATACCATCTGGCGGTGCCTGACACACAGTAAGTTTTCAATACACGTCACCTATTTTAAAATGTATATGGAAGTGTGGAGAGAGGAGCAATTTGGTTGTATGCTTTTCTCACTTTACCAAATCTGAAAATCTGTTGGATTGCCAGTACTGAAGAGTATGGTGTGGGAACATCTGGGGGCTTTGTAAATGAGTGTCTTTTACAGGCTGGTAGAGACTCCCTTCTGTTTATTTTCATAGGTCCCTCCAGAAATTGGCTTCAAAAGAGGAATCTTCTAATTCTGTAAGCTATTTTCAGTTTTATGAAGAACATCCTATTCTCAAGGAATCATTTTCTACTTTTTAATACTTTTCAAAAAAATTAATAATAGTGTTGTTTGCATTTGCCTGTTTTTTGGTTTTAATAGAGTGACAGTAAATCACAGAGCCGGAGACATTTGTCAGCCAAGGAAAGAAGGTAAACACATCTGTGTTATCTAACTAAAAAGCATGATTTTCTTTTTTTTTTTGATAGCTCAGCTACCACAGATTACTTAGCTGTTTAAAGACTTCCTTCATTAAATTGACCAAGATTTAGCAGACATTTTTCGTTGTTAATATTAAGCTCTAATACATTTTTCTGTTTAAGGGCCCTAATCTGTCACTGTAATCAATGAAATAGACCTAGTAGAGTAAGTCCTCACTTAACATTTTCTTTTCTTTTTTTTTGTGACAGGGTCTCGCTTTGTTGCCCAGGCTTGAGTGCTAAGGTGCAGTTGTGGCTCACTACAGCCTCAAACTCCCAGGCAGTCTCCTGCTTCAGCCTCCCAAGTAGCTATAGTGGCGCATGCCACTACAAAAATGTTTGTATTTTTTGTAGAGACAGGGTTTCATCATGTTGCCCAGGCTGGTCTTGAACTCCTGGGCTCAAGTGATCCTCCCACCTTGACTGCCCAAAGTGCTGGGATTACAGGTATGAACCATTGATGCCCGGCCTTCACTTAACATTTTCTTTTTTTTTTTTTGAGATGGAGTCTCACTCCGTCGCCCAGGCTGGAGTGCAGTGGCGCGATTTCAGCTCACTGCAAGCCCCATCTCCTGGGTTCACGCCATTCTCCTGCCTCAGCCTCCCAAGTTGCTGGGACTACAGGCACCCGCCACCATGCCCGGCTAATTTTTTGTATTTTTAGTAGAGATGGGGTCTCACCGTGTTAGCCAGGATGGTCTCGATCTTCTGACCTCATGATCCAACCGCCTCAGCCTCCCAAAGTGCTGGAATTACAGGCATGAGCCACCACGCCCAGCCCACTTAACATTTTCAATAGGTTCTTGGAAACTTGGACTTAAGAGAAACAATGTGTAATGAAACCAATTTTGCCATGGGCTAATTGATATAAACAGGAGTTAAGTTCCTCTGGCATATTTTTGGTCACAAAACCATCACAAAACTTCTAAATAAAGACTGAAAACACTTCTAATATTAAACATTAAAATAAATATAAATTGTACATATATTTAAGAAAGATTAATGAAAGCAAGCATGATAATTATTTACCCAATTTTTGGTAAATCAATGAGTGATGGTAGTTGTGGTAGTGGGTTAAATCAAGGACTATTTGCAAAGTGAAAATTGTAGAGTAACTCCTACTACTATGAGGTTCAAAAACAAAAATATGGCACGTTCTTTAAGTACTTTCATACTACATTGTTTATTGTTGTACATTAGTATGACTATAGTTTATGAATTTTTGACAATCATTTATATTAAGTCATTCATTCATTCATTCATTTTTCAACCGCTTATTCCAGTTAAGGGTCATTGGTGGCAAGAGCCTATCCTGGCAAATCAGGGCAACAGGCCAGAACCATCCCAGAACAGGATGTCATTCCATTGCAGGGCACTCATTCATGCTGGGATAATTTAGACACGCCAGTTAACCTAACATGCGCATTTTGGGATGTGAGAGAAAACCTGAGTACATGGTGAAAACCCACATAGACATGGGGAGAACATGTAGGCTCTGCACAGATGGTGGCCATGGCCAGGAATCAATTTTGTTTTTTGTTCTCATCAAAGTTATAACAATGATGTTGAATTAAATTATGTTATTTGAGGACTTGCTCTAATAAGACAGCTTTTACTACATAAATATGTACAATAATGATTTCAGTGTATTACATAGACTAGTTCTAGGGTAATATTGTCAGGAATAAATAGGAATACCTGAAATTAGGAAAGTTTTACATAAGACAGAAGACTTGATTTTTGATTTTTGATTTTTTTTTTTGAGACGGAATCTTGCTCTGTGGCCCAGGCTGGAGTGCAGTGGTGTGATCTTGGCTCACTGCAAGCTCCGCCTCCCAGGTTCACACTATTCTCCTGCCTCAGCCTCCCGAGTAGCTGGGACTACAGGCGCCCACCACCTCGCCTGGCTAATTTTGTTTTTGTATTTTTAGTAGAGATGGGGTTTCACCGTGTTAGCCAGGATGGTCTCGATCTTCTGACCTCATGATCCGCCCGCCTCGGCCTCCCAAAGTGCTGGATTACAGACGTGAGCCACCATGCCATGCCAGGCCAATTTTTTTTTTTTTTTTTTTTTTTAGCAGGTCTCAGGAAGCAAGTAGAAGCAAGGCAAGGGCAGAAGGGAAGGAAACGACTACTGTAGGGTGGGAAAGACTAAGACAACTAAAGCATTCCAGGAAGAGGCCCTAAATCGGAATGGACAGTAAAGTCTTTTCATTTGAGAAGGATAATCATTAAACAATTACAGAGAATTCTGAGCATATAGCACTGTGCTAGATACTTACTGAGTATACAAAGAGGTAAAGTATAAAGCTCATGCCTTAAAGAGGCTTTTGAGTCCTGGATTCAGGAAGTAGTCATAAATATGTAAATAGTATCTGAAAGTGATAAAGTAGTTCAAGAGTAAGAGATTGCTATGAGTTCAGATGTTTGGGGAAATAACATCAGAAGTACACCTTGAAAGATATGTTAGCGGTTAAGTAAATGAAAGAGGGAGACTCCAAGGAGAATTAGCATTAACAAAGGGGAGTGCTTCTTTGGGGTAATATGCATAGTGCTTTGGGGAAATGATAAATAGACTCAGTGTGAAGGAAGAGAAAGTTTGTTTATTAAATGGTAGATGATATGATTGGAGAAGTAAATTTGAACTAAAAATGGAGTACTTAAAAGCTAAGGATTTTGGACTGTACCCTTTAAAGTGATACGAAGAGAATGTGACATAGGCAAATGATTAAGGAAGATTAAAACAGAAGTTAACGGCCGGATGTGGTGGCTCATGCCTGTAATCCCAGCACTTTGGGAGGCTGTGGCGAATAGATCACCTGAGGTCAGAAGTTCAAGACCAGCCTGACCAACATGGTGAAACCCTGTATCTACTAAAAATACAAAGTTAACTGGGCGTGGTGGCACAAACTCTGTCTTAAAAAAAAAAATTCAGAAGATACAGACTCTGGAGGAAGTCTGAGTGGGATGTAATGAGGACCTGAACTAAGACGCTGGCATTGGGAACAGAAAGAATACCACAGTAATAAAATTTACCCTTCCTTCTTAACCTGTGTATTTTTTAATCCATTTAGTCAACCAACCAGTCAACAAATGTTTTATTAAATGCCTAAGACCTCCCCATGCTATGTTGATACAAAGAGTACAAATCCCAGTGCCTGGCCATTAAGGTGTTCAGGGGCTAAATGTGCCTAGTGAGTAAGGATGAGTCAGGGGTGACAATATGTTGAGCTTGGATGATGGAAAGAAAGATAAATCCATGAGAGTTGAAAAATTTTCATCTTTTTCCTACGTGATGATTTTGAGCATCTTTGTATTTTCTAACTTGGTGATTAACAAGTGAAGCAGAAGCCATGACCATTTATATACTGTATATGTGCCCTTTCCCATGGAACTTTTTTAGGGCACTAAGAATTGAAATTCTAAGAATGAGATGTTTCCATGTCTTTTTTATTCAGGGAAATGAAAAAGAAAAAGCTTCCAAGTGACTCAGGAGATGTAGAAGTGATAGAGGGAAAGGATAAAGAGAAAGAAAGTACTGTACCCATTGAAACTCATCAGAACACAAGCAAAAATGTTGCGGCTGTACAGCCAATGAAACGAGGACAAAAGGTAAACTTCAAGATGATCTATATGGTTCACAGTTAAGTTGTGAGGTTCCTTTTTAATTTTTTAAAGTTGAAGTGAAATAGAAAATGTAGGCCAAAAAATAATCCTTTGTGATTTCCTTTGACTAAAAATTAGTTGAGTAGATACAGCATTTGGGGAACATAGAGATCACTACTAGAAGTTATTTAGACTTCCAAGATCATCTGCACGGAAGCTTTCATTTTATCTGGAAGAGTAATAGGAGACTATGGTTTGCCAAAGTCGTCCAGCTAGTTAAGTAGCAGAGCTGATATTTATTGAGAATTTAGCTCAGTAATTTTTCGATTTTGGTTAGAGTTCTTAGATATTTTGCTAAAGGTGGATGATGAAGAAAGAAGTACTTGTGATAGAACATACTCTTTCCACACCGCCCCCGCCAGCTCCCCCGAGATAGAGTCTTGCTCTGTCACCCACGCTGGAATGCAGTGGTGCAGTCAGGGCTCACTGCAGTAGCCTTAACTTCTAGGCTCAAGTGATCCTCCCATCTCAGTCTTCCAAGTAGTTGGGACCACACAGGTGCATGCCACCATACTCAGCTAATTCTTTTTATTTTTTGTAGCGATGGGGTCTAACTATATTGTCCAGGCTGGTCTCAAACTCCCAGGTTCAAGTGATCTTCCTGCCTCACCCTCCCAAGGTGCTTGGAACTAGAGGTGTGTTAGCCACCATGTCTGGTTACAATATAATATACTCTTCAAAATGCTATAGCAGCCAGGTGCAGTGGCTCATGCCTGTAATCTCAGCACTTTGGGAGGCTGAGGCAGGTGGATCACTTGAGGCCAGGAGTTCAAGACCAGCCTATCTAACATGGTGAACCCCATCTCTACTAAATATACAAAAATTAGCCAGGCATGGTGGTACATGCCTATAGTCGCAGCTACTCGAGAGGCTGAGGCAGAAGAATTGTTTGAACCCAGGAGGCAGAGGTTGCAGTGAGCCAGGATCATGCCACTGCACTCCAGCCTGGGTGACATGGCGAGACTCTGTCTCAAAAAAAAAATGCTGTAGCAGTATAAAAGTGAGGGGATTATGGACTAATTTATCATTGTACCTCTTTTAAAATTTAAATTTCTTTGCAATCTTTTTTTTTTTTTTTTTTAAAGAGGGTCTTGCTGTGTTGTCCAGGTTGGAGTGCAGTGGCTGTTTACAGGCATGTTTGTAGCATACTACAGCTTTGAACTCATGGGCTCATGCACTCCTCCTACCTCAGCCTACCAAGTAGCTGGACCACAAGTGCATGCCACCACACTAGGCTATAATCTTTATAAATATGTTTTGTGATCTTTCCTTCATAGAGGTCAGATTTTCCTATGCTTTTTTCCAGTGAGCTGCAAATAAATGGACATGTGCATAAGGAAGGGAAGACTCAACATAATAAAAATATAAATTCTCCTCATATATAATTTCAACATGACTTTAATCAGAATTGAGATTTTAATGCTTGATAAAATAATTCTAACTTTATTTTAAAAGGAGTAAATAGTTGAGAATAGCTAAGAAAATGAGGGATTTCCCTATGAGGTAGTAAAATATTTAATGCTAGAATTTTTACAACAGCATGTTATTAACATAGGAATAGCTAGACAGAAAAAGTGAGACAGAATAAAATCTAGACACAGGACCACTACCTGATATTTAGCATTTTAGTATGTGATAAAATAATATTGCAGATCATTTGAAAAGATAGGAAATATTCAGAATGATGGCTAACCATATGAAAACGGTACCACAGTGCATTGCAGGTGGAGAAAGTAAAGAACCACCAATAAAATTAAAAAACAAATGGCAAATCTGAAAAAAAAAAAAGTGATGAAAGAAATGCTATGTAAACCTGGGGAATTTTTTTTACTCATCATTTTAATAGATACTACATAGTCAGTCGTTCGGTAAATGTTTGAGTGTACAACATGGGAATTCCAGTCAAACGTCTTAACAGTGCTTCTGCCCTTTGACCCAGCAATTCCTCTTTTAGGAATTTATCCTAAAAAAAAAAAAAGATGGGTATGCACTGAGGACGTTGAAGTTTATATTTGTAATAGCACAAAAACTGCAATTAATCTTAAGTGTACAACAATATGAAATAATAAATGATGCATTTTTACAATGAAATATTCTGCAGATAGGTTAAGTTTTAAGGCAAATCCTGATAGAATTTTTATTAAAATACATTAAATTTTTAGATTATTTTCTGGGGAATTGTCATTTTAACCACTTTGAGTCTTCCTATGGAAAACCATGATTGTGCAATTATAAAACTATAATTGAGCAATCTGCCCGCCTCAGCTTCCCAAAGTGTTGGGATTACAGACGTAATCCACTGCGCCCTACCTGTTTTTAAAACTTTCATTTCCTAGTTGTTATTTGCTGGTACATGGGAAGACACCATTCATGTTCATCTAGTAATGGGCAATCTTATAGAGCACTTACTAATTTTAATACTTTGTCTGTAGGCAGTCATATCGTCTACAAATTATGGCTTTTCTTCTAGTCTTAATATCTTTTTATTTTCCCCGTGTTTTTTGCAGTGACTGAAAAGCAAAAGTATTGTGTTTCATAGAAGTAGTAATTGTGTATATCTTTGTTAATTCCATTAAAGGAACTAAGATTTTATCATTGTGGGATGTTTCCTTTGGTTGTTGGAAGACACCTTTTTGAAAGTTTTTTTTAATAATGATGAGCTAAATGTCTCTGAGTGGTTTTTCTGTATCTGTTGCATTCTTTTTGCTTGTTTTTTTGTTTTTGAGACAGGGTCTCACTCTGTCGCCCAGGCTAGAATGCAGTGGTATGGTTATGGCTCACTGCATCCTCAACCTTCTGGGCCCAAACCATCTTTCTACCTCAGCTTCCCAAACAGCTGGGACCACAGGTGTGTGCCACCATGCCTGGCTAATTTTTATTTTTATTATTTTTAGAGACAGGGTCTATATCCAGGCTGGTTTCTAACTCCTAGGTTCAAGTTATCCTCCTGCTTGGTCTCCGAAAGTGCTAAAGTTACAGGCATGAGCCACCATGCCCAGCCTATTGCATTATTTTCTCTGTCTATGGTATATTACTGGAGCAAAATCTATTAATTGGCCTCTAATTTCTCATACTGTCTCTGCCTGGTTTTTGTGTTTACACATTATATCAGTTTCATAAAATAAGTTTAGGAGCTCTCCCTCTTTTTCTGCTCTCTAGAACTTTGTATAAAATGGAGATTGTTGGTGGCTCAAGCCTGTAATCCCAGCACTTTGGGAGGCTGAGACAGGCGGATCACGAGGTCAGGAGATTGAGACCATCCTGGCGAACACGGTGAAACCCCGTCTCTACTAAAAATACAAAAAATTAGCTGGGCGAGGTGGCGGGCGCCTGTGGTCCCAGCTACTCGGGAGGCTGAGGCAGGAGAATGGCGTGAACCCGGGAGGCGGAGCTTGCAGTGAGCTGAGATCTGGCCACTGCACTCCAGCCTGGGCGACAGAGCAAGACTCCGTCTCAAAAAAAAAAAAAAAAAAATGGAGATTGTGGCCGAGCACTGTGGCTCATACCTGTAATCCCAGCACTTTGGGAGGCTGAGGCGGTTGGGTCACGTGAGGTCAGGAGTTTGAGACTAGCCTGGCTAACATGGTGAAACCCCGTCTGTATTAAAAATACAAAAATTAGCCGGGTGTGGTGGGACCTATAGGTCCCAGCTTCTTGGAGGCGGAGGCAGGAGAATTGCTTGAGCCTGGGAGGCAGTGGTTGCAGTGAGCTGAAGTCATGCACTACACTCTAGCCTGGGTGACAGAGCAAGACTCTGTCACAAAATGGAGATTGTTCCTTGAAATTGGATAGCGTTTGCTTATAAAACTAGACCTAATGTTTTCAGTTTTGTGAGGAGATTTTTTTTTTTTAGACTGAGTCTTGCTTTTTTGCCCAGGCCAGGATGTAGTGTTGCAATCTTGGCTCACTGCAGCCTTGACCCCCTGGGCTCAAGCAGTTCTCCCACCTCAACTTCCCTAGTAGCTGGGACCACAGGTGTGTGCCACCATGCCCGGCTATTGTGAGGAGGTTTTTAAGAACTATTTTCAGTTTCTTTAATAATTTTAGGTTTATTCAGGTTTTCTGGGATTTTTTTTGAAGTTGGTTTTCCGAAGTTGTATTTTCTAAGAAACTCTGTTGTCATCAGGTTTTCCATTTCTCAGTCCAGTTTATTGGTAACAATATTTTTTCTCAATTTTTTTGAGGTACAGTGTACATAATAGTAAAATGCACAAATCTTTGGCTTAGTGAATTTTTTTTTTTTTTTTTGAGACAGAGTCTCGTTCTGTTGCCTAGGCTGGAGTGCAATGGCCTGATCTCGACTCACTGCAACCTCCACCTCCCGGGTTCAAGCAATTCTCCTGCCTCAGCCTCCCAAGTAGCTGGGACAACAGGCGTGCACCACTATGCCTGGCTACTTTTTGTATTTTCAGTAGAGACAGAGTTTCACCATGTTGGCCAGGATGGTCTTCATCTCTTGACCTCGTGATCCACCTGCCTTGGCCTCCCAAAGGGCTGGGATTACAGGCATGAGCCACCGTGTCCGGCCTCAGTGAATTTTTGTAAGCACACACATCTGTGAAACCACCACTCAGATCCAGATACTTTACTTGGAATGTTTCCAGCATCCCAGAAGGCTTATGCTTGTTTGCCAGTTTCTTTTTTTTTTTTTTGAGACAGGGTCTTGCTATGTTGCCAGGCTGGAGTACAGTGGTGGTGTGATCTCAGCTCACTGGATCCTCCTCCTCCTCCTGGGTTCAAGCAATTCTTCTGCTTCAGCCTCCTGAGTAGCTGGAACTATAGGCACACACCACCACACCCAGCTAATTTTTCTATTTTTAGTAGAGACGGGGTTTCACTTATGTTGGCCAGGATGGTCTCGCTCCTGACCTTGTGATCCACCCACCTCGGCCTCCCAAAGTGCTGGGCTTACAGGTGTGAGCCACTGCGCCCAGCTGGAAGGCTCATGCTTGCCACTTTCTAAGAATATCCCCACATGACTTTTTGTTTTTTGAGACAGAGTTTTACTCTTGTTGCCCAGGCTGGAGTGCAATAGCATGGTCTTGACTCACTGCAACCTCTGTCTCCCAGGTGCAAGCGATTCTCCTGCCTCAGCCTTCCAAGTATCTGGGATTACAGGCATGCACCACCACACCTGGCTGGTTTTTTTGTATTTTTGGTAGAGATGGTGTTTCACCATTTTGGTCAGGCTGGTCTTGAACTCCTGACCTCAGATGATCCACCTGCCCGGACCTCCCAAAGTGTTGGGATTACACGCGTGAACCACCATGCCAGACCCTCACATGACTTTTGGATCCATAAGTATGCATTTCTGTTCATATATGTATGAGTGGAATTTTCTGGGTTGTGGCATACATGTTGTTTGGCTTTCTTAGATACTGCCAGTCAGTTTTCCAGAGTAGCTGTGTCAGTTTCCCACCAAGCAGTGTATGAGAGTCCAGTTACCCCTCATCCGTAGTAACGCTTGGTGTTATCAGGTTTTCTTTTTTCAGTCATTTAAGTGTGTATATGCTGATAGCTCATTTGGCTTTTATTTCATGTCCCTGATGACTAATGACATTGAGCACTTTCTCGTGTTTATTGGACCTCAAAGCACCTATTTTAAAAATTGGTTTGTCCTATCTTTCTAGTTGATGTATACGAGTTCTCTCTAATCCTGAATACAAGTCCTTTCTTGGATATATGTATTGCAAGTGCTTTTCACACTTGGGGGCTTGTTCTTTTTCACTTTTCTAATAGTCTTTTTTGATGAGTAGCATTTTAAAATTCTAATTAAGTCTGATTTATCAGTATTCTTTTACGGCGTTTGTGTCCTGTTTAGGGAAGTCTTCACAATTTTCAAAATGTGTTATTTCGGTCCCAGCTAATACAATTAATCAAGACAAAAATCTCTAGAGTGGGGCCTAGATGTTTATAGTTTAAAACCCCTAGAGTGATTTGGGGATGTAATCAGGGTAAAGAATAACTGGTTTATTTAATAAAATACAGAGTCTTGAAAGCCTCTAGAATAAGTGCCTAGCCTAGCTTTGCTGCTTTATTTCTTATTCTTCCTGCATGTGTACCCTGACTCCAACCAAATGTGATGACTTGCTATTACTATTCTCTCTTTTTAGACTTGCTTTTCCAATACTGTTTTACGTTATTTCTTCCTCGCAGTTCTTTATGTTGTGTTAATTTATCCTGACTTCTCTGTGTATCTTCTCTCCACCCTATGGTACATTCCTTGAGGATGAGGACTTCGGTTATCCAACTTTGTAGACTTCATATTGTTTATTATAATGGTGCCTTATTCAGTAAGCACTTTTGACAGAGAATATAAAGTAACACCATTTCTTTGCAAGTATTTGTTGACATTTTTTTGCTGAATATTTCCAACCAAAATCTTCTGATTTTGTAGAGTAAAATGAAAAAAATGAAAGAAAAATACAAAGACCAGGATGAAGAAGACCGTGAACTTATCATGAAATTGCTGGGGGTAAGTAACATCTAAAAACATTTTTTCTTTTGCTTTTCAAATGGGCATCTAGTCCACTGCCTAGCATATGACAGTCATTCAATACATTCTTAACACTGACTAATGTTTCCTCTATGAATTAAAGTCTGCAGGTTCAAACAGAGAAGAAAAAGGGAAGAAGGGGAAGAAAGGAAAAACAAAGGATGAACCTGTGAAGAAACAGCCCCAGAAACCCAGAGGTGGACAAAGGATCTCTGACAACCTTAAGAAAGAAACTCCGTTCCTTGAGGTTATAACTCATGAGTTGCAAGACTTTGCTGTAGATGATCCACATGATGACAAGGTAAGGCTACTATACATGTGGGCTTCTGCTTCTTCATTAGGGTGATTAACCATCCTGGGGTTCCCAGGACATGGGACTTTCAGTGCTAAAACCAAGACAAGTGGGTAACCCTATTCTTAATGGAATGTCATCTCAGAAATATAACCTGAAAGACTAAAATTGCAGTATCTTATCTAAGCATGAACTGGTAGTACTGATAGCTGATAAAAATTTTGTTACAAGCCTTTAGGAAGTAATCAGTTTTATGGAGAGGCTTTGATTCTGATGGGAACTGAGTTAAATTAAGACAGAGAGGCCGGGCGCGGTGGCTCATGCCTGTATTGCCAACACTTTAGGAGGCCAAGGCAGGCGGATCACAAGGTCAGGAGATCGAGACCATCCTAGCTAACATAGTAGAGACAGGTGAAACCCTGTCTCTACTAAAAAAATACAAAAATATTAGCCAGGTGTGGTGGCAAGCGCCTGTAGTCCCAGCTACTCAGGACGCTGAGGCAGGAGAATAGCACGAACCCAGGAGGTGGAGCTTGCAGTGAGCCAAGATCACACCACTGCACTCCAGCCTGGGCGACAGAGTGAGACTCTGTCTCAAAAAAAAGGAAAGAGAATTGGGATTATCTCGAAGATGAGTAGAAAATAAATTTTCACTTTCTCTAAGCTTTTCTGTAGGAATCTATGCTATATTGTCTTATATAATGTTGAAAATGGGTATACCATTTAAGAGCCAAGTACCCTGGTTACAAAACCAGTGAGAAGTTTGTATTTTTCCAGTTAAGATGATTGCCTAATTGTTCTATTAAAAGTACAGCAAGCTCAGCCTTCTGTATATCTTCTTACATGAATATGTACATCTTCTTGCCTTTTTTTTTTTTTTTTTTTTTTTTGAGGCAGTCTTGCTCTGTTGCCCAGGCTGGAGTGCAGTGGCACAATCTTGGCTCATTGCAACCTCCGCCTCCCAGATTCAAGTGATTATCCTGCCTCAACCTTCCAAGTAGCTGGGATTACAGGCGTGCATCATCACACCTGGCTAATTTTTGTATTTTTAGTAGAGATGGGGTTTCACCAGAAACTAGTTGGCCAGACTGGTCTTTAACTCCTGATCTCAGGTGATCCGCCTGCCTTGGCCTCCCAAAGTGTTGGGATTACAGGCATGAGCCACACGCCCAGCCTGTTTATTTTTTAATAACTTGGTTTAAAATAGAGACTGAATAAAAAAATTTTACTTTTGTCTCCAGCATTTTTATGGAAAGCTTGAGTTATAATTGTGTGCTCAGTTTAGTGCAGGTAATGCTTACAGGGATTCTGTATTACTATTTTCTTTTTTTCCCTGATGAACAGTTGTTGTTTAGTAATACTAAAACTCATTTTGGCTCTTAAAATTTGTACATTATTCTTGTGTTCTGTAAATCCTAGACTCAAAACTGCTCACTAGAGGTGTTAATTATTAATGTTCTTTCATGAGTAGGTGCTGTGGTCTAAATGTTATACCCCCCAACAATTCATATATGGGAACCTAAATTCCCAGCGTGATGGTATTAAGAGGTTGGGCCTTTAGGAAGTGAAGTCATGAGGGCTCTTCTGTCGTGAATGAGTGCCCTTTTGCCATATGAGGACACTGCAATAAGGTGCCATCTTTTTTTAAGATGAGGTCTCCCTGTGTTGCCCAGGCTGGTATTGAACTGCCGGGCTCAAGGGATCCCCCAACCTCAGGCTCTCAAAGTGCTCGGATTACAGGTATGAGCCACCACACCCAGCCTAAGGTGCCATCTTTGAGGCAAGCCCTTATCAGACATTGAATCTGCTGGTGCCTTGACGCTGGACTTCCCAGCCTCCAGAACTGTAAGAAGTAAAATTTCTGTTTATAAATTATACAGTCTAAGGTATTTTGTTACAGCAGCCTGAACAGACTGAGACAATCGGTTATCTCCAGATAGATTTTTCTTAAGGAAACAAAATTAAGCATATTTTATGGGATATGGGAAAAATTTATCCAAAAGTGTTGAACAAATATTTAAATAAAAGTTATGTTGACCAGAATTCTCTATTTGCTTTTCTCCTGGCAAACTTATCAGCCTTAGTTGTCATTTTAAATTCTCCCTGTAACTTTTGCTGCTTTAACATATACTTTATATGAAAGTTTCAGTTCCCACCTCCTCTACTTCAGAGAACTACCCTTCTTCTCTTGAATGACATTACTTTCTTAATAAACACACACACACAAACACACGAATCCACTTCCCTGTGGGTCAGCAATGACAGTCTGGTTATATCACTGTTTCTTTCTCCTTATGGTTTAATGGTGTGGAATTTCATTTTACATTATAGCTGACATTTTTATTTTTATATGTTCGGAACAGGAGGAGCAAGATCTGGATCAACAGGGAAATGAGGTATGATTTTATGTTGGGGTTCCTACTGCAACACTGTGATTACAATTCAGTTCCCAGAATGTTTGAAGCACAACTTATTAAAACTTAAAAACTTAAGACTGCAGGTCAAGAAGTCAAACTTTCAGAGTCTTAATCCCAACTCTGCTGTATGTAACTGTACAAACTTGGAAACATTATTCTTTGTGCCTCTGTTTCCTTATCTGAACCCAGGAGAGGGTTGTTTTGATAACTAATATATGTAAAGGGTATTTAGAAAAGTTTATGGCACATAGCAAACACTCAAATATCAATTATACTTCAGCACCAAGTATTCTGTCCTAAATCTGTAAGTTTATTCATATTGTTAAATAAATAGGGGCAATCTCACAGGCAGCACAGCAAATAAGAACTCTAAGAAGCTCTGGGATTTCTCCTTAATAATGGGGAAGAGAGAAGGCTGTTCTAGTCCAGGGTTTCTCAGCTTTGACACTATTAACATTAGGGGTTGGTTAATTCTTTGTTGTGGGGTCTGTCCCATTCATTATAAAATGGTTAGCGACATCCTTGGCCTTTACCCACTAGATGCCAGTAGCAGCCCCTACCTCTTCCTTCTCACCCCTCATCATGTCAACCAAAACTATTCCAGACATTGCCCATTGTCTTCTGAGGGCAGAATCTCCCCAGGTCGAGAAATAGTGGTGTAGCCAAGGTATTAGTCCCATTTCCATGTGATGGGACTTAAATCTACTTGTGGTTATTACTGCATCATTTAAATCCATAACAGGTTTCTGCAACTCAGGTAATATCCAATAGTTTTTTTCTTTTTTGAGACAGGGTCTCTGTCACCCAGGCTGGTGTCACTCAGTGCAGTGACAGGATCATGGCTCTCCACAACCTCTACCTCCTGGACTCAGGTGATCCTCCCCCCTCAGCCTCCCGAGCAGCTGGGACTACAGGCACCCGCCACTATGCCCAGCTAACTTTTGTATTTTTTGTAGAGATGGGGTTTCTCCATGTTGCCCAGGCTGGTCTTGAACTCCTGGGCTCAAGTGATCCACCCGCCTCAGCCTCAGTCTTCCAGAGTGCTAGGATTACAGGTGTGAGCCACTGCTCCTGGGCCTTCTTTCTCTTAAATGGAACTGTAGGTGGTATTTTGAAAATTATTGTTCTCAACTTATTATGCTAGGCAAAAATTAAGTAGTAAAGAATATATTTAAACATTGGTCTTCAACTCTTTGGAACTATGAAGCAGAGTTTAAGCATGACTGTTCCAGCTTAGATGGTGTATGTATCAGAAAAAGATAAAAAATATGTTGAGATATTAATCCAGGTGTTTTTGCATTTTTTTTTTAAAGAGTGGTATAAATTGCTTTTGTAACTGTTGTTTTCCCTTTTTAGGAAAACCTATTTGATTCTTTGACAGGCCAGCCACATCCTGAAGATGTACTACTGTTTGCCATTCCAATATGTGCCCCTTACACCACCATGACAAATTACAAGTAAGTTACCATTAGTTGACAGAATGGCTTTTGTGAATTGTTTTGTAATGTCTATTCAGTAACACATGTAATTCCTTTTTAAAGATATAAAGTGAAACTTACTCCTGGAGTGCAGAAAAAGGGAAAAGGTATTTAAATTTGTTTTTTTGAATTACGATTTTAAACAGTTCAGTGACTTAACAGTAGTAGATTATTCTTACTTTTTTTTTATTTACAGCTGCAAAAACAGCCTTGAATAGTTTCATGCATTCCAAAGAAGCAACAGCAAGAGAAAAAGACTTATTCCGCAGCGTAAAGGTAAAGTTCTCCTTCAGAAAAGGAATGTGGAGACTGACAGTACAATTTAAAATGTTAGCAGTTTTTTGTTATTTTAGTAGAAAATGCTGTCTTATTAGAAGCAGTAGTACCATTTCAGCTAAAAGTTTGGAAATGTTTTTCTTTTTTGTCATAAAAGAAACATGATTGACCATACAGGATGTGAAGATATTCAGCAATTTTCTTTTTTTAGGACACAGATTTATCAAGAAACATTCCTGGCAAAGTGAAAGTGTCTGCACCCAATCTTCTGAATGTAAAAAGGAAATAGCTGAAATGAAATTCTAAAATATTTGAGAAGAGTCAATTTTATAGCCTTTTGGAAGTTCAAAGATGAAAACACCATGTATCAGGACTTCTGCATTATAAAAATGAACTAAACATTGCCTTGCTATATTCACCAAAAGGACTTAATTCTTGTTTTTTCCCCAGTTTTATATAGAAGAAACACTGTCTATGATAGGATTTCCTAAAATATTTGTGGATAGTTAAATGCTAATTATATACATCTGTAATTAGTCTACATTTTCTTGACATTTGGGAGGTTAATACCAAGTATTCATTTCATGATGTAAAGAAACTGAACAGTGAAGTGGCTTGATTGCTTAGACTATTGACTTGGTAAGTCTACTGTATATAACATCTAACATATATATTACAGGCCAGCCACAGGGGTGTATTTAGGATTGTGTCTTGAACACTAAGTATTGGAGTGGATTTTCTTCTGCTTTCATCTATACTTGTCAAAAAATATATTAGACCAAAATGTAAAATGTAAGTAATAATTCTCATGACTCAGCTTAGTAAGTCCTAGAAGAAATTGGCGTTAATCATTTCTATTCATTTGTAGACCTTCAGGTTTGATCTTATTTTTTTCCTTGTAGTCTCATTCAGTTCTGTACCATTTTAATTTGCACCTTTACTAATTAATTACCAATATAGCACGTTACAGAGTATCTTAACCTATAATACCAGAAGTGCATTTTAAGGCTTACCACTAAAGACTCTGACCCACTTTTCCTGTCTCTTAACAGAATGGAAAATGAAATCATCATTATTTCCATTCCTTCATGAGCTACAAAACTTTTTAATTAATTAAAAAAAAAAAAACTTTGTAATTGACTGGACAACACCTGCCTGTATTCAGCATGACCACCTGCTCCAGCCCCTGCACTGAAGCGTTAAGGTCAAAGTACTACATAGTTGTTGGTCCCTCCACACTTTGTTTTCCCAGCCTCGTCATAATGTGAATATTAATGTTTAAAAAAAAAAAACCCTTTATTATGTTGTATTTACAACACTAGGTTACATGATTATAGACTACTCTTGCCATTAAAAAAAAAATCTATAATGTTTTTAAAAAATGACTTCAGCATTTTGATGATGGTAAGACTATTTAGTATAATGTTTCTACAGATATATATCCTGAAGTTACCGAAAAGGAAATATAACCACCATTCTCCAGGGTAAAAAGCCCAACCATTACTTTTCTTTTACTTTAATAGAGGACAGCTACTGGTGTTAAATACATTTATTGTAAACTTTATAGACACAAAAATAGGTTCTCTAGGCCATTCACATGCACATTAAAACCAAAAGCTGCAAACTACAACAATGCATATAATTATACAAATGATGCCACTCTGTGATGTTTACAGGATTGCTGTCCATGCAAGGTGATCATAGGCATTATTTATGAAGCGTTAAGATCCAGAAGTGTTGTTACTGCCAAACCTCTGATTAACACTGTGAAGTAAGTGTTTTGGAAGGCAGTTCCATGAGTTGGCTAACATTTCTTTAAAGCAAATGACTGCTTCTAAGCTTAGCCTGAAAGTGGACAAGCAAAGAGAAGAGTAATTTCACTTTACTGTTTCGAAGTACATTCACTTGAAAAACTACATAAAACATCCCTCTTTCTTCAAAGATTTTCATAGGAACTGGTTATAGCAATGAAGTTTTATTATTGCCCTTAAATAATCCATAAACCTGGTTTTTTGAGAGTGCTAAGTCTTAGGAAACAATTTTAAATAATCTAAGTGCCAAGTACAAAGTTAACTTACCGTACAAGAGATTTTGGTTGAACTGAAAATATTAGTATTTCATTACTGTGTGCCTGAAACATAGGAAGAACACATTTAAAAGCAAATGCTTTTTTTTTGCAAGTAAGTTTCAGTAATGATATGAAGGTAGTGTACTTACAGCTCTGTGATGGACAAGTAGGTTGTTGGCACATCCACCAAAAACAATGACTTCTCCTTCATCACTGGCACAAGCTGTGTGCCATAACCTGCATTTAAAACAAAAACTTGAGTTTGAAGTCACCCAGAACGCCAGTTGGTCATTTGAGCTATGAAATAAAGACTAGAGATCTTAAGGTAGTTCAGACCAAAACATCATGGCGAGAAGTAAAATCTTTTTTTGTTTGTTTTAGAAGTAAAATCTTAAGAGAAAGCAGCAAAAGCAGATCAATCAATATCTATTTTATCTGGATATTATTTTATCTCTCTGGTCAGTTCTCATTTATGCAATGAGGAGTTTGAACTGAACGATCTGTTCTCTAGGTCTTTGTTAGCAATAAAAGTCGTATGGGAGCTGAGTGGTATATGCCTTCTTCCATAGGTAGGGCCAACTGGCCTTACACAGAACATCTGAGGGATGGTGAAAGCCCTGCTTGAGTAAACTATAAAGTCTCAGAAAGCCTGGTAGTTTTATGGAGAGATCATTTGTGCAAATGAAGTCTTACTGGCATGACTATACTTGGTTTAGAGGCTTGGGGAAAAAATGCAGGCTTTGAACACTAATTCTGACTGTATCATTTCTTTTAGCATTTTGTTTTGAGATTAACAAGAGAAAATTATCGGTGTTTAATAAGCTCTTCTTTTTGGATGATTTGATTTCTTAATCTTTGTTACACAGTGCTACTGCAAATCTAATGGACAGTTCTTGTTTTTTCCCTCTGTAGTGTTTTTTTTTTGAGACAGTCTCTCTCTGTCACCCAGGCTGGAGTACAGTGGTGCAATCTCAGCTCACTGCATCCTCTACCTCCTGAATAGCTGGGACTATAGGCATATGCTACCACACCTAGCTAAATTTTTCTATTTTTTGTATAGATGGGGTTTTGCCACGTTGCCCAAGCTGGTCTTGAACCCCTGGGTTCAAGCAATCTGCCTGCCTCAGCCTCCAAAAGTGCTGGGATTACAGCTGTAATCCTGCAATCCCACTGCACCTGGCCTCCCATGTGATTAAGGTTTAAAAATTGTACCCATTCCAGCACCTCTGCCCTTTTTATTTTTTTGGAGACAGAGTTTTGCTCTTTTTGCCCAAGCTGGAGTGCAATGGCACGATCTCAGCCCACTGCAACCTCTGCCTCCCTGGTTCAGGCAATTCTCCTGCCTCAGCCTCTCAAGTAGTTGGGATTACAGGCATGTGCCACCACGCCCAGCTAATTTTGTATTTTTAGTAGAGATGGGGTTTCACCATGTTGGCCAGGCTGGAACTCCTGACCTCAGGTGATCTGCCTGCCTCGGCCTCCCCAAGTGCTGGGATTACCCGTGTGAGCCACCACACCTGGCTGACCCTCATTTTTAATAAACTTAGATGCAGTTCAACTCATTGAAGTGAAAAGCTTGATTGTATATTTAAACTATGTGTCAATTTTATAATGGAAGGAAGAAGCAAAAATAAAATTCTAGCCCTATTCTTCATACACAGATGATGGAAAGGAGAGCATTTAATACTAGGATAACATTGGTTTTCTTTTCATTAAGAAGTATTTCAAACCTTAGTGAATGCTAAGATTTTTATAAATAAGAATGCTGGATATAATGCAGCCAAAACCTCAATTCTTACATCTTGTGCATATTCAGTATAAGAATTGCCTTTAAATACCTTGGTTTTTCAGTATATGGATGATTAAATTGTATCCATTCATTTTTACTGATGCAGTAAGTCCAGGCATCACCTGATTAAAGCAAAGAAAGAAGAGCTATGAAGTATATTAGTCTACCAATATGACATTGACATTTAAAGGGCACAGTTTTGGCAAGAAAGGTAATAAATCAGATCATGAGTAGATACAGAGAGTATATTTTCTTTTTTTTTTTTTCCCTGCAATTAACCAAGTAAGCCCTTTGCATGTTATAGCCCTTCAGCAGGGCTCTTAAGTGCTCCAGGTTCTTTACTGAGCAGAAGTATGCCATATAGTACAATTATAGCTATGTTACAGGATCAAAGTTAATTTCACACCTTCCAACCAACCCTATAAGCCCTCTTCGTAAGTCTCTAATAGACTCATTTTCAGCTATTGTATACAGATGATATATGATGATTTCGTTATCATATTTTTCAAGGACTTACTTAGTGGCTGTTTATCAGTGGTAAATCCTCCAAAGAGAAAAAGATGATCTGAAGAAACTGGCGTTAATGAGTGCCAAGATCGGCCAACTGGGCATATGCCTTGTGGAATTCTGAAAATAACAGCTAAGTTACAATATCTGCATTTAGAAGCAGCTACTGTATTTTTAAGTTTTCTTTTAAAATTTATATGTACATGTTATGGAAAAAGAGACCTTAAGTTTAAAAAGGCTTCTTGGTATAAACTACATGCTTTATACTGAAATATTTTCTTTGAAGATAGAATCAACTTCAGACCGTTTCTTTTCAACAAACACTGAGCACATGCTATGTACTAGGCACACAGTTACGGGAACTGGAAACAAAACTAAAATTCATTCCTTAAGGACCTAGTAATTATGTTTATTTAATTTCATAGTTACAGAAAAGTTAAGCAAGGACATTATATATCAATAGTAGGGAATATAGGGTAAAAACAATCTGAATTTTGGAAAAACTTATCTAAAGTGATACCTACAATTCATTCCACTCCCATGTATCCAGATTAAGATAGTGAAGATCATTCATTCTAGCATCCTAGAAAAGGATAATTAAGTTATCATTTTGAAGAATTCAAAAGCAAGTCATTGAAGTTGTTTAAATACTTACTCGATATCTGCCTCCAAACACAAAGCCTCTATTTCCAACAGTTGCACAGGCATGGGCAGCACGAGGTGAAGGTGCTTTACCCTATTAGAGTCACATAAGCAAGTCAGTACATAAGTGAACTTTTTATAAACAGAGGGAAGATACCAGAGTCTACTCTGGATATGGGATAAGAATATGTAAGGCACTTGAGCTTTTAAAAGTTGGAGTGTAGACTTACAGACAACAGCAGTACTACAAGCTGACTACCAAAACTTGGCATTTTAATTTTCTGTTTTTGAGATGTGCTACTGAATGGGCGGCTAACATAATAGGCTGCTTTATTTTTTCTCTTTTAAAATAAAGGCTGGCATATTATATAATATCTGTGTCAGAGGGAAAAGAAATATAATGTCTGTGTCAGAGGGAAAAGAAATCTAATATTTAAGTAATACAAGTTCCTATCTAGTGCAGTTATTTAATTACAGGTTGAGTGTCTGTAATCAGAAAATCCAAAATCTGAAATGCTCCAAAATCTGAAAATTTGAGTGCCAACATGATAAAGGAAATGCTCATTGGAGCATTTTGGATCTTTGGATTAGAGATGGCTATTAAGTATATAATACAAATATCCCAAAATCTGAAAAAAAATCGAACACTTCTACCATGTGAAATGTATTAGATAGGTTGGGCACGGTAGTACACGCCTGTAATCCCAGCACTTTGGGAGGCCGAGGCGGGCGGATCACGAGGTCAGGAGTTTGAGACCATCCTGGGGAATACGGTGAAACCCCGTCTCTACTGAAAATACAAAAAAATTAGCTGGGCGTGGTGGCAGGTGCCTGTAGTCCCACCTACTCGGGAGGCTGAGGCAGGAGAATGGCGTTAACCCGGAAGGGGGCGGAGCTTGCAGTGAGTGGAGAGCGCACCACTGCACTCCAGCCTGGGCAACAGAGGGAGACTCCGTCTCAAAAAAAAAAAAAAAAAAAAACAATTAGCTGGGCCTGGTGGCGGGTGCCTGTAATCCCAGGTACTCGGGAAGCTGAGGCAGGAGAATCGCTTGAACCTGGGAGGAGAACATTGCAGTGAGCGGAGATCCTGCCACTGCACTCCAGCCCAGGCGACAGTGTAAAACTGTCTCAAAAAAAAAAGTATTAAATAATAGATGCTGGGTTAGTCATTTCATACATTCATTAAACTTCTGTGTTCTAGATTCCTTGGAAATCATTAAAGTTATGGATCTTATCCCCGGAAAACAAGAATGAACTGTCACTTTTACAGTATCTTCCAACTCTGGTACACCCCTCTCCACACCCCAACCCTCCCCGTTGCCTCTTGAGTATCCTTAACAATTCATTATTCTTTAGTAACTCACAGTAGTTATAGGCTGGCTCCAGGTAAATGTTTCAGTATCTAAAATATGTACATGATCATTCCATCCTCTTGGATGACTTGAATTCTACAGAAAATAAGAATCTGAGTTATTTTACAAATGATATTTATAAAATTAGATGGCCTGCCTGATTACCAAAGAAGAGTGCACAAAACTTATTAGCAAACATAAAATGTATTATTTCAATATACTAAGGAGGCCATATGCAAATACAGAACTTCACTTACCCAAAAAGATGTTTCATCAAATTCAAAAGTTCCCAATACTTTATCTTCAGGCAAATATCCATACCCTCCAAAAAATATTAACCTGTTTGATGAAAAACCAAGACCCTAAAAATTCAAATACCCATAGGATAGGATACAAGCAATTTATCTTAAGTGCTGTGTTAAATGCTTTCATGTATTCTCAGTTAATCTTCATATGGGCCCTATGAGGTATGTTCTGTGCAAATGGTTACTGGTTAAGGATACTTGAATGGTAAACCACTTTATACATTAAAAACCCAAACCTGTAATGCCGCCAACTCACTTGTTTTTATATACCCAGACACCAAGTTTGTCCTTTGATGATGGAGGAATTCCTTGGCAATCAATTCTTTCCCATTGTAACACTCTGTCTATAGACCTTGAATCCAACATGTAGAACTGTCAGAAGCAATGGTTTCCGTTAGATTTGGTTATATGAAAGAAATTCAAGTTTAGCATTTAATTTTACTATGATTTATGATAAGAGTACCATCTAATTCAGTGCTACTGGAATTGTGACTGCAGACTGGCTGCCAGACTGCTCAGAGTCCAGATTAGGACTCTGTGACTGAATACTAATCTCCTAAGTCACTAAGCACACAGTTAGCTCGACTAATTTTTTTTTCATAGCCGCACTTTATTTTTTTTTATTTTTTATTTTTTTTATTTTTTTATTTTTATTTTTACTTTTTTTTTTTTTAAGAGACAGGGTCTCTCTTGCCCAGGCTCAAGTGCAGTGGCACAATCATAGATTACTATAATCTAAACTCCTGGGCTTAGTTATCTTCCCACCTTAGCTTCCCAAGTAGATGGACTACAGGCATGGACCACCATACCTGGCTAAGACAGCCATATATTTTCTTTTCCCATTTTTATTTTTTTATTTTTTATCTCAATAGGTTTTTGGGGAACAGGTGGTGTTTGGTTACGTGGGTAAGTTCTTTCGTGGTGATTTCTGAGATTTTGGTGCACTCATCACTCAAGCAGTGTACACTATACCCAATGTGTAGTCTTTTATCCCTCACCCACCTATCACCTTTTCCCTCTGAGTCTCCAAAGTCCATTGTATCATTCTTATGCCTTTGCATCCTCATAGCTTAGCTCCCACTTACGAGTGAGAACATATGGTGTTTGGTTTTCCATTCCTGAGTTACTTAGAATAATGGTCTCCATTTCCATCTAGGTTGCTGCAAATGCCATTATTTTGTTCCTTTTTATGGCAGAGTAGTATTCCCTGGTATATGTATGCACTACATTTTCTTTATCCACTTGTTTATTGGTGGGCATTGGGCTGGTTCCATATTTTTGCAATTGCAAAATTGTGCTGATAGCCATATTTATTTTGTTATTTTTTTGGGGGACAGAATCTCGCTCTGTCACCCAGGCTGGAGTGCAGTGGCATGATCTCGGCTCACTGCAATTTCTGCCTCCTGTAGCTAGGATTACAGGCATGCACCAATATGCCCAGGTAATTTTTGTATTTTTAGTAGAGACAGGTTTTTGTCATGTTGGCCAGGCTGGTCTCAAACTCCTGGCCTCAAGTGATGTGCCCACTTGGGCCTCCCAAAGTGCTGGATTGTAAGCATAAGCCACCACACCTGACCCTGATATAGGGACTCTGAATTGTAGTTATTTAATTTATGGGTATCAGAATGGTATTACCCAAAAAAATTAGGTTTAGTAATTTTACCTTTAAATTCAATTTAACAAATATGTATTTGGTGCCTCTTTAAGATTAAGGAGTTAATTGAGTTAATCTTTAAGATTAAAGAGATTAAGGATCAATACTTAAATTAATTAGCTTAAATTAATTAACTTAAATTAAGGATCTTTCCTTTAAAGGGTTCATATCCAGGCAACTGACTATATCTGACCACAATATATGTATTTCTTCTCTAAGACACTCAAGCTTCCACTGAGTCAAACTTAAAACACACAACCCTAGCCACTCGACATACTGTCACTGTTTCTGTAACTACCTCCATAAAACCACAGCTTGTCTCCTTGTCCATAAAACCTTGTCCATAAAACCACAGCTTGTCCCAAGTTTTTAAGTTGTGTCAGTTATTGTTCTCCCCCTTGGCTCTGAAATATATATGGCTCAATGATAGCCTATAGATGTGCCTCACAGAATCAGGCATAGAACTCTTTCCTCAAGCAAAATAACACAGCAAAAGCCCAATGTATACAAACAAAAGTGGAGCTATGCATGTTAAAACGGAGGAGGAAGGGGCAGCTTGGAGCCTACCTAACACCATATGCTCCTCCCACAGGTGTCCCAAGGCATCTCAAATCCCTAAAGTTTCTAGGAACATAGTTTGAAACCATCTCAGCCACATGTTCCATCCAATTGGAATTTCGATAATTAAGACATTTGCTGCTGGGCGCGGTGGCTTACGTCTGTAATCCCAGCACTTCGGGAGGTCGAAGCAGGTGGATCACCTGAGGTCAGGAGTTCAATACCAGCCTGGCCAGCATGGTGAACCCCTGTCTCTACTAACAATACAAAAAAATTAGCCGGGCGTGGTGATGCATGCCCGTAATCCCAGCTACTCAGGAGGCTGAGGTACAAGAATCACTTGAACCTGGGAGGCGGAGGTTGCAGTGAGCCAAGACTGTGCCACTGCACTCCAGCCTGGGTGACAGAGCGACTCTGTCCCCACCCCACCCCAAAAAAAGACATTTGCTTATACCTCTTTATCTTGGCTACTCCTTCCAGTTTTATTATTCAGTTCAAGCATCACCTCTTCAGTCAAGATTTTCCTTGTTCTGTTCCCTCATCCCACCAAACACAATGTCAAAGACTTTTTCAGATTCAACAATACTTACTGAGTTATTTTCTATATGCCAGGTGCTGTGTATCTCTCTAGCAGATGCTACTGCAGTGATTTACTTACTATATGTGTCCCTTCTAGAATGAGTTCCAAGAGGTGAGAACTGTATCATTCTTCTGTCTCCAGTGTCCAGCCAAGTGCTCAGCATATAAAGTGCTTACTAAGTTGCCAACTTAGTAGACTCCTATCGATTCATTTATTTGGCAACTCAATAAGCACTAATACATGGCATATGTATCTTTTCTGATTGACTTAATCTGTCTCTTATTGGTCTGAAAGAGAAGAAGTGATGTCTTTTTCCTACTTGGAACAAAATACGGCAAAGTCTGAACAGCAGTATCTTTGGCACCACTTTATAGGAATGTTAACACGTAGTTTTGTCAGTTTTAATTTATCCTTATGGCTTTCTGACTGGTTGGCCTGCTCATTTTTACCCTTCCCTCCATTACATCTTGTCTTTGTCTGCAATTTTATTACTAATGTTCATCTGACATTTAAGGGTTCTAAGAGAACAAGTAGCTGCAAAAAGCACAAAGAAAAATCACTCAGGAAGTTACTGCACACAAGTTACCAGCAAAAGTTGATTTTACATAATGCCTAGGTAAATATAGATTGGCAAACAAAATACTAAAATGCACATTCATATCATAATAAAGTACAAATCATTTTTAACTGGGACACAAATAAGTCTTGGGTTAGCCTTAGAAATCTGCAGTTGTTTGAAAGATAGTAAGAATAAAAATGCCTCCAGCCATAATCCTTAGAAACACTAACCTTATTGGTATTGCCTCTTGAATGGTGTCCTCCAAACAAGTACAGCACCCTGTCTACACACACAGCACAGCTTCCTGACATAGAAGGAGGAACATCACCTTCAGTGTTGATTTTTTTCCTAAGGGGGAATAAATTAAATGTAAGTTAAAGGGAAAAAATGCAAAAGTCAATTTTTTTCTACTTATATCCTCACAATAAAGGAATGAGAAGGCAGAGTAGACAGTGAGTGCCTCTAGGGTCTCTTCTAGGTCTAAACTTAGTTCAAGGAATGTGTTTTTCCCTCTTTACCTATTCCACAGACAGTGCCAGCTGGCCCCATTGTACAGGCATAATGAGAGATTCTGAAAGCCTAAGTCATATTTTATTATTCTAGGAGCATACCATTTTATGTTTCTCAGACTAAATTGTTTGCTATTTATTTACATGGCCATAAGTTGTTTTGTTTTTGAGTGGGCCAGGAGCCCAGAAGGAAAACCTCAACATTCCCAGTCCTGATAGATTCAGTGTTTTTTCTTCAGTCACCTTTTAGCTGTTCATATGCATCAGATTCAGTCCTTTATGTAACACTACAAAAAAGTAGTGCCATGTGCCAGGCATTCTGAGTATGTATTTTTATGTATTTGTATGTATTAACTCATTCTGAATCTAAAAATTGATCTGAATCAACCTAAGGAATCTAATATTTAAAATTCTAACAGTATACTCAAGGTCTTCTGCTAAAACTGTCAGATATAATAATATTTATCTTTGCTAAACTTAAAGTTTAAGAAGGTTCACTTTTTAAAAAGTTACTATTTTTGGCTGGGCACGGTGGCTCACGCCTATAATCGCAGCACTTTGGGAGGCCACAGCAGGTGGATCACAAGGTCAAGAAATCGAGACTATCCTGGTTAACATGGTGAAACCCCATCTCTACTAAAAATACAAAAAATTAGCCGGGCGTTGTGGCACGTGCCTGTAGTCCCAGCTACTAGGGAGGCTGAGGCAGGAGAATGGTGTGAACCCAGGAGGCGAAGCTTGCAGTGAGCCGAGATTGCGCCACTGCACTCCAGCCTGGGCGACAGAGTGAGACTCTGTCTCAAACAAACAAAAAAAAAAGTTATTAATTTTAAATAGAAACAGGGTCTCACTGTGTTGCTCATGCTGGTCTTGAAATCCTGGGCTGAAGTGATCCTCCCACTTCAGCCTCCCAAAGTGCTAGGATTACAGGTGTGAGCCACCACACTTGACCTTAAAAATTATTTTTTAAAACATGTAGCATTCCGCTTTTAAGAGAATTATAAATTCCCAATTCTCTAGAAAAGGATTAAGAAACAGCTTCATATTAACAACAATTTGTTATATACAGAAATACTCATGACTTATTTTTAGTTTGTAACTTTTTTTTTGAGATGGAGTCTTTTTGTCGCCCAGGCTGGAGTGCAATGGCACTATCTCCGCTCACTGCAAGTTCCACCCCCTGGGTTCACGTCATTCTCCTGCCTCAGCCTCCCGAGTAGCTGGGACTACAGGTGCCCGCCACCACGCCCAGCTAATTTTTTCATATTTTTAGTAGAGACGGGGTTTCACAGTGTTCGCCAGGATGGTCTTGATCTCCTGACCTCGTGATCCACCTGCCTCGGCCTCCCAAAGTGTTGGGATTACAGGCGTGAGCCACCGTGCCCGACCTAGTTTGTAACTCTTAAACTTTTTTGTTTTTTGAGATGGAGTCTCACTGTATCACCGAGGCTGGAGTACAATGCGTGATCTTGGTTCACTGCAGCCTCTGCCTCCCGGGTTCAAGTGATTCTCCTGCCTCAGCCTCCCTAGTAGCTGGGATTACAGGCACCTGCCATCATGCCTGGCTAATTTTTGTAGAGACGGGGTTTCACCATGTTGGCCAGGCTGGTCTTGAACTCCTGACCTAAGGTGATCTGCCTGCCTCAGCCTCCCAAAGTGCTGGGATTACAGGCATGAGCCACAGCATCCAGCCTCTTAAGTGGGACTTCTATGGTAATTTTGAGATCTATAGTAAGTAAAATATTTAAAGCACAAAGTTCTCACAAAGCACACCATGGGGAAAACTACTTTGTAAATCCCCAACCATGGCTAACCCAGCATTTTGAGAAACACCTAAATTCTACCAGGGACATGCTCTTGACTACTACTATTATGAAACTGGCAAAAGATCATTTCAGATTATCTCCAGTTTACAAAAAGGGCAAACTGGAGGTCATTTTGGTTTTTAAACAGAACAACACTATTTTTAAAAAGATTTGCGCCGGGCGCGGTGGCTCACGCCTGTAATCCTAGCACTTTGGGAGGCCGAGACGGGCGGATCACAAGGTCAGGAGATTGAGACCATCCTAACACGGTGAAATCCCGTCTCTACTAAAAATTAGAAAAAACTAGCCGGGCGAGGTGGCGGGTGCCTGTAGTCCCAGCTACTCGGGAGGCTGAGGCAGGAGAATGGCATGAACGCGGGAGGCGGAGCTTGCAGTGAGCTGAGATCTGGCCACTGCACTCCAACCTGGGCGACAGAGCTAGACTCCGTCTCAAAAAAAAAAAAAGAAAAAGATTTGCATGCAAATTTTGAGAGCTCATTAAAATAGAATACCACCTTTATTTTTAGCAGATAAAATTCTATACAATCTAAAATCTAACAACCATTTAAAATCCTTTCCTTATTCAAGATAGAAGACTTAGTATCTTGAAAAAAATGGAACATTATCTTTCCATTCTAGATCTGAAGCCTCTACATCTATTTTAAATATTACTATGATACTTGGGATAGAAATTTATTCTAAGTTATCAGAAGTATCTAGTAACTACAGAACAGGTGCTAAATTAAGCTTAGCAGCTAAGCTAAAGTAGCAGAACGGTGTTTTTAGAATATATAAATAGCTTAAAATGGGTTTTACATTTTTTTCTTTGCAGCCACATCTGATTTTTTTGTTTGTTTGTTTTTGGAGACAGTTTTGCTCTGTCACCCAGGCTGGAGTGCAGTGGTGCGATCTCGACTCACTGCCACCTCTGCCTCCGGGGTTCAAGCGATTCTCCCACCTCAGCCTGCCAAGTACCTGCAATTACATGTGCATGCCACCATGCCTGGCTAATTTTTGTATTTTTAGTAGAGATGGGGTTTCACCATGTTGCCCAGGCTGGTGTTGAACTCCTGACCTCAAGTGATCCGCCCGCGTCAGCCTCCCAAAGTGCTGGGATTATAGGCGTAAGCCAGCCACCGTGCCCAGCCCTTATCTGAATTTTTTAGTCCCCCTTATAATATCCACATTTACCATCTTCCAGTCTCCATGTTGTAGATCCATAGTTCTTCTCTAGGCAGATAAAAGTCATATAATCCTCTGACTTGATTACTCTAAGAATAAAAAAAATATAAAAACTGATATTTTAAAGAGGCACTACTATATTTTTTACATCGATCTTGAGATACTAATTTGATGAAAACATACATAGGTATTATAGTACACAATCCCCCCAACCCATGCCACACACTCAAGGTAAAGCTCAATATAGATAGCTCTTAATTCAGAATTTTGATACAGCAGTTGCAATAGGGCAAGAAGAGATCTCTGAGAACTTTTTTTTTGAATCCAAGTCTCTATCGCTCAGGATGGAGTGCAGTGGCGCGATCTCTGCTGGCTCACTGCAACATCCACCTCCTGGGTTCAAGCAATTCTCATGCCTCAGCCTCCTGAGTAGCTGGGACTACAGATAGTAGCTCGCCATCACGCCTGGCTAATTTTTGTATTTTTAGTAGAGACAGGGTTTCACCATGTTGGCCAGGCTGGTCTCAAACTCCCGACCTCTAGCAATCCACCCACCTCAGCCTCCCAAAGTGCTGGGATTACAGGCTGTGAGCCATTGTGCCCAGCCAAGAGATCTCTGGGAACTCTCTAAGGCAGCTTTATCCTGAACAGAACCATGCACCAAATTTCAGCTGGGAGACTTCAGGAGACTACCCATGCCATCGTCAGCAGGCTGTTACTGAAAGTGCCTGATCCACACTGATCCACACTAACACGATGTGTGGTTTTCTAGGCATGCCTTCCTTTCACCTATTCATTGCTAAGCAGGAACAGAGAGGGCAGAACTGCAAATATGCAAAATATTAAATCCTCATGCAGAATTTTAAGTTCTTTGTTCTGCTCCATTTCCCTTTAGGTATTAATTCCTAACAGACTGAGCCTACCATATGCCAGAGCTGAAAGCTATCCATGGATTACTTTATGTAATCCTTACAACCCTAAAAAATAGCTGATTTTATGAGAAAATGAGTTTAGAGTTTAAGTAATTTGCCCAAGGTTATTTATGAAGTAATGGTGGCGCCAGGATTCTATCCTTTCCCTGAACTTTAACAACTGCCTGACATTCCCAGCCTTTGACCCTCCCTAGCCACTTTCGGAACAATGTTGATACAGTAAATGACTGCGGCTAGCCAAAAATGGGTGTCAAAGTCCAGCAAGCTTGAATATTAAACATACAGAAACGGAACAGTTGACCACGTAAACACTTCTTTTTCCACCCCACCAGTGATGAAGGGAAAGGCTGGAAGTGGGCTGACCCAGACGTGACCAGCCTGTCTTGGGGAGGAAAACTGCCTACTATGTAGGAAGCCAAGGTATTGCCTTTGAAACAGTCTCCACGGGCTTCTGTGCCTACCCTCAGGGTTCCAGCCACCAGCCATAAATGGGGAGGGCAGTCTGTTTCAGAACCATCCAATTCAGTGATTGTGCTGCTTCTCCCTGAATCAGTCCCAATCATCCAGGCCTTTTAAAATCCACCACAAGAAATACTGCACATTGAGAATCCTCCCCTGCCCCACTCCCAAAGTCTCATTCTTTCATGCTGTCATTTTAAAAATACAATTATGAATTAGGTAGCTTAGACAGAAGTGTAATTGACAGGTTTCTCCAGGGGAATTAATTTACATTTTTATAAGGGTGACTACATGCTTGGCCCCCTTCTTGCAATTCCCTACCCCTTTCTAAAGTATTTTTGAGACAGTTTCCTTCTTGTTGCCCAGGCTGGAGTGCAATGGCGCCGTCTCAGCTCACTGCAACCTCCGCTTCCCGGGTTCAAGTAAGTGATTCTCCTGCCTCCGCCTCCCAAGTCGCCAGGATTAGGGCGCCCATCACCACGCACGGCTAATTTTATTGTATTTTTAGTAGAGACGGAGTTTCACCATGTTGGCGCGACTGGTCTCCAGCTCCTGACTTCAGGTGATCCACCTACCTTGGCCTCCCAAAGTGCTAGGATTACAGGCGTGAGCCACCGCGCCCAGACCCCTTTTTTCTAACCACATTCATTGGAGACTGGGAAAAACACTGCAGATTAATTAGGAATGGCAAAAAATTACTTCTCCAGTTAAACCAAATTAAAGTATCAGGACAGCTATCTTTGAAAGCTGTCTCAAAAATGGTCAACTATGATCAAGTCAACTGTACCATAAGCTAAAAGCAATCACAAGGCACGGGCATAGGGAGGGCGGACAACATTTTCAAGACCAAAGAGGAATTTTGAGGTAGGAGTGGATCAGAGCCACCCCAGCAAATAAACTTCTAGATTTCCGAGGTAGCAGGGTAAACAAGGGCAACTGGCTTTAAACTGCTAACTAATCACGTTGTTTATAGCCAGGGGATCGGAGAGTCAAAGAGCTGCACTCTGTGTTCATTTGATGCTGGGGATTTTTTGGTTACTGGTGGAGCTTTTCCATTATCTTTAATACGGGTGTTTGCTGAAAAACTTCAACCCAACTGAAGCCAGAAGAAAAACAGTCCTGAGAGGTTCAAACAATAGTATGATGGCCATTTGCACAGGCGGGAAGGCTGAATAAGATGATTCCTGTAACCTTTTGGAATTCCTGTTTTCCTACACCTCGGACTCCCCGTTAAGTGGGCAGCGGTTCCCAGCTCCAGAGGGTAAAGTCCTCGTAGGCCGTCCTGATAACGCGTCTGAGTGATATCACACACCGTCACCTTACACACCCCAACCCTTCCGAATGCACCGCCCAAGCAACATTAACAGGGCCTTCCCCGGAATAACGCTCCAATGGCAACAACGGGGGTGGGAGTGAGTTGGCTTTGTGAGCACCATGTTGACGTGACAGCAGCGCTGGAGGTTCGAGACGGGCTGGGGGATTCGAGAGAAGGAAGATTCCCGCGCGCAAGAAAAACCAACCAACGGGCAGAGTCTGAGGTGGGGCGCGCGACGGAGGCGGGGAGCGCCCTTGGCGGGCCGCTCTGGCCTCCCCGCCTGGCCGCGAACCCAGACCCAAGTCACAGCCGAGCGACGTCTGCCGCGGCCGGGCCACTCACTGACCTTGTAGCCGCCCCAGACGAACATGTGGCGCCCGTCGCTGACGGCTACGTGGCCGCTGCGCTCGGCAGGGCAGGCGAGCTCCATGGACTCATAGCTCTCGAAGGCTGGCCCCGGCAAGTCGTCCGCCCGCATATCCTCGTTGCCATCAGCCATCTTGAGGCTGCACTTTTGCTCACCAGGAATGCCCACACCCGCGAGGGGCCAAAGAAACAAAGGAAAAGGAGAGAAATGCACAGTGGCGCGCGGCAAGGAAAAGGCGGCGGCGAAAGGGACGGCGTTAAGGCCTCTTTGCCGCCTGTGCTCGCGTTTACCAGCCTCCTCGGCCGAAGACGGCTCTCCGCCGCCGCCGGGGCACGCCTGCAGACAGCGGGGCCGCGAGCGGAGCCAGGCGGCGGCGGCGCGGGCCCGGGACCCGGAGCACGGCGGGGAAGAGATCCGCGTCGGGCCGGCTCCCTCTTGCAGCCCGTCCGCCCCGCCTCCTGCAGCCCACGGCCTTGTTTACGCCGCGACCGGAAGCCGCCCGTTCCGCTGACGCCGCCCGCCGAGCTCCGGAAGCGAGGCTGCTGCTCAGCGCCCCCAGCGCCGAGTCCTCCCGCGCCACAGCTTACGGCCTGGGCACCGCAGCTCTGTGGGGTCCGGCGACTTCCAGTTGCGCTTCGAGTCTCCTTTAGCCGAGGGAACCACAGGGATAATGCCCTGAATCGGTCCCTGAAAGCTGCTGAATTTTAGCCGATTGCTGCAAATTTTTTTTTTCTTCCCGAGAATTTCGTTTGATTGAGGGATGATCTCAGAGGGTTCACAGCCCTGGCAGGGGTACCAGAATTGCTCCACTAGCAAGTTTCTGGTCTCGCCTTAGAGTCGATGCAGGCCCTGCTGTCCTGCGGGCGCGAGGGCAGGCGCTCAGCTCTCTCGCGGGGCCCCGCCCGATCCCCGGCGGCCTCTCCCGAGCTCCCGCCGCCCCTGCCGGCGCCGCCTCTGCAGGAATCTGTCGTTGCCGCCGCCGCCGCCGCCGCCGCCAGCCGGGCAGCAGAGTTGGCTTGAAAAGCGTTTCCGAAGCCGTAACCACCCTTTTCTTCAGAGAGGAAGGCGGATCCTTTTCACGCACACACAGCTTTCTTTTGTTTTATATGATACCTTTCAATTGGGCCAAAAGAAAATTACGAGTTACCGTACTTGATACCTCACTTGTAAAACAGGGTGGGACAAAAATACACCTTAAATTCCTGATCTCACAGTGCCTCTAGAATTTATCGTGTTTGGTAGGAGGGGCGTGCTTCATTATCTCCATTTCCTTCATCTTCTGGTTGGGAGCGCTCCCATAGAAAAGGAATACTTTGAACAATGAAAGCCTTTTTTAAAAAAATTATTAAAATGATTATAGCCTGACACTCCTCCCCTAGTGGACCAGTGTGTTTACTTGAAATCAAGAACTTGAAAGTTACTTAAGAGGATTAATTAAAGCCTTCAACAAGGAAGCAAATCACCTTGAGGCTGTTAATACCTTATCTGCCACCCACCCTGGTTGGTGCCCTCATCTGTCTGGCTCACAGGATTCTTGCAGCAGTGCCTTCTCCCAGTGCAATTATGGTCACTAGACTTTGCAATTATCGAAGTTCGTTGTGAACCAACCTTGTGAATCTGATCAAGTCACTTGAAAACCTTGTGCTGGCTCCCGTCGTCCTTAGTAGAATCCAAAATTCAAATCTCGGCTGGGCGCGGTGGCTCACGCCTGTAATCCCAACACTTTGGGAGGCCGAGGCAGGCGGATCACCTGAGGTCAGGAGTTCGAGACCAGTCTGGCCAACATGGCGAAACCCCTTCTCTACTAAAAATACAAAAAAATTATGCAGGCGGGGTGGCCGGTGCCTGTAATCCCAGTTACTTGGGAGGCTGAGGCAGGAGAAACTCTTGAAGCCTGGAGGCGGAGGTTACCGTGAACCGAGAGGGCACCATTGCACTCCAGACTGGGCAACAAGAATGAAACTCCGTCTTAATAATAATAATAATAATTCATATCACAGTGCTGTGCAAGAAGACCCAGCATGGTCCAGCTCCAGCTTGCCTTTCCAGCTTCAATTCCTGGCTGTGTCCCCCTTCCAGCTACAGCTACATTACCCTTCTTGTTTTTGTATTTGAGAGAAGTCTCGCTCTTGTCCCCCAGGCTTGAGTGCAATGGCTCGATCTCGCTCACTGCAACCTCCGCCTCCCGGGTCCAAATGATTCTCCTGCCTCTGCCTCCCAAGTAGCTGGGATTACAGGTGTCCGCCACCACTCCCGGCTAATTTTTGTATTTTTAGTGGAGATGGGGTTTCGCCATTTTGGCCCGGCTGGTCTCGAACTCCTGACCTCAAGTGATCCTCCCACCTCGGCCTCCCAAAGTGCTGGAATTACAGGTGTGGGTCACTGCACTTGGCCATGACTTATTCTTCACCTCTCAATTCAGTTGGAACTTCCTTGGGGAAACCTTTCTGGATGCCCCAGTCTACTTTTAGGTTCCCTATTAGATGGTGTTAGCATCCTTGGTACTTCTCTATACCACTTATTAAAACCATCATGTAATTACTTGTCTATTGTTAGTTTCCCGTTAGATTCTAAGCTTGAAGTATGAGCTTAACTTCAGTGGCCTCTTGCTGCATGTTGCAAAACCACCTTCTGTCAAAGATATGAGAAGTTTGCTTTTCCTCTGAATACAGCTAATCAGCTAACACAGTCACCTTATCAGGTGAATCTAGGATGAACTGTGTGTGACAACTGGTACTGTTAAGTCCTCTTACTGGAAGACTAGTTATTGTTTATCTTGAGACCGTATATGTAATGCTTTGTATCTGCTTGGCTATATGAAAAGGTGAGATTTCTTTGTCCTTGCAATCTCTTAGCAGATTGCCTGTGACGGACATCACATTCTGGTTTAATGCTTATTCAACAAATGAAAGTGCTTTCTCTACTACCTTTGTGGAGAGGCTTTCTGGGTTGGGAAAATACTTTGTTTTTAATTCTGTTTCCCCAATAGAGGCACTCAGAAAATATTTGTCACAGGTATGAGTGGGTTACCATGGTAATGGAAGAGATTACCATTATCAGGAATAGACTGAGGAATATTTTCTAATATCATACATTCAAAATCCTTATAAGAGTCCCTCTTTGAATCAGATCATTGCTTCACTCCTGTGGCATTTTAAATATAATAATAATCACTAACATCCCCTAAGTTTCTGCCCACTACATTCTATCCTTAGAACCATAGGGGCCACAGCTTCTAAGGGACTAAATCTAGTACCATAAACATTTCTGGATGCATAAATCAATACATCTTTACCTAGAGTCAAAGATATATGTTGAATATGTGTGTGTGTATTTATTTATTAATTTATTTTAGGTGGAGTCTCGCTCTGTCACCCAGGCTGGAGTGCAGTGGCACGATCTTGGCTCCCTCTAACTTCTGCCCCCACCAGGTTTAAGTGATTCTCCTGCCTCAGCCTCCCGAGTAGCTGAGACTACAGGCGCACGCCACCTTGCCTGGCTAAGTTTTGTATTGTTAAGAGAGATGGGGTTTCAACATGTTGGCCAGGATGGGTCTCAATCTCCTGACCTCGTGATCCACCCACCTCGGCCTCCCAACATGCTGGGATTACAGGCGTGAGCCACCGCACTCAGCCTATATTTCCTATATATATGCCATTTAATAAAATACTATAATATCCACTTTGATTTACTTACTATTTATGTTTCAAACCATACTTTTATCCTACTTAGAACAGTAACAACAAAAAGAGTCTCTGAAACACATTAATTAGTTGTATTATAAGCAGTTTCTCAGTGTATCAAAGTGTAGTTCCAAGCCCTGTGGGTACCTGGAGATCTTTTCAGGGCCTCCTTAAGGAACTCTCTTTTCTAACTATGTATCTGTGTGAGGCCAGATTTTCTTCACTTAAGTCGGCCTGACGCACTGTCTCATACCTATAATCCCAGGACTTTGGGAGGCCGAGGTGGGCGGATCACTTGAGGTCAGGAGTTCGAGACCAGCTGATCGACATGGTGAAACCCCGTCACTACTAAAAAAATACAAAAATTACCTGGGCATGGTGGTGGGCGCCTGTAATCCCAGCTACTTGGGAAGCTGAGGCCGAAGAATTGGTTGAACCCGGGACATGGAGACTGCAGTGAGCCGAGATAGTGCCACTGCACTCCAGCCTGGGTGACAGAGCGAGACTCCATCTCAAAAAACAAAAAACAAAAAAACCCTCTCCCTGAGACAGAGCACCTGGGGGAAAGGGCGGCTGTGGACACAGCTTCAGCAGACTTAAAGGTCCTTGCCTGATGGCTCTGAAGAGAGCAGCGGATCTCCCAGCACAGCATTTGAGCTCTGCTAGGGGACAAACTGCCTCCTCAAGTGAGTTCCTGACCCCTGTGTCTCCTGACTGGGAGACACCTCCAGTAGGGGCCGACAGACACCTCATACAGGAGAGCTCTGGCTGGCATATGGCAAGTGCCCCTCTGGGACTAAGGTTCCAGAGGAAGGAACAGGCAGCAATCTTTACTGTTCTGCAGCCTCTGCTGGTGATACCCAGGCAAACAGCATCTGGAGTGGACCTCCAGTAGACTTCAGCAGACCTGAAGCAGAGGGGCGTGACTGTCAGAAGGAAAACTAACAAACAGAAAGGAATAGCATCAATATCAACAAAAAGGGTGTCCACTCAGAGACCCCATCCGAAGGTCCCCAACATCAAAGACCAAAGGTAGATAAATCCACGAAGATGGGGAGAAACCAGTGCAAAAAGGCTGAAAATTCCAAAAACCAGAATGCCTCTTCTCCTCCAGAGGATCATAACTCCTCGCCAGAAAGGGAACAAAGCTGGATGGAGAATGAGTTTGACAAGTTGACAAAAGTAGGCTTCAGAAGGTGAGTAATAACAAACTCCTCCGAGCTAAAGGAGCATGTTGTAACCCAATGCAAGGAAGCTAAGAACCTTGAAAAAGGGTTCAATGAATTGCTAACTAGAATAACCAGTTTAGAGAAGAACATAAACGAACTGATGGAGCTGAAAAACACAGCACAAGAACTTCATGAAGCATATACAAGTATCAATAGCAAAATCAATCAAGCAGAAGAAAGGATATCAGAGACTGAAGATCAACTTAAAGAAATAAAGCATCAAGACAAGATTAGAGAAAAAGGAATGAAAAGGAATGAACAAAGCCTCCAAGAAATATGGGGCTATGTGAAAACACCAAATCTATGTTCGATTGATGTACCTGAAAGTGACAGGGAGAATGGAACCAAGCTGGAAAACACTCTTCAGGCTATTATCCAGGAGAACGTCCCCAACCTAGCAAGGCAGGCCAACATTCAAATTCAGGAAATACAGGGAACGCCACAAAGATACTCCTCGAGAAGAGCAACTCCAAGACATAATTGTCAGATTCACCAAAGTTGAAATGAAGGAAAAAATGTTAAGGGCAGCCAGAGAGAAAGGTCGGGTTACCGACAAAGTGAAGCCCATCAGACTAACGGCGGATCTCTCTGCAGAAACCCTACAAGACAGAAGAGAGTGGGGGCCAATATTTGACATTCTTAAAGAAAAGAATTTTCAACCCAGAATTTCATATCCAGCAAAACTAAGCTTAATAAGCAAAGGAGAAATAAAATCCTTTACAGACAAGCAAATGCTGAGAGATTTTGTCACCACCAGGCCTGCCTTACAGGAGCTCCTAAAGGAAGCACTAAACATGGAAAGGAACAACTGGTACTAGCCACTCCAAAAACATACCAAATTGTAAAGGCCATTGAGGCTGTGAAGAAACTGTATCAACTAACGGGCAAAATAACCAGCTAGCATCATAATGATAGGATCAAATTCACACATGACAATATTAACCTTAAATGTAAATGGGATAAATGCCCCAATGAAAAGACACAGACTGGCAAATTGAATAGAGTCAAGACCCATCAGTGTGCTGTATTCAGGAGACCCATCTCACATGCAAAGACGCACATAGGCTCAAAATAAAGGGATGGAGGAATATTTACCAAGCAAATGGAAAGCAAAAAAAGCAGGGGTTGCAATCCTAGTTTCTGATAAAACAGACTTTAAACCATCAAAGATCGAAAGAGACAAAGAAGGGCATTACATAATGGTAAAGGGATCAATTCAACAAGAAGAGCCAACTATCCTAAATATATATGCACCCAATACAGGAGGAACCAGATCATAAAGCAAGTTATTAGAGACCTACAAAGACACTTAGACTCCCACACAATAATAGTGGGAGACATTAACACCACACTGTCAACATCAGACAGATCAATGAGACAGAAAATTAACAAGAATATTCAGGACTTGAACTCAGTTCTGGACCAAGCAAACCTAACAGACATCCACAGAACTCTCCAGCCCCAGTCAACAGAATATACATTCTTCTCAGCACCACATCACACTTATTCTAAAACTGACCACATAACTGAAAGTAAAACACTCCTCAGCAAATGCAAAAGAATGGAAATCATAATGGTCTTTCAGACCACAGTGCAATCAAATTAGAACTCAAGATTAAGAAACTCACTCAAGGCTGGGTGCAGTGGCTCATGCCTGTAATCCCAGCATATTGGGAGGCCGAGACGGGTGGATCATGAGGTTAGGAGTTTGAGACCATCCTGGCCAACATGGTGAAACCCCATCTCTACTAAAAATACAAAATTAGCTGGGCGTGGTGGCGGGCACCTGTAATCCCAGTTGCTTGGGAGGCTGAGGCAGGAGAATCACTTGAACCTGGGAGGCGGAGGTTGTAGTGAGCTGAGATCGTGCCACTGCACTCCAGCCGAGGTGACAGAGCGATACTTTGTCTCAAAAACAAACAAAAAACAAACAAAGAAACAAACAAACAAAACTCACAACCGCACAACTACATGGAAACTGAACAACCTACTCCTGAATAACTACTGGGTAAATAATGAAATGAAGGGAGAAATAAAGATGTTCTTTGAAACTAATGAGAACAAAGACACAACATACTAGAATCTCTGAAACACATTTAAAGCAGTGTTTAGACGGAAATTTATAGCACTAAATGCCCACAAAAGAAAGGAGGAAAGATGTAAAATTGACACTCTAACATCACAATTAAAAGAACTAGAGAAGCAAGGGCAAACAAATTCAGAACCTAGCAGAAGAGAAGAAATAACTAAGATCAGAGCAGAACTGAAGGAGACAGAGACACAAAAACACACAAAAAATCAATAAAGCCAGGAGTTGGTTTTTTGAAAAGAGCAACAAAACAGATAGACCGCTAGCCAGATGAATAAAGAAGAAAAGAGAGAAGAATCAAATAGATGCAATAAAAAAATGATAAAGGGGATATCACCACTGATCCCACAGAAATACAAACTACCATCAGAGAATACTATAAACACCTCTATGCAAATAAACTAGAAAACCTAGAAGAAATGGGTAAATTTCTGGACACATACACCCTCCCAAGACTAAACCAGGAAGAAGTCAAATCCTTGAATAGACCAACAGCAAGTTCTAAAATTGAGGTTGTAATTAACAACCTACCAACCAAAAAAAGTCCAGCACAAGATGGATTCACAGCTGAATTCTACTAGAGGTACAAAGAGGAGCTGGTACCATTCCTTCTGAAACTATTCCAAACAATACAAAAAGAGGGAATCCTCCCTAACTCATTTTATGAGGCTAGCATCACCTTGATACTAAAACCTGGCAGAGACACAACAAAAAAAAAACAAAATTTCAGGCCAATATCCCTGATGAATATTGATGCAAAAATCCTCAATAAAATACTGACAAACCGAATCCAGCAGCACATCTAAAAGCGTATCCACCATGACTAAGTTGGCTTCATCCCTGGGATGCAAGGCTGGTTCAACATATGCAAATCAATACACGTAATCCAGCATATAAACAGAACCAATGACAAAAAACACATGATTATCTCAGATGCAGAAAAGGCCTTTGATGATAAAATTCAACACCCCTTCAAGGTAAAAACTCTCAATAAATTAGGTATTGATGGAACATATCTCAAAATAATAAGAGCTATTTATGACAAACCCACAGCCAATATCATACTGAATGGACAAAAACTGGAAATATTCCCTTTGAAAACTGGCACAAGACAAGGATGCCCTCTCTCAACACTTCTGTTGAACACAGTATTGGAAGTTCTGGCCAGGGCAATCAGGCAAGAGAAAGAAACAAAGGGCATTCAAAAAGGAAGAGAGGAAGTCAAATTGTCTCTGTTTGCAGATGACATGATTGTATATTTAGAAAACCCCATCGTCAGCCAGGTGCAGTGGCTCACGCCTGTAATCCCAGCACTTCGGGAGGCCGAGGCAGGTGGATCACCTGAGGTCGGGAGTTCAAGACCAGCCTGACCAACATGGAGACACCCCATCTCTACTAAAAATACAAAATTAGCTGGACATGGAGGCGCATTCCTGTAATCCCAGCTACTTGGGAGGCTGAAGCAGGAGAATCGCTTGAACCCAGGAGGTGGAGGTTGCAGTTGGTCAAGATTGCGCCATTGTACTCCAGTCTGGGCAACAAGAGCAAAAACTCTGTCTCAAAAAAAAAAAAAAAAGAAAAGAAAGAAAATGCTATCGTCTCAGTCCAAAACCTCCTTAAGCCGATAAGCAACTTCAGCAAAGTCTCAGGATACAAAATCAATGTGCAAAAATCACAAGCATTCCTAGACAACAGTAAGAGACAAACAGAGGGCCAAATTATGAGTGAATTCCCATTCACAACTGCTACAAAGAGAATAAAATACCTAGGAATACAGCTTACAAGGGATGTGAAGGACCTCTTCAAGGAGAACTACAAACCACTGCTCAAGGAAATAATTGAGGACACAAATAAATGGAAAAACATTCCATGCTCATGGATAGGAAGAATTAATATTGTGAAAATGGCCATACTGCCCCAAGTAATTTATAGGTTCAATGCTATCCCCATCAAGCTATTATTGACTTTCTTCACAGAATTAGAAAAAACTACTTGAAATGTCATATGGAACCAAAAAAGAGCCCATATAGCCAAGACTATCCTAAGCAAAAAGAACAAAGCTGGAAGCATCATGCTACCTGACTTTAAAATATACTATAAGTCTACAGTAACCAAAACAGCATGGTACTGGAACCAAAACAGATATATAGACCAATGGAACAGAATAAAGGCCTCAGAAATAACACCACACATCTACAACCATCTGATCTTTGACAAACCTGACAAAAACAAGCAATGAGGAAAGGATGCCCTATTTAATAAATGGTGTTGGGAAAACTGGCTAGCCATATGCAGAAAACTGAAACTGGACCCCTTCCTTACTTATTATACAAAAACTAACTCAAGGTGGATTAAAGACTTAAATGTAAGACCTAAAACCATAAAAACCCTAGAAGAAAACCGAGGCAATTCAGGACATAGGCATAGGCAAAGACTTCATGACTAAAACACCAAAAGCAATGGCAACAAAAGCCAAAATTGACAAATGGGATCTAATTAAACTAAAGAGCTTCTGCACAGCAAAGCAAACTATCATCACAGTGAACAGGCAACCTGTAGAATGGGAGAAAATTTTTGCAATCTATCCATCTGACAAAGGGCTAATATCCAGAATCTACAAAGAACTTAAACAAATTTACAAGAAGAAAACAAACTACCCCATCAAAAAGCGGGCCAAGAATATGAACAGACATTTCTCAAAAGAAGACATTTATGTGGCCAACAAACATATGAAAAAAAGCTCATCATTACTGATCATTAGAGAAATGCAAATCAAAATCACAATGAGATACTATCTCACACCAGTTAGAATGGCGATCATTAAAAAGTCAGGAAACAACAGATGCTGGAGAGGATGTGGAGGAATAGAGACACTTTTACACTGTTGGTGGGAGTGTAAATTAGTTCAACCATTGTGGAAGACAAGTGTGGCAATTCCTCAAGGATCTAGAACTAGAAATACCATTTGAACCAGCAATTCCATTACTGGGTATATACCCAAAGGATTATAAATCATTCTACTATAAAGACACATGCACACATATGTTTATTGCGGCACTATTCACAACAGCAAAGACTTGGAACCAACCCAAATACCCATCAATGATAGACTGAATAAAGAAAATGTGGCACATATACACCATGGAATACTATGCAGCCATAAAAAAAGATGAGTTCACGTCCTTTGCAGGGACATGGATGAAACTGGAAACCATCATTCTCAGCAAACTAACACAAGGACAGAAAACCAAACACCACCATGTTCTCACTCATAAGTGGGAGTTGAACAATGAGAACACATGGACACAGGGAGGGGAACATCACATACCAGGGCCTGTCGGCGAGTGGGGGGCTGGGGGAGGATAGCATTAGAAATACCTAACGTAGATGATGGGTTGATGGGTGTAGCAAACCACCATGGCACGTGTATACCTATGTAACAATCCTGCACGTTCTGCACATGTACCCCAGAACTTAAAGTATAATAAAAAAATAAAAAAATTAAATTCTGAAGGAAAAAAAAACTTTTGCCCTAGAATAGTATGTCCAGTGAAAATATCCATCAAACATGAAGGAGAAATAAAGACTTTTCCAGACAAACAAGAGCTGAGGGGTTTCATCAGTACCAGACCTGTCCTACAAGAAATGCTAAAGGGAGTACTTCAATTCAGAAAGAAAAGGGTGTCAGTGAGCAATAAGAAATCATCTGAAAGTACTAAACTCGCTGGTAATAGTAAATACACAGGAAAACACAGACTATTATAACACTGTAACTGTGGTGTGCAAACTACTCAAGTAGAAAGACAAAAATGAACTAGTCAAAAATAATCACTACAACAAATTTTCAAGACATATATAGGACAATAATAAATAGATGAGATAAAAAGTTAAAAAGCTGGGGAATGAAGTTAAAATGTAGAGGTTTTATTAGTTTTCCTTTTGCTTGTTAGTTTGTTTATGCAAGCAGTGTTAAGTAGCTATCAGCTTAAAATAATAGGTTTTAAGACAGTACCTGCAAGCTTCACGGTAACCTCAAATCAAAAAACATAACGGAAACACAAAAAATAAAAAGCAAGAAATTCAATCATACCACCAGAGAAAATCATCTTTACTAAAAGGAAGACAAGAAAGAAAGAAGAGAAAACCACAAAAGAACCGAAGAACAAATAACAAAATGGCAGGAGTAAGTCCTGACTTATCAATAATAACACTGAGTGTAAATGGACTAAAGTCTCCAATCAAAAGACATATAGTGGCTGAATGAATTAAAAAAAAAAAAACAAGACTCAGTGATCTGTTGCCTGGAAGAAATGCACTTCACCTATAAAGACACACAGTCTGAAAATAAAGGGATGGAAAAAGATGTTCCATGCCAATGGAAACAAACAAACAAAAGAGCAGGAGAAGCTATGCTTATTCAGACAAAATAAATTTCACGACAAAAACTGTAAGGGACAAAGTCATTATATAAATGATAAAGGAGTCAATTCAGCAAGAGGATATAACAATTTTATTTTGTTTTATTGAGATGGAGTCTTGCTCTGTTGCCAGGCTGGAGTGCAGTGGCACCATCTCGGCTCACTGCAACCTCTGCCTCCCAGGTTCAAGTGATTCTCCTGCCTCAGACTTCCAAATAGCTGGGACTACAGGCATGTGCTACCATGCCCGGCTAATTTTTGTATGTTTACTAGAGACGGGGTTTCACCATGTTGGCCAGGATGGTCTCAAACTCCTGACCTCAGGTGATCCACCTGCCTCAGCTTCCCAAAGTGCTGGGATGACAGGCATGAGCCACTACGCCCGGCCAACATTTAAATATCTATGCACTCAACACTGGAGCACCCAGATGTTTAAGGTAAATATTAGTAGAGCTAGGAGAGAGACAGACCCCAATACAATAATAGCTGGAGACTTTAACATGCCAATTCTCTACAATCTCTTTCAGAAGATTAGAGTTAGAGAAAACAATTCTTACTTTTTTTTTTGAGATGTAGTTTCGCTCATCTCCCAGGCTGGAATGCAATGATGCGATCCTGGCTCACTGCAACCTCTGCCTCCTGGGTTCAAGCAATTCTCATGCTTCAGCCTCCTAAGTAGCTGAGATTACAGGCGTCCACCACCACACCTGGCTAATTTTTTGTATTTTTTGTAGAGACAGGGCTTCACCATGTTGGCCAGGCTAGTCTCAAACTCCTGACCTCAAGCGATCCACCCATCTCGGCCTCCCAAAGTGCTGGGATTACTGGCGTGAGCCACTGTGCCTGGCATGAGAAAATATTTCTTAACTAATTATATGAGGCCAGCATTACCCTAATATCAAAGCCAGGCAAAGACAGTGTAAGAAAGCTACGGACTAATATCACTCATAAATATAGATGCAAAAATTCTCAACAAAATACAAACAGTCCCTAACTCACTATGGTTCTACTTAAAGATTTTTGACTTTACGGTGTGACTGTAATAACCATGAAGTAGAAATAGTACTTCAAATTTTGATTTTTGATCATTTCCTGGGCTAGTTATATGCAATATCATACTTGCTTATGCTGGGCAGCTGTGGTAACCTGCAGCTCCCAATCAGCCATGCGATGATGAGGGTAAACAACAAATACTGTACTATACTGTATTCAATATATTCAACAATTTATTATAAAATAGGCTTTGCCTTAGATTATTTTGCCCAACAATAGGCTAATATAAGTATTCTCAGCATTTTTTTTTTTTTTTTGAGACGGAGTCTTGCTCTGTCACCAGGCTGGAGTGCAGTGGCCCAATCTTGGCTCATTGCAACCTCCATCGCCCGGGTTCAAGTGATTGCCCTGCCTCAGTCTCTCGAGTAGCTGGGACTACAGGTGCACGCCACCACACCTGGCTAATTTTTTTGTATTTTAATAGAGACAGGTTTTCACCATGTTGGCCAGGATGGTCTCGATGTCCTGACTATGATCTGCAAATCTTGGCCTCCCAAAGTGCTGGGATTATGGATGTGATCCACCATGCCTGGCCAGTATTCTGAACGTATTTAAGGTAGGCTAGGCTAAGCTATGATGTTTGATAGGTTAGGTGTACTATGCATTTTTTGATTTATATTTTCAATTTACAATGGGTTTATTGGGACTTAACACCAACAAAAGTTGAGGAACATCTGTATTAGCAAATCCTGTGCAAAAAGAATTATATACCACAACTGAGTAGGATTTATCCCAGATATGCAAGGCTGGTTTAACATTTGAAAATCAATTAACAGCCAGGTGCGGTGACTGACGCCTGTAATCCCAGCACTTTGGGAGGCCAAGGTGGGCGGATCACTTGAGCTCTGAAGTTCAAGACCAGCCTGGCCAACGTAGTGAACTCCTGTCACTATTAAAAAGTACAAAAATTAGCCCAGCGTGGTGGCACGAGCCTGTAATCCCAGCTACTTGGGAGGCTGAGGCAGGAGAATCACTTGAACCTGGGAGGTGGAGGTTGCAGTGAGCCAAGATCACATCACTGCACTCCAGCCTGGGCAACAGAGCGAGACTGGGTCTCAACAACAACAAAAAAAGAAAATCAATTTACATAATCAATCACATGAGCATATCAATAGATACAGGAAAAACACTGGACAAAATCCAACACCCATTCATGATAAGAACTCTCAGCAAACTAGGAATAGACAGGAATCTCCTCAACTTAATAAAGAACATCTACAAAATACCAATGCTAACATCAGATATAATGGTGAGAAACTCAAAGCTTTCCCTTAAGATCAGGAACAAAGTAAGGATGTCCTCTCTCACCACTGCTTTTCAACATCATATTGGAAGTCTTAGTTAATGCAATAAGATAAGGAAATTTTATACAGATTGGGATGGAAGAAATAAAACTGTCTTTGTTAGCAGATGACATGACCATCTATGTAGAAAATCTGACCAGAAAATCCCTCCTGGAACTAACAAGCAATTATAGCAAGGTTTCAGGATACAGAATTAATATATAAGAGCCAATCATTTTCCTATACCAGCAATGAGTAAGTGGAATTTGAAATTAAAAACACATTAGCATTATGTTAGCAACACCCAAAATGAAATACATAGGTATAAGTCTAACAAAATATGCACAAAACTTGGATGAAAATCTTCAAAGAACATCTAAATAATTGGAGATACATTCCATATTCATGGACAGGAGATTTACTGTTATCACTTCTGGCTGGGTGCGACAGCTCATGACTGTAATCCCAGCACTTTGGGAGGCCGAGGCGGGCAGATCAAGAGGTCAGGAGTTCGAGACCAGCCTGATGAACATGTAAACCCCGTCTCTACTAAAATACAAAAATTAGCCGGGTGTGGTGTTGTGCGCCTGTAATCCCAGTTTCTCAGGAGACTGAGGCAGGAGAATCGCTTCAAACCAGCAGTCAGAAGTTGCAGTGAGCCAAGATTGCGCCATTGCACTCCAGCCTGGGTGACAGAGCGAGACTCCATCTCTAAATAAATAAATAAATATCAGTACTTCCTCACTTGATCTACAGATTCAGTGCAATCCCAATAACAATTCCAGCAAGTTATTTTGTACATATTGGCAAACTGATTCTAAAATTAATATGGAAATGCAAAAGATCTAAAATACTGAAAGACAACATCATCAGAGGACTGCCACTACCCAACTTCAAGACTTGCCACAAAGTGACAGTATTAAAGACAGCGTAGTACTGGCAAAAGAATAAGCAAATGCAGCAGAATGAAGATCTCAGGAATAGATCCACATGAATATAGTAAACTGATCTTTGACAAAGGAACAAAGGCAATATTAATGAAGCAAAGATAGTCTTTTCTTTTTCTTCTTCTTTTTTCTTTTTTTTTTTTTTTTTTTTTTTGAGACGGAGTCTCGCTCTGTCACCCAAGCTGAAGTGCACTGGCCAGATCTCAGCTCACTGCAAGCTCCGCCTCCCGGGTTCATGCCATTCTCCTGCCTCAGCCTCCTGAGTAGCTGGGACTACAGGCGCCCGCCACCTCGCCCGGCTAGTTTTTTGTATTTTTTAGTAGAGACGGGATTTCACCGTGTTAGCCAGGATGGTCTTGATCTCCTGTGCTTGTGATCCGCCCGCCTCGGCCTCCCAAAGTGCTGGGATTACAGGCTTGAGCCACCACGCCCGGCCGCAAAGATAGTCTTTTCAACAAATGGTGCTGGAACAACTGGACAGTGACATGCAAAAATATGAATCTAGACAAACACTTTACATCCCTAAAAAAAAAATTAACTCAAAATGGGCCACTGACCTAAATGTAAAACATAAAACTGTAACATTTGTAGAAGAGAAAACCTAGATAATCTTGGGTTTGGTGATGACTTCAGATACACCACCAAAGCACAGTCCATAAAATAAAGAACTGATGAGATGGACTTGCTCTGCGAAAGACAATGTTAAGAGAATTGGAAGTGAAGCCACAGATTGGGAGAAAATTTTGCAAGTCACTGCTGATAAAGGGCTGTTATCTACAATATACAAAGAATTCCTAAAACGCAACAATAAGAAAATGAATAACCTGATTGAAAAATGGGCAAAAGACCTGAACAGACACCTCGCCAAAGAAGATATATAGATGGCAAGTCAGCATATGAAAAATGTCAACATCCTATGTCATTAGGAAATTGCAAATTAAAACAACATGATACCACTACATATCTAGTAGAACAAAGAACAAAGAAACCCAAAACACTGACAATACCAAATACCGACAAGGATGTGAAGCAACAGGAACTCTCATTCATCGAGTATAGAAACTTTGGAAGGCAGCCTGGTGTTTCTTAATAAACTAAATATATTCTTACCATATGATTCAACCATCTTGATCCTTGGTATTGATCCAAATGAACTGAAAACTTATGTCTATACAAAACCTTGCACACAGATGTTTATAGCAGCTTTATTCCTAATTGCCAAAACTTGGAAGCAACCAAGATGGTTTTCAGTAGATGAATGGATAAACTGTGGTAATTCAGACAATGGAGTATGATTCAACTCTAAAAAGAAATGAGCTATAAAGCTTCGAAGATAAATGGAAGAAACGTAAATGCATACTGCTAAGTGAAGAAGCCAGTATGACTATATGACATTCTGGAAAAGACAGAACTATGTAAAGAGTAAAAATATCAGTGGTTTCCAGGGGTTAGAGAAGAGGGAGGAATGAACAGGCAGAGCACAGAGGATTTCTTAGAGCAGTGAAACTATTTTGTATGATACTACACTGGTGAATACATGTCCTTATATACATGTCAAAACCCATAGAATATACAACACCAAGAATGAGCCATAATGTAAGCAACAGACATTGAATGATTTGAAAAAATCATGCTGTGCCTATATGCTGGACTGTATGGTAACTTCATCAAAGTGGAAATTCCAAAAGAATTAAATTAATACAATGGAAAGAGGCACCAAAAAACGTGGGTATGGGGATCATCTGCTCCTTAAAATGGCTTCTTTTCCTCCCAGAAATTCTGAAATCTAAATTTTAATTCATCAATAGTATGCACTACCCTGACAATTATTCTATCACAGTGACTTTATTTCTCTCACATACATGTTTAAATAACACACTGGTGGCTGGGCATGGTGGCTCATGCCTGTAATCCCAGCACTTTGGAAGGCCAAGGCGGGCGGATCACTTGAGGTTAGGAGTTTGAGACCAGCCTGGCCAACACGGCAAAACCCCGTCTCTACTAAAAATACAAAAATTAGTGCTGGGCATGGTGGCACGCACCTGTAATCCTAGCTACTTGGGTGACTGAGGCACGAGAATTGCTTGAACCTGGGAGGCGGAGGTTGCAGTGAGCTGAGACTGCACCACTGCATTCCAGCCTGGGTGACAGAGTAAGACTGTCTCAAAAAAAAAACAAAAAAAACCCCACATTGGTGAAAACATCAGTGTGTGTGTCAACTGACAGTACAAAGTTCCAAAGTATACACATATCTCATATATATAAGATGGATATGCCTATATATATATATATATATATATATGCGCTATAGGTGCATGCCACTACACCCAGCTAATTTTTGTATTTTTGGTAGAGAAAGAGTTTTGCCATGTTGGCCAGGCTGGTCTCGAACTCCTGGCCTCAAGTGATCTGTCCACCATGTGCTGGAATTATAGACATGAGCCACCATGCCCAGCCTCTAAAAAATATTTCTAAAGGTGTTTTTGCAAAAATACTATTTGGAAAAAAGTACACTAATTTTGATGTGTTATTATATCACACTAAAAATAATAATAACCTTAAAAGAATCCTTTCTGACAACTGTAATATTCTGAGTTTTTGTTTTTTGTTTTTTTAACGACAGGTTGGTCTTGAATTTCTGGCCTCAAGCAAGCCTCCTGCCTCAGCCTCCCAGAGTGCTGCGATTACAGCCGTTAGCCACTGCCCTGGCCAGATTTTCATTCTCTTAAAGCCCATCAGAGTGTGTATTTTGTGGGGGCTAATCCAACTTTTAATATTCCAAATACACCATTTAAAAATAGAGGTGCTCTTCTAAGAGGCGGGTGAAGGCATTCACATAATCCAGAAGCCATTTTAAAACGGTGTTCCTTCTGCTCAATTTCATCTATCAGTATCTAATCAGATTTTGATATATTTTTCCCTTAAATATAAAAGACTGATGCTAAAGTTCATCAGCATCATAGCATAATAAGGTAATTACTTCCAAGATGTGAATTACTTGTGAGATTCATTTTCTAAATCTGTTATTCAGCCTAAAAATAGAAAAATGAAAACTGACAATGAAATATTTTTTGTACAATCAATTCTAATGACTGCTTTACACTGACAAAAACGAAAACAGTAATTATATATACTTTGTACAATAAATAAAATGTAAAAAAATATTTCAATACATAAATAGAAGCTTTACACATCTAAAATACAGTAAATATATATGAAATATCTCTCTAAAATTCAATGAAATACTACAAACTACTATAATTTTCATTTATAAATTATATATATTTCAATATAGAAATATTTTTCTTTAACATTTTAAATTTCAGAGATAACTTGCATGGTAATATTGTGGAGAATAATTTTATATACCAAGCTTTTTAGTAATTAATTGTAATTAGTAATTCAATGGAAGGGCATGATTGTGATAATATGAAGAGAAATTTCTTAATTATGTCAAAAGTACCATTTTTAGGAATATAAAGATACAGTGTTCTATTTCTGTATAGATGGTAATGCTGAAAATAAAACGGAAGGTATGAGATTTTTTCAGTGTCTGTCTTGAGCATAACTCTGTGGAATGGTGTGGGCCAAACTGAGGGGTTTCTATAAAGTCAAATTACTAGATTACCATCCCATCTCATTACTTACAAAAATTACTTTAGAAGCAGTCTTCTAAGGCAAAATGTATTTTAATATGTCTCAAAAAGTTAATAAAAATACTGCTTCTCAATGTTTCAAAGCCTGTATGATAAATAAACCTCCACTTTATGTACTTTAAAGCATGGTCTTTATATATAAACTAGACAAACTAATAACTTAGGGGTAATGGAGAGAAAATTGAAGACATTTATTCCTCTATTCGAATAAAGGTGAGGAAAAGTTATGATGATGCCTAAGAATACTTTACTAGCTAAGTGTCGAAAAGGGCAGGGGTTTAATATTTAATACCATTCTGGTGTTTGCCTATTTTATAATATTTGGCCCACTGTATTAGTTATTCAAGGAGAACCTTAGGTAACTTTAAAATGACTTGAGAAAGTTTATTCTTTCTGAAAGTGTGTATGTAGTGTTTTCGCATACATACATGTATTTATATATTTATGAAATTATGTTGGGGATTTCTGAAGTTCTTGAGAGTAATTTCTTATTCTCAAATGTATGTAATCTTTCCAGTAAAGAATACACATTTGAGTTAAAATCTGTTATAACTGTACTTACTTTCAGAAAGAATAATTACTGTAGCTTGTAAGGAAATTTGTTTACAAATATAATCTGCATTAACATCTTTTTTCCATATATCCCATGGCATATAGTCACTTAACAGAGTATTTGTATTCCAAATTTTATCCTTTAAAGAGAGCCTGCAATTTGGGAGTGTAAATGTACAGTCCGATTAAAATGTTAAGACATACTAAATATGTAGAGTATATAACAATTTAATTGCTACTGATCCACTGATACTTATTCTCTGTTTCTTCTTTTTGGACTCTTTGTTCTTCTCGGTGATTAGCTGCAGCCCAAAATGTTATTTTTTTGAGTACTTGTTGCAGAAGTTTAGGAGGTAATAAAGATATCTGACTTTCTAACATGATAGAATTTTTACCAATGCAGTCAAGGCATGACCTGTAAATAAAACATAACAGAATTATTAGTCTTGAACCTGAGGTTATAATATAAAAGATTTATAGTTAAGAATTCTTTCTTTTTTAACATTGTAGTACTGGACTTCCACCTTTTTTCAGTTTTAATTTTTGTCAGTACATAGTATGCATATGTATTTATGCAGTACATGAGATGTTTTGACACAGACATGCAATGCATAATAATCATGACATGGAAAATGGGGTATCCATCCCCTCAAACATTTATCCTTTATTATAGTTAAGTATTCCTAAAATTTAAAATCATCATAAAAATTTTACATGGCAATGCATTCATTTGTCTTGTTTGGAACATGATAGGATTTTTTTCCCCAGAGCACCACAATAATCATATATTTTTATAGCATAGAGACTGAATCTGACCAAAATCCAACGGAAACAGAATATACGGCTTACCATGCATAATGTTCTTTAAGGAAAAATGATTCAGACTTAATTTCAAACCAGATGAGTCTACAGCAGCTCCTGTTTATGTTATCCTTTCAGTCAGCCCAATAACCATATACCCTTCTCTCAGAACTGCCCTTTGCTTCTGTCACCTCAAGATGAAACATCTAACATCTATTTTTATATCTGCTCCATGTTTCCTCCATAAACAACTGCATGGGGGTTACATACTTGACTTATCTGACCCAGAGAGAGCAGGTTGAAAGACAGGAATGGAGCAATACAGAAAGTGCCAAGAGACCACTTGGGTTTCTACTCTTCTGGGGGCCTGGGTGTTCATTTCTTTTCCCCTTTGATTCCATTAGACTAGAGGGCAGTATCCTTCCAAGTACAATGCCCTTTTAAATCTTACGCTATTTTGAAGAGGATTTTGTACTTTAAAACCAAAAGAAACTTAAGAACTATCAAAAAAGCACCTGTTTCAATTAATAAACTTTAATTCAAAAAAATAAGTGTTAAAAATTTTTTTTAACAAACTCATTTGATTCTGCTGTGGTTTAGTTGTCATTTTTACAAGCACTTAGACTCTTAGAGATTTAGATGTTCTTCCATACTCTTATGAAGCTTTTTCCCTCCGCTCTGGAACAACTCTAAACAAGAAGTGAGTTAAAATGTCCTGGGAGGTCGAAGTACAGGTACAGGGTTCTGTGGGAATCAGAGGAAAAGAATAACTAAGACAACCTTAGCAAGCCCAGGGAAACTCTCCCGATGGGAGGTCCAAGCTGAGACCTTGAGGTTCTCAACAAATTAAAGAAACAAAGGTATTCCAGCTAGAAGAACCACATTGGCAAATCCCTAGAGATGAGAAATAAGATTACAGAAACTGCACTTCTATTGTCTAAATACAGCTGGAAGGCAGAGCATTAGAGTGGGGCATGGCCAGAAGTGAGATAGATAAATGGAGGCCCTGAGTACCACTCGAAGGAATCTGCAGTTTGTCTCTAGCAGTGGGAGCCAAGCAGGAATCATCACAATACAACAGGTGATATGTCAGCCTTCCATAGGAATATATAAGAATATTTCATGACGAATTTTTTTTTTTTTTTTCCCTGAGATGGAGTCTTTCTCTGTTACCTAGGCTGGAGTGCAGTGGCCTGATCTCGGCTTACTGCAACCTCTCACTCCTGGGTTCAAGCGATTCTCCTGCCTCAGCCTCCTGAGTAGCTGTTATTACAGGTGTGCACCATACCACACCCGGCTAATTTTTGTATTTTTAATAGAAATGGGGTTTCGCCATGTTGGCCAGGCTGGTCTTGAACTCTTACCTCAAGTGATCCGCCCACCTTGGCCTCCCAAAGTGTTGGGATTACAGGCATGAGTCACTGTGCCCGGCCTCATGCCTAATTTTTATAATAGCCCCAAATTGCAGATATCCTAAATATCTATTAATAGACTAGTTCATAAATGGTTTTTTTTTTGGGGGGATGGAGTCTCACTCTGTTGTCCAGGCTGGAGTGTAGTAATGTGATCTCGGCTCACTGCAGCCTCTGCTTCCCAGGTTCAAGCATTCTCCCACCTCATCCTCCTGAGTAGCTGGGACTACAGGCGCATGCCACCACACCCAGCTAATTTTTTTGTATTTTTAGTGGAGATGGGGTTTCACCACCTTGGCCAGGCTAGTCTCGAACTTCAAACTCCTGCCCTTGGGTGATCCACCTGCCTCGACCTCCCAAAGTGCTGGGATTACAGGCTTGAGCCATTGCACCTAGCCAATAAATTGTATTTCCACGAGATAGAACCTATATAGCCATTACTAACAAGTATAGATTTATTACACTGAATGATTATTTACATGAAAGATATTACAAAACAGCCTGCATAATTTGATCCTTTATACACATTCACATATACATATATGTGTACTGCTCTTGCTGAGGTTTCCAATGACCTCTTAGCATGATTAAGTCCACTCTAATCATTTAATAAAATCATTAAAATCATGTTTATATGGTTATATATTGATCATTATATAAATGATTTATATATAAAATCTCTCTCTCTTGGGTGGTGTGGCTCATGCCTGTAATCCCAGCACTTTGGGAGGCCGAGGCGGGCAGATCATGAGGTCAGGAGTTCGAGACCAGCCTGGCCAATATGGTGAAACCCCGTCCCTACTAAAAATACAAAAATTAGCCGGGTGTGGTGGTGTGTGCCTGTAATTCCAGTTACTTGGGAGGCTGAGGCAGAAGAATCGCTTGAACCCGGGAGGCGGAGGCTACAGAGAGCCAAGATTGCACCACTGCACTCCAGCCTTGGCAACAGAATGAGACTCCATCTCAAAAGAAAAAAAAAGCAAAAAAAAAAAACCTCTCTCTTTTTACAATCAGAATAATATAGCTCTTTCTTTTAATTTCTTATAATATTCTTTTATATCCAAAGGTATGATGAACATGATCCCACAAATCTACTAGACAATATAAGCCACTTTCTATCATTTCCACATTTCTTCATCTACCGCATTACTGCTTATCTTCCCTCCCAAACCTGGGTTTTCTGCTTTTTGGAACACCAGTTGTATGTTCTATAAGCACCCCTGCTTCCTCTGACTTTCTGAAATCTAAGAAAATTGTTGTGTGTGCAGCTTTCTTGAGAAAATAGTACACATTTTCCCTCGTCTCCATTTTCACAGTCAAGGATCCAGTGTCTGTAGTCTCACTCCTCACCACTGCTTCCAGGTTATATCATTTCACATGCAGGTGTTGCCATCCACTAACCTCTGACTCATTTTCCCCCAGTCACTGAAGACTTTGGCCCTGGCTCACCACAGTCCCTTTTCTTAACTGGTTTTAGCATCTGTGTGGAGAACCCTTTTCATTCTTTATGATCTCGCTCGGGACAGTTCCACCTGTGAAATCTTAAATTCCCATCCTCTTCTTGGACCAGAAACCTCTTATCCTTTTAATTCTTACACTCCCTTACTGCTTGGACTCTTCTGGGTTCTCCAAATAATAAGACCCTTCCAGTTTTAACTTTCTTTCGTATCCAGCCTAGTTCCCTGAACTTCTTTCTCTTGCCAGCAATTTTAATCCTCTTCTCCACCGTTTCTGTTACCCATCCCAGCCAAACTGCAATGATGGATAAATTCAGCCGGTCATCTCCTTTCTGCACCTGCGACCCGGCTGCTTAGTGCTACTGGGGAAAGCCATTTTTCTCAGCTATGGTGACACTACATATTGATGATATTCTACCACAGCTGCATGCTCCTTTGTTATATATCCCACAGACAGAAGTCAGTATCTTCTTGCTGTCACCTAGGCAGCTACTTCAAATCTTCACCATTCATCTTAAGTTCTTATCCTCACCTCTCTTTTCTCTTATCAGATGACCTCACTATCAACTGGAACTTCTCAATATCCTGCCCCAGCCAAAACAGTTTTCTATCTATATATCCATACTTCCTTCTTTCTCCACTATTTTAAAGAAAAGAATCCTTTCTCCAGTCAAGGACTAATTTAAAAATCTTTTTGCTAAAATCACCTTCTCAAGACACTGCTCTACCCGCTTTTCCTATATTTTCTTGTGTCTTTTTTTTTTTTTGAGATGGAGTCTCGCTCTGTCACCCAGGCTGGAGTGCAGTGGCCAGATCTCAGCTCACTGCAAGCTCCGCCTCCCAGGTTTACGCCATTCTCTCGCCTCAGCCTCCCAAGTAGCTGGGACTACAGGGGCCCGCCATCTCGCCCGGCTAATTTTTTTGTATTTTTTTTGTAGAGACGGGGTTTCACCGTGTTAGCCAGGATGGTCTCGATCTCCTGACCTCGTGATCCACCCATCTCGGCCTCCCAAAGTGCTGGGATTACAGGCTTGAGCCACCGCGCCCGGCCACATTTTCTTGTTTCTAACAACCTACTCTCCATTGGCTTCTCCTGCCCAACCAGCATATAAACAAACATACTCAGCCTCCCTTGGTCTTGGTGCTCTTCCCCAGAAGTCATCCTGGCTTCCACCTTCACCAACAGAGAAACGGTGAAGAGGATTAAAATTGCTGGCAAGAGAAAAGAAGTGCAGGTGAACTAGGCTGGATACGAAAGAAAGTTAAAACTGGAAGGGTCTTATTATTTGGAGAACCCAGAAGAGTCCAAGCAGTAAGGGAGTGTAAGAATTAAAAGGATAAGAGGTTTCTGGTCCAAGAAGAGGATGGGAGTTTAAGATTTCACAGGTGGAACTGTCCTGAGCGAGATCATAAAGAATGAAAAGGGTTCTCCACACAGATGCTAAAACCAGTTAAGAAAAGGGACTGTGGTGAGCCAGGCCAAAGTCTTCAGTGACTGGGGGAAAATGAGTCAGAGGTTAGTGGATGGCAACACCTGCATGTGAAATGATATAACCTGGAAGCAGTGGTGAGGAGACTACAGACACTGGATCCTTGACTGTGAAAATGGAGATGAGGGAAAATGTGTACTATCCACAGGGCTTTTCAATCCAAATATTCTGGGATCTCTTTACAGTAGTCTTTCCTTGTTCAGATCTCCCTTCTCTTGGTTTTTGTGCTACCATTATCTCCTGGCTAGCCTTCAACTTCTCTGGTCACTCTCTTGCTGCCTCCTTTTCTTCTCCCTACCTCTCAAATGTAGTAAGTTCCTAATGCTGAGTTGTTGGCTTCCTTCTTACTCCTAAAACTCCTCCTGGCCAGAGCTAATCCACACTTACTAATTCTCCAGTGATTCTGAAATTTTATGTCTGGCCCAGACCTTTTCCCATATATTTAAGCATTTAATGAATAGCTCCACTGGAGTTCCCATAAACACTTAGCACATCCAAAACCAAACTCATCATTTCTACCCTTATCCCATCTTCAGACCACTGCCTTTCTCCATATTCCTATCATTAATTCTTCCCACTCCTTTTCCTTGGCATCTATTTAACTACCAAGTCCATTCTCTCTCCTAAATATCTCCATCTCCCTTCCTTCTCCAGCCCCATTGATACTTTCCAGATCAGACGTTCACTCTGTACCTGACCACGGTACTAGTCTCTTTACCGATTTTCTTTACCCAGTCACATATCCCTTCAATTTTTCATCCACTCTGTTGCCAGAGGAATTGTCTAACTTGTAATATGATCATCTTACTCTCTTGCTCCAAATTTTTGAATGGCTCTTGATCTCTTTTACACCAGATACTGTAAAAGAGAGATAAAGTTCTAGATGACATATGATTTCTGATTTCTTGTCCAACATCATTTCTTGCAACTCTCTGCCTCATACTACATTCCAGGGATGCTGAATAATTCAGTTTCCAGAACACACTATGCTTTTATATATATCTTTACACTAATACCCTTTCATTGTTTGTTCATGGCAAATTCTTAGCTCAAACCCTTCTTCTGTGAAGATGTCCCTAACCTTTGCCATCTTAATCATAGACAGACAAAAGGCCTTCTTCTCCAGTATTCTCATAAACTTTGTATATGTTTCTCTTAAGGCAATTTCCTTTTTCTATTGTAGAAAAAGTCTGAAAGCTTGAAAGTCTACCTTCTATATTATTAGCAATTTTAGGGAAAGGCCATGCCTTTTTATTTCATGGCACAGTGCCTTCCCAAGTAGGCACTCAAGTGTTTCTTGATCCCCGCATATGAGGAACCCGCAATCCAAAGTGCAGGCCACACCCTGGACTAATTAAATCACCACCTGTGGGGGCAGAACACAGGCATTAATTTTTTTGAAGCCCCTCATGAGAGTTTAGTTTGAGAACTACTGTGCGAAGAGAAGGGGTAGTTAAGAAAGATATTAGAAAGGTCCAGTTTGAGCTAGTCTAATGGTTTTCAAGTGGTTCATGTTACAGAATATCTAAATGTTACAGTATACTCCTTGAAATATAGCATGCCCTCTCTTTCTCTCTCTCTTTCTCATATGTCTTCGCTTATGTTATTCCCTCTGCATAAAATTCCCACACATGTTCACTGGGCAACTTCTACATCTCTCAAATCCTTTCTCCCAACTCTCATAGATAGAAATAGGTGTTTCTTTTATAATCCTCCCACTAAACTTTGTATGGACTCCTTTTAGAGCAAGAATGTATGAGCTAAGACACTATAAGTCATATCACCAACTTAACACTAGCTTTGGGGTTAAAAAAGAAATTCTTCGATATTAAATGTCTGTGTATGTGTATATATACAGTCAGCCCCCTGTATCTATAAGTTCCTCCTCTGTGGATTCAACCAACTGCAGACTGAAAATGTAGTTAGGCTTATGAAGGTTGTATCTGTACCGAACATGTACAGACATTTTTTTTCTTGTAATTATTCCCAAAACAATACAGTGTAACAATTATTTTCATAGTATTTAAATTGTGTTAGGAATTATGAGTAAAGTAGAGATTATTTAAAGTATATAGTAGGATGGGCATAGGTTTATATGCAAATATTATATCACCCTATATAAGAGACTTGAGCATTCATGAATTTTGGTATCTAAGTGGGGGTTTTCCTGGAACCGATTCCCACAAATACCAACGAATGACTGTATATAACATATATATGATATATGTTATAGTATATGTATAATATGATATATTATTAGGCAATTCTAATTTCCAAAAAGTTAAAATGTGAAAAATGTCAGGCTTAGAATTAAGGAAATATAGTATGTTTAATATTACCATATAAACTAAAGGCAATTTTACAAACTGTATTGTATGTATACATATACACACACACACACACACACATACACAAAATATATATACACACATGTATGTATATATGTGTGTGTAATAAATATTTATTTATGTATTTATTTTTGAGACAGGCTTTCAGTCTATTTCCAGGCTGGAGTGCAGGAAACATGATCACAGCTCACTGCAGCCTCAAACTCCCAGGCTCAAGCCATCCTCCCACTTCAGCCTCCCCAGTAGCCACAGTAGCCAGGACTACACACGTGAGCAACCATGCCAGCTACTTTTTTTTTTTTGTAGAGATGTGGGTTTCATGATGTTACCCACGCTGGTCTTGAACTCCTGACCTCAAGTGATCCTCCTGCTTTGGCCTCTCAGAGCACTCGGATTACAGGTGTGAGCCATCACACCAAGCCAGTATATTTTAATTTTTAAAACTCACATTGGTGTATAGTTCGCCATTATAAATTTGATTATACTCTTAGGAAGATGTGCACATATTCTTGAATTCATGTCATAAACAACCTGAAAACGATTTCAACTCTTCCCAAAAATGAGAAAGAAATTATCATATATTCATAGCAAATATATAGAAAATATTAAATTTGCTTACCTGAGTAGTGAATAAGGCTGTGTTTGAAAGATCAATAAATCATTACAGTGACCCTAATCAACATAAAAAAGGCATTATTGAGTTTTTGATAAAAATAACAATGAGTTAGTAAGTGAATGTTTTTTAATTTTATAAATGTAAAAGATTGTATAAGGCAGCAAATAAATCTTTCTAGCTGTTGACACATAAATTCATGCACACACATAAACATACACGTACATACATATACCTGCTACCTACAAACTTTGAGTTTGTGGTTTCCAATTTTCAGTGACCACATTTTTACCTAACCAATAGCCTACATAATTACAAATTTGAAAAGAAGAAATACATTCTTCACCGAAAAGTGAGTTAAAAAATAACAGTAATGGTTTTCCTTTTTTTTTTTTTTGAGACTCCAGTCCCACTCTGTCGCCCAAACTGTAGTAGAGTGGTACAATCTCTGCTCACTGCAACCTCCTACTCCCAGGTTCAAGCGATTCTCTTGCTTCAGCCTCCTGAGTAGCTGGGATTACAGGTGCCCACCACCATGGCTGGCTAATTTTTTTTTGTATTTTTAGTAGAGACAAGGTTTCGCCATATTGGCCAGGCTGGTTTCAAACTCCTGACCTCAGGTGATCCACTTGCCTCGGCCTCTCAAAGTGTTGTGATTACAGGCGTGAGCCACCACACCCAGCCCAGTAGTGTTTTCAAAACCTTTTTTTTTTTTTTTTTTTTTTGAAGACAGGGTCTGGCTCTCTTTCCCAGGCTGGAGTGCAGTGGCACAATCAGAGCTCATTGCAACCTCTGTCTTCTTGGCTCAAGCCATCCTCCAACCTCAGCCCCGCAAGTAGCTGGGACCACAGGAACAGGCTACCACGTCCAGCTGTTGTACAGACAGGGTTTCACCAGGTTGCCTTGAGTTCAAGCAATCTACTGGCCTCTGCCTTCCAAAGTGCTGGGATTACAGGTGTGAGCCACCATGCCTGGCGCTGTTTTTGTTTTTAAGCTGAACTTTTTCTTTCAAATAACTCATACGTTAAAATTTCCTCTTTACTTTGTCCTCCTTTTCCAGGTGGTCTCAGGATTCCCCGGGAATCCTTTTTTTTTTTTTTTTTTTTTTTTTTTTTTTTTTTTAGTTCAGAGTCTCACTCTATTGCCCAGGCTAGAGTGCAGTAGTGCGATTTCGGCTCACTGCAACCTCTGCCTCTCAGGTTCAAGTGATTCTCCTGCCTCAGCCTCCTGAGTAGCTGGGATTACAGGTGCACACCACCACACTCTGGCTAATTTTTGTAATTTTTAGTAGAGATGGGGTTTTGCCATGTTGGCCAGGCTAGTCTCGAACTCCTGACCTCAGGGTGATCCGCCCACCTCGGCTTCCCAAAGTGCTGGGATTACAGGCGTGAGCCACCACGCCCAGTCCTCCCCGGGAATTCTTAATTTGAAAGTCAAGATCTCAAGATTATTTGAATAATGACTCTCTCATCTAAAAGTTAATGTGGTAGAAAAGTCACAGAAAATTTATCTAATCCTTTCAAATAGGTCTTTAGAATTTCATAATTTATGATCATACTTTTGATCAGAATTCCTATTTTCTTTTTTTTTTTTTTTTTTTTTTTTTTTTGAGACAGAGTCTCACTCTGTCACCCAGGCTGGAGTGCTGTGGCCGGATCTCAGCTCACTGCAAGCTCCGCCTCCCGGGTTCACGCCATTCTCCTCCCTCAGCCTCCCAGGTAGCTGGGACTACAGGCACCGCCACCTCGCCCGGCTAGTTTTTTGTAGTTTTTAGTAGAGATGGGGTTTCACTGTGTTAGCCAGGATGGTCTCGATCTCCTGACCTTGTGATCCGCCCGTCTCGGCCTCCCAAAGTGCTGGGACTACAGGCTTGAGCCACCGCGCGCCCGGCCCCAGAATTCCTATTTTCATGATAAACTTTGCATCCTAAATGAAGATTTCTAGTGCCAAGAAAGAGAAGACAAACCACAAAATTTGCTTTTTTAATAAATGCAAAGTTGTAATCTTTTAGTGAAGCACTGAATTCTCAGCCAAAGAAAGCTCTAAAACTTTGAATATACAAAACATTTAAGTTAGGGGCTTCATAACTACAAAATAAAGCAAATTCCCTGGAGAGAAGCCATCCTATTTTGGAGTTTGCCACTCCATAGGAGAAGCTCTGGAGATAACTGCACCTGAAGAGATGAAAGGGAGCTATTGTCCTCTGGGTTAGTCTCTGGCTCACAGTACCCCATCCCTGATGGCTCAGAATGCTCTATTTTTGAGTGCACTACACAAAACCAGACAAATCGTTCCTGAACTCCTGTCCCATTGTATATAGTATATAAATATGGCCACCCTGCTCTGAATTTCCCAGGGTGCTAGGAGTGAAATGCTACTCATTTATACCTTTGACCTTAGTTTTATCAAATTTTAAATTTGAAATGCTTTAAACGTAAATGTAAAACAGCTGAGTAAAGCAGTGGTAAAAGATACACAGCAAAAAAGAGAATAGGCCAGGCACGGTGCTGATGCCTGTAATCCCTGCACTTTGTTTTTTTTTTTTTTTTTGAGACGGAGTCTTGCTCTGTTGCCGGGGCTGGAGTGCAGTGGCCGGATCTCAGCTCACTGCAAGCTCCGCCTCCCGGGTTCACGCCATTCTCCTGCCTCAGCCTCCCGAGTAGCTGGGACTACAGACGCCCGCCACCTCGCCCGGCTAGTTTTTTGTATTTTTTAGTGGAGACGGGGTTTCACAGTGTTCGCCAGGATGGTCTCGATCTCCTGACCTCGTGATCCGCCCGTCTCGGCCTCCCAGAGTGCTGGGATTACAGGCTTGAGCCACTGCGCCCGGCCAATCCCTGCACTTTGGGAGGCTGAGGTGAGTGGATCACTTGAGGTTACGAGTTCAAGACCAGCCTGACCAACATGGTGAAACCTCATCTCTACTAAAAATACAAAAAATTAGCCAGGTGTGGTGGCACACACCTGTAATCCTAGCTACTTGGGAGGCTGAGGCAGGTGAATCGCTTGAACCCAGGAGGTAGATGTTGCAGCAAACCGAGATCATGCCACTGCACTCCAGCATGGGTAACAGTGAAACCCTGTCTCAAAAAAATAAAAAAGAATATACTTGAAATATTTCAACAAAGTAGTTTCCTCTTGAGGGGAGAAGCTAGTAGGTAAGATTCAGAAGGAATAATCAAGTGGCTTCAACAGTACTGATGATGTTCTAACTCTAAAATTAGCTAACAAAATTCATGGGTATTTATTATACTTAGAATCTACATGATTAATATTCTTTTTATGTATCAAATATTAGATACAAATATATATTTCTTTGAGACTAGGTCTCGCTCTGTCACCCAGACTGGAGTGCAATGGCATGATCTTGGTTTGTTGCAACCTCCACCTCCTGGGTTCAAGCGATTCTCGTGCCTCAGCCTCCCGAGTAGCTGGGACTACAGACACGTGTCTCCGCACCTGGGTCATTTTTGTATTTTTAGTAGAGATGGGTTTTTGCTATGTTGACCAGGCTGGTCTCGAACTCCTGGCCTCAAGTGATTTGCCTGCCTTGGCCTCCCAAAGTGCTGGGATTAGAGGCATAGGCAACTACACCTGGCCTACATACAAATATTTTAATTCAATAATATTAGAGAAACCCATGTAAGAGAAAAGAGAAACAGGAGTCATCCTTTAAAAGGTCTTCTTAATAATTTGGCTAATCAAACTAATAGACCTGTTTTGATTTGTAAATCCAAAATATCTAGAAAGGCTTCATAAAAGCCAGTCATTCTTGCTGGGTGCGGTGGCTCACACCTGCAATGCCAGCACTTTGGGAGGCCGAGGCGGGTGGATCATGAGTTCAGGAGATCGAGACCGTCCTGGCTAACACGGTGAAACCCCGTCTCTACTGAAAATACAAAAAAAATTAGCCAGGCATGGTGGCGGGCGCCCGTAGTCCCAGCTTCTCAGGAGGCTGAGGCAGGAGAATGGCATGAACCTGGGAGGCGAAGCTTGCAGTGAGCCGAGATCATGCCACTGCACTCCAGCCTGGGTGACAGAGCAAGACTCCATCTCAAAAAAAAAAAAAAAAAAGCCAGTCATCCTGAAGATCATTTAAACCACAGAGTAACATTTCATGCCCTTCATATTTTGCAATGTTAGAATATCAACATTCTTGCTGAATAGCCATTTAGGCTGAAAAACACAACTACTCAGAGGACATATTTAGATATAAAATTTTCTTACTGTATCCAAGGCAAGTAAGTCATCTTTGCTCCCACCAAATACCATTATTTCATTTTCTTTTCCCAAACAGGCTGTGTGCCATAACCTGTGATTGAAAATTATAAACAGAGTGAAACACTGTCATGGAAGAAACTGCATATTATACATAAACCAATTCTAAATTTCATACTCTAATTTATTTAAAAGAGACATGATTGAACTTGAACCTTTGGAATATCCTAAAAGGGGTTATAAAGATTCCTCTAGAGTACATTAAATCACACCATTAAGGAGATGACGCTCTCTGTTTTTTGTTTTTGTTTTTTAAAGAGATGAGGCTAGTTTTGAACTCCTGGGATCAGGTAATCCTCCTGCCTCGGTCTCTCGAAGTGCTGGGATTATAGGCATGAGCCACCACATGCAGCCAGAGATGACTTAATAACTCTATTATATCCTTCAATATTTTTATAATCTTTTTCTCTCATACATATTATTCCTACAGTGAAATAAATTAAAAAGGAACTGATCACCTTATTGCTGAAACAGGCACTTTCCCAGTTTTCTTATTACTATCTGCCATGTTACTGTTCTTATAATTTTTGCCTCTTTTTTTACTACTCTATGCTCCCCATCACCCAACAAATCCAGTTTGGCACTCCTTCACATTTCCACTGTTACACTACTCTTCACTCTGAGTACAGAACAGCATAATACGTTCCTAGTTTTTCAGTCTCTCATCTCCCCCAGCTACATATGGCTAATAACAAATATTTTTCAAATATTGTTTCTAACCATGGAAATTTCCTGATGAGGAAGTATCTGTGCTACCAATGGCTGTTTTTCCTAGCCTAATATTTGTGATCAACCACTGTTTCTTTTTCCCACAAATCTAAATTCTTGGCTTCTTCCTAAATGAGCCCTCTACTTAGCTAAATTCATTTCCTTGCTTCCCCTATGAGAAAAGCTTATTATCTATCTCTAGGCTTTTGTTCACTCTGTTTCTTATGCTTAGAATAATAAGCCATTCTTACTGGGCCTTAAAAACAGGCTCCAAATACCCAGGAAGTATTCCAAATACCTACCCAAAACTGGTTCTGTTACCATCTCTATTCAGCACCCTTTAATGTTTATGTGCTCATTTTATACTCGCCTCACTTATATTTGAAGATGAACTGCTCTGTATGCTACTTTAGCTGTTTGACTAGCTACCTAAGATTACGAGGTCCTTGAGGTAAGAAATTGTCACAGTGGTGTGCTGGAATCGGCTTACTGGCTAGCAGAAGCTGATTGTGCGTATCTGCATCCAACTCCACGTGCAGTGACATCATGTTGGAAGCTTGAAATTGGCCAGGGTAGGAGTATTTACACCTTGGAAATCAGGAAATGCTACAAATTAGGGCATCCTCACACTCTGGAGAGTGGTTGTTGGCCATTACCAGCACACCATGGGAACTTGGGGAATCTAATTTTATGGTTTCTTAAAAACGCCTCATGTGGTGTTCTGTACCCAGTTTTCTGCTCAAAAACTTGTGAATAACAAAAGCAAACATGAGGCTGGGCGCGGTGGCTCAAGCCTGTAATCCCAGCACTTTGGGAAGCTGAAGTGGGCAGATCACAAGGACAGGAGTTCAAGACCAGCCTGACCAACATGGTGAAACCCCATCTCTACTAAAAGTAAAAAAAAAATTAGGCCAGGCGCGGTGGCTCAAGCCTGTAATCCCAGCACTTTGGGAGGCCGAGATGGGCGGATCACGAGGTCAGGAGATCGAGACCATCCTGGCTAACACGGTGAAACCCTGTCTCTACTAAAAATACAAAAACTAGCCGAGCGAGGCTGAGGCAGGAGAATGGCGTAAATCCGGGAGGCGGAGCTTGCAGTGAGCTGAGATCCGGCCACTGCACTCCAGCCCGGGCGACAGAGCGAGACTCCGCCTCAAAAAAAAAAAAAATTAGCTGAGCATATTGGCACGTGCCTGTAATCCCAGCTACTTAGAAGGCTGAGGCAGGAGAACCGCTTGAACCCAGGAGGTGGAGGTTGTAGTGAGCCAAGATCACACCACTGCATCCCAGCCTGGGCGACAGAGCGAGACTCCAACTCAAAAAAAACAAACGAACAAAAAAACAACCAAACAAAAAACATAATATATTCAGTGATTAGATACACAAATTATTTCTCCATGCACTCCAGCCTGGGCGATAGAGTGAGCCTCCGATTCAAAAAAAAAAAAAAAAAACCAACCAACCTAACAAAAATAAACATCAAGAAAACAACATAATATATTCAGTCATCATATATACAAATTATTTCACAAAGGAGTAGAGCATCTAATGCTCTTTTGGAAGTGGTCTGATAGCTCACGTCTATTTCCAATATCACATTATTAACAAACAATAATTTTCTCCTGTAGTCCCAGCTACTTAGGAGGCTGAGACAGGAGAATCGCTTGAACCCAGGAGGCAGAGGTTGCAGTGAGCCAAGATCACGCCACTGCACTCCAGTCTGATGACAGACTGAGACTCCATCTCAAAAATCAAAAAAACAAAACAAATACTAATTTTATAGTTTTACAAAGTTGAATATTTCCAGAGTATGAGAACTCTCAAAAAACTTTCCCAATTTTAGAGGGTAAATTAGGGATTTTTACATAGTCATTGCTTTGACTTTTAGAGTACTTTGATTCCTTTTCTTTTCTTTTTTTTTTTTTTGAGACAGGATCTGGCTCTGTCACCCAGGCTGGAGTGCAGTGGCACAATCTCCGCTTCCTCCATCCTCTGTCTCCCGGGCTCCAGCAATCCTTCCACCTCACCTCCTGAGTAGCTGGGACTATAGGCACACGCCACCACACCTAGCTAATTTGTTTTTTGTTTTTTTTTTCTTCAGAGATGGGGTTTCACTATATTATCCAGGCTGGTCTTGAACTCCTGGGCTCAAGCAATCCTCTCATCTTGGCCTCCCAAAGTGCTGGGATTACAGGCGTAAGCCACCACACCTGGCCTTGATTACTTTTCTTAATATACCAACTGTTGAAGCAACAGATACCTAAAACAATTATAAATCATAACCTACTTTATTACCACACAACTTATTTTATTTTTTTCTACTTCCCAGGAACTGGGACACATAACTAATTTTTAGTATGTTAATCCCTTTTACTTAAATTTCACAAGTGCAAACAGTGGAATTATGCACAATTCGTTAAACCAAATACTTTCCTCAGACAACCATGTACACATTTAATGACAAATGCACTTGTGGCCCAAAATGGAACCAAGTCATTAGATGTTGTTTGGGAAATACTCTGCCCAATTCTCCAACTTTTATCTTAGATGATACATTGTTATAAATCTTCAACAAGAACCCAGACTATGTGGTGGGGTTGAGGATGGGGACTGGAAGAGGGTTAGGTAAAGGAGAGAGAATACAAAAAATGCCCTCATACATGGGAAGGAACAGAATAATTTCCTGGAGAGAAGGCTATGTGTAACCTTGGCAACACTCACCAGATCCAACAGTACTTGGGGCTCTATATACTAACATTTTCTCCAACATCTTTTTCAGACACATAAAACAGGGTCCTTGCTGATAGCCAACTCTACAGGCTATCAGGTCTGGCTACATATATGGCTTTTCAGCCATAGGTTTATTGAAGGTGAGACCCAGAGAATAGGAGTGCTACACTGTAGAACAGTTGTTCTCAACCAGGGGCAATTTGTCCCCTAAAGAGGCATTTCACAGTATATGGAGATATTTTTAGTCATCACAACTTGGGAGAGAAAAGGTAGTACAACTGGTATCTACTGGGTAAAGGACAGGGATACTGCTAAACATACCACAATGCACAGGACACCCTCATGACAAAGAATTATGTGGTCTAAAATGTCAGCAATGCCAAGGTTGAGAAACCTTGCTGTAGAGTTCTAAGAGGAGAATTGGGCAGCTTACATTTCAAATTACAACTTGAAAAGTTTGCACAAAATGCTTAAAGATCTTAGCTAAATTGTCACTTTCATAAAAATTAGTATATATATATACACACACATATATATGTTCTCCTTACACTCAACTGTATCCCACCTGTTCTCCTCCTCACCTCATACCTGTAGATCTGCCTCTGTCTTATCTGCCTTAGGGAAACTCTGGCCTGGATTTCATCATCGAAGAACACTGGAAAGCCTTTCCTGCCTTGATTTTGGTGACATCTAGCTTGCAACCTGATGTTTTTTCTACAGACTGATAGTTTATGTCCTTTCACAGCTGCTCTAAACTTATCACCTAAACATTCTAATAAAGCATATTATTTACATGACACATCAGCTGAATTAAAAGAAATCTCTTTACATAGCTCTAGTTCTAACTAATAGTATATTATAGATAATAGTTGTGTTGCTCTAATTACTCATTAAGGGTTGAAATATAAAATAGGAGCAATTTAAAATTAAACATTTTTACTAATACTTTGGTCTATAATTAATGCATTCATACAATCAAACAACTGGAATAAACTAAGAGATTATCTAGTCCAACTCTTTTATTTCAGAGATGAAGAAATCGATGCTCAGTTTCTTTTTCTTTCTTTCTTTTTTTGAGACAGGGTCTGTGTTACCCAGGCTAGAGTGCAGTGGCGCATCTCAGCTCACTACAACCTCAACCTCCTGGGATCAAGTGATCCTCCCACCTCAGCCTCCCAAGTAGCTGGGACTACAGGTGTGCACCACCACACCCGGCCATTAAAAAAAACAAAACTGTAGAGATGGGGTCTCACTATGTTGCCCAGGCTGGTCTCAAACTCCTGGACTCAAGTGATCCTCCTGCCTCGGCCTCCCAAAGTGCTGGGATTAATAGGCATGAGCCACCACACCTGGCCAATGCTCAGTTTCTTTAAGTGACTTTTCAAAGCCAAAAATGTAGGTAGTAGCTGAGCAAGGACTGGAACTCTGGGCTCCCATGTCTTAGTACAAAACTCTTTACATTAAAAAAAAAAAATTTCAAAAAAGCCAGAATTGTTAAAGTAATACATTCCAATGACTGTTTTTACATGAAAACATAAGAATCACAAATGCAATTATGAATTCTAAATATATTGTGAATATTAATATAGACACACATAAATATTTTCAGGTCTTTTTCTCAAGTAACCTGTCATTTATTAAATAACAAAAATACGTATCATTAAATTGATTTCACACTGGCATAAATAATCTGTATTTTTAAAATTCTAAAATACATAGCATAAAAAAGAATTACCAATTATAATGATCATAATGTACTGAATCTGAATTTCCTATGAAGATATTATTATATTATTCAATAAAATTAGAAAAAAATAATTATAGTACAAATGTAGTTTTCTTTTTAGTCTAATAACAGTATATAACTTCTAAAATTTTTAATCCTATGATATACCATAAATAACATTTTCATTTTCAAAAAATTCCCATCAATGAATACATCATACAGCTAATAAAGATTAATAATAACCTGCCATCCACTGGATCAACATGGAAGCAAATTTCCTGATTAATTTGCTTTAAACCTCTTCCAAAAACAAAAAACTACTATTAAAGCCAACCCCATTTTTGCCTGCTTATTAAAAATATTAACATTAAAAACATTAATCTCATATGATGCTTTTAATTATCGTAATTTTCAGTTATCAGGCAAGATTATGCATTTATCTAAAATAATAACATTTTCAAATATGCAAATATGGGTGAAAACTGGATAGATCATTTCTAACAATCAGATATAATTAAAATAATAAATTATTTAGGTAACATCAAGCTCATTTGAAAGATATCCTTCTTAATGGCTTATGGTTTCAATGGCAAACACTATAAATTCGGTACTATATTTTAATACTTTAAAAATTCTTAACTATTTTACTATTTGTGAATTTCTAGACTTACCTAGGTCTTGTTTTAGGTAAATGTGTAAGTTGTTTCCAACAATTTGTTGTGACATTATGAATCCAACCATCACCTGCAATATCATGACGGTTCAGAAATTAAGATTAGGTCTTTGAGATACAATTTTAATTTTCCCCCAAATGTACCATGCTACATTTAAATGACTATCTTTTCTGAGTGCGCCTATTTTACCATACAAATTTTCAAACATTTACAAAAGTAGAGTGACCATGACAATGAACTTCCATATATTGCAGATTCAACAACTATCAAGACTTTGCTACATGTGCTCCACTTATCTTTTTGTTATTCTCATTGCTTAATTTTTCTAAATGAAATCCTAGATTTCCTATCATTTTCCCCATACATACTTCAGTATGCATTACTGAAAATAAAAGGACATTTTTTACATAACCACAATGCCATTATGACAGTCAACCAAACAAAAAAATTTCTTGGGATCATCGAATATCCATATGACCAAATCTTATACTGAAACGGAATCTTTAAGGGAGAAAATAGACTAGCTTATGAGTTAGGACATTTAATTTCCCATAGGTCAATGACCAAAAACAGAAAACAGGACCTAAAAACACTAGAGATCATGAAGATATGATATTAAACAGCCCCTAGTGAAATGTACAGATGTTAGTTTTTTGTTAGATTCCAAATCTCTTTTAATTAAAAATCTCACAAATTGGAGAAGTATAATAATATGCAAGAATAACTAACATCTCCTACTAGGAACTGTTGTTTTCTCCAACTAACCTCTGGAATTTGTTTGGTGGCCAGCTGACTGCCAGACACACAGCTGATGCTCAATAAACTTTTGTTGAAAAATAGTTGTTTCCAGACCCTAATATATAATTATATAAATGTTTTAATAGTATATAATGTTTCTTAATGAAAACATCTCTAGCCATAGAAAACTTCTGGGTTAAGAAAACAGAAAACGGCTGGGTTTGGTGGCTGACACCTGTAGTCCCAACACTTTGGGAGGCTGAGGCGGGTGGATCACAAGGTCAGGAATTCGAGACCAGCCTGGCCAACATGGCGAAACCCCACCTCTACTAAAAATAAAAAAATTAGCTGGGCATGGTGGTGGGCACCTGTAATCCCAGCTCGTTCCTCAGGAGCCTGAGGAACGAGAAGTGCTTGAACCTGGGAGGTGGAGGTTGCAGTGAGCCGAGATTGCGCCATTGCCCTCTAGCCTGGGCCACAGAGCAAGACTCCATCTCAAAAAAAAAAAGAGGAAAAAAAAAGAAAAGAAAATAGAAAACACAAAACATCTAACATGCCAAATTAAGAAGTTGATATTCTTGGTCATCTGTCTATCCTGATGCCACTATTTTACTGCTGAAAGAAAAACTGCATTCCAAAACCCATAGCCACTGAGACCAGCAATGATAGGAGTTTAAAAAACCTAGCTAAACACTTTCCTCTATAGCTCTGGAACAAAAAGAGAAGCAACTGGGCTTCCCGCTTTGTCTTTCCAGGGTCTTCTAAGAAAACTCCCTAGCCTGGAGTATAGCACAAGCGAACAGTGCAAGCATCCTACCCTACAGTACAAGCATCTGGATCAAAAATCAGTGGACAGAGAATCACAGAATATAGTAGTAGAAAGGGGCTTTATTTAATCTAGCTTCAATCACCCTTCCTCTTCTCTTTCCCTAGAAAACAGGTGAATGTGGAGAGCCAAGGGTACAAAACCAAAGAGGTCACAATTCATGCAAGAAAACAGTTGAAGATAAAGGCAAACCAGAAAAACAGGAAAAAAGAAAGATTTACTTCACTGTAAGTATGAAATACAATTAAGAAAAAAGAATGAGATAATAATTATAGGCAAAACTTCAATCAACTTACTTAATGGGATATTATCTGCACTTAGTCCACCACATAGGAAAAGTTTATCATCAGCTATAGGTGTTAAAGTATGCCATGACCGATGTTTTGGGCTTTCTCCATTAATAGTAATCCTGTGGCAAGGGGGAAAAAAGTCTAGGTACTATGTTAATCAAAAGAAAAGATTTTTAATCATCTTAGATCCTGAAAAAAAATCGGCCTTCACTGTTCCAAAATACTTTTACTAGTCCCACCTACATGAATATTTGAAAAACATTATTAAATTCTTAGATGAATTTTAAAAATCTTTCCATTTAATGACCATTCCACTTCGCTACAGAGTGAAAATAAAACTCAATTCTCAGCCCAACATGGTGGCTCATGCCTGTAATCCCAACACTTTGGGAGGCCAAGGCGGGTGGATTGCCTGAGCTCAGGAGTTCGAGACCAGACTGGGCAGCACGGTGAAACCCTGTCTCTACTAAAATACAAAAAATTAGCCGGGCATGGCAGCATGTGCCTGTAGTCCCAGCTACTCGGGAGGCTGAGGCAGGAGAACTGCTTGAACCCGGGAGGTGGACGTTGCAGTGAGCCAAGTTTGCGCCACTACACTCCAGCCTGGGTGACAGAGCGAGACTGCTTCTCCAAGAAAAAAAAAACAAAAAAACCCGTCAACTCTCCGTTAATTCACAACGCATACTCAGCATCATTCTTATTGGCTAATCAGCTGCTCCCTCAGTTTTTCAACACAATTTTTTTTTCATGTCTGTAACTTTTTACTGTTGTTTCATGGTTAATTTTGTGTTTTTAGCTGATTTTCCCAAGGATATTATGGGTTTTTATAGTGTTGTTTTTACTTCGATCTACTTCTAGAATTTCCCAAAACATTATCTTCCTCTGAAAAATGCCAGCTATTCTAACTTCAAAGTAAAAGCATGAAAGTCATTCCAGATCCAGGGTAAACCTCTAAGGATTTCTAAAAAAAATAAAAATAAAAACAAGGCCAGGCACAGTGGCTCACTTCTGTAATCCCAGCACTTTGGGAAGCCAAGGCAGGAGGATTGCTCGAGTCCAGGAGCTGGACGGACCATCCTGAGCAAAATAGAGACATTATCTCTTAAAACAAAAGAAAACAGGACAACATGAATAATCATAATAATAAGAGGGACATTTAAAAGAGATGGGGCATGAAAAATAAAAACATAAGCATAAGTTATAGCTGGGCCTAGTGGCATGCGCCTGTAATCCCAGCTACTCAGGAGGCTGAGGCAGGAGAATCGCTTGAACCTGGGAGGTGGAGGTTGCAGTGAGCCGAGGTCGCGCCATTGCATTCCAGCCGGGGCAACAAGAGCGAAACTCCATCTCCAAAAATAATAATAATAATAAAATTAAATTAAAAAGTGTAAGTTAGAAGCAAAATAATTTAATTTAGGAGGTGAGAAGATACCATTCTTCCACAGTCTGGAATGTTCCAAAATAACACAGGCCATTTTTGGAAGATATAATTTGTTTTTTACAAAATGGAAATACTTTTACTGTTTGTGTTGATTATAAGAAACTTTTTTTTTTGAGGCAGAGTTTCACTTTTGTTTCCCAGGCTGGAGTGCAATAGCGTGATCTCAGCTCATGGCAATCTCCGCCTCCCAGGTACAAGCAATTCTCCTGTCTCAGCCTCCCAAGTAGCTCAGTTTACAAGCATGTGCCAATACAACTGGCTAATTGTTTTGTATTTAGTAGAGACCGGGTTTCACCATGTTAGTCAGGCTAGTCAAGAACTCCTGACTTCAGGTGATCCACCTGTCTCGGCCTCCCAAAGTACTGGGATTACAGGTGTGCACCACTGCGCCCGCCACATTTTATTTTTTTTATTATTATTATTATTTGAGACAGAGTCTCACTCTTATTGGCCAGGCTGGAGTGCAGTGGCATGATCTTGGCTCACTGCAACCTCCACCTCCTGGGTTCAAGTGATTCTCCTGCCTCAGCCTCCCGAGTGGCTGGGATTACAGGCATCTGCCACCGTATCTTACTTTTCTTGTATTTTTAGTAGAGCCCGGGTTTCACCATGTTGGCCAGGCTAGTCAAGAACTCCTGACTTCAGGTGATCCACCTGTCTCGGCCTCCCAAAGTACTGGGATTACAGGTGTGCACCACTGCGCCCGCCACATTTTATTTTTTTATTATTATTATTATTTGAGACAGAGTCTCACTCTTATTGGCCAGGCTGGAGTGCAGTGGCATGATCTTGGCTCACTGCAACCTCCACCTCCTGGTTCAAGTGATTCTCCTGCCTCAGCCTCCCGAGTGGCTGGGATTACAGGCATCTGCCACCGTATCTTACTTTTCTTGTATTTTTAGTAGAGCCCGGGTTTCACCATGTTGGCCAGGCTGTTCTCAAACTCCTGACTTCAGGTGATCCACCCGCCTCGGCCTCCCAACGTGCTGGGATTACACGTGTGAGCCACCACACCCGGCCTAGGTTGAACACCTTTTTAAAATAATTTTTACCTATTATTATTTCTTCTGTGAGTTGTTCACGCATGTTCTTTGTCCACTTTTCTATTAGATTATTTGTCTTTTTTTAATTGATTTACTGAGTTCTTGTGGATCTTTGCCCTGACATCTCTCTGTTAAAAATACTGCAGATATCAGCCAGGTGCAGTGGCTCATGCCTGTAATCCCAGCAGTTTGGGAGGCTGAGGTGGGCAGATCACAAGGTCAAGAGATCGAGACCATCCTGGCCAACATGGTGAAACCCTGTCTCTACTAAAAATACAAAAAGTAGCTGGGCATAGTAGTGCATGCCTGTAGACCCAGCTACTTGGGAGGCTGAGGCAGAAGAACAGCTTGAACCAGGGAGTCGGAGGTTGTAGTGAGCTGAGATCGCGCTACTACACTCCAGTCTGGTGACAGAGCGAGACTCCATCTCCAAAAAAAAAAAATTCCAAATATTGCTTCCAGTTTTTTTGTTTGTATTTTACAATTTGCCATTTAATTTTTTGTGGCACATTTTTCTATAGAGAAATATTTAATTTTTAAGTGGTCTTATCGATCAGTCTTTTCATTTATGAATTTTGAGTTCATAAATGAAACGATATGTCTTTACAAAGCTTTCTCCATGCCAATATTTTTTTTCCAGGATTTTTTTTCTTTTTATTTATTTTTTATTATTATACTTTAAGTTCTAGGGTACATGCGCACAACGTGCAGGTTTGTTACATATGTATACTTGTGCCATGTTGGTGTGCATCCATGCCAAGATTTTAAAGATAATATGCTATATTTTCTTCTGAAATTTTCATGGTTTTATGGTATTTAATGGTATTTATACTTTGGAATAATATATAGCTCTGATTCCATCTCATTATATAAATTGCTAAGTTGATAGCTAAATGTATTTGTTCTATTATTAAATACATATTATGAGCTACAAATAAAATCTGACTTTACTCCATTACTTGTTTACCTGAGATGACCCCATTCAACCACTTCTTCATTTCTTCTACTGATCAATCCTCAAAAAATACTTAGTATAAAACCAGTACTTTTATATAATCTAATTTCAACTGTTAGTATTTTCATGTTTTATCTTGTTTGGTTAAGGAACAAACTCTATTTAAATCTATATAGTACTTGCTTAAACATACAATCTGAAGGAAAAAAATGCCAGTTCAGTTTTAAAGACCCACATTTGGATTATGGACACATACAGACACACACACATGCCTATAGATTAAAATGTACTTAGACTTCAAACTTACCTTCCAGACCAAGTCCAGTTGTCTAGGTTTAGATAGTGCAAATCATTCATCCTAGTTTGCTAAAAGAAAAGTGTGTTACATTGGTCAGTATTTCACATCTTTTATCAGCTAAAATTTTTCTTTTAAAGTAAGTTCAGATTAAAAATAGACTATCTGTATTTTACTTCACATGAGAAGTTTAAATATTGGAAAACAATAATTAATAAGACTGACACAGAGCTCCCAAATCAAGGTGTCAAAGGGGAAAGGAAGAAATAGGTTTAAATTCACAGGCTTTAGATGACAAGAAACTAATTTTTTCTGATACTGCACTGAAAGATTCTCATTAAAATATGATTTATAATCATCTATGATTGTTCATGTATTGTCTGTTTATGAATTAGAAGATAAATAAAAGTTAGTACTGAATGCCATTTTAATCTCTAGATTACATGAATGTTCAATTATTCCACGAAATCAGAGGATACATTTTTATAAGGAGCATTGCACATTTCCATTAAAAACACTCACCAAAACACGTCCGCCAAAGATATAACCCTTATTTCCAAGAACTGCACACGTATGCGCGGCTCGTGGCTGTGGTGGAACTCCACCCTGCAAGTAGAAATCAGAACAGATTGCAAAGACTTGAAATATCTGTAATAAAGTTACATTCCTATGCTCAGTATGAGAAAGTCTTAATCACTAAGTTATCATTACCTATGTAATTCAATTAAAAATGCTAATGCAAAAGTTTATTCTAAATAGTACTAATTGCAGACAAATACTGTTTGTCAGAATAAATTTTATTCTCCCTGATCTTTACTTTTGCAAGTATTTTTCTTGTATGTCTGACACTATTTAGCAAAATAAAGTTTCATGTAAATTTTTGTTTGAAATACTGTATAAAGATTTTTAAATCAAATTTTAAAATTTTCGCTCTCTCCCTCTCTCCTCTGTCTCCCTCTCACACACAGAGTTCCTATTAGAAGTGAGCGGTGCATATTGCGATTATCTCAGAAACTCTGTAAAATTAAAAATGGCTCCAAAACTCTTGATGCCTCAAATTTACAATAAGAAGTTCACTCTTGGCTTAAGTCAGACAGTGCTCTCTCTCTTACTAAAACTCTTAACATTGGTAATACTTCTCTACACTTTATTTTGAATAAATACAGCAGATCTTTTCTTTAGAGAAGTTTTGTTTTTTGTTTTGAGGCAGTCTTTTGTTTTTTGTTTTTTGTTTTGAGGCAGTCTCTGTCACCAAGGCTTGAGTGCGACGGTGCGATCTTGGCTCGCTGCCACCTCCACCTCCCAGGTTTATGCAATTCTCCTGCCTCAGCCTCCCGAGTAGCTGGGATTACAGGCGCGTAACACCAGTCCCGGCTAATTTTTGTATTTTTAGTAGAGATGGGGTTTTGCTTTGTTGTCCAGGCTGGTCTCAAACTCCTGGCCTCAAGTAATCTGCCTGCCTTGACCTCCCAAAGTGCTGGGATTACAGGTGTGAGCCACCATGCCACCCTAGAGAGGTTTCTAATTGGCGGCAAAAGCAAGTATCATGGGTAGATGAATGAATAAGATTTAAGGGAAGAATCTTCTGCATAATTTCCATGTTTTCATGGTGAGTGCCTTTATGTATGCATTTTTTTTTTTTTTTTTTGAGACGGAGTCTTGCTCTGTCGCCCGGGCTGGAGTGCAGTGGCCGGATCTCAGCTCACTGCAAGCTCCGCCTCCCGGGTTTACGCCATTCTCCTGCCTCAGCCTCCCGAGTAGCTGGGACTACAGGCGCCAGCCACCTCGCCCAGCTAGCTTTTTGTATTTTTCAGTAGAGACGGGGTTTCACCGTGTTAGCCAGGATGGTCTCAAACTCCCGACCTCGTGATCCGCCCATCTCGGCCTCCCAAAGTGCTGGGATTACAGGCTTGAGCCACCGCACCTGGCCTTATGTATGTATTTTAATTCCAAGTTCTGAAAGAACCTGACATTCTCAGCTCACTGGCTACTCAAAGTGGGTATAGGAAATTAAAGCCCTGCATCCAATATCAAAACTTCCTAAACTTTTCAGGCTTATTTGAATAACTGTGCTGAGGTCAACTTGGTAAGACATAATTCAGATATTACCTATATAACACTTAAATGAGAACCATTTAAGAATGTTGGTTCCCAGCCCTTCCAGCGGAACAAAATTTTTATTATTACCCCAGGCTTGATCTGAAATTTTGGAAGAATTCTTCTACTATATAGAAGAGAACAGAGAAGCACTGGAAATCTGAAATTTACTGCCTGGAAAAGAGGATCCAGAGAATGGCCAAACTCTAACACTTACTGTTTTGCATAGACCTTCCCATCATTTCCATGAACAGAAACTGGACTGTAAGGAATTCTAGTCATATATGTGTATCAGTAGACACATATGTAACTGCGCATATATGACCTGCTTAGCATTCCACACTGTTCAATTCTGGTAAGCTTATCAGTCACAATACCCTGCTGTCCCTAGCAATGAACATGTGACTCAAGACTGGCCAATCATCCCTTTGGCATCAGGAATTGCTGTAAAGAGTAGGAACACGCCCAAGTAGAGGCTGAGTCCTTTTCTTGTCCGTTTCTTTCTTTTTTTTTTTTTTGTAGAGATGGAGTCTCATTCTGTTGCCCAGGCTGGAGCACGGTGGTGCAATCTCGTCTCACTGCAACCTCGGCCACCAGGTTCAAGTCATTCTCCTGCCGCAGCCTCCTGAGTAGCTGGGACTACAGGCGCATGCCGCCACACCCGGCTAATTTCTTTTGTATTTTTAGTAGAGACGGGGTTTCAAGGTGTTGCCCAGGATGGTCTCAAACTTCTTAGCTCAGGCAATCCGCCTGCCTCTGCCTCCCAAAGTGCTAGGATTACAGGCATGAGCCACCAAGCCCGGCCCTTTTCTAAGACTAATAATATAGACGTTGAGAGAGTAAAATACAAACAACTGTGTGTGTAACCAGGACCATATTCCCTCCTAAATGAGCCAATGTGTCTGCCATAGACGGAATGAAACAAGCACACAAAGAGAAGCAGAGAAAAGCAGACAGAAAGACAGAATGTATTGTGAGGATGCTGAGTAACCTGCTCCAGTTCCTGAGGCCGTGGTCCCTGCGGCTCTTCCTTCTACTTTGTGAGCCATTCCAATATGCTTTCCAGCTATGTGAGAATTCATTATTGCTTAATCTAATTTGAATTTGTTTTTGGTCACTAACAAATGAAAGAATACTGATAATGTTACTTTTTGTCATGCCATAATTGCATCTACCTCTGAATTCAAGGGTATATAAAACATGGGCTTTGTTATAAAAGGATTTTAAAAAATAGGCCTTTATTAAATCAGGGCATGACACCTGTGGAAAAGAATGATGATGGCAGGCCGGGCGTGGTAGCTCAAGCCTGCAATCCTAGCACTTTGGGAGGCCGAGACGGGTACGAGGTCAGGAGATGGAGACCATCCTGGCTAACACGGTGAAACCCCGTCTCTACTAAAAAATACAAAAAACTAGCCGGGCGAGGTGGCAGGCGCCTGTAGTCCCAGCTACTCTGGAGGCTGAGGCAGGAGAATGGCGTAAACCCGGGAGGCGGAGCTTGCAGTGAACTGAGATCCAGCCACTGCACTCCAGCCCAGGTGACAAAGCGAGACTCCGTCTCAAAAAAAAAAAAAAAAGATGACGGCACCTCATTAAAAGATTTTTTTCGGCGGCCTTCCTCAGTCCTCCATTTCTGTCGGTATGTCAGGACTGCAGGAACTCCGTCCGAGAGCCCCACCGGGGGACTCTGTTGGCCTTCTTTGCCGGAGGCCGACAGACCTCTTCCCCACACCTTAGGTGACCAAAATAAACTTGCAGTTTTGCTCCTACACTTGCCTACTCGCTGGTTCTTTTGTGCCCGCTCTGGTGGTCTTAGAAAAACAAATCAGTTGGTGCCGAAGACCCGGGAGGAGACCCCTCCTCAGGCCTCTAAGGGTTGAGGAACCTCCTCCTGCTCCCACGCGGCAGACGGACCAGGACCTGAGACCCGCTTCCCTCACTCTCACGGCCTCTCTGGGGTAAGTGCCCTTGTCTCCTCCTTACCTCCCTCGGCCAAAATCCTGCGCAGGTCCGAGGTCCATTTTGAGCCACCATGTGGCTCGGGGGACCCGTTGAGGACAGAGACGTCCGCCTGAAGGTAATCTCCACTTTGGCTCCATGAGCCTCCAGTCTGTCTCTGCTGGTTCCAAAGGACGCTTTGAAGCCAGGCAGAGATCCACTTCCATTTCCATTGTGTCCATTGTGTAAGTAAAGAGGAAACAAACGGGAAACCCCCCAGTCCAAATTTCCAAAGAGCACCCCCTTAGGGTGCCTCCTAGCCAATTTAAAAACCTTACAGCTCGAACAAGACCTTAGGAGGAAGCGGTTAATTTTCCTTTCCACTGTGGCGTGATCGACCTCAGCAATTTCTGCCAGTGGCTAGGCAAGTGGTCTGAAATTAATTACATACAAGGCTTTTGGGCCTTATGCTCTCGTCCCGACCTGCCTTATACTCGTTCTCTCCCCGCTCTCTCCAGCCCCTCCCTTCCTGCCCAGACTCCTCCTTCCTCCTCCTTATCTACTAGTAATCCACTTGGTCCCGTGCCTCCTTCCGGAAAAAATTAAAAAAAAAAAAAAAAAAAAAAAAAGATTTTTTTCTAGAAAACCTTAGCTGACATGGAGAAGAATATGCATTTTTTTGTTTTATTTATTTATTTTCAGAGATGGGGCTTCGCTATGTTGCCCAGGCTAGAATGCAGTGGAGTGCAGTAGCTATTCACAGGTGATTGTAGCACACTACAGCCTCAAACTCCTGGACTAAAGTGATCCTCCTGCCTCAGCCTCCTGAGTAGTTGGGACTACAGGTGCCATCTACGGCTCTGATATTTTTCTTAATGCTATTAATGAAAGTACTCTAGAGAACTACTTGGTATGTGATTACAAACCTAATTACAAAAATTCAAATAACAGGTTGGGTATGGTGACCTATAATGCCTGTAATCTGAGCACTTTGCAAGGCTGAGGTGGGCAGATCGCTTGAGGTCAGGAGTTCGAGACCACTGTGGCCAACAAGGCGAAACTCCGTGTTTACTAAAAATACAAAAATTAGCCAGGCATGGTGGCCCGTGCCTGTAGTCCCAGCTACTCAGGAGGCTGAGGCAGGAGAACCACTTGAACCCGGGAGGCGGAGGTTGCAGTGAGCTGAGATTGTGCCACTGCACTCCAGCCTGGGCGACAAAGCAAGACTCTGTCTCAAAAACACAAAACAAACAAACAAACAAAAACCCAAAATCCATAGTAAAAAATTGATTTTCAAATACAAATATATAAAGATGACTTTTTACAACACTTACTTTAATTTCTGGTTGAAACCAAGTCTGTGTCTTTGTGTCAAATATATGGACATCATTATGCCATCCCCAGAATATCTGCTCTTCCTAAAAGAGAAATTTTTTAAATATCTAAAAGCTTTAATAATTTTTACATTATTATTACAGTTTTATCACATATTTACTGGTAAAATAATAGACACCTTACAAAAATAGAGTTAAGTGTTACCATAGTCACAAAGCCAATGGATACATGGGTTCCTCCCAAAGCATGGTCCCCAGACCAGTGGCAGCACCACCTGGCAACTTTTCTTCTCATAGTAATGTTTGCAGTGAATCATAATTTTACTTGTTGACAATCTTTCAATTTTCTCAAAGGATGATCATTTTTAAAATTGAAGAGGGTGGAATAATGTTTACATTTTTAAATCTTTTTTCCTAAAGTACATGCTCAGAACTCATTTTTGCCATAATAAACTTTAGAGGGTGGGCATGGTTCCTGTTTCCAAAAACTTCTAATCACTTCTACTTCACCAAGCAACTGGTTCTTATAGATTAAACTTATGACCACTCTCTTCTTTTTTTTTTAAGATTTCTTTCTTTATTTCTTTCTTTTTTTTTTTTTTTGAGACAGAGTCTCTCTCTGTTGCCCAGGCTGAAGTGCAGTGGCGCCATCTTGGCTCACTGCAACCTCCGTCTCCTGGTTCAAGCGATTCTCCTGCCTCAGCTTCCCAAGTAGCTGAGATTACAGGTGCCTGCCACCACACATGGCTAATTTTTTTTTTGTATTTTTAGTAGAGACCAGGTTTCACCGTGTTAGTCAGGATGGTCTTGATCTCGTGACCTCGTAATCTGCCCACCTCCGCCTCCCAAAGTTCTGGGATTACAGGCGTGAGCCACCACGCCTAGCCAACCACTCTCTTCTTTATATCCTAAGATATAAAATTCTTTGTCAGCAAGGTAAAGACTTAGCAGCTATACTGTATTTAGCATCTCCCAGGGTGCTGAAATCCTCTATCACTACTCTAGATGATCTCTGTGCCAGTTTTATATTGTGTGTCAGAAATACATCATTTATTTTTGTCAGGCTTTGTCAAGCAAGACAAATAAGCTAAACAATTTACTTAGTTTAGAATCTATTTTTTAATTTTATTTAAATTGAAACGGTCTCACCATGTTACCCATGCTGGTCTCAAACTCCTTGGTACAAGTGATCCTTCTGCCTCAGCCTACCTAGTAGGTGGGATTATAGAAATGTGCCACCACACCCAGCTCATTTAGAGTCTAAATGAAAAAAACCCATTTGTGTTCCAGAAACTTCAGGACATGATATTTAGTTTAGTAACTGTATTGTAGGAGAAAAAAATTGAGTTATTTCACTGATGAATAAAAATAACTAGATATAAATAGAAGTTATATTCCCGAAAATTCTCAGCAATACTTTAAGTAGCAAAGCTTTAATGATATATCGTTTTTAAAACTCAAAAACAACATCGAAACATGGGGAATTTTCAAAAATACCCATATACAAAGCAATATACATGAAATATGTGTGTGTGTGTATATATATACACACACATATATACATGTATATATTTGTTTACATTAATAATATAGAATAATACACACTAGTAGAAGGTAAAACTAATAAGACTGCATCTTGGTGAGAGGATCAGTGGTTTTTTAAATCATCTGTTTAAAAATTTCATTTTTGTAATTCATGACTTCTTTCATTAATAATGATTTACTGTCTAATCAATCAGTAAGAATAAGTAGAAAAATTAATATCACTACCCATGGACTCTTACCTAGAGGCCAGTCTGACCTACGAATAATTCTAGTGGACATATCTAAAAAGAGATGTATGCCAACAAGAGCTATTGTGGTTAAATATGAACATAATTTTTCTAAGTTGCACTAAAGTCACTACCTGTCTAACAGAAGCAGGTATCTGTGATTAATGATATAAGAAAAGAAATTACTCTGCCAATAGCCATGAAGGCTAACACCACTAGATGAGATACCTCTTGCCAAATGGATACAAATGTTAAAGAGAAAAAACACATTTTTTCATAGTGTCTGGTAGCTCCAAAAATGAGAAAGACCAGTCTTATTATTTCTAAGATGTTGAGGCTATACTGAATTGGAGGGAAATGTAAACAGTGATTACCATCTTACCCAAGATGCATCATGAACATCAAAACAGTCTTGGAGTTCACTGTGTCTCCTACACCCATAACCACCAAAATATATTAGTCTGAAAAACAAACACGAAAGGATACACTTTAGGAATTCTGTTTCCAGTTTGTTCATAGAAAGCTGAAAAAGATCCTCTCACCTTAACAATCCAAACACAAAATCACAGTTTAAAAAGAATAATTTCAGAGATGAGGGAACAAAGAGACCTAAATAAACCAATTCCAGAAAGTGATGAGCTCTCAATGGGAAAGAAGAGACCCATAGCTGCTTTCATCCCTTGTGTAACAGCAAGAGGAAGAATCCAGCACACACAGGGTTTGTAAGAAGAAACTACTCAAATTTTTAACAGCTACATTTATATTGGCATGGCAAATTAGATTTATGTATTCATTCTTTTTGAGACATGGTTTCCCTCTGTCACCCAGGCTTGAGTGCAGTACCATGAACATGATCTCGGCTCACTGCAATCTCCACCTCCCGGGTTCAAGCAGTCCTCCTGCCTCAGACCCCTGAGTAGCTGTGACTACACGTGTGTACCACCATGCCTGGATAATTTTTGTATTTTTGTAGAGATGGGGTTTCACCACATTGCCCAGGCTGGTCTTGAACTCTTGGGGTCAGGTAATCCTTCCACCCTGGCCTCTCAAAGTGCTGGGATTACAGGCCTGATATGGTTTGGCTGTGTCCCTACCCAAATTTCATCTTGAATTCCCATGTGCTGTGGGAGGGACCCAATGGGGGGCAACTGAATCATAAGGACAGATCTTTCCCAGGCTATTCTCGTGATAGTGAATAAGTGTCATGAGATCTGATGGGGTTTTTTTTGTTTTTTTTTTTTGAGACAGATTCTCACTCTTGTCTCCCAGGCTGGAGTGCAGTGGTGTGATCTCTGCTCATGGCAACCTCTGCCTCCTGGAGTGAATCTCCTGCCTCAGCCTCCCGAGTAGCCTGCCACCACACCTGGCTCATTTTTATATTCTTAGTAGAGACAGGGTTTCACCATGTTGGCCAGGCTGGTCTCGAACTCCTGACCTCAAGTGATCTGCCCACCTCGGCCTCCCAAAGTGCTGGGATTACAGGCATGAGCCACTGCGCCCATTGATCTGATAGTTTTCAAAAGAGGAGTTTCCCTCCACAAGCTCTCTTCTCTTATCTGCCACCATGTGAGACTTGCCTTTCACTTTGAGCCATAATTGTGAGGCCTCCCCAGCCACATGGAACTGTAAGTCCAATAAATCTCTTTCTTTTGTAAATTGCCCAGTCTTGGGTATGTCATTATCAGCAATGTGAAAAACGCCTAATACAAGGCTTGAGCCATGGTGCCCGGCCCCAAATTAGCATCTGAAGAAACCCAGCCGCTCTCTTCCACAGGAGGCCTACACGCCGCCGCTTGTGCTGCCGCCATGTCTCTAGTGATCCCTGAAAAGTTCCAGCATATTTTGCGAGTACTCAACACCAACATCGATGGGCGGCGGAAAATAGCCTTTGCCATCACTGCCATTAAGGGTGTGGGCCGAAGATATGCTCATGTGGTGTTGAGGAAAGCAGACACTGACCTCACCAAGAGGGCGGGAGAACTCACTGAGGATGAGGTGGAACGTGTGATCACCATTATGCAGAATCCACGCCAGTACAAGATCCCAGACTGGTTCTTGAACAGACAGAAGGATGTCAAGGATGGAAAATATAGCCAGGTCCTAGCCAATGGTCTGGACAACAAGCTCCATGAAGACCTGGAGCGACTGAAGAAGATTCGGGCCCATAGAGGGCTGCGCCACTTCTGGGGCCTTTGTGTCTAAGGCTAGCACACCAAGACCACTGGCCGCCGTGGCCGCACCGTGGGTGTGTCCAAGAAGAAATAAGTCTGTAGGCCTTGTCTGTTAATAGTTTATATACCTAAAAAAAAAAAAAAAGAAAAGAAAAGAAAAAGAAACCCAGCCATAGAAGGAATTTAACTTACTCCTTAACTCTTTCGCATAATCTTCAGGGAGGGATGGGGGTCAGTCACCAACAGCTGGAGGCAGAGAATCCCTTTAGGCAATCTGAGCTTTGGACTACTAAACTTTGGGATGCAAACAGGAGATCTAAAAGAAACATCTCAGGGGCATGCCAAACATTTACACCCTATAGAGTACCTGCCCTCCAAAGGCCAGGGGAGGAGATGCAAGGCTGAAAGAGGTCTTCCAGGGTGCAGAAAGCATAACGTGGGATCAGAGAGCAAAGAGAACTGCCTCGTGACCCAGTGACCTACCAAGTGGACTATAAAACATGGAGAGATCTCCCACAGTTCTGAGCGATAGGAATGCAGCTGTGAAGCACAGCAGAAAATCTCAGTGCTCAAATAGGGAGCCCTAGTATAGGAAAGTACTGTTCTAAAACATTTGAAGCCACAGGTAAAACTCAGTCAAACTAAAGCTACAACAAAGCCCAAATACAAATTACCTATAACTTAGACTGACTCAGCTCTTACTCTAGCACCTAAAAAAGAAGAAAGGGCATATCCCTTTCTGAAGATAAATATAATTTATTCCAATCTTTACTGTTCTTTCAGACAGAAGATCTGGCATATAATTTTATTTTATTTTATTTTATTTTATTTTTTTTTTGAGGCGGAGTCTCGCTCTGTTGCCCGGACTGGAGTGCAGTGGCCAGATCTCAGCTCACTGCAAGCTCCCCCTCCCGGGTTTACGCCATTCTCCAGCCTCAGCCTCCCGAGTAGCTGGGACTACAGGCGCCCGCCATCTCGCCCGGCTAGTTTTTGTATTTTTAGTAGAGACGGGGTTTCACCGTGTTAGCCAGGATGGTCTCGATCTCCTGACCTCGCGATCCACCCGTCTCGGCCTCCCAAAGTGCTGGGATTACAGGCTTGAGCCACCGCGCCCGGCCTGGCATATAATTTTAAAACTACAGGGAGGTTGAGGCAGGCAGATTGCTTGAGGGCAGGAGTTTGAGATCGGCCTGGGCAACATAAGGAGACCTGTCTCCACAAGAAATTAAAAAAAAAAAAAAAAAAAAAGGAAAGAAAGGTGTGGCGGTGCATACCTGTAGTCTCAGCTACCCAGGTGGCTGAGATGGGAAGACTGCTTGAACTCAGAGTTCAAGGTTGTACTGAGTTATAATCACACCACTGCACACCAGCCTGAGTGAGGTGGGACCTTGTCTCAGTTGTACCCAGTTATGATCACATCACTGCACTCCAGCCTGAGTGAGAGTGAGACCTTATCTCAGTTGTACCGAGTCACCACTGCACTACAGCCTGAGTGAGAGTGAGACCTTGTCTCAAAAAAATAAAAATTACAAAATACTAGCCGGGCGAGGTGGCGGGCGCCTGTAGTCCCAGCTACTCGGGAGGCTGAGGCAGGAGAATGGCGTAAACCCGGGAGGCGGAGCTTGCAGTGAGCCGAGATCGCGCCACTGCACTCCAGCCTGGGCAACAGAGCGAGACTCCGTCTCAAAAAAAAAAAAAAAAAAAAAAATTACAAAATACATAAAAAGGCACAAAAAAGCGGCCCATGATGAAGAGAGAAAAGACTCAATATAAATAGACTGGCCGGGTGCGGTGGCTCAAGCCTGTAATCCCAGCACTTTGGGAGGCCGAGACGGGCGGATCACGAGGTCAGGAGATCGAGACTATCCTGGCTAACATGGTGAAACCCCGTCTCTACTAAAAAATACAAAAAACTAGCCAGGCGAGGTGGTGGTTGCCTGTAGTCCCAGCTACTCGGGAGGCTGAGGCAGGAGAATGGCATAAACCTGGGAGGTGGAGCTTGCAGTGAGCTGAGATCCGGCCACTGCACTCCAGCCTGGGCGACAGAGTGAGACTCCGTCTCAAAAAAAAAAAAAAAAAAAAAAAAATACATATATATATATATATATATATATATAAATAGACTCAGAAAGAGGTGGTCTAGTTGATGGAATTATCAGAAAGGGCCTTTAAAAAAACTATGATGAGAATACTAATAGTAGAAAAATGTGGACAACATGCAGGAATAAATGGGTAATTTCATCAAAGAGATAGAAACACAAAAAAGAACTAAATGGAAATGCTAAAAATAGAAAATAAGATGTCAGAACTAAAGAATTCATTATATAGGTTAAACAGCAAACTTTTAAAAAAAATTTCCTTTCTGGAACTTGATAATTAACAAACTTGACACAGCAACGGAAAACATCAGTAAACTTGAAGACAAGTCAATAGATTCATAAAAAATATCCAAGTTAAAACACAAAGGAAAGAATGGAGGAAAAGAAACAGGTAGCCAAAGCTTTGTGGAACAGTATCAAAATGGTCTAACATGCATGTAATGGGAGTCCCAGAAGGGGAGACAAAGAAATATGGAAAAGAAATATTTGATAATTTAATTACTAAGAAACTGATGGAAGCTATCAACCTACAAACCCAAGAAGCTCAGCACACTCCAAGTAAGATAAATACAAAGGAACTACACCAAGGCATAATTAATCAAATTATTTAAGGACAAAAACACAGAAGAGATAAAGAAAAAAAAAAGACATATACAGAGAAACAAAAACACAAATGAGGGTAAATTTGTCACAAAAAAGATGGAAGCCAGACCCCAGTCTGGGTCTGGGTCACACCTGCAATACCAGCAATGTGGCAGGCTGAGGCAGGAGGACTGCTTGAACCCAGGAGTTTCAGGTCAGCCTGGGCAACATAGTGAGATCCCCATCTCTACAAAAAATAAAAAAAGGCTGAGTGCTGTGGCTTATGCCTATAATCCCAGCACTTTGGGAGGCCGAGGCAGGCGGATCACCTGAGGTCAGGAGTTTGAGACGAGCCTGACCAACATGGAGAAACCCCATCTCTACTAAAAATACAAAATTAGCTGGGTTTGGTGGCACATGCCTGTAATCCCAGCTACACAGGAGGCTGAGACAGGAGAATTGCTTGAACCCGGGAGGCAGAGGTTGCGGTGAGCCAAGATTGCGCCATTGCACTTCAGCCTGGGCAACAACGGCAAAGCTCCGTCTCAAAAAAAAAAAAAAAAAAAAATTAGCTGAGTGTGGTGGCATGCACTTGTAGTCCTAGCTACTTGAGAGGAGGAAGGAGGAACACTTGAGCCCAGGAGTCTGAGGCTGCAGTGAGCCATGATTACATCACTGCACTTCAGCCTGGGTAAGTGATGGAGTGAGACCATCCCTATAACATAAAAATAATAATAATAAATAACGGAAGGAAATAAAAGAAAGAAAGGAAGGGAGAAAAAAGAGAAAGAAAAAATGGAGGCCAAAAAGCAGTGTAATAAAACCTGTAAAGTGCTGAAAGAAAAAAAATCCTGTTAACCCAAATGGTCAAAGAAGAAATCATAAGGGCAATTAGAAATTACCTTGAGATAAATGAAAACAAAAACAACAAAACTTATGAGATGCAGCGAAGGCAGGGCTCAGAGGGAAATTTATCACTATAAATGCCTACATTAAAAATAAAATCTCAAATCCATAACGTAACTGTACAAGTTAAGGAAGTAGACAAGAACAAACTAAACTTACAGAGAGCAGAAGGGAGAAAATGATAAAGGTTGGAGGCGAGATAAAATAGTGAATAGAAAAACAATCAAGAAAAACAACAGACCAGACAGGGTGGCTCCTGGCTGTAATCCCAGCACTTTTGAGAGGCCAAGGCAGGCTGATCACTTCAGGTCAGGAGTTCGAGACCAGCTTGGCCAACATGGTGAAACCTCGTCTCTACTAAAAATACAAAAAAATTAGGTGGGTGTGGTGGCAGGCGGCTGTAATCCCAGGTACTTGGGAGGCTGAGGCAGGAGAATTGCTTGAACCCAGGAGGTGGGGGTTGCAGTGAGCCGCGATCATGCCACTGCACTCCAACCTGGGCAACAGAGTGAACAGAGACTATGACTCAAAAAAAAAGAAAGAAAAGAAAAGAAAGAAAAGCAACAAAACAAAAGTTGATTCTTTGAAAAGATCAACAAAATTGACAAATGTGTAGACAGCTGCACTAAGAAAAAAGTGAGCAGATTCAAATTACTAAAATCACAAGTGAAGATACTACAGAATAAAAAAGATGACAAAAGCATACGGGCATGCTGGTTCACATCTTTAATCCCAGCACTTTGGGAGGCCGAGGTAGGCAGATTGCCTGAGTCCAGGAGTTCAAGACCAGCCTGGCCAACATGGTGAAACTTTGTCTCTAAAAGTACAAAAAAATCAGCTGTGCGTGATGGCGTGCACCTGTAGTCCCGCCTGTTTGGGAGGCTGAGGTGGGAGAATCACCTGAGCTTAGGAGGTAGAGGCTGCAGCAAACCAAGACAGCACCACTACACTCCTGCCTGGGCAACCAGAGTGAGCCCCTGTCTCAAAAACAAACAACAACAATAACAAAAAAAAAAAAAACAGAATACCATGAAGAAGGGTATATCAACAAGTTGGATAACTTAGATGAAATGGAAAACTTCCTGGAAAGACCCACACCCTCAATGCCGGGCACAGTGGTTCATGCCTGTAATCCTAGCAATTTGGGAGGCTGCGGTGAAAGGATCACTTGAAGCCAAGAGTCTGAGACCAGCCTGGCAACATAATTAGACCCTATCCCTACAAATAATAAAAATCTTAGTCAGGGATGGTGGCACGTGCCTGTAGTCCCAGCTACTCAGGAGGCCGAGGTGGAAGGACTGCTTGAGGGTTCAAGGAGTTCAAAGCTGCAGTAAGCCATGATAGCACCACTGCACTCCAGCCTGGGTAACAGAGAAAGACCCTGACTCTTATAAAAACAAAAACAAAATATATCTCAAGAAGAAATAGAAAATCTGAATAAACCTATAACAAGTAAGACGATTGAATCAGTAATCAAAACCCTCCCAAGAAAGAAAAGCCCAAGACCAAATGGCTTCACTGGCGAATTCTACCAAATATTTTTAAAAGAATTAACACCAATCCCACTCAAACTCTTCCAAAAAAAAAAACAAAGTGAGGAAGGAATACTTCCTAACTTAGTTTGAGACTAGCATTACCATGATACCAAAGCAAGGCAAATAAAATACAACTAAATATATCTGATAAGGGATCAACACCCAGAATACATAAAGTACTACTGTAACGTAACGTCAAAAAGACAGACAACTCGTTTTTTTAAATGAGTAAACGATTTGAATAGACATTTCTCCAAAGAAGATGTACAAATGTCCAATAAGCCAACATCATTAGTCATTAGGAAAATACAAATCAAAATCACAATGAAATGCCATTTCACATCTGCTAGTATAGCTATTATTAAAAACACACACCCCCCCCCCCCCCAAAATAAGCATAGGTGAGGATGTGGGGAAACTGGAACCCTTGTTCCTTGCTGGCAGGAATGTAAAATGGTATAATCACTAAGGAAGATAGTTGGTGGTTCCTCAAAAACTGAAACATAGATTCACCAAATGACCCAGCAGTTCTATTCTTAACATATATACTCAAAAGAATTGAAAATTGAATCAAACAAACTTATACGCCAACACTGACAGCAGCATTATTCACAAATAGCCAAAAGGTAGAAACAACCCAAGCATCTATCAACATATAAATGGCTAAACAACATGTGGTATATATCTACAGTGGAATATTATTCAGCGATAAAAAGGAATAATATATGCTACAACATATATTGAAACATACATATTTTCATATACTTGAAAACATATATTTCATATACTTGAAAACATCATGTTAAGTGAAATAAGGCAGACAAAAAGAACAAACATTTTATAATTCAATTTTTATGAAATACCTATTATCTGCTTATTCGTAAATTATTATAGATGGAAAGATTAGAGGTCACCAGGGGTTGGAAAGAAGGGAGAATGGGGAGATATTGCTTAATGGGTACAGAGTTTCTGTTTGGAGTAATTAAAAAATTTGGAAGTAGGTACTGGTGATGGTTGCACAACATTATGAAGGTAATTAATGCCACTGGATTGTATACTTAATATAGTTAAAATGAAAAATTTTATGTTTTATGTATTTACCACAACCTTTCAAAAAGGTGTAGCAAGCCAGGTGTGGTATCTCATGGCTGTAATCCCAGCAATTTGGGAGGCTGAGGTGGGCGGATCACCTGAGGTCTGGAGTTTGAGACCAGCCTGGCCAACATGGTGAAACCCCGTCTCTACCAAAAATACAAAAATTATCTGGGCATGGTGGCAGGCACCTGTAACCCCAGCTATTTGGGAGGCTGAAGCAGGAGAATCCCTTGAACCAGGAGGCAGAGTTTGCAGTGAGTGGAGATCATGTCACTGCACTCCAGCCTGGGTGACAAGAGCTAGACTGTCTCAAAAAAAAAAAAAAAAAAAAAAAAGCATAGCAAAAGGCAAGTCTCCCTCCTACTCTGTCACTTAATTCCCTTGCCTTGCTAGGGCAATCACTGTTACTGGTTTCTTTTACATATTAACAACAAAAAAACCTTTAAAGGTCCAAAAATATAGGGTAGATTAACCTGGAAAAACAAAGGCAGAAAACCATAGTGGCTTACAGAAACACACGTCATTGTCATAAGCATTCAAAGATATTCCCTTTATACAAGCCTATGTAAGGTTCAGAGACACAGTTCAGTCCTATGTTTGCCTCTAGCCCTTAAAATGCTTTTTGCAAACCAAAATGACAAAAAGTTAAGCGTAACCAGGAGGCAAATCAATAAAGCTATCAATTACTCCTCCTAAAAAGTTATGTATATACCTGTGAATAAAATTCAACAATACGTTGAAATACTTGTTACAACCAAGTAAGATTTATATCAGAAACACGAGTATATCATATAAGAAAATATTTAATGACATCAGTACTTAAATGAGAAAAAAACCTCAAACGATTTCAAAAGAAAAAGTATTTAATAAAAATCAATAGTCATTGCTCATAAACATCTAGGTTTAAAAGGCTATGTTTTGGCCGGGCGCGGTGGCTCAAGCCTGTAATCCCAGCACTTTGGGAGGCCGAGACGGGCGGATCACGAGGTCAGGAGATCGAGACCATCCTGGCTAACAAGGTGAAACCCTGCCTCTACTAAAAAAAAAAAAAAAAACTAGCCGGGCGAGGTGGCGGGCGCCTGTAGTCCCAGCTACTCGGGAGGCTGAGGCAGGAGAATGGCGTAAACCCGGGAGGCGGAGCTTGCAGTGAGCTGAGATCTGGCCACTGCACTCCAGCCTGGGCGACAGAGCGAGACTCCGTCTCAACAACAACAACAAAAAAAATAAAAAATAAAAAAATAAAAGGCTATGTTTTATCTTTTATTTTATATATCTATATCTATATCTATATCTATATCTATATCTATATATTTTTAAGACAGAGTCTTGCTCTGTCGCCCAGGCTGGACTGCAGTGGCGCAATCTCGGCTCACTGCAAGCTCTGGCTCCCGGGTTCACGCCATTCTCCTGCCTCAGCCTCCTGAGTAGCTGGGACTATAGGCGCCTGCCACCGCGCCTGGCTAAGTTTTTGTATTTTTAGTAGAGACGGGGTTTCACCGTGGTCTAGATCTCCTGACCTCGTGATCCGCCCGCCTTGGCCTCCCAAAGTGCTGGGATTACAGATGTGAGCCACCGCGCCTGGCCTATTTTTTTTTTTTTTTAGACAGAGTTTCACTCTTGTCACCCAGGCTGGGGTGTAATGGTACAACCTCAGGTCACTGCAACCTCCACCTCCCAGGTTCAAGCAATTCTCCAGCCTCAGCCTCCTGAGTAGCTAGGACTACAGGTGCCTGCCACCACGCAAAAAAATAATTTTTGTATTTTATTTTTTTTTTTTTTTTGAGGCGGAGTCTCGCTCTGTCGCCCGGACTGGAGTGCAGTGGCCGGATCTCAGCTCACTGCAAGCTCCGCCTCCCGGGTTTATGCCATTCTCCTGCCTCAGCCTCCCGAGGAGCTGGGACTACAGGCGCCCGCCACCTCGCCCGGCTAGTTTTTTGTATTTTTTTCAGTAGAGACGGGGTTTCACCGTGTTAGCCAGGATGGTCTCGATCTCCTGACCTCGTGATCCGCCCGTCTCGGCCTCCCAAAGTGCTGGGATTACAGGCTTGAGCCACCGCGCCCGGCCCAATTTTTGTATTTTTAATAGAGATGGGGTTTCACCATGTTGGCCAGGCTGGTCTCCAACTCTTGACCTCAAGTGATCTGGCTGCCTCGGCCTCCTAAAGTGCTGGGCTTACAGGCGTGAGCCACTGCGTCTGGTCTGTATTTTATATTTTATATATACTTTTATATATACTTAATATAATAAAGTAGGCTGGGCGTGGTGGCTCACGCCTGTAATCCTAGCACTTTGGGAGGCCGAGGTGGGCGGATCACGAAGTCAGGATATCGAGACCATCCTGGCTAACACGGTGAAACCCCGTCTCTACTAAAAATACAAAAAAAAAACAAAAAAAATTACCCGGGCGTGGTGGCAGGTGCCCGCAGAAAGCTACTCAGGAGGCTGAGACAGGAGAATGGCGTGAACCCAGGAGGCGGAGCTTGCAGTGAGCGGAGATGGCAGCACTGCACTCCAGGCTGGGTGACAGAGCAAGACTCCATCTCAAAAAAAAAAAAAAAAGTCAGCTATGGGCCAGGCGTGCTGGCTCACGCCTGTAATCCCAGCACTTTTGGAGGCCAAGGAGGGTGGATCACGAAGTCAGGAGTTCAAGATGAGCCTGGTCAACATGGTGAAACCCCATCTCTACTAAAAAATGCAAAAATTAAGATGGGTGCGGTGATTCACGCCTGTAATCCTAGCACTTTGGGAGGCGGAGGCAGGAGGATCACGAGGTCAGAAGTTCGAGACCAGCCTGGCCAATATGGTGAAACCCTGTCTCTACTAAAAATACACACACACACACACACACACACACACACACACAACTAGCCAGGCATGGTGGCACACGCCTGTAGTCCCAGCTTCGGGAGGCTGAGGCAGAAGAATCGCTTGAACCCAGGAGGCGGAGGTTGCAGTGAGCCAAGATTCCACCACTGCACTTCATCCTGGGCAATAGAGGGGGACTCCGTCCATCTCAAAAAAAAAAAAAAAAAATTAGCCGGGCATGGCGACAGGTGCCTGTAATCCCAGCTACTTAGGAGGCTGAGCTTGCAGGAGAATCACTTGAACCCAGGAGGCGGAGGTTGCAGTGAGCTGAGATCGCACCATTGCACTCCAGCCTAGGCAACAGAGGAAGACTCCATCTCAAAACAAACAAACAAACAAACATAGCTATGAAGTACTTTTTATTTGCTCCCAAACCAACAACCAACACAAGAACATTAATTTGCTTAAGTTTCTAGATCTAAGTACCAATTTACAGAAAATAGAAGGTGTAGAGGAATACATTAAATGATATCACAGAGACACAACCAACACAGTGCAGACTATTGGGATTCTACAGCCAAATGACATGGTTTCTTTATCAAATAAATTTCAAGAACAAAACAACAAAAAAAGACCAAAAGGAAATATCTAGAATAAAAGCAACTTGAAAGGCATATTGGCCGGGTGCAGTGGCTCATGCCTGTAATCCCAGCACCTTGGGAGGCCAAGGCAGGTGGATCATGAGGTCAGATCAAGACCATCCTGGCTAACATGGTAAAACCTGGTCTCTACTAAAAATACAAAAAAATTAGCCAGGCATGGTGGTATGTGCCTGTCGTCCGAGCTACTCAGGAGGGTGATGCAGGAGAATTGCTTGAACTTGGGAGGCAGAGGTTACAGTGAGCAGAAATGGCACCACTGCATTCCAGCCTGGGCGACAGAGATTCTGCCTCAAAAAGGAAAAAAAAGAAAAAGAGGCCGGGCGCGGTGGCTCAAGCCTGTAATCCAGCACTTTGGGAGGCCGAGTGGTGGATCACGAGGTCAGGAGATCGAGACCATCCTGGCTAACACGGTGAAACCCCGTCTCTACTAAAAATACAAAAACTAGCCGGGCAAGGTGGTGGGCGCCTGTAGTCCAGCTGCTCGGGGGCTGAGGCGAGAATGGCGTGAACCCGGAGGCGGAGCTTGCAGTGAGCCGAGATCCGGCACAGCACTCCAGCCTGGGCGACAGAGCGAGACTCCGTCTCAAAAAAACAAAAAAAAAAAAAAAAAAAAAAGAAAAAGAAAAAAGACTATAAATGATTGCAAAGTATAGACCTTACCTAGTCCTCTACTGAACAAATTGTTTAAAAACATTTAAGAGACAAACAAGCAAATCTGAAAACTGGAAATTGAATACTGAATATTTTAAAACACAAATAAAATTTAATAAAGTAATTAGCAATGAAGAAAACCCTTAAAACAAAAAATATAAGAACTCAAATAACAGAGTTGATGGCCATAAAATATGAGGAGCTGAAACAGAATTGTTAGAAATTAGGAAAGAAGGCCAGGCACAGTGGCTCACACCTGTAATCCCAGAACTTTGGGAGGCCAAGGCAGGTAAATCATGAGGTCAGGAGTTCGAGACCAGCCTGGCCAACATGGTGAAACCCCCATCTCTACTAAAAATACAAAAATTAGGGCCAGGCGTGGTGGCTCATGCTTGTAATCCCAGCACTTTGGGAGGGCCGAGGCTGGGGGACCACAAGCACAGGGGATTGAGATCATCCTAGCTAACACAGTGAAACACAGTCTCTACTAAAAATACAAAAAAAATTAGCCAGCGTGGTAGCACACCCCTATTGTCCCAGCTACTTGGGAGGCTGAGGTAAGAGAATTGCTTGAACCTGGGAGGTGGAGATTGCAGTGAGCTAAGATCGCGCCACTGCGCTCCAGCCTAGGTGATGGAGTGAGACTCTGTCTCAAAAATAAATAAATAAATAAAATAAAAACACAAAAATTAGCGGGGCATGGTGGCAGGCGCCTGTAATCCCAGTTACTCAGGAGGCTGAGGCCAGAGAATCGCTTGAACCCGGGAGGCAGAGGTTGCAGTGAGAAGAGATCGTGCCATTGTGCTCCAGCCTGAATGACAGAGTGAGGCTCCATCTCCAAAAAACAAAAAATTAGGAAAGAAATAAAAGGGGAGAAAAATTCATTTCAGAAATGAAGACAATGTTACAAACAGCAAAGAGACAGTTGTCACAGAAAATACAGCAAAGGACATAAAGAATAAAAATGTGAAAAACCACAAAGAATAGCTAAAAAGAATTAGCAAGAAATGATAAACAGGGAGTGGGGAGCTAAAATGTTCATCACTAAAGTTCCCCTTCTTTCCAAAAATGGAACAGAAAGATTACAAATGTAACTCACAAAAGCTGGTGTTGAAGGAATGGGAGGGAGAGAGGGATGAAGAGGCTACCATCTAGTTTTACTGATGCTCAGAGTAGAGGAATGATAGATGTTGTTCAGAGAAAAAGAATGAGTAATATATGAAAGTATAGGCCGGGCGCGGTGGCTCAAGCCAGTAATCCCAGCACTTTGGGAGGCCGAGACGGGCGGATCACGAGGTCAGGCGATCGAGACCATCCTGGCTAACATGGTGAAACCCCGTCTCTACTAAAAAATACAAAAAAACTAGCCGGGCGAGGTGGCGGGCGCCTGTAGTCCCAGCTACTCGGGAGGCTGAGGCAGGAGAATGGCGTGAACCCGGGAGGCGGAGCTTGCAGTGAGCTGAGATCCGGCCACTGCACTCCAGCCTGGGCGACAGAGCAAGACTCCGTCTCAAAAAAAAAAAAAAAAAAAAGAAAGTATAAACATAAGCACTGGATTTACTCAAGGTCCTACCCAGTGCAATAAGGAAACAAAAAGTTTAAAGATTAGAAAGGAAGAAATACAACGGGCAGTATCCACAGATATTCCGATTATTTAGAAAATCAATTGCTATCCTGAAAAAACTCATACCTTTAAGCATTCTGTATTTTAGCCAAAAGTTATTATCTTTGCTTAGGTAGACATAATGCATTAAGTGCAACTGCTGCATTACCTGTCTTTATATACCCAGCAGGAAAGTTTATCACGTGGTGTGGGTGGTTGTCCTTCAAAGTTGGTGATTTTTTCCCAAATGTAGGTTCCATCTCTTGTTCGTAAATTAACAAAATAAAGCTTTAAAAGACGAGAACACTATTAGCAGACACGGCATTTAAAAATTAAATCTACATCAGAGGCAATGTGATCCAATAATTAATACTATTTTTTTCTTTTTAATAGGTAAGTTTGTTACCTATTAAAAAATTAAAAATTGTAGAATTAATAAAAACAAGACTGTTTTAGGAGTAAAAATGATATATAAAACATATTAAAATAGGTCTTTTCCATCCTGCTCTTATCCTATGAATATCAATTAAATATGCAGTTAATTCTGAAGCAGAAAGACACAGAAGAAGAGAAGAGCAGAACTACTGCATTTTCAATCTAGCTTTAAAATCTTTAATCATGTTTAAGGTTTTCTATATATATTCTTTTTAAAATATTTGTAACTTGTGAGATGAAATGATACATTAAATATTACATTTTGCTGCACTCTTGAATTAAAGAAATTATTACTCGATTGCTGTATCCTTTGTCATCATATCCTCCAAAAATGTACAGCTTTCCATTAATGCAAGCACCACAGCTTCCTGACATGGAGGCTGGGAGTTCTCCTTCCATGAGGTGCATTCTCCTGCAGCAAGAATAACATGGAATCCCATAACTTTCCAGAAAGGCAAATTAAAATTCTCTTTAAACTCCATGAGTACTTTTGTCAGTGAAAACTGTCACTGTCAGTTACAATTATAATGTAATGGTGACTAATAATGTAAAAACTCTAAGAAGATCCAGGGTAAAAATTTTTCAATTTGCTAGGGAAAAAAAAAAATCACAAAAATTTCACACGTCACTAGAACTGGGAATTTGCAGAATAAAACAAAATCTTCAGAGACAGCACTGTTCTTGAGAGAAATACTAAAAGACAAAAAATGGAGCAGGGAAGACAGCAGGGGAATGAAAGCATCAGAAAATTAAAGCATTGAAAGAAAAGGAAAGAGAGACTTCAAAAATGTAGCAGTATATTCAAAGTATGGTCTCAAATTCCCTAAAGTCTACAGAAACATTTATAATAGAAATTAAGATCAGACAGTATGCACTTTAAAATTACTTACCACAACCCACTATCTATATCATAGGTCCAAATTTCATCATTAGGCAAATATACTTCATTGTCTTCAATAGACTAAAAATACAGAATACATAAAATTATGTTTATTAAGTACATAGCAAACAGTTACACAGCTTCTCAGGATGAGAAAAATTGCTAGGAAAATACTATAAAACACAAAAGAAGGCTCAAGGATTTTTTTCAATATAAAATAAAATGTATCAAAAGAAAAGGAAAGAAAGATTTTCTAAGAGAAAGTGGGAAAACAATAAAAGATCCAAATAAAACATAGCAAGTATATGTCTCAAGAAAATACTTAGGACAATTAAACCTTTAAAAGGGGCTTTATGTAAAACAAAACAGCAAAACAATAAGATTTAGAGCAGAATATTAAATACTATAAAGCCACGAAGAAAAAGATCATCAAAAAAGGGCAATATATTTTGGGTGACAGGAAGTATCAATGGAGGAAATTTTTAAAAGATACAATTAAATATCTTATTAAGATATCTCAGATACTTTAATTCACTGAACATATTTTTTGAGTGCCTACTATATGCAAGGCATAGTATTAGTTGTTTATTAAATCTAGAATATAAGGATCACAATACATTTAGTCAAAACGACAACTCTGAACTTGAATAATCTCTAAAGAAGCTGATCACAAATAGAATAGCACATTCTTACATTCATGATGAAAAGAGAAGTAAGACTTGTATAACAATCTTACTTATTTTGAGCTTAAACAAACTTAGGGCTTAAAATCAATTTTTACACAAATCTGTGATAGTTCTCAGAATCTATATAATAATTCAAACATAACCAGTGGGGCGCAGTGGCTCAGCCAGCACTTTGTAATCCCAGCACAGTGTAATCCCGGCATTTTGGGAGGCTGAGGCAGGTGGATCAACTGAGGTTAGGAGTTTGAGACCAGCCTGGCCACCATAGTGAAACTCCACCTCTACTAAAAATACAAAAAACCTAGCTGGGCATGGTGGCATATGCCTGTAATCCCAGCTACTCAGGAGGCTGGGGGAGGAGAATCGCTTGAACCTAGGAGGCAGAGGTTGCAGTGAGTTGAAATAGTGACACTGCACTCCAGCCTGGGCAAAAGAGTGAGAATTCGTCTCAAAAACAAACAAACAAACAAAAACAACTAGAATTTTAAAATAGCACTTTAAGAATTTCCAAAACTATATAATACATAAGTTATTAACATGCTAAGAAGATTTAGCTGTTTCTCACTCTATGTTCTTTAAATTTAAAAATAGGCCCGGTGTAGTGGCTCATTCCTGTAATCCCAGCACTTTGGGAGGCCAAGGCAGGAGGATCGCTTGAATCCAGGAATTCAAGACCAGCCTGGGCATCATAGCCAGACCCTGTCTCTAAAAAAAAAACCAAAAAATTAGTTAGGCCTGGTGGCACACGCCTGTAGTCCTAGTTACTCAGGAGGCTGCAGTGGGAGGATCACTTGAGCTCAGGAGTTCGAGGCTGCAGTGAGCTATGATAGTACCACGCACTCCAGCCTAGGTGAAAGAGGCAGACCCTGTTTCTTAAAAAAAAAAAAAAAAAAAAAAAAAAAAAAAAGGCCGAGTGTGGTGGCTCACGCCTGTAATCCCAGCACTTTGGCAGGCAGAGGCAGGTGGATCACAAGGTCAAGAGATCGAGACCATCCTGGCCAACATGGTGAAACCTCATCTCTACTAAAAATACAAAAATTAGCTGGGCGTGGTGGCGCGTGCCTGTAATCCCAGCAACTCGGGAGGCTGAGGCAGGTGAATCACTTGAACCCCGGAGATGGAGGTTGCAGTGAGCTCAGACTGTGCCACTGCACTCTAGCCTAGGCAACAGATGGAGCATCTGTCTCAAAAAAAAAAAAAAAAGAGTATCTCGTCTACCATGTCTCTCTCTCTCTCTCTCTCTGTCACACACATACACACACACACACACACACACGTGTAAAATCAGAAAACTGTTATATTACTTCCAAGGAAATTAAACTTACACTCATGTCTGAGTCTTTTCAATAGATGGTGCAAAAGAATAAAACTAGACTCCTATCTTTCACCATATACAAAAATAACATCAAAATGGATTAAAGACTTAAATCTAAGACTTCAAACTATAAAACTACTACAAGAAAACAGGGGGGAAACTCTCCAGGACATTGGTCTGGGCAAAAATTTCTTGAATAATACCCCACAGGCACAGGCCACCAAAGCAAAAATGGACAAATGGATCATATCAATTTTAAACGCTTCTGCACAGTGAAGGGAACAATCAACAAAACGAAGTGACAACCTACAGAATGGGAGAAAACATTTGCAAACTTCCCATCTGACAAGGGATTAATAACCAGAATATATAAGGAGCTCAAATGACTCTACAGGAAAAAAAATCTAACAATCTAATTTAAAAATGGGCAAAATATTTGTATACACATTTCTCCAAAGACATATGAATGGCAAACAGGCACAGGAAAAGGTATTCAACATCACTGATCATCAGAGAAATGCAAATCAAAACTACAGTGAGATATCATCTCACTTCAGTTAAAATGGCTTTTATCCAAAAGAAAGGCAATAACAAATGCTGGCAAGGAAGTGAAGAAAAGGGAACCCTCATACACTGTTGGTGGGAATGTAAATTAGTACAACTACTATGGAGAACAGTTTGGAGGTTCCTTAAAAAATTAAAAATAGAGCCACCATATGATCCAGCACCCCCACTGCTAGGTATATATGCAAAAGAAACGAAATCAGTGTATCGCAGAAATATCTGCACTCCCATGTTTGTTGCAGCACTGTTCACAATACCCAAAATTTGGAAGCAACTTGTGTCCATCAGCACATGAATGGATAAAGAAAATGTGGTACTCATACACAATGGAGTACCATTCCACCATAAAAAAGAATGAGATCCTGTTATTTGCAATAACATGGATGGAACTGGAGGTCATTAGCTAAGTGAAATAAGCCAGACACAGAAAGACAAATATCACATGCTCGTACGTGAGATGTAAAAATCAAAACAATTGACCTCATGGAAACAGAGAGCAGAAGGACAGTTACCAGAGGCTAGGAAGGGTAATGGGCGGGTGGGGGTGGGTGGGTAGGGAAGGCTAATGGGTACCAAAAAATAGATAGAAAGAATAAGACCTATTATGCATTGCATGCCTGTACCAATATCTCATGCATCCCATAAACATATATACCTACTATGTACTCACAAAAATTAAAATAAAAAAATTCAAACTGAAAAAACATAAACTTCCACTCATGTCTGACTGAGGAATCCATATTAAATGTCTAAGTAAACAAATAATTTTAAGAAGGGGAGCTACTGTATAAGCATTAGGTTCCAGTAGTCTCATGTGCACTCCTTTACAAAAGAAATATTATAGGCTGGGTGCAGTGACTCGCATCTGTAATCCTAGCACTTTGGGAGGCCGAGGCAAGCAGATCACAAGGTCAGGAGTTTGAGACCAGCCTGGCCAATATGGTGAAACCCTGTCTCTACTACAAATACAAAAAAATTAGCCAGGTGTGATGCCGGGCGCCTGTAGTGTTAGCTACTTGGGAGGCTGAGGCAGGAGAACTGCTTGAACCCAGGAGGCGGAGGTTGCAGTCAGCTGAGCTCATGCCACTGCACTCCAGCCTGGACGACAGAGCAAGATTCCATCTCAAAAAAAAAAAAAAAAGAAATATTATGAAAGTGAATTGTCATTATTCTAAGTCCTTTCAATGGCTCCCTATTACTTTTAGCATAATCTAAAATGTTTATGATTCTGTATTATATAGTACCTGCTATCCCTTGAAATTTCAAGTTGCCTTTCACACACAGTACGCGTTCAGTACTTAAACTTTATCTCCTAGTTCCTTGCTATGATAGGACCATTCATGTATTCTCTTTTCTCTTCTTTTTTTTTTTTTTTTTTTTGAGACGGAGTCTTGCTCTGTTGCCCGGGCTAGAGTGCAGTGGCCGGATCTCAGCTCACTGCAAGCTCCGCCTCCCGGGTTCCCGCCATTCTCCTGCCTCAGCCTCCCGAGTAGCTGGGACTACAGGCGCCCGCCACCTCGCCCGGCTAGTTTTTCTGTATTTTTAGTAGAGACGGGGTTTCACCGTGTTAGCCAGGATGGTCTCGATCTCCTGACCTCATGATCCGCCCGTCTCGGCCTCCCAAAGTGCTGGGATTACAGGCTTGAGCCACCGCGCCCGGCCCTCTTTTCTCTTCTTGTAGTGCTCTTTCAGAGTTTGCCTAACTCCTCCCTTTTTGGGAATCAGCTTAAAGGTACTTCTTTAACCTATTCTCTATAATAGTTTAAGTATTAAGGTCCCCTATTAAAGGCTCTTATAGTCCTGTACTTTCCCTGTGAAGTTCCTTGTCTGTATCACACCCACCCTCACCACCACCAATACTACTAAACTGTAAGCTTCATGAGTACAGGGATCTTGTCTATCTTGTTATGCTCCCAGAGCCTACTACAGTGCCTCACACATAAAAGACAAATAAAATATTTATTGATTAAGTGAATGGGTAAGTGAATAACATCTGTTAAACTCACTGCACAGTCACTTCAAACTGATATTTTTTAAAAGTCAGTTTCACTAATATCTCAACACAGATAAAGCACAGAATTGAAAAGTTTAGACCTAGTTCCTTCTCACTTTCTCAGAGACTTCCCTCCTACATTATCCCTTCTTTTCCCCAAGTTTTCCTTCTCTTTTCTTTTTTTTTGAGATGTAGTCTCACTCTGTCACTCAGGCTGGAGTGCAGTGGTGCCATCTTGGCTCACTGCAACCTCCGCCTCCCGGGTTCAAGCGATTCTCCTGCCTCAGCCTCCCGAGTAGCTGGGAAATAGGCACCTGCCACCACACCCAGCTAATTTTTGTATTCTTAGTAGAGACAGGGTTTCACCACATTGGCCAGGCTGGTCTCAAACTCTTGACTTTGTGATCCACCTGCCTCGGCCTCCCAAAGTGCTGGGATTACAGGGGTGAGCCACCGCGCCCAGCCCAAGTTTTCCTTATTCCTATCAATACACAAACATGCCTCATCTCATCTTTCAAAAAAAAAAACAACTCTCCCTTGACTCCTCTTCCCGTTTCTAGGAATGGTTAGAATATGTTTGACAAGGCCAGGCACAGTGGCTCATGCTTGTAGTCCCAGCACTTTGGGAGGCCAAGGTGGGCAGAACACCCGAGGTCAGGAGTTCAAGGCCAGCCCGGTCAACATGGTGAAACTCTGGCCTCTACTAAAATTACAAAAAATTAGCTGGGCGTAGTGGCAGGCACCTGTAATCCCAGCTACTCAGGAGGCTGAGGCACAAGAATTGCTTGAGCCTGGGAGGCAGAGGGTGCAGTGAGCCCAGATTGCACCACTGCACTCCAGCCTGGGCGACTGAGCGAGACTCTGTCTCAAAAAAAAAAAAAAAGAAATAAAAAGACAAGCTATAAATTGAAGACATATTGAACTTACACAATTATGTATTTTAAAACTTGTATAAATTAGTTTTTTTAAAAAAGCAAATAACCCAATAGAAAAAAGAGCAAAAGACATGAGCCAGCATTTTTACGGAAGACACAAATAGTCCATAAAGTTAGACACTCAATTTTATCAGTAACCACGGGAAATGAAAACAAAAACCACAATGAACTATCATGTTGCACTCACCGGAATGGCAAAAATGTAAGGCCAGATGGTACCAAATGTGTTGTCAAGGATATGGGGCAAGGAAGTGGCTAGTAGGAGTGTAAATTGATACAAATGTTTTGGTAACAGTCTGACATTTCCAAATAATTTTGGAGATGTGTGTATCAAGTGAACCAACATTTCATTCATTGGTAGATTCCCTAGGGAATGTACATGCCCTTATGAATACACAATAGGAAGCATGTTATAAGAATGCTTGGCCGGGCGCGGTGGCTCAAGCCTGTAATCCCAGCACTTTGGGAGGCTGAGACGGGCGGATCACGAGGTCAGGAGATCGAGACCATCCTGGCTAACCCAGTGAAACCCCGTCTCTACTAAAAAATACAAAAAATTAGCCGGGCGAGGTGGCGGGCGCCTGTAGTCCCAGCTACTCCGGAGGCTGAGGCAGGAGAATAGCGTAAACCCAGGAGGCGGAGCTTGCAGTGAGCTGAGATCCGGCCACTGCACTCCAGTCTGGGTGACAGAGCGAGACTCCGTCTCAAAAAAAAAAAAAAAAAGAATGCTAATAGCAAAAAATTAGAAACATTGAAATATTCACCAATAATGGAATGGATAAATTGCAGTAAACTCATACAGTAGAATGTTATATAGGATAAACATCAAATGAATAGATCCAGAGATGATTTTCAAATTATTTAACAACTGGCTCACACCTGTAATTCCAGCACTTTGGGAGGCCGAGGTGGGTGGATCACCTAAGGTGAGGAGTCCAAGATCACCTTGGCCAACATGGTGAAACCCTATCTCTACTAAAAATACAAAAATTAGCTGGGTTTGGTGGTGGGCACCTGTAATTCCAGCTACTTGGGAGGCTGAGGCAGGAGGATCACTTGAACCCAGGAGGTGGAGGTTACAGTGAGCTGAGATCGTGCCACTGCAATCCAGCCTAGGCAACAAGAGTGAAACTCTCTCTCAAAAAAAAAAAAAAAATTCATGAAAGAAAACATATGCTATGATTCCAAACCAAATAATAATTGTTTAGAGATATACGTGAGGTACAATTATAAAGAAATTTAAGACAGTGGTAACCTGTATGAGTGGGAGTGCTGGGAGCAATGCAATCAATGCAGGATAAAAGGAAGCTTCTAAGGTATTGTTTATTTCTTAATCTAGAAAATAAACAGTTGTTTACCTTTAAATAATACTTATTTTATACATTCTTTTGTACATATATTTCAAATTCAAAAATTAAGTAAATAAAATGGTAAGAAATGAATATTAAGTAGCTCACAGAATCATCAGGGAGGCTGGAGAACCAGCCTCTGGTCTATGTAAGGAAGAGCGAGGTCTGAAACCATGCCAAGAGAGCAGGTCTGTGGTCACTGGCGTACACCACACTGCTGCCTTTTATGCAAAGAACCTTGATCTTCCTAAACTGTATTGCAGGCTAAGAATCTTCTACAGGTCGTGGTTTTTTATATCTTTATTCCCAAGTCCAAATCTAGCACAGATTCATCTAACCAATGGAGTCCTAGCCACTTGCCTGCAACCTAGCTGCAAGTGAGGCAGGAAAAGTTAGTACCTGACTTTCAAGTATTTTTATTGGGTACCTACTATGAGTTATAACCAGTTCTAGACATTGAGGATACAACAGAGAACAAGTTATATATCTTATATTTTATGAGGATAAGTAGGAGACAACTAGAATAAATACCCTGACAATATTCACTCACTAGGGGAATACCACAAATAGAGAAAGGAGGTTTATATTCTGGTCATTTAAATAGAATGATAAATGTCTTCCATATGACACAGATGACCAATGTGATCATTTATTAATATATAAAGTGGAACTATTAGGTTAAAGAGAAAACACACCTTACACTTTTGATACACATTGCTAAATTTCTCCTCAAAAAAGTTACACAAACTTGTACTCCTATTACCAGCGTACTAGTAATTCATTTCTCCATGCTCTTCATCAAAATTCTTTCTAATCTTTGCAAGCTGGAGAAGAAAAACCTCATTGTGATTTTTACCTGGGTTTCTTTCGTTTGTATGATATTTATATTTATTTTGTAAATTGTACTTATCCATTGCTCATTTTTCAATGGGGATGTTATCTGTACTTTTTTTTTTTTTTTTTTTGAGACAGAATTTCACTCTTGTTGCCCAGGCTAGAGTGCAGTGGCGTGATCTTGGCTTACTGCAACCTCTGCCTCCCAGGTTCAAGCGATCTCCTGTCTCAGCCTCCTGAGTAGCTGGGATTACAGGCGCAGGCCACCACGCCCGACTAGTTTTATATTTTTAGTAGAGACGGGGTTTCACCATGTTGGCCAGGCTGGTCTCGAACTCCTGACCTCAGGTGATCCATCCACCTTGGCCTCCCAAAGTGCTAGGATTACTGGCATAAGCCACCGTGCCTGGCCAAAAATCAGTTTTTTAAAAATCTGATCTGCCAATTTTTTCCATTATAGTTTTTTCCTCAAGATTTTAGAAGTCATATATTCTCTTCCAGTATTATATAGCTTAATTTTTCTGTATTTAACCCTTCAATCTGAAGGCACCAATAATATTTTCCTCTAGCTATCCTAGGATCATTTATTGCATAAGTGATCATTTTCTCAGATTTGAAATGCTACCTTTTAAATACAAAATAGTCTTATATTTTTCTCCTTATATGTTTGGCTGTTTTTGTAGTTTTTTCGTTTTTCTTTTTCTTTTTTTTTTTTTTGAGATGGAGTCTTGCTCTGTCGCTCAGGCTGGAGTGCAATGGCGCAATCTTGGCTCATGCAACCTCCACCTCCCAAGTTCTAGCAATTCTCCTACCTCAGCTCCCCGAGTAGCTGAGATTACAGGCATGCGCCACTACACCTGGCTAATGTCTTTATTTACATTTTTAGTAGAGACGGGGTTTCACCATGCTGGCCAGGCTGGTCTTGAATTCCTGACCTCAGGTGATCTGCCTGCCTTGGCCTCCCAAAGTGCTGGGATTACAGGCGTGAGCCACCGTGCCCGGCTGTTTCCGTAATTCCTTTCACATTTCATTGTACTATCTCTACTTGCATCAAGTCAACTAATTATTATGGTATTGTGATATGTTTTAATATCCGACATGGTAAGGCTTCCATCTTCACTCTTTTCAAACATTTTCTAAATTGATGCTTTTTCCCTTTAAGTCCATATCCATAGCAGAAACATGTAGTTAAGCATATGTATACAAATATTTCTTTCAAGTGACAGGGTCTCTGTCACCCAGGCTGGAGTGCGATGGCACAATCATAGTTCACTGCGTCCTTGAACATATGGGCTCAAGTGATCCTCCTACCTCAGCTTCCGAAGTAGCTAGGACCATAGAAGCACACTACCATGCCCAACTAATTATTTTCTTTTTGGCAGAGACAAGGGTCTTGCTATATTGCCCACGCTGGTCTCAAACTCCTGGACTCAAGCAATCCTCCTGTCTTGGCCTCCAAAAGTGCTGGGATTACAGGCCTGAGTCACCACACCCAGCCTGTGAAGACACTTTGGGAGGCCAAGGCGGGTGGATCACCTGAGGTCAGGAGTTTGAGACTAGCCTGACCAACATGGTGAAATCTCGTCTCTACTAAAAATACAGTAATTACCTGGGCATGGTGGCATGCACCTGTAGTTCTAGCTACTCGGGCGGCTGAGGCAGGAGAGTCAGTTGAACCTGGGAGGCAGAGGTTGCAGTAAGCCGAGATCACACCACTGCACTCCAGCCTGGGCAAGAGCGAGACTCCATCTCAAAGAAAAGAAAAAAAAAAAAGGTTCAGAGCAAAACGTATTAATATCAACTATATTACAGAAATAAAACGGTTCAAATGATTAGGGCCATAAAAGGAAAACCATACTATCTGCAAACATGCCAAGACATCGAGTTTTCTCCCTAAATTTGGAAAAGCTATTCACAACTTTTAATGTTCCTTGCAGTAGCACCAAAGTCTGTAAATTTCTGTAATGTGGAAAAGATGTAGAACTAAGAGCAAAATCATATTCTGACACCAATTAGAATCGACCATTTACTTTTTTGATATTATCATTCTTACCTCTGGGAGGGGCTATTTTCAGATACTAATATAATGGTCTTCAGAATATGTTTGACAATGCAGCAATTAGTAATTTAGACAGATATCAGTGAGCTTTAGAACATATGTTTGTCCATTTTAATATACTGTTTGTGTCAATGAAGAGGAAAATTGTGACTGGAATATCTGGAACCATCGATCATTATACTTAACTACTGAGTACTGAATACCACCAGATTCCAGGGCCTTTTAACTATCTTCTGTTTAGAACGATGGGAATAAGATAATTGTTAGAAGAATTCTACTTTTTCTCCTGATATGCCATGTCTTCTGATTTTTTTTTAAAGCCTATACTACCCATATGTTTTCTTTTTTGCCTCCTACTCTCCCTTTCCTTCCACTTATGCCTTAGACACTTCTTGACTGCTGATAATCCTTGGAATTTAAAAAAGTGGTAGACTCAGGATCTACATCTGTATTGTATTTTCCAGAGTGGTTCTTACAGCATCTCCACTGACTAGATTAATAAACAGGAGAAAAAGAAGTATTTCAATTCAATAACTGCCACCTAAAGAACTGTGATCTTCGAGGTCAGGAGATCGAGACCATCCTGGCTAACACGGTGAAACCCCGTCTCTACTAAAAAATACAAAAAACTAGCCGGGCAAGGTGGCGGGTGCCTGTAGTCCCAGCTACTCGGGAGGCTGAGGCAGGAGAATGGCATAAACCCGGGAGGCGGAGCTTGCAGTGAGCTGAGATCCGGCCACTGCACTCCAGCCCGGGCGACAGAGTGAGACTCCGTCTCGAAAAAAACAAAAAACAAAAAACAAAACAAAACAAAACAAAAAAAAAAAGAACTGTGATCTTATCAATTACACAATTTTCAAGATTAAAATGAGATGTAAAAAATTCAGACATTTAGGCAAGGCACAGTGGCTCACGCCTGTAATCCCAGCACTTTGGGAGGCTGAGGCGGGCTGATTGCCTAACGTCAGGAGTTTGAGACCAGCCTGGCCAACATGGCAAAACTCCGTCTCTACTAAAAATACAAAAATTAGCCGGGGCGTGGTGGCGCATGCCTATAATCCCAGCTTCTTGGGAGGCTGGGGCAGGAGAATCGCTTGAACCCAGGAGGCAGAGGTTGCAGTGAGCCGAGATGGTGCCACTGCACTCCAGCCTGGGCAACAGAGGGAGACTCTGTCTCAAAAAACAAAACAAAACAAAAAACAAAGGCCAGGCGTGGTGGCTCACGCCTGTAATCCCAACACTTTGGGAGGCTGAGGTGGGCAGATCACTATGTCAAGAGTTTGAGACCAGCCTGGCCAACATGGTGAAACCTCATCTGTACTAAGAATATAAAAATTAGTTGGGCGTGGTGGCGTGTGCCTATAATCCCAGCTACTCAAGGAGGTTGAGGCAGGAGAATATCTTGAACCTAGGAGGTGGAGGTTGCAGTGAGCTGAGATTGTGCCACTGCACTCCAGTCTGGGCGACACAGCAAGACTCCGTCTTGGAGAAAAAAAGTTTTCATTTATGGGCTCAAAAGAAATCTATACAGATATATTACAGATTGCTATTTTAAGTGAATTTTTCACTTAACTTTTACAACATCAAGAATACAGCAGATGAAGTCTGACACCTCTACAAGTGGTGGAACTCAAAACAATCAAAGTTTATTTCTCATGCATATAGCCATCTTTATACTAGACTCTTTGCATCAAGAATAAATGGTGGAAATATCAGACACTAACAAAGCACAATCACCTAATTTATCATGAAAAAGTTGCCTTTGGAAATCCTATACATGTCGGTTGGTATCTGCTGCCCTTGAGGTCCAATGGCCATTAAAGTCACTTACTCTAATCAACTCATTTTCCTTATTTATAAAATAGGGATATGACCTACTTACAAGGAATACAGTAAGAATATGTAAGATTAGGGATGTGAGAGTACCTAGCACATGCCAGATGTAGTAAGCACTCAAAAGTTAGTTCTCATTTTCCCCCACTGGTACTGAAACAAATTAAAAATAAACACACAAAACAACAACAAAAACCAACTTGAATCTGAGAATTATTTAACATACACAGTACAGGCATACCTCATTTTATTGTGCTTTGCTTTACTGTGCTTGACAGATATTGCATTTTTTAAATAGATTGAAGGTGTGTGGCAACTCTGCATCAAGCAAGTCCATTGGCACCATTTTTCCAACAGCATGTGATGCTCACTTCGTGTCTATGTCACATTTTGGCAATTCTCACAGTATTTCAAACTTTTGCATTATTATTATATCTGTTAGGATGATCTGTGACCAATGATCTTTTATGTACTACTGCAATTGTTTTGGACCACCATAAACTGTGCCTGTATAAGATGGCGAACTTAACTGATAAATGTGTGTGTTCTGACTACTCCGCTGACCAACCACTCCCCCGTCTCTCTCCCTCTCCTTGGGCCTCCTTATTCCCTCCTCAGTCCCAACACTCTGGGAGGCCGAGGCGGGCGGATCATGAGGTCAGGAGATCGAGACCACCCTGGCTAACATGGTGAAACCCCGTCTCTATTAAAATTAAAAAAACTTAGCCGGGCGTGGTGGTGGGCGCCTATAGTCCCAGCTACTCGGGAGGCTGAGGCAGGAGAATGGCGTGAATCTGGGAGGTGGGGCTTGCAGTGAGCCGAAATTGCGCCACTGCATTCCAGCCTGGGCGACAGAGTGAGACTCCATCTCAAAAAAAAAAAAAAAAAAGTAAGTAGGCCAATTAGTAACTCTACAATGGACTCTAAGTGTTCAAGTGAAAGGAAGAGTGGCAAGTCCCTCACTTTAAATCAAAAGCTAGAAACAATTAAGCTTAGTGAAAAAGGCAAGTCAAAAGCTAACACAGGCCAAAAGCTAGGCCTCTTGTGCCAGTTAGCCACATTGTGAATCCAAAGAGAAAGTTCTTAAAGGAAATCAAAAGTGCTATTCTAATGAAAAATGAGTAACATGAAAGCAAAACAGCCTTATTCCTGACGTGGAGAAAGTTTTAGTGGTCTGGATACAAGATCAAAGCAGCCACAACATCCCCGTAGGCCAGAGCCTAACCCAGAGGAGGGTCTTAACTCTCTTAAATTCTATGAAGGCTGAGAGAATTGAGAAATTGCAGAATTTTGAAGCTAATATGAGTTTTTAGGAAGGAAGCTGTTCTTCATTACATAAAATTGCAAGGTAAGGCCAGGCACGGTGGCTCACACCTGTAATCCCAGCACTTCGGGAGGCCAAGGTGGGCAGATCTCCTGAGGTCAGGAGTTCGAGATCAGCCTGGCCAATATGGCAAAAATGCAAAAATTACTAAATTACTACTAAAAATACAAAAATTAGCCAGGTGTGGCGTCATGCACCTGTAATCCCAGCTACTCAGGAGGCTGAGGCAAGAGAATTGCTTGAGCTCAGAAGGCGAAGGCTGCAGTAAGCTGAGACCTTGCCACTGTACCACAGTCTGGGCAACTCTGTCTCAAAAAAAAAAAAAAAAAAAAAAGTGCAAGGTGAAGCAGCATGTGCTCGTGTAGAAGCTGCAGCAAGTTATCCAAAAGATCTGGCTAAACCCTGTCTCTAGTGTAGCTACCTGATGAAGGTGGCTACACTAAACAATAGATTTTTTTTTTTTTCTGAGACGTAGTCTGGCTCTGTTGCCCAGACTGGAGGGCAGTAGTGGGATCTCGGCTCAGTGCAAGCTCCGCCTCCTGGGTTCTCACCATTCTCCTGCCTCAGCCTCCCGAGTAGCTGCGACTACAGGCGCCTGCCACCACGCCCAGCTAATTTTTTTTTGTATTTTTAGTAGAGATGGGGTTTCACCATGTTAGCCAGGACGGGCTTGATCTCCTGACCTCGTGATCCGCCCGCCTCAGCCTCCCGAAGTGCTGGGATCACAGGTGTGAGCCAACACGCCCGGCTGACAATAGATTTTTAATGTGGATGAAACAGCTTTGGAATATTGGAAGAGGATGCCACCTAGGACTTTCATAGCTAGAGAGGAGAAGTCAATGCGCGATTTCAAAGGACTGGCTAATTCTCTTGTGAGTGGCTAATGTAGTAGCTGTCTTTAAGTTGAAGCCAATGTTCATCATTCTGAAAATCCTAGGGCCCTTAAGAATTATGCTAAACCTACATTGCCTATGCTCTAACAACGGAACAAGAAAGCCTGGATGACAGCATGTCTCTTTAACAGCACGGCTTACTGAGTAGTTTAAGTGTACTGTTGAGAACTACTGCTCAGAAAATATCACTCACTGCTCATTGACAACGCACCTAGTCACCCAAGAGCTCTGATGGAGATCTACAAGATTTATCTTTTCATGCCTGCTACCCAATATCCATTCTGTAGCCCATGGATCAAGGAATCATTTTGACTTTCAAGTCTTATTATTTAAGAAAATACATTTCATGGCTGGGCACAGTGGCTCACGCCTGTAAAAAATACAAAAATTAGCCAGGCATGGTGGTGCACACCTGTAATCCCAGCTACTCAGGAGGCTGAGGCAGGAGAATCGCTTGAACCTAGGAGGCGGAGGATGCAGGAGAGACTCCGTCTCCACACACACACACACACACACACACACACACACACACACAATCAAACTGCATTGCATGCTACAGAGAAATATTTTGTGAAAGGAAGGGTCAATGTGGCAAACTTCATTGTCTTATTTTAAGAAATTGCCACAACCACTACAACCTTCAGTAACAACCACCCTAATCAGTCAGTAGCCATCTACATGGAGGAAGACCCTCCATGAGCAAAAAGAATACAACTCACTGAAGGCTAGATAATTCTTAGCATTTTTAAGCAATAATTTTGAAATTAGGTATGTACAATTTTTCGTTTTTTTTTTGTTTTGAGACGGAGTCGCCCTCTGTCGCCCAGGCTGGAGTGCAATGGCGCGATCTTGGCTCAGCCTCCCGACTAGCTGGGATTACAGGCATCCGCCACCACGTCGGGCTAATTTTTGTATTTTTAGTAGAGACGGGGTTTCACCATGTTGGCCAGGCTGTTCTCGGACTCCTGACTTCCGGTAATCCACCTGCCTCAGCCTCCCAAAGTACTGGGATTACGGGTGTGAGCCACCGCGCCCGGCCAGGTATGTACTTTTTTTTTTTTACACATAATGCTATTGCATACTTAACACACTACAGTGTAAACATGACTTCTATATGCACTAAGATATCAAAAAATTCGTATGACCTCGCTTTATTGCAGTGGTCTGGGACAGAACCCGCCATACTTTCGACGTATGCCTGTCTGTTGGTCATTTCAATGTGATTCAGTCACGTTACAGGTCTGTCACATAATGGTAGCGAGACAGAAGATGTAGGTTCTACTATCAGTAGAACTTCCAGATGGCTTAAGAAAAAAAATCTGTAAACTAAGAGGGTTGGCATATAGTATTCCTATTCTCCAGCTTTACCATTCTTGCTTCTATAATTCTGTGATTATGGACACACAACACACACATACGTTCAAACCTCCATTGTAATAAGAATTTTAAAGCATATTTCTTAGCATATTATTGCTAACATAGGTCTATTTTGAGACTAGAAAAATATTCATAGTCATTAGTAAAGAAACACCACTAATAATAGCTTAGAAATATTTAAATATATAGGCCAGGCACGGTGGCTCACGCCTGTAATCCCAGTACTCTGGGAAGCCAAGGAGGGCGGATCACCTGAGGTCGCGAGTTCGAGACCAGCCTGACCAACATGGGAAACCCTGTCTCAACTAAAAACACAAAATTAGCCGGGCATGATGGCACATGCCGGTAATCCCAGCTACTAGGGAGGCTGAGGCAGGAGAATCGCTTGAACCTGGGGTGGCGAAGGTTACAGTGAGCTGAGATCGTGCCATTGCACTCCAGCCTTGGGCAACAAGAGCGAAACTCCATCTCAAAAAAAAAAAAAAATTTAAATGCTTCAGTGATTTCAATATTTTATTTCGAATCGCGCCGTGGGAATAAGGAAATATATACAAAATGATACAGCGCAGCGTCCTCGGATCCTTCTAAGTCTGCGCCAGTATTTAAGGATAATACTTAATCGCGCTGTAACTGCCTTTGCATTGGGCAAACCTGGGTTACTGAACTGCTGGGGGTGGGGGGTGGAGAGGGGAAAGACGCCCGGAACCGGGTCTGAGGCTTTAATAGAAGTAGTAACGGCTGGACGACGTCAAGCCCTGGCGCGGCTGTGGGGGCGGCGGCCAGCGGAGGGGCTAGGGGGGCGGCAGACGCCGGGCGCGCCAGGCCTGGGCCGCGGGCTCGGGAGCGGGTGTGGCGGGCGCTGCGTCCGCTCAGGCCGAGCGTCTCCCGGCGTGAGTTCGCCCCGTCCCGCCTCTTCCCCTTACCACGTAGCCCCCCCACACGTAGAGGAAGTTTCCGTCCACCACGGCGCAGTGGCCGCTGCGTTCCTCCGCCACGCAGAACAGCTGTGAGTCCGCCATTCGCGCCGTCGCTGGCCCGCCGCTTGCCGCGCCACAGCCCCTGCCCGCCCGGCGGCCTAGCCTCCAGTCCCGACTGCTCCACGCACGAACGGAACGCGGCGAGGGTCGAGATTGGTGGAAGGCGGAGTCAGTGCGTCTGCGACGTCCCGCGGCTCTCGCTCGGGAAGTCGAACGAGGGGCGGCGCGGCTGCGGAGGGACGTCTGGCTCCTCGCAGTGGGGAAGGGGTCTGGGCTCCCATGCGCAGATTCCTTCTCTCTTGGAATTGTGTTTTGGCAGTACAGCCTCATTTAGTAGTCAGTCTGTAGTCAAATTCCTTGATTATCTCAAAATGTCGTTTCTACAGTTGGTTTGTCCAGCATTGTATTTCATTGTTAACGCCTCTTAAGACTTTATGTCTTTTTTACTCTAGAATAGCTTCTCTCCCTTCTCTCTTGTGCCATTGGTTTGTTATATGGATTAGTTTTCTTATTTTCCTACAGCCTTCTGGGTTTGGTTCCTCAATGTCCTTTCTCATTAACTTGTGCAAACTTTCACCATATTTCTTTTAGGCTGGAAGCTGTATATAAAAGCTTTATTAGATTCTAGTTCAGATTTTTTTTTTGGAAAATACTTCATATTGCATCACATTAGAAGGCACTTAAGTGTGGTGCAACTTAATGATACTTTCTATTTATTTTTGACGATACAAATAAACAGAGTATCTGCTCCTTTTCTTACACAAAAGGAAGTATATACAGTGTTACTTAACTTGCTCTTTTCACTTGAAGATCCATATCAGGGTACAGCAGTCTCCTCAGTCCTTTTTATACCTTCATAGCACTCCACTGATTGGAGGTGTCAGAGCTTATTCAAACAGGTTATTGATGGACATATCGGTTATTTCCAGGTTTTTTGGCTATCATAAATAATGCTGCGATGAATAACGTTATGCATATGTTATTTTGTATTTGTAGAAGCCTATCTTTGGAGTAGAGTTCTATATGTGGAATCCTATTTAACTTTACAAGATGTAACTGGATTTCCCTCAATAGGAGTTTTGTGCCCGGCGCAGTGGCTCATGCCTGTAATCTCACCCCTTTGGGAGGACGGGGTGGGCGCATCACTTGAGCTCAGGAGTTTGAGACCAGCCTGGCCAACCTGGGCAATCCTGTCTCTACTAAAAATGCAAAAATTAGCATGGTGGCGCATGCTTGTAATCCCAGCTACTCGGGAGGCAAAGGCAGGAGAATCGCTTGAACTCGGAAGGTGGAGGTTGCAGTGAGCCGAGATCGCGCCACTGCACTCCAGTCTGGGCGACAGAGCAAGATTCCTTCTCAAAAAAAAAAAAAAAAAAAAAAAAGAAAGAAAAGAAAAGAAAAAAGAAAAATTCAAGATAGACAAAAGTGATCTATAGTAATAGAAAGCAGAAAAGTGGTTATTTGGGAGTAGGGAGGCGGAGGGGATTTGATAAAAAGGAGTACAGGAAGTGTTCTGGAGTGATGAAAATGTTCTACTGTATCTTGATTGAGGTGGTGGTTACATGGGTGTATACATTTATCAAAATGCATTCAACTGCATACAGATATGTGCATTTTACTTAGTGTAAACTCTGTGTCAATTATGATTCTCACTCCATCACTTTATTGTTACTAGTAATATTGGTATTGTATTTTTGAAATGGAGCACTTGTCCTCCTGGACTGTAGAGTCTGGTGGAGTCTACAGACCAGCAAACAGACAACATACCGTGCAGTAAGTGTGAAAATAGCAAAATTCCAGGGCACCTTGGGTTTACAGAGGTCCTTTAACTCAGATTAAGGGGAGACGGAAGGTTCCTGAGAGAAAGTAAAGTCTAAGCTAAGAACTGAAAAATGAATGGAAGTTGTTCAGGGAACTTTGATTTGTGAGAGGGAAGAGTCAAGGATATGCCTAGTTTACCAGCTTGGTCACTGGGTGGAAGGTGGGTGGAGCCCTTCACTAGGTTAGTCAATATGGGGGGAGGAACAGGTTTTGGTGATGGTCGGGGAGGGCAGGAGCAATGGTGAGTTCATTTGGAGACACAGTGAGTTGGATTTGAAGTCTAAGAGAGCTAAGGGCTAGAGATAGGGATTTTGGAGTCATCAGCATATAATTGTTCATTTAAGTATTGGGACTTTATGAGCTGACCAGGTGAAGGAGCCATAGAGGAAGAAGTTGAAAATTTATGAGAGAAACAGAATTGTGATTGGGAAAATTTATGGGAAAAGGGGAATTGTGAGGTCAGATTGTGAGAGGAAGCTGGGAAACTGGAATTGATTATTTTCTCTCCAATTTCTTTTTTTTTTTTTTTTTTTTGAGACGGAGTCTCGCTCTGTCGCCCAGGCTGGAGTGCAGTGGCCGGATCTCAGCTCACTGCAAGCTCCGCCTCCCGGGTTTACGCCATTCTCTCGCCTCAGCCTCCCGAGTAGCTGGGACTACAGGCGCCCGCCATCTCGCCCGGCTAATTTTTTTTATTTTTTTAGTAGAGACGGGGTTTCACCGTGTTAGCCAGGATGGTCTCGATCTCCTGACCTCGTGATCCGCCCGTCTCGGCCTCCCAAAGTGCTGGGATTACAGGCTTGAGCCACCGCGCCCGGCCTCCAATTTCTTAATATAAAAAATAGCAAACAAAAAAAGTTGAAAAAATAGTTCAAGGAGTACTTGTGTATCTTCCACTCCAGGTAATAATTATTAATACTACCATACTAGTTTTATGTTTGTTGGTATGTGTGTGTGTGTCTTTTTCATTTTGTTGAATTATTTGAGTGGGAGGTATAATGTTGCACTTCAGCACGCATTTTCTAAAAACAGGGATGTTTACCTACATAACCACAATGTTATTACTACACGTAAGAAAATCAGCTTTTTTTGTTTGTTTGTTTTTTGAGACGGAGTCTCACTCTGTTGCCCAGGCTGGAGTGCATTGTCACATCTCCGCTCACTGCAAGCCTCGCCTCCCAGGTTCACGCCATTCTCCTGCCTGAGCCTCCTGAGTAGCTGGGACTACAGGCGCCCGCTACCACACCGGGTAATTTTTGTTTTTTTTTCAGTCGAGACGGGGTTTCACCGTGTTAGCCAGGATGGTCTTGATCTCCTGACCTTGTGATCCGCCCGCCTCGGCCTCCCAAAGTGCTGGGATTACAGGCGTGAGCCTCCGCGCTTGGCTGTTATTTCTTGATATAATTTGATATTCAGAATTCCTGAATTGTATTCTGACTATAGCTTTTTCTTCCAAACTGGGACCCAATCAAAGCTTACCTATTGCATTTGGTTGTTAAGTTCTTTTAGTCTTTTTTTTTTTTTTTTTTTTTGAGACAGAGTCTTGCTCTGTTGCCCAGGGCAGAGTGCAATGGCACAATCTCGGCTCACTGTAACTTCCGCCTCCCAGGTTCAAATGATTCTCCTGCCTCAGCCTCCCGAATAGCTGGGATTACAGGCGCCTACCATGACGCCCGGCTAATTTTTGTATTTTTAATAGAGATGGGGTTTCACCATGTTGGCCAGGTTTGTCTGGAACTCCTGACCTCAGGTGATCTGCCTACCTCAGCCTCCCAAAGTGCTGGGATTACAGGTGTGAGCCACTGCGCATGGCTGGTTTTTGTTGTTGTTTTTTGTTTTTGAGACGGAGTCGCATTCTGTGGCCCAGGCTGGAATGCAGTGACATGAACTTAGCTCACTGAAACCTCTGCCTCCTGGGTTCAAGCAATTCTCCTGCTAAGTTTGATACTTGATTAAGGTGGTAACCTCTGAATGTTCCATTGTAAAAGTGCATTTTCCCCTGTATAATTATCAGTTATCCGGAGGATATTTTGGGACTGTGCAAATATCCGTTTCCTAAAACACTTTACTTAATAGCTTTATCATTTTATGTCCCTATTCCCCCTCCTTTCCTGCCCGTAGGTAACTACTTATTCCTTGTTCATCCTTCTAGGGGGTAAGCTAATAATCCCCATTATTTGTGCATTCCTTATTCGCGAATTCACCTATTCACTAACATTTATTTGTAATGCCCAAATCAATGTTGGAAGCTTTCATGGTCTTTTGAGGATATGCATAGAGAAGCAGAACATTTGAGTTGCCTATCACGTACATTCCCAGATAAGGTTAAACAGAGTGACACTGCCTTCTCGTGTCATCTCTCATACTATAAGTAAATGTCCCTTTTCTGGTACATTTAGTGCTGTATTTTCAGCATTTTTGCTATTTTTGTTGGTGATTTTGCTATTTAAAGTTGCCTCCAAACACAGTGCTGAAGTTTTGTCTAGTATTTGAAGGCACAAGAAGGTTGTAATGTGCCTTATGGAGAAAATACATGTAATAAATAAGCTTCCTTCAGCTATGAGTTATAGGGCTGTTGGCCCTGAGTTCAGTGCTAATGAATCACAATATAAAGATGTCTTTAAATAACAACACACATAAAACAAGGTTATATATTGGTCAGTTGATGAAAACATTGTCACCAGACGCTCACAGGAACTTAATTCTGTACTTCCCCTAGTAGCAATGGTTTAGTATTCACTAATTATTTGTTGGTGGCTACTTATAAAATCTAACTATCACAGGTACAGTAATGAGAATTAACTGTATGTCTTTCTATTCCTATCTCCTATTCTTTCTTACATAAAAATTAAAAATTTCTTTGTACTTTTTGTCTTTGAAAAATATTTCACTAAATAAAGAGAACTGTGTTCAAAAATCACTTGTGATGTTATGTTACCAATTTAATATGCAATTAGGTGTATCAGTTTTAGTATGCATTCAATTTTAAGCTCACCTTTTTATTTTCTATTTTTTGAATACGTAAGACATACACATGCATTAAAAGTCTCACCATAAAGAAAGTTTTCACTTTCATCCCTATCCCCTCACCCCTTTATAGTTAATCATTTTTGTGGTCTCTGGTTTAACCTTCCAGAGTTGTTTTGTTGTTGTTGTTGTTTTGAGACAGTCTCGCTCTTGTTGCCTAGGCTGGAGTGCAATGGCACCATCTTGGCTCAGGGCAACCTCCGCCTCCCGGGTTCAAATGATTCTCTTGCCTCAGCCTCCCGAGTAGCTGGGATTACAGGCATGCGCCACCATGCCTGGCTAATTTTTTTGTATTTTTGTAGAGATGGGGTTTCTCCATGTTGGTCAGGCTGGTCTCAAACTCCCGACCTCAGATGATCCGCCCACCTTGGCCTCCCAAAGTGCTGGGATTACAGGCGTGAACCACTGCGTCCGGCTTTTTTTGTTTTTGAGATAGAGTCTTGCTTTGTTGTCCAGGCTGGAGTGGTGGCACGATCTCGGCTCACTGCACCCTCCGCCCCTGAGGCTCAAGAGATTCTCCTGCCTCAGCCTCTCAGGAGCTGGGATTACAGGCACGCGCCACCACACCTGGATAATTTTTGTATTTCTTTTGTATATTCTTTTTTTTTTTTTTTTTGGTAGAGACGGGCTTTCACCATGTTGGCCCGGCTGTTCTCGAACTCTTGGCCTCAAGTGATCTGCCAGTGTCGGCCTCCCAAAGTTCTGGGATTACAGATGTGAGCCACCGCGCCGGGGCCCAGAGGTTTTTTAAAATGCAAAAACGAATACATATATTTTTGTTTTCCTTCCTTCATTAAACTGCGCTTTTTTAAAAAAGAAAAAAAAAACCGTATACGTTGGAGGTCACTTTATATTGGTAATGCAAAATCATCCTCATGTTTTATAAGCCGCGTGTTTACTTATAGTACTCCATGGTTTAGTCAACTCATTGGAGCAAGCGTTTTGAAGTGTGGCAGATTGACAGTCCACTTGGAATCAGAATACCTGAGTTCAGATCCTGACTCCACCACTTAATCGTCGTTTCATCTTGAGCAAGTCCTTTACCATTTTTGTGTCTCAGTTTTCTCATCTGTAAAATGAGGCTGTTGTGGAAAAGACAGCACACAGCTCATCGGGCTGTCATAAGCAACACATCAATTCACACATTTAAAGTGCTTATGACAGTGCATGGCGCATACGAAGCCCTCAAGTTAAATAAAAACGGGGTAGGTGGGAGCGATGGAGATTTATAACAGCTTCCAGTAAATGTCGAGGCACAGTATTTCCAGAGCTTGTGCGAAGTAGGGAACCCAACAGCTCTCATGGCCTTCAAAGCAGGGGGATCCTGGGTCCGGGAAGCTCGGCCGCAGTCGTGGAATGTCTAGGGCAGCGGTGAGAGCGCTGTGGCTGGCTCAACGCAGCCCGACACCAGGGAAGACGCTCTGGCCCTCAGTTTCCCGGCAGCAAAGGAGCGCGAGGTGATCTCCACTTTCAGCCTACTCGGTCCGGGGTTGCGAACTGCTAGGTGCGAGTGGCTGCGGCGCGGCAGCATGGACCAAGCAGGGATCTTAACAGGGTCGAGCGCGACCCGGGACAGGTCCAGGGGCGGAGCTGGGCCGGGGCGCGCCCGGGAAGGGGCGGAGCTGCGGCGGTGGCGCCAAATCGCGAATATGGCGCCGGAGCGGTTGCGGAGCCGGGCGCTCTCTGCCTTTAAGTTGCGGGGCTTGCTACTCCGGGGGTGAGTGGGCTTGGGCAGCTTGAGGGGCGAGAGGAAAGAGCTGGGGCCCAGCTGCCTCGTGCGGCAGCGGGACGCACCGCGGCGGCTCCCCGCTCGCGGAGAGGGGGCTTGACCTTAAATGACAGAGTTCTAAGAAGCGGCCGGGCCTGTAATCCCACCACTTTGGGAGGTCGAGGCGGGCGGATCACGAGGTCAGGAGATCGAGACCATCCTGGCCAACATGGTGAAGCCCCGTCTCTACTAAAAATACAAAAATTAGCTGGGCGTGGTGGCGCGCGCTTGTAGTCCCAGTTACTCGGGAGGCTGAGGCAGGAGAATCGCTTGAACCCAGGAGGAGGTTGCGGTGAGCCGATATCGCGCCACTGCACTCCATCCTGGCGACAGAAAGAAACTCCATTAAAAAAAAAAAGTTCTAAGATCTTGAGGCTGCCGTGCCTTCGTTGGTTTCACCGACCCGTGCAAGGAGTTTAATGTTTCTTCTAGGCTGGCCCAGTCTCTTTTCACGTGTCAAACTGAGCCCGAGGAGCGGCAACCTGTCTATGGCAGCCGATTATCAGCGTTGTGACGTGGTCAGCTCTCAGGCTCCCGGGAAGGTTGCTGAGACATCAGATGAGAGACCCAAAAAAGCCCGCTCGTACGTCTACAGTTGCCAATTTATGTGAAAGTCAGGTTTCCTGGGCATATCTGTGTTTTTGAGGACCTATAGAACATATTAACCTTTCCAAGATTTTTCTCATTAAATCTGTTACGTGTTTTAGAGTTCTGTGTGTGTGTGTGTGTGTGTGTGTGTGTGTTTGAGACATGGTCTCACTGTCGCCCAAGCTGGAGGGCAGTAATGCGAACTTGACTTATGCAGCCTCAACCTCCTGGGCTCAAGTAGCTGGGACTACAGGCGTGGGCCACCATACCTGGCTAATTTTTTGTTGTTGTATTTTTTGTAGAGACGGGGTCTGGCTATGTTGCTAGCCTGGTCTTGAACTCCTGGGCTCAAGTAATCCTCCGCCGTGGCCTCCCAGAATGCTGGAATTACAGGCGTGAATCACCGCGCCTGGCCTAGAACACAATATTTTATACATATTTAAATACCTGTTGACCTAAATATACCTCACTGTATCAGTTTTTATTGCTCTCGTGTGTGTAGATTTTTGGTTGTTTTTTGTGAATTTTATGGGACTTTTAACTGTACTTTGGGTTAGTAATGGATATACCTTGGGGGAAAATAATGAGTTTTGTTCAATTGGTCCTTGACATTTTGAAAGCATGAGCAACTGATGAATTAACTTTCTTTTCACTTAGAATTTGACCTAATATTAAGCTTTTGTCATTTATTATTTCAGTCATAAGTATACTTAAATCCGTTAGCTGCAAAGCACTGTGCTAGGGCAAGGGGGTGCAAGAGAGAGCAAGAGCTTTGTAGGGGGCAGATAGTGTATTCTATTGCTGCATGACAAATTACCCCACAACTTAGAGGCTAAAACAGTACACATTTATTATCTCACATTTTCTGTGGGTTAGGAATTCAGGTGTGGCTTTGTTAGGTCCTCAACTTCAGGGTCTTTTCACAAGGTTGCAGTCAAGATGGATCATCTCAAATGTTGACCAGGCAGCATTTGCTTCAGGCTCATTCAGTTGTTGGCAGGATTCAGTTCCTGATTGCCTTGCAGGCTGTTGGCTGGAGGCTACCCTCAGTCCCTTGCCATGTGTGCCCCCAACATGGCTTCATCAAGAGAGAGAGTCCGCTAGTAACTCTGAAGTAACCTAATCAAGGAAGTGACGTCTTGTTATTTTTAAATTTTTTCTTTTCACTTTTAAATTTTACTTTCAAAATTACAATACAGTAAGTTTTTCTATCCCTTGTGCTATATTCTATTTTTAGAAACAAGTTACTAGGTCCAGCCCACACTTAAGGGCAGGGGATTACATAGGTATAACTACTAGGAGTAATGGATTATTGGGGGGGCCATCTTAGAAGTCTGTCTACCATGGATATTAAATGAATATTTCACAGCTATTTAATCTCAATTGTGAAAGGGATTTCAGGAAAGAAGTGCTATGAGAGTGTATAATAATGTGTATAAACTGCTGTAGAGTCAGGGAAAAACTTCACTTCAGAAGTGGTTTGGGCTGACTGTTAAAGAATGAGCAGGACTTGACCAGGTATGGTGGTTCATGCCTGTAATCCCAGCACTTTGGGAGGCTTAGGCGGGCGGATCACGAGGTCAGGAATTCGAGACCAACCTGGACAACAAAGCGAAACCCCATCTCTACTAAAAATACAAAAATTAGCCGGGCCTGGTGCTGTGCGCCTGTAATCCCAGCTACTCAGGAGGCTGAGGCAGGAGAATAGCTTGAACCCGGGAGGTGGAGGTTGCAGTGAGCCGAGACTGCGCCACTGCACTTCAGCCTGAGCGAGAGAGCAAGACTTCGTCTCAAAAAAGAAAGAAAGAAAGAAAAAAAAAAGAACAGGACCTGACTAGGTGGAGAGAAAAGTGGGAGAAAATGGCCACGTAAAGACCCCGAAGCAGGAGAGTGCCAGGAACGCCAGGGACATGGTATGAGCTTAATGGGATTTGGCAGGGGCAAGATCCTGTATGGCTTTGCAGGCTTTGGTCTATGCTAAGAACTGTCCCAAGACGCACCCAAAATGTATATGATTTTAGGGACTCAGTGGTCAAATATTTATGGACCACTTTCAAGTGTATTTAGAACCCCGTGGAAGGATGACACAGAGTTCTAAGTTACAGTTTTTTGTTTTTTGTTTTTGAGACGGAGTCTTGCTCTGTCGCCCAGGCTGGAGTGCAGTGGCCGGATCTCAGCTCACTGCAAGCTCCGCCTCGCGGGTTTACGCCATTCTTCTGCCTCAGCCTCCCGAGTAGCTGGGACTACAGACGCCCGCCACCATGCCTGGCTAATTTTTTTGTATTTTTAGTAGAGATGGGGTTTCATCGTGTGTTAGCCAGGATGGTCTCCATCTCCTGACCTCGTGATCTGCCCGCCTTGGCCTCCCAAAGTGTGGGGATTACAGGCGTGAGCCACCGCGCACGGCCAAGCCTATTTTTTTTTCTTTTTCTTTTTTTTTTTTGAGACGGAGTCTCGCTCTGTCGCCCGGGCTGGAGTGCAGTGGCCGGATCTACAGGCGCCCGCCACCACGCCCGGCTACTTTTTTGTATTTTTTAGTAGCGACGGGGTTTCACCGTGTTAGCCAGGATGGTCTCAAACTCCTGACCTCGTGATCCGCCCGTCTCCGCCTCCCAAAGTGCTGGGATTACAGGCTTGAGCCACCGCGCCCGGCCTTTTTTTTTTTTCTTGTTTTATAATTGAAAACAGTGATTATTGGAATTTACTTTGAACAAGTGCATTATGAAATTAAATATATGAGTGTTATGTTCAGAATATGGTGCTTGACATTGAAACAGGTGGACTCTTGCCTTAAATGTAGGGTAGTAAGTAGTACAAGGCTAATGTGATATATCAGATCTAAGGTATATGTAAATATGATTTTTAACAATTTCAGAAAAAAGGGAAGATTGCAGCAGGTAGAGCTGGTCTAGGAAGGCTTCTTAGAGGAACGATGTGATTTGAGGCTTTATGTTAGCAAGATATAGGAGGATGATTTTGTTCAGAAAGCACAGGAAAGATGAGTGCTATTTGAAGAGAGAAGTTAGTGTTCTTCCTTTCAGTGCCAGATTGATGAGTGTTTGCCGCTCTTTGGCAGAAAACTTTTAGCCTTTAATTACTAATGACCTGCCTCATTTTTTCTTTCCTTTTCTTAGTGAAGCTATTAAGTACCTCACAGAAGCTCTGCAGTCTATCAGTGAATTAGAGCTTGACGATAAACTGGAAAAGATAATTGATGCAGTTGAAAAGCAACCCTGTAAGTAATACTTTCTGATAACTCCTAAATTGTTAATATAGTTCTGCATTTCAGTTAGATGTATAGGTTTAAAGTGAAGTTGAGGCTTCAGTATTAAGATGTCCTAGTGTTATAAGATGTATGCATGGTAGCATTTCTTCCCAAGGGGTAATACCTTTAGTTTATTTTAATTTTTTTTCTTTCTTTTTTGGGACGGAATCTCGCTCTGTTGCCCAGGCTGGAGTGCAATGGCGCTATCTCGGCTCACTGCAACCCCCACCTCCTGGGTTCAAGCAATTCTCCTGTCTCAGCCTCTTGATTAGGTGGGATTACAGGCACACACCTCCATGTTGGGCTAATTTTTTGTATTTTAGTAGAGACGGGATTTCACTGTGTTGTTCAGCCTGGTCTCAAACTCCTGGGCTCACGCAGTCCACCCGCCTCAGCCTGCCAAAGTGCTAGGATTACAGGTGGAAGCCACCATGCCCGGCCTTCTTTTTTATTTTAACTGTTGAAGACATCCAAACCTTTAATTTAGTTGGAACCTCAAGATGTTCCCCAAGGGCCCTTTTATAGTTCCTCTCCCCTGGTGGAGGTGTCACCACCGTGTTTCCTGCACTTGGCTTCTGATTTTGATCTGGTCCTTTACAGTCACTTTGTCTCTCCTAGTGGCTATTACCATGTTGTATTTAAGTGAGGTACTCCTAAATGTTTGGGAGGAAAAAAGAGTAAAGTAAGCAGAGCTGCCATCTCTTCTTAATTTCTTCAGGGATTTTTTTTTTTTTTAATAGAATGGCTAGTCGTTTTAACTTAATTTTGTAAGTCTAAGTTAAAGGGCAGAGATAGTAACTTTTCAGTAAAAAGCAATTCTACTAATGTACTGATAATGAATATACTAAACAGTTGGAAAGCATTTTACTGAAAGCAAACTATAGAAAATAGACTTTTTTTTTTTTTTCCGAGGAGTCTCTCACTGTCACCCAGGCTGGAGTGCAGTGGTGCGATTTCGGCTCACTGCAACCTCTGTCTCCTGGGTTCGAACGATTCTCCTGCCTCAGCCTCCCAAGTAGCTGGGATTACAGGTGTGCACCAATACGCTTGGTTAATTTTTGTGTTTTTAGTAGAGACGAGGTTTCACCGTGTTGACCAGGCTGGTCTCGAACTGCTGACTTCAGGTGATCTCCCGCCTCAGCCTCCCAAAGTGCTGGGATTACAGGCGTGAGCCACCGTGCCTGGCGAAAACAGACATTTATACAAAATTATATAACACCTGTGATAAGAATAAGTGGGCCCAGACATGGTGGCTCACACCTGTAATCCCAGCACTTTGGGAGGCCGAGGCTGGTGGGAATGCCTGAGGTCAGGAGTTCAAGATCAGCCTGGCCAACATGGCAAACCCTGTCTCTACTGAAAATACAAAAATTAGCCAGACATGGTGGCAGGCGCCTATAATCCCAGCTCCTTGGGAGGCTGAGGCAGGAGAATCGCTGGAACCTGGGAGGCAGAGGTTGCAGTGAGCTGAGATTATGCCACCGCGCTCCAGACTGGGTGACAGAGTGAGACTACGTCTCAAAAAAAAAAAAAAGAATAAGTGGATTTCAAGAAAAGCACATTCTATAAAAGATGGTCATTTTTTTCTTGAGTATACCAAAGTTATGAAACATAAGGTGACCCAGGAAGGTAGAGGTTTGGGAATTCCTTCAAGGCATTTCCTTTCTACACAGCGCTTCCCTCTTCTCCTTCTTCTTCTTTTTTTTTTTTTTTGGTAAGAGGGGGACAGAGTTTCACTCTGTCGCCTAGGCTGGAGTGCAGTGGCGCGATCTCGGTTCACTACAACCTCCGCCTCCTGGGTTCAAGCGATTTTCCTGGCCCAGCCCCCTAAGTAGCTAGGACTACAGGTGCATGCCACCACACCCGTCTAATTTTTATATTTTTAGTAAAGACAGGGTTTCACCATATTGGTCAGGCTGGTCTTGAACTCCTGACCTCAGGTAATCCACCCACCTTGGCCCCCCAGAGTGCTGGGATTACAGGCGTGAGCCACCACGCTCGGCCCCTCCACTCCTTCTTCGTGTCCTTTTTTGGAAATTCACATCTGTTGAAACACACCCAAAGAAGCTAGAATGGGACCACCAATACATGAACTAAACCTCTGTTCCACTGTTTTTTTTTTTTTTTGAGACGGAGTCTCGCTCTGTCGCCCGGGCTGGAGTGCAGTGGCAGGATCTCAGCTCACTGCAAGCTCCGCCTCCCGGGTTTACGACATTCTCCTGCCTCAGCCTCCAGAGTAGCTAGGACTACAGGCGCCCGCCACCTCGCCCGGCTAGTTTTTTGTATTTTTAGTAGAGACGGGGTTTCACCATGTTAGCCAGGATGGTCTCGATCTCCTGACCTCGTGATCCGCCCGTCTCGGCCTCCCAAAGTGCTGGGATTACAGGCTTGAGCCACCGCGCCCGGCACCACTGTTTTATAATTTGCAGTCCATTTCAGCTGTATACCTGGGGGAGTTTTCTGAAAGACCTCTCTATTCAACCTGTCAGTAAAACTGTATCAGCATGTTTCTTCCTGCCACTGCCATACTGCCATAGGGATTCAGGGACCTTTTTGTTAAATACTTAATACCACAAGCATGGGCATGGAAAGAAGAAATGCTCTTGCCCTCGGAAAAAAAGTCTGATATTTATAGCACCCTAAGGATAGAAGCAGGTATGGCTCACTCTCCACTTGATCTTGGTAGCCAAAAGGCTGAGAAGTGCTGAGTTTACTCTTAATGTTATATAGATGCTGGTCTCTTCAATTCTATAGGAAGAAACATACTCCGTGATATAGGATAAATGGTTATTATATCTCATTTTCATTCCTAAAGGCAGAATTTTACATATACCTTTACTTAAAAATTCCTTTACATTTGAAAATTTAGAAAATGATACTTGTCTCACGCCTGTAATCCCAGCACTTTGGGAGGCTGAGGCAGGCAGATCACGAGGTCAGGAGATCGAGACCATCCTGGCTAACACGGTGAAACCCCGTCTCTACTAAAAATACAAAAAATTAGCCGGGCGAGGTGGCGGGCGCCTATAGTCCCAGCTACTCGGGAGGCTGAGGCAGGAGAATGGCGTGAACCCGGGAGGTGGAGCTTGCAGTGAGCCAAGATCACTCCAGTGCACTCCAGCCTGGGTGACAGAGTGAGACTCCGTCTCAAAAAAAAAAAAAGAAAAAGAAAATGATACTTGTCTCTGTGTACATTGATTTAAGATGGCACATGGTATTTTGCTTGACAGCATATCAAAGTGATTAAAAGAGCCCACTCTGGAATCAGACCTGGGTTTTTGTTGCTCTCTATCTCTTCTAGTTTTTGGGCAAAATTTTCAACCTCTTAAAGTTGTATTTTCCGTATCTATAAGATATGGGCATTTTAACATCAGTCTTACAGGATATCTACCTAATGGAATAATACTTGTAAATAAAGTACTGAGCATGGTGCCCCACATTTACTCAGTGCTTAATAAGTGGTAGCTGCTATTGTTATTATTGTTACTATCATGCTCATTGAAACTGAGTAGTTATGATGATAAAGTTATACTAATTTTTTTTTTTTTTTTTTTGAGGCGGAGTCTTGCTCTGTCGCCCGGACTGGAGCGCAGTGGCCGGATCTCAGCTCACTGCAAGCTCCGCCTCCCGGGTTTACGCCATTCCCCTGCCTCAGCCTCCCGAGTAGCTGGGACTACCGGCGCCTGACACCTCGCCCGGCCAATTTTTGTATTTTTGGTAGAGACGGGGTTTCACCGTGTTAGCCAAGATGGTCTCGATCTCCTGACCTCGTGATCCGCCCGTCTCGGCCTCCCAAAGTGCTGGGATTACAGGCTTGAGCCACCGCGCCCGGCCGATAAAGTTATACTAATGTAACCTTATTAAAAGTGGGAGCTTAGGGAATTTTTTTTTTTTTTTTTTTTTTTTGAGATAGTATCTCACTCTGTGGCCAGGCTGGAGTGCCAGTGGCATGATCACAGCTCACTGCAGCCTCCACCTCCCTGGGCTCAGGTGATCCTCCTACCTTGGCCTCCTGAGTATCTGGGACTATAGGCGTGTGGTAACCCACCCAGCTAAGTTTTGTATTTTTTGTAGAGATAGGGTTTCACTACATTGCCTGGGCTGGTCTCAAACTCCTGGGCTCAAGCCATCCTCCTGCCTCGGCCTCCCAAAGTGTTAGGATTGTAGGTGTGAGCCACTGACCCTGGCTCAGAAATGTTCTTATAACTAAACAGGGTTTAGAAAATTAAGGCATTTGATTGTACATTAAGGTATTGTAACTTTGAGTGTGGAAAACTTTGCAGTGAGCTGAGATTATGCCACCGCACTCCAGACTGAGAGTCTGGAGTGGAAAATTAAGGTATTTGAGATAAGGCTTTTGTTATTGTTCTGACCTAACACTTTTTTTTCTCCAAGAACTGTATAATGAGAATCCCAGTATTAATATTTGCAAATTATTTTTGGGAAAAGAGCTGTCTGTGGAAAGAACTAATTTTTTTTTTTTTTTTTTTTTAAATTTGACTCTGCAATTCTCTTTTCAGTGTCATCAAACATGATTGAACGATCTGTGGTGGAAGCAGCAGTCCAGGAATGCAGTCAGTCTGTTGATGAAACTATGTATGTGGGTATAGTTAACTTTTTTCCTCATAGGAGGTGTTATTGAGCACTTAGTTTTATTATCTTGGAAAATGATTAGTGATCAACATTTCCACAGTGGTTACTGTTGTTATTTCTGTATGTCTTTTTAAATAATGGCTTTCTTTGCAAACCTCATTATTAAATGATACATCTTTACTGGTTTTTCCTAGGATTTGAAGTTACAATGTTGCTGTACCATTCATTACTAACTTTTGCTGCCTACCCAATCAGTGGATCTGACTTTTTATTCTGTATGCTACAAATGAGTTGAATTGAAATGAATATTCAGAAGTATAATTTACTTTGCTCTTAGGAAAGTACCATGCCCAGAGAAGTTCAGCAACTTTACTTGGTCACATGGTGAATGGCAAATGAGAGTAGGACCTCAGTTTTGTGACTCTACTATCTCATGTTTTTAGGTTTAAGAATTTATATGGCAGTAATTCTTCTGGGTTTTATTTCTGTGAATATCCCTCTTGATATGATACTTCTATCTAAATTCATAGCATTTAACTGGAAGGAAAACACTGGGGAAAATGGGCTGAGAGACAGTTTTAACATTGCCACTTCTTTCCTATTTGGGGTAATAGAGGTGATTGAAAGGAGTCATTATCTTTATTTTAGTCAGAAGTTGTAATCTTCTCCGTGTCAGAACTTGTAACTGCTAAAAAATAAATAAATAAATAAATACAGAAATTGAGGATTTTTAATTTTAAAAACGCTTGCAAACTCATTTAAAATACTAGTGTGACCAGGCACAGTGGCTCACGCCTATAATCCCAGCACTTTGGGAGGCCAAGGTGGGTGGATCACTTGAGGTCAGGAGTTCAAAACCAGCCTGGCCAACATGGTGAAACCCCATCTCTACTAAAAATACAAAAATTAGTCGGGTGGTAGTGGGATGCACCTGTAATCCCAGCTACTTGGGAGGCTGAGACAGGAGAATCACTTGAGCCTGGGAGGTGGTGGTTGCAGTGAGCTGAGATCATGCCACTACAGTCCAGTCTGGGTGACAGAGTGAGACCCTGTCTCAAAAAATAAAATAAAATAAAATAAATACTAGAGTATAATGAATGTTCCTAAAGCAATCAATAGAAATTCAAAATGATTAAAGTTTAAGGATTATTATCCTAAAATAGACATTACTCATTGTTTACCCTAAAGTTACCTGTTATTTATTTATTTACTTATTTTCCCCCACATCAATGTGCATTCACTTTATTCTTCTGTTTATACATTCTCCTGCTCCCAGATTTGGAGGCAGAACATAATAATAAGAGCTCAACAGTCCTGCACAGAGCCATGTACCATATCCCATCAGTTTTCCTTTTCCCAACCCCTGTCCCACCCCCACTTAGTAAAGCTCCTTGTCCAGGTGTTGCTCTTGGGGGTAAGAAAGCAGAAAATCAGGCTAGGCGTAGTGGCTCATGCTTGTAATCCCAGCACTTTGGGAGGCTGAAGTGGGCAGATCACCTGAGGTCAGGAGTTCGAGACCAGCCTGGCCAACATACAGTGAAACCGCATCTCTACTAAAAAATACAAAAATTAGCTGGGCATGGTGGTGTATGCCTGTAGTCTCAGCTATTTGGGAAGCTGAGGCAGGAGAATCATTTGAACCTGGGAGGCGGAGATTGCAGTGAGCCAAGATCGTGCCACTTTGCTCCAGCCTGGATGACAGACGAAAAAGAAAAAGAAAAAAAAAGAAAGAATGGGTAGAGACTCCAGTGAGGGATGGGAGCCTCTTTCCAAGGCACAAGGGGTTACCTTCTCAACATGGCCACTGCTTCGTTCAGATTTGGGTAGTGTGCTGGCCAGGAGCTGGCGGCTGCAGTACCTCCAGCTGATTGAGGAGACAAGCATTGTGAGGGTGCAGCAGCAGGTCCACAGTGATCACTGAGGCCAGGAGCTGCCACACTCCTGAAGAATGCATGGGGCTTTGTGGGATGCTGTGTTGGTTCTGCACAGCAAGGGCCACACTGTCACGTTTCCTGAACACCATTTCATAAGGGCCTTCCCCAAACATTGTGGCATGTATCACACAGCCCAGGGACCAGACATCAGTCTATTCATCAGTGACACTGACTGCTCAGGGAAGAGCTCTAGGGCTCAGTAGGAGATGGTGCACTGCTGGGTCGCCTAGTCCTGCAGGGTCAGGGCCTGGTGGGAGACCTTCACTCGAGGCATGCTTGATTCATGGCATCCAAGTCTATTAAAACTGGCTGCCCCTCATCTCCAAGCAAGATACTGGTGGGCTTCAGGTCCCTGTGGGTCTAACCCTTGGTATGAATGGCCTCATGGCTGCTGTAGATACCCAGCAGCAGCTGAAAGATTTGATCGTAAGTGAGGAAGTTGCCATCGTCCTTCGGCCTTTCTCTCCATTCCACAGTATACCTCTCTTAAAGAACAGAAGCAGCAGCCACCCGGCCTCATGCTTAGCACCCTGCTCCCTCAGACAGTAAGCCGTGAGGTAAAGGATGTTGGGGTGATTGAAGAGGCGATGCATGTTCGCTTCTTGGCTGGGCCTCCTCCCGGTCCTGCTGCTTGTGACGCAGGATTCACTTTAGGGCGTAGAAGTGTCCATCCTGTAACACCTCCACTAGGTCCACATAGCTGAACCCACCCTCCCCCAGGTTCTGGATGAAGAAATAGCTATTGTCAATGATGACATTTCCCTAAGAGCAGGCACACAGTGTGTGGCCCATGATGTCTCAGTCATCCCCCTCAAGGACTGTCTGAGGCAGCCAAAGGGCTCGTCCAGGGTGAGTGGGCTCTTCCAGGCAATGCACTATGCGCCCAGGGATCATGATTCTCATCTAGAGTAAACAGGTCCTGGTGATGCCAGTTCCAACAAGGGTGGGGTCAGGTGCCTTAAAGCCTCAGGACACATAGCAACTACCAGGCTGCTTCCTCCAACCCCAGCCCACCTTTGGGCAGCCCCTGCTCCCACACCTGTCAGGCCTCAAAGGCAGGGCACAGTTTCAGAGGAGGTGCGAGGCTCAGGCCTATCCCTGGCCTCAGTGCGCAGTGCCAGGGTCGGCAAGCCCGCAGTCTTCACTGACCTGGCTCAGCTATTTCTGTCAGGCTGTTTATATGTTACGGCCAACCTACATGGAGGTCCAGTGAGGACTGAATGGTAAAGGATTTTTGTACCTTCAGTTGTCAGAATCATTATATCATACCACAATAGAGGCTCTTGTTCTCATAGATGAAGAGATGGCATGAGAAGTTCAATAACTTACTCAGACTGATCCACCAGAAAATAGTGGAGCAGTGTCTGGAGTCTAGGGTTTCCTCAAGTTCACTGATTCTCAGCTACTCTATACTTGTTACCTCTAGGGTAGCATTAACCTTTTTTGATCATTTTCAATTTGGGAGATAAACATATAATTTTAGGAAAGATTTTTAGGTTGGGATATTTATACAATAGTGCTCTGGAAATTTTTAACTTCTTTTAAACATGGTTGTATTATTAAAAGTGTCTGAAATTATTTTTTTTGGTTTTCCATCTCTAACACTATATATATATTGTATAAGTCTGAAAGATATGGCCAGAATTGGGGGGGTTCTTTTTCCATTGTATAACTTTTCCTGGGACACTTTTGCATAACATTTTAGATTTGGCAGGATGCGGTGGCTCACGCCTGTAATTCCAGCACTTTGGGAGGCCAAAGCAGGCAGATCATGAGGTCCGGAGTTTAAGACCAGCCTGGCCAACACAGTGAAATCTCGTCTCTACTAAAAATACAAAAATTAGCTGGGCGTGGTGGAGGGCGCCTGTAATCCCAGCTACTTGGGAGGCTGAGGCAGGAGAATTGCTTGAACCCAGGAGGCAGAGGTTGCAGTGAGCCGAGATTGTACCACTGCACTCCAGCCTGGGTGACAGAAGTAGACTCCATCTCAGACAAACAAGCAAACAACAAACAAAAAAAATTTTAGATTTTTAAAATTGTTGGGGTTGGGCATGGTGGCTCATGTCTGTAATTCCAGCACTTTGGGAGGCTGAGGCAGGTGGATCGCTTGAGGTTAGGAGTTTGAGACCAGCCTGGCCACTATGACAAAACCCTTTCTCTACTAAAAATACAAAAATTAGCTGGGTGTGGTGGCACATACCTGTAATCCCAGCTACTTGAGAGGCGGGAGAATTGCTTGAGGCCAGGAGGAAGAGGTTGCAGTGAGCCAAGATCACACCCCAGCCTGGGCATCAGAGTGAGACTGTCTCAAAAAACAAAACAAAAACAAGAAAAATTGTTGGAACTTAATCATATCCTTTGATAATACTGTAGCTCATGGCCGGGCATGGTGGCTCATGCCTATAATCCAGCACTTTGGGAGGCTGAGGCAGGCGGATCACCTGAGGTTGGGAGTCAGTGACCAGCCTGACCAACATGAAGAAACCCCGCCTTTGTTAGAAATACAAAATTAGCCGGGCGTGGTGGTGCGTGCCTGTAATCCCACCTACTCGGGAGGCTGAGGCAGCAGAATCTCTTGAACCCTGGAGGCGGAGGTTGTGATGAGCCAAGATCGACCCATTGCACTCCAGCCTGGGCAACAAGAATGAAACTCCGTCTCAAAAACAACAACAACAACAACAACAACAACAACAACACTGTAGCTCATAAAAGTAGAGATTTCTTTAAGATGTGACTATTGTTTATATAATTGTTCTTTTTCAACAGATGAAATTCTTAACTGGAAGTTAACTTGATTAATTTTTTTTTCTCGTGAGTTTTGACAATGCTTTCTTGTCCCTTGAGATGAAAATGCACAAGCTAAACATTTTACCTCCATAGTACTTTTGATACTACAAGAAATTGTGGGCCGGGCATGGTGGCTCACATCTGTAATCCCAGCACTTTGGGAGGCCAAGGTGAGTGGATCTCCTGAGGTCAGGAGTTTGAGACCAGCCTGACCAACATGGAGAAACCCCGTCTCTACTAAAAATACAAAATTAGCTGGACATGATGGTGCATGCCTGTGATCCCAGCTACTTGGGAGACTGAGGCAGGAGAATCACTTGAACCCGGGAGGCAGAGGTTGCAGTGAGCCGATATCACGCCATTGCACTCTAGCCTGGGCAACAATAGTGAAACTCTGTCTTAAAAAAAAAAAAAAGAAAAAGAGAACGAAATTGTGTGCCTGGCCTGAGAAAATGTGAAAAGTGTGTTATTACAAAGACTTATAATGCAAGTTATCATGTTCACCTAGAGTACTTATGTTTTTAGTAAATCAGGTCTGTGTTTTTTGGGATTTTTTCAGAGAGCACGTTTTCAATATCATAGGAGCATTTGATATTCCACGCTTTGTATACAATTCAGAAAGAAAAAAGTTTCTTCCGTAAGTATGCCATCCACTGATTTTAAATTAATTTCAAATGTTTTTTCCAGAAGGTATATAGTCTCTTGCTTCACTTTTGGCTCACCTTTGTGTATTATGATAGTCAAAAATAGGCATTCTTTTTTTCTAGTCTGTTAATGACCAACCACCCTGCACCAAATTTATTTGGAACAGCAAGAGATAAAGCAGAGCTGTTTCGTGAGCGATATACCATTTTGCACCAGGTAAGTTTGGTAGCGGGCGGAGGGGAGGATACTAGGTAAACGGAGAGAAAAAGAGACTGTTTCAGTTAGGGAAATCTCAGGGATGTTTAACGAATGGAATTTTGTGGTCCAAAGTTGGTCATTCAATAAACTGTTGTTGAGATTTCTGTGATTGAGACCATGTAGAAGATACAGAGATGAAAAAGCTATTTTCCCCTTAACGACAATGATGATGGTAAAAATAGTAGTTACCATTTAATACATGATATGCCAGTTAGCACTTAACATACATTATTTACCTCATTTAATCCTCATAATACTAATATATGTGTAAATGCTATTATTATCCCCATTTTACAGATGAGGAAACTGAGGCTTAAGGAAGTTTAGTAACTTGCCTATAGATCACATATAGTAAGACAGGATTTCAATCCAGCCTGACTCTAAAGCCCAGCCATTGCCTACTATACTTTACTACCTTCAAATAGCTTACATCTATGGGATAGACTGTAGCTGGGATAGCTTATGTCTATGAATAGACATTTGTGCAAATATATAAAGTAGAATTTTATACGTGCTATAAAAGAGATACAAACAATGTATTTAATAAAAGAATCAGGGAAGGCTTCAAGGAAATGATGGCATTTGGCATGGACCTAGATTGCTTTAATCTTGTGGCGATGGGGAAAGGGTGGTGGTGATTGTGAACAAAGGTACAGCAAAAAATAGACTCTGTGCAGGAAATGATGAGAAAATCAGGAGTAGCATGGGATCAGTTTGGAAAGGCAAGTGGGAGCCAAATTGTAGGAGCACTTTGGATGCCACCCTTGGGAGTTGGGACTGTTCTCCTTATGCGAGGTGCTTTGGAATACCAGAGAAAATCGCAGCCAGGTTTTTTGAGTGCTTCCTCCACCAGCAGATATGGGGATGACTTAAGAGTGTTGAGAGAAGCCTTTTAGAAGTCTGTGCTATTAGTCTTGGCATAAATGATAGCCTGGATGAAGGAAGTGGCAAGGGGTGTAGAATGAGGGCATCACACTCAAGCAGCAGAAACTATAAGCACATGGTGACTGTCTGGATGTGAAGGAGAAGGGAGGGGGTGAAGAATCAGAGATGAGTAAGGCCTGGAGTCTGAGAGAGTAGAATATAGAATAATATGTTAAACAGGAAAAAGAGAATGTTTGTAGAAGGTGATGGCAGTTTCTGTTTTAAGCATTTGAGTTAAGATTGCCAGGAGAAGTAAAGTGTACATCTGGAGCTAAGGAAAGAGAGATGGTAGCATGAGAGAGATTTGGGAGCATCTGCAGAGAGTAAAAAATGGAACTGCAAGGATGAGACCCTGGCAGAAAGAGAAGTGATAAAAAGAGAAGAGGGAGGCTAGGCACGATGGCTCACGCCTGTAATCCCAGCACTTTGGGAGGCTGAGGCGGGTGGATCACCTGAGGTCGGGATCTCGAGACCAGTCTGACCAACATGGAGAAACCGTGTTTCTACTAAAAATACAAAATTAGCCAGGCATGGTGGCGCATGCCTGTAGTCCCAGCTACTCGAGAGGCTGAGGCAGGAGAATCGCTTGAACCCGGAAGGCGGAGGTTGTGGTGAGCCGAGATGGCGCCATTGCACTCCAGCCTGGGCAACAAGAGCGAAACTCCATTTCAAAAAGAAAAAAAGAAAGAGAGAAGAGGGGAAGAGGATAGATAGAACTTGGGGGCCAGGCGAGGATGGTGTTATATGGCAGAAGCACAAGAAGGCTTCAAGGAGGAGCAGATGGTCAGCAGTAAGTTAAATAAAGGTCGAAAAGAATGATCCTTGAGGAAACAGTATCCTCTGCTGCTTTCATTGCTGACATAGTGTTGCCAGGTTAGTCTGCCCAAAGTGTAGCTCTGACCACCTCATGGGTTTTGCACAGAAGTCTTTCAAGGAAATTCACTGCCTATTCAATGCAGATTATCCTTAATATGTAAGATCTTCTCTTACACATAATTGGCCTAATCTCTACTTTTCCTCTAGTCATACTCTGTGCTGGAGCCAAAACTGAAATATGGAATTATTGTTTCTGTTTCTTTCACTACTTCTGTGACTTTGTTTATCCTGTAGACTGCTCTTCCCTCTTACCTCCACTGTTGAAACCGTCCTAATTTTGGAAGGCTCTTCTCAGATTCCTCCTTTCTGGAGCCTTCTTGATCTTCAGTTGGATGCAATCTTTTTCTTTTTTATTTATTTTATTTTTGAGATGGAGTCTCGCTCTGTTGCCTAGGCTAGAGTGCAGTGGTGCAAACTTGGCTCACTGCAACCTCTGCCTCCTGGGTTCAAGTGATTCTTCTTCCTCAGATTCCCAAGTAGCTGGGATTATAGGCACATACCACTACACCCAGTTAACTTTTTTATTTTAGTAGAGACGGGGTTTCACCACATTGGCCAGGCTGGGCTCGAACTCCTGACCTCAAGTGATCTGCCCACCTCAGCCTCCCAAAGTGCTGGGATTACAGGCCTGAGCCACCATGCCTAGCTGAATGCAGTCTCTTTCTGCTTGAACCAAGTAGTATGTCTTTTTTTTTTTTTTCCCTGAGACAGAGTCTTACTCTGTTGCCCAGGCTGTAGTGCAGTGGCGCAATCTCGGCTCACTGCAACCTCTGCCTCCCAGGTTCAAGAGATTTTCCTGCCTCAGTCTCCTGAGTAGCTGGGACTACAGGCACGTGCCACAATGCCCGGCTAAGTTTTTGTATTTTTAGTAGAGACAGGGTTTCACTGTGTTAGCCAGGATGGTCTCCATCTCCTGACCTCGTGATCCACCTGCCTCGGCCTCCCAAAGTGTTGGGATCACAGGCTTGAGCCACTGAGTCCAGCCGAGTAGTACGTCTTTTATGTCACTGACTGGACTTGGCCCTACCTTGCATTTGAGGTGTTTACCCTGTGATTAGACTGTGAATTCCTTGTTTATCTCCTCTGCCACATTTGGCACTGTCCTTTATACAAAGAAGGTGCTTAGTAAACACCATATTTCTTTTTTCTGAAGTATGTTTTGAAGTCTACTCTGTTATTATGGGTGTGCCACTTATCCCTTCTGAGCTTCATTTATTCATCTGTGAAATAAACAGGTTGAAGTTCAGTCCATTCATATTTTCATTGCAGTTATCTTCCAGAAAATCAATCTGATGTTTTCATTATCCTACTTCAAAATCTTTGTTTCTCATTGTCTATACGATAAACTTCTTGGCTGGGCATACACAGTTTGTATTGTCAGGGCTTTTTGAGTTGGAGGTTACGGAAACTCAAATTGATTAAAACTGAAAAAGGAATATATTGGTTTAGCTTGTATTATGAAGTCTAGAAGTCCACCAGTTTCAAGCCTGGCTGGATCCAGGTGTTCACACAATATCAGGAGGCATCTGTCTCTTTCCATGTCCCACCTCCTTTAAAAAATTGATTTTACTTTCAAATAGGTTCTCCCTATAAAGTGACAAAGATCTCCGCTAGTAGCCTTAGCAATTCTTGGAAAGAGAGTTCCTCTTTTCTAATAGTTCTAGCTAAAGTCTTGAATCTGTCTTTTTTGAGCCTACCTTGAAGCACTTGCTCATCCTTGAACCAATCACTGGCCAAAAGGATGGAGTACTTTCACTTTCTAGGCCTTGAATTCCTATCTATAGAAAGGGGAAGGGGTATCAATCCTACCTAAACTATATGGACTGAGAGTTGGGGAGGGAAGTATCCCCACATGGATCTTACTAATCTCTGGCCTTGTCTGCACTCCATAATTCAACTGTATTAAACTTTGCATAGCTTCCTAAATACTCTAACTCTGATGATTTCTCTGCCTGAAATGCTGTGGTTTTTTTTGTTTTTTTTTGTTTTTTTTGAGACAGAGTTTCGGTCTTGTTGCCCAGGCAGGAGTGCAGTGGCACGATCTCAGCTCACTGCAATCTCTGCCTCCCAGATTCAAGCAATTCTCCTACCTCAGCCTCCTGAGTAGCTGGAATTACAGGCACCTGCCACCATACCCAGCTAATTTTTGTATTTTTGGTACAGACAGAGTTTCACTATGTTGGCCAGGCTGGTCTCGAACTCCTGACCTCAGGTGATCCGTCCTCCTTGGCCTCCCAAAGTGCTGGGATTACAGGCGTGAGCCACTGTGCCTGGCCCTGAAATGTCTCATCTCAGCCTCCTTTTGTTTCTTTTTTTTTTTCTGAGACAGAGTCTCTCTGTGTCACCCAGGCCGGAGTGCAGTGGCGCGATCTTGGTTCACTGCAAGCTCCGCCTCCCGGGTTCATGCCATTCTCCCACCTCAGCCTCCGAGTAGCTGGGACTACAGGCGCCTGCCACCACGCCCGGCTAATTTTTTGTATTTTTAGTAGAGATGGGGTTTCACCGTGTTAGCCAGGATGGTCTCGATCTCCTGACCTCATGATCCGCCCGCCTCGGCCTCCCGAAGTGCTGGGATTACAGGTTTGAGCCACCGCGCCCGGCCTCCTTTTGTTTCTTACTATCCAAACCTTATTTATCATCTGGGCTGTTGTTCAGTGACCCCTTTGGCCTGGGGTACAGTCAGCCCTCACGGTACTTTGTTGTGTGGTGGCACTTCTCTTTCAGTAGCCCCAGTGCTCTCAGAGTGACACTTGGTTGTTCTTCATACCCTCAGTCCACAACGTGCTGCTGCCATACGCATAATCGACCTTTAAAATTTTTACTTTTATTTTTTTAATTTTAAAACTTATATTACTAGATATTTGTATGTTAAATTATGTGGGTTTTCAAATTTGTTGAGAATAAGTAATAGAGACATTAGTTTAAGGACAATGTTTCATCAGGACACTATTTTAGTGAATCTTATGTTTAAATGTCTGTTTCAGGAATTCATGTGAATCTTTCTTTTTTATAGAGGACCCACAGGCATGAATTATTTACTCCTCCGGTGATAGGTTCTCACCCTGATGAAAATGGAAGCAAATTCCAGGTTAGAACATTATTCTAGTTATGTAGGGGATATAAGTGTATAAGTTTAATATTTGTTGCTTAATTCTAATTCGTTGAATTTTAAATGAAAATAAACTACTGGTAACTGTTTAGCTAACTGGACTGGCTGCATGCCCACTTTTGATATAGTCCATTCCTAGAGTCCTGTGTCCCACAAATCTCTAACAGAAGCTACTGCTTCCTTTGAGAAGGCCCTGATACAATGCTAGCCCCAGATACACTCTGGCCTCCAAGATAGCTTCCTAGCCCATTTGGATACTACACTGGCTTTCTGATAACTTTTCAACATTTCTTTTCTTGCCCTCACTCATCCCTTAGTGACCATAGCACTGAGGAACTCAAATACCGGTTTCTTGCCCAACTCATCCCTCGTGACCACACACACAGTTATTGAACTAGAATGTGTTACATTGGTTGAAGTGAAAACTTTACTTAAGGTACTAAGGAAACAACATTTATAGAATGAATGTGAGAACACAAATGGATCCCACAACCTGGGCAACATAGCAAGACCTCATCTTTACAAACAATAAAAAACATTAGCCAGGCATGGTAGTGTGCACCTGTGGTCCCAGCTACTTGAGAGGCTGAGGTGGGAGGATGACTTGAGCTTGGGAGATTGAGGCTGCAGTGAGCTGAGATCATGCCACTGTACTCCAGCCTGGGTGACAGTGTAAGGACCCCCTCAAACAAACAAAACTTTTATTAGAGTATAAATTAGGTTTTAGAAATTGGCATTACTTATATTTCCCTACCAAAGATCATCTATATGTTTCCTATATTAGGTTTTCTCTGGCAACTGAGATGCCCACAGCCCAGGAGCCTTTTCCCTCGTCTCCTCTTTGACAAAGCAATTTTAAGGCTTAACTAAATAATTATTCTTTTCGAACTGTCTAATTCTGTATCTGTGATGGCACATACCCTACTTAAATTACATTTATCTACCTGTATGATAATATCTCTTTACAGATTGCAAATACGATGTGCTAAAAAATACTGTTATTTTTACTTCTCCTGTGTTGTTTAAGGTCTCTTTTTTTTTCTTTTGATAGAGACATGAGGTCTCGTGATGTTGCCCAGGCTGGTCTTGAACTCCTGGCCTCAAATGATCCTCCTGCCCCAGCCTCCTGAGTAGCTAGGACAATAGGTGTGCACCACTACACTTGGCTAGGTTCTTTTCCCTTCCCTTCCCCCTTCCCCTTTTCTTTCCTTTTTTTCCGACAGTCTTGCTCTGTCACCCAGGCTGTAGTACAGTAGTGCAATCTTGGCTCACTGCAACCTCCTCTTCCCAGGTTCAAGCAATTCTGCCTCAGTCTCTTGAGTAGCTGGGATTATATGTGCACACCACCATGCCTCACTAATTTTTTTGCGTTTTTAGTAGAGATGGTGTTTTGCCATGTGGGCCAGGCTGGTCTTGAACTCCTGACCTCAAGTGATCCATCCGCCTCAGCCTCCCAAAGTGCTGGGTTTACAGGCGTGAGCCACCACGCCCAGCCCTACGTTCATATTTTTTAAGAGTAACTCCAGTATTAAATGTTAATGTGATTATTATGGAATGATAGGATTGTATAAGTTTTTATTTCTTTCTTGTCTATATTTTAAATTTTTTCTATAGTAAACATGAATTATTTGTAATAAGAAAACAAAGATAAAACGTAAAGATAAAAGAAGCTCCACTTGGTAATTTCTATAAATATGAAAACTTATATATCCTTTTATCTAGCAATTGTGTTTCTAGAATGTGTAGAACTTTATTCAACGGTTATTATCTGTAGCTGGATGCAGTGGCTAGTGCCTGTAATCATGGAGACTCAGGGGGCTGCGGTGGAAGGATCACTTGAGCCCAGTTGAAGGCTGTAGTGAGGTATGAGAGTGCCACTGCACTCCAGCCTGGGCAATGTGAGACCCCATCTCAAAAAAAAAAAAGAAAAAAGTTTCTATCGCTGTTGTGGGCCAAAGAAAGGTGCACAGAAATATTAAAAATTGTTTTTATTAGTAGAAAACTGGGAACAACTTAAATGTCCTTTAATAGGAGTTTGATGAAATAAATGGTCATATGTATAATATAGATATCTCTATTCTTTAAACAGAAGGAAATTTATATGTAGAAAAATGGAAAGATATCTCAGATATTAACTTCAAAAAGTTAAGTTGAAGAATAGTACATATACTATGATTTCATCTTTGTGAATAAACTGTATAGGTGTGTGTCATAAATTATATATGTATGCATTTACATATATTTAGGATTACATACAGAAAAAGTTGGAAAGGATTTTTATTTATTTATTTATTTGAGATGTAGTCTTGCTCTGTTGCCCAGGCTGGAGTGCAGTGGCACGATATCAGCTCACTGTAAGCTCTGCCTCCTGGGTTCACGCCATTCTCCCGCCTCAGCCTCCTGAGTAGCTGGGACTACAGGCGCCCACCCCTACGCCCGGCTAATTTTTTGTATTTTTAGTAGAGACGGGGTTTCACTGTGGTCTCGATCTCCTGACCTTGTGATCTGCCCGCCTTGGCCTCCCAAAGTGCTGGGATTACAGGTGTGAGCCACTGCGCCCGGGTGGAAAGGATTTTTTACAATGGTGTCCCAATTTTTACTACCTTGAACTTTCTGATTAGGAAAAAAGATCAGATTGAGAATGTAAATAATAATGAGAGCCTTTTAAAATACTAAGTAAAATTAGAATATATATTTTTAAATAGCTTGCTAATTTTCAAAAGGTACTGTTCAAATAAAATAAAATTGATATTCTTTTCTATATTTGAAAAATAAATGTACTTATCATTGTTCGGAATGATAGGGTGTGGATTCCGTTATTGGAAAGAGCCTGAGTTGATGTGGTGTTTCTTTAGGCATGATTCTTCTAGGCCCTCATACACTTACTCTTACATCTTTTTTGTAGGACAAAATTAAACATCCTAAGTTTAATTTTACAACTTTATTTCCATTTTATTTGATTTTCTACTGTAAAGTAGCTATAAATGCTGAAATGTGTACCCCAAATTTACTTATTTATAAAAGTTTAGTTTCTTGAAAGAATGTATTTATAGTCTTTAAAATTTATTTTGTTTTATTTTAGCTTAAAACAATAGAAACCTTATTGGGTAGTACAACCAAAATCGGAGATGTGATTGTTCTTGGAATGATAACGCAGTTAAAAGAGGTAACTTAATAAACATCAAACTTTTAGTTTTGGCCTTGGATTGATGAAATGTCGGTTACATAGAACATTTTTGTGGCGGGCACAGGAATGTACTCTTTATTGAAAACTCGCCTCACGAACAGAACAATATTGGAATAGTGGTAATATAAGGAAATAGTATCATCATGTTAGAAGCCTTGGAATGAGGATAAATAATGGCTGTTGGCCAGGCACGGTAGCTCACGCCTGTAATCCCAGCCACTTTGGGAGTCTGAGGCGGGCGGATCACCTGAGGCCAGGAGTTCGAGACCAGCCTGACCAACATGGAGAAACCCTGTCTCTACTAAAAGTACAAAATTAGCCGGGTGTGGTGGCACATGCCTGTAATCCCAGCTACTCTGGAGGCTGAGGCAGGAGAATTGCTTGAACCCAGGAGGTGGAGGTTGCAGTTAGCCGAGATGGTGCCATTGCGCTCTAGCCTGGGCAACAAGAGCAAAACTTTGTCTCAAAATAAATAAATAAATAAATAAAATAAAATAATGGCTGTTCAGCAGAGAAACCCATTTCCTGTCTCCATAGGGCCTGTTTTACAATGATGTAAAAATTAGGTCATGTACATTTTCATATTAGACTTTTTGTTAAATAAACTTTTGTAATAGTCAAAAAAGAAACATAAAAAAACAAAAAACAGAAAACAAAAACACAAAAAACTTTTCTCAGTTACCAAGTGTCTTTTTCGTTTGTGTTTGGTTTCCTGAGTAGACATCAGGACAGAGTGTCTTGTCCGGGAGCTCAGTTTGCATAGCCTGAAATTAGGCCCCTAGTGACCTCTGGATAAACAGAGAGTACTGGGTTTCTGAACACGCAATCTGCAGAGTATGTCTTGGTCACTTGGCGATGCTGTTGGCTGTCTTAGAAGGTACCTGGGGAGACCCTCCCTATGGCAGACATTGAGTGTCCCTCTTGCCATTTCTTATCTGTAGGAGTCATTCTCCATTTTGTACCTGTGAGGAGTCAGAATCTCAGTTAAGTGATTAGTCTGGGGTTATCAGACTAGTAAATGGAAGAGCCTGGACTAGAAATAATAGCTGATTTTTAAAATTCACTTTTCTCTTGACTGTATTCTTTTTTTTTTTTTTTTTTTTGAAGCGGAGTCTCGCTCTGTCGCCCGGACTGGAGTGCAGTGGCGGATCTCAGCTCACTGCAAGCTCCGCCTCCCGGGTTTACGCCATTCTCCTGCCTCAGCCTCCGAGTAGCTGGGACTACAGGCGCCCGCCACCTCGCCCGGCTAGTTTTTTTTGTATTTTTAGTAGAGACGGGGTTTCACCGTGTTAGCCAGGATGGTCTCGATCTCTGACCTCGTGATCCGCCCGTCTCGGCCTCCCAAAGTGCTGGGATTACAGGCTTGAGCCACCGCGCCCGGCCTTGACTGTATTCTGTTGTCAAACTTGTAGTTTAATTTTTTTGTCATAGTTTTCATTGTTACATAAATGTGGATTTCTTTCTTTTCATTTTTTTTTTTTAGGGAAAATTTTTTCTGGAAGATCCTACTGGAACAGTACAACTAGACCTTAGTAAAGCTATATCCTTCACTTGTATTTTTTAAAATCTGCATTACGTGAATTGGGGAAATTGACTATATATCCTTCTAAAATTTACCTATTTGGGTTCTCAATGTAACTTCTCTATGTTGCTGGTATAGGAATATAGAGATACAATCCTAAACAGAGACAGAACAACTTTAATTTCCTCTTATTTGAAGAATCTAGGCAAATGACTGATGAAGTTTATATCATGGTAAGAATGATCCACCTTGTCAATATTACCAAGAATTAAACATGAGGACATTTAAACCTAAATTTTTTAAAGCTCTTTCTAAGCTGTGGTCTATTCACAGTTTCAAATGGGAAGTCTTTGAATTTATTATTTAGAAGCCTTGTTAGTCTCAAAATGTATGTTGACTTTATTACTGCCTCAAGAATAGAATTATTTTCCTCAGCTGTTGTGTACCAGTTCCACAGTGGTTTATACACAGAGGCATGCTTTGTCTTAGCAGAAGGTAAGTCAGTATACTTTGTTACTGTCCTTCTCATTCTCCAGTAAAACTATTTCTGCTTTGGGTAAAATATGTTAACATGATATAATTTGGGATACCATTAATTAGAAGAGCATATTTTTGGCAAAATAACTCTTAGACTGTTAATGGGCTAATAGAAATCTTTCTGGGGTGATGAAAATGTTCTGAAATTAGATAGTAGTAATGGCTACACAACTTATGAATATACTAAAAATCACCAAATGACACACTTTTTTTTTTTTGAGACAGAGTCTCACTATGTCACCTAGGCTGGAGTGCGGTGGTGCGATCTCGGCTCACTGCAACCTCCGCCTCCTGGGTTCAAGCGATTCTTATGCCTCAGCCTTCCGAGTAGCTGGGATTACAGGTGCATGCCACCATGCCTGGCTAATTTTTTGTATTTTAGTCGAGAGGGGGTTTCACCATGTTGCCCAGGCTGGTTTCAAACTCCTGAGCTCAGGTAATCCACCCGTCTTGGCCTCCCGAAGTGTTGGGATTACAGGCGTGAGCCTTGCCCGGCCTGAATTATGCACTTTTTTTATTTGTTTGTTTTTTGAGATGGAGTCTCACTCTGTCGCCCAGGCTGGAGTGCAATGGCACAATCTCGGCTCACTGCAAGCTCCACCTCCTGGGTTCACGCCATTCTCCTGCCTTGACCTCCCTAGTAGCTGGGACTACAGTTGCCTGCCACTACACCTGGTTACTTTTTTTGTTTTGTTTTGTATTTTTAGTAGAGATGGGGTTTCACCATGTTAGCCAGGATGGTCTCAATCTCCTGACCTTGTGATCTACCCGCCTCAGCCTCCCAAAGTGCTGGGATTACAGGCGTAAGCCACCGTGCCCGGCCCTGAATTATATACTTTTAAAGGGTGAATTGTATAGTATGTGAATGATATCTCAATAAAGTTGAAAAAAACACTTAATTTTATATAGGCCATAAAATGAAACATTTTCTAATGTGTATTTCAACACGTACTGCCAAACTGAAAAGTGAAAAGTTATGAATCTATTTCTATTTAATGAACTTTATAAGTTGAGACTCTCTGTGGATCTAAAGTTGTTGTGTGGTTCATTGAGGCTGGCAACCTCTGTAATTAGTTCACAGGGCATAAGACTAGCCTGGCATTACTGCTTTGTTGTAACATAATTTTGTCCTTTCAAACACAGAGGATTAGACAAATGAAAGTGATGTTACTTTTTTTCAGGTTGGTTTGAAGATCAAGTGTTTCATGTCAATGCCTTTGGATTTCCACCCACTGAGCCCTCTAGTACTACTAGGTATTAAAATGTTTGGTTTATACTCTATGGGAATTTGGTAATGCTGGCAGGAGTGAGTGTAAGATAGTACGTCATATCTCAGTTACTACAAGGTGTCAGGCTTTGTGTCAAAATGGAAAGAGCAATGGAAAATGAGAATTAGAAGACTGGGTTTTATATGTAATGTGAAAACTCACAGATTGGCCAAAGATTAGTTGCAATACCGTCTTTGTACTTCAGCTTTAACTGGGAAAGATTTCCAGTCTATCTGTTTTATCTTTGGGGTTGATGAGAAGTTCAAGTGAGATAAGAGAGACAGAATAACACTTAGAAGAATATAATTCCATGTTAATATAAAATTCTCACTTTTATATTCTAATGAATGAAAGTTATGTGAGGTAGCTTATAGCTCCTTAATATAAGTAAAAGCATCATAATATTAGAGCTATTCCAAAATGGCCTTCTCTTAGAGGAAATGAGCTCCCTGTCACTTGAGTTATTTGGGCAGAGGCTGTATGATAGTATAAAAGTTGTACTTGGTGGCTCATGGGTTGAAAGTAGTCTATAGACCTTTCTTCTCCCCACTTTGAGGTGTTTAAAAACATTTTGAGTTAGTTTCCATTGTATAAAAATTAGAAGATTTCTCATAAAGGTCTAGGTTTTGGAGTTCTCTTTTAACAGTAGGATCTGGCAATAGAGTGCCTGAATTCTCACATGGCAAAAACTAAACTGCAGTGGTTGCCCACTTTGGGCAGGGCAGGTATGTCTGCCCTAGTTACTGTCAGTGGACTGCTGCTTTGCTATTTGGTGTTATCTTCTTGGAGCCTGTAAGCATTCGAGTTTGCCACCTCTGGGGGAATTAAAGTAGTTGACTTCTAATCATGAGATTCTATATGATGGTGATGATATCAAAAGGAAGCACAAGGATTAAGATTTTAGTTTTATCAGGAGGCAGAGGTTGTAGTGAGCTGAGATCGCGCCACTTCACTCCAGCCTGGCAACAGAGCGAGACTCCATCTCAACAACAACAACAACAACAAAGATTTTAGTTTTAGTATGCCTGTATAAATTCAGGATGCAAAGGCAACATTTTCTGGCTGGGAGTTGACTGGCAGGGCACCCTTTGCAGAGCATCTACTCTTCCTATTGAAGTGACTGAGGGAAAGGTACTGATCTTGCTAAGGAGAACAGAAGCCCTAATCAAGCCAAGCTCACCTCGATTTGAGTGCTTTTGGTGCAGTTTGTGGCTTTTTCCAATATGGTAAGTTTCCTTTGGAATATGTTTAGAGCAAAATTGCCATTGTTGTGTGTTTTTTTTTTTTTTTTTTTTAATTATACTTTAAGGTCTAGGGTACATGTGCACAATGTGCAGGTTTGTTACATATGTATACATGTGCCATGTTGGTGTGCTGCACCCATTAACTCGTCATTTACATTAGGTATATCTCCTAATGCTATCCCTCCCCCAGGCCCCCACCCCACAACAGGCCCCGGTGTGTGATGTTCCCCACCCTAGGTCCAAGTGTTCTCATTGTTCAATTCCCACCTATGAGTAAGAACATGCGGTGTTTGGTTTTCTGTCCTTGTGATAGTTTGCTCAGAATTATGGTTTCCAGCTTCATCTATGTCCCCAAAAAGGACATGAACTCATCCTTTTTTATGGCTGCATAGTATTCCATGGTGTATATGTGCCACATTTTCTTAATCCAGCCTATCATTGATGGACATTTGGGTTGGTTCCAAGTCTTTGCTATTGTGAATAGTGCTACAATAAACATACGTGTACATATGTCTTTATAGCAGCATGATTTATAATCCTTTAGATATATACCCAGTAATGGGATGGCTGGGCCTAATGGTATTTCTAGTTCTAGATCCTTGAGGAATCGCCACACTGTCTTCCATAATGGTTGAACTACTTTACAGTCCCATTAACAGTGTAAAAGTTTTCCTATTTTTCCGCATTCTCTCCAGCACCTATTGTTTCCTGACTTTTTAATGATTGCCATTCTAACTGGTGTGAGATGGTATCTCATTGTGGTTTTGATTTGCATTTCTCTGATAGCCAGTGACGATGAGCATTTTTTCATGTGTCTGTTGGCTGCATAAATATCTTCTTTTGAGAAGTGTCTGTTCATATCCTTTGCCCACTTTTTGATGGGGTTGTTTGATTTTTTTCTTGTAAATTTGTTTAAGTTCTCTGTAGATTCTGGATATTAGCCCTTTGTCAGATGGGTAGATTGTAAACATTTTCTCCCATTCTATAGGTTGCCTGTTCACTCTGATGATAGTTTCTTTTGCTGTGCAGAAGCTCTTTAGTGTAATTAGATCCCATTTGTCAATTTTGGCTTTTGTTGCCATTGCTTTTGGTGTTTTAGTCATGAAGTCCTTGCCCATGCCTATGTCCTGAATGGTATTGCCTAGGTTTTCTTCTAGGGTTTTTATGGTTTTAGGTCTAACATTTAAGTCTTTAATCCATCTTGAATTAATTTTTGTATAAGGTGTAAGGAAGGGATCCAGTTTCAGCTTTCTACATACGGCTAGCCAGTTTTCCGAGCACCATTTATTAAATAGGGAATCCTTTCCCCATTTCTTGTTTTTATCAGGTTTGTCAAAGACCAGATGGTTGTAAATGTGTGGTATTATTGCTGAGGGCTTTGTTCTGTTCCATTGGTCTATATCTCTGTTTTGGTACCCGTACCATGCTGTTTTGGTTACTGTAGCCTTGTAGTATAGTTTGAAGTCAGGTAGCATGATGCTTCTAGCTTTCTTCTTTTGGCTTAGAATTGTTTTGGCAATGCAGGCTCTTTTTTGGTTCCATATGAACTTTAGTTTTTTCCAATTCTGTGAAGAAAGTCATTGGTAGCTTGATGGGGATGGCATTGAATCTATAAATTATCTTGGGCAGTATGGCCATTTTCATGATATTGATTCTTTCTATCCATGAGCATGGAATGTTCTTCCATTTGTTTGTGTCCTCTTTTATTTTGTTGAGCAGTGATTTGTAGTTCTCCTTGAAGAGGTCCTTCACATCCCATGTAAGTTGGATTCCTAGGTATTTTATTCTCTTTGAAGCAGTTGTGAATGGGAGTTCACTCATGATTTGGCTCCCTGTTTGTCTGTTATTGGTGTATAGGAATGCGTGTGATTTTTGCACATTGATTTTGTATCCTGAGATTTTGCTGAAGTTGCTTATCAGCTTACGGAGATTTTGGGCTGAGACAGTGGGGTTTTCTAAATATACAATCATGTCATCTGCAAACAGGGACAATTTGACTTCCTCTTTTCCTAATTGAATACCCTTTATTTCTTTATCCTGCCTGATTGCCCTGGCCAGAACTTCCAACACTATGTTGAATAGGAGTGGTGAGATAGGGCATCCCTGTCTTGTGCCAGTTTTCAAAGGGAATTTTTCCAGTTTTTGCCCATTCAGTATGATATGGGCTGTGGGTTTGTCATAAATAGCTCTTATTATTTTGAGATACATCCCATCAATACCTAGTTTATTGAGAGTTTTTAGCATGAAGGCTGTTGAATTTTGTCAAAGGCCTTTTCTGCATCTATTGAGATAATCATGTGGTTTTTGTGTTTGGTTCTGTTTAAATGATGGATTACGTTTATTGATTTGCATATGTTGAACCAGCCTTGCATCCCAGGGATCAAGCCCACTTGATCATGGTAAATAAGCTTTCTGATGTGCTGCTGGATTCGGTTTGCCAGTATTTTATTGAGGATTTTTGCATCAATGTTCATCAGAGATATTGGCCTGAAATTCTCTTTTTTTATTGTGACTTTGCCAGGCTTTGGTATCAGGATGATGCTGGCCTCATAAAATGAGTTAGGGAGGATTCCCTTTGTTTCTATTGATTGGAATAGTTTCAGAAGGAATGGTACCAGCTCCTCCTTGTACCTCTGGTAGAATTCGGCTGTGAATCCATCTGGTCCTGGACTTTTTTTGGTTGGTAGGCTATTAATTATTGCTTCAATTTCAGAGCCTGTTATTGGTCTATTCAGGGATTCAATTTCTTCCTGGTTTAGTCTTGGGAGGGTGTATGTGTCCAGGAATTTATCCATTTCTTCTAGATTTTCTAGTTTATTGCATAGAGGTGTTTATAGTATTCTCTGATGGTAGTTTGTATTTCTGTGGGATATGTGGTGATATCCCCTTTATCATTTTTTAGTGCGTCCATTTGATTCTTCTCTCTTCTGTATTAGTCTTGCTAGCAGTCTATCAATTTGGTTGATCCTTTCAAAAAACCAGCTCCTGGATTCACTGATTTTTTGAAGGGTTTTTTGTGTCTCTATCTCCTTCAGTTCTGCTCTGATCTTAGTTATTTCTTGCCTTCTGCTAACTTTTGAATGTGTTTGTTCTTGCTTCTCTAGTTCTTTTAATTGTGATGTTAGGGTGTCAATTTTAGATCTTTCCTGCTTTCTCTTGTGGGCATTTAGTGCTATAAATTTCCCTCTACACACTGCTTTAAATGTGTCCCAGATATTTTGGTATGTTGTGTCTTTGTTCTCATTGGTTTCAAAGAACATCTTTATTTCTGCCTTCATTTCGTTATGTACCCAGTAGTCATTCAGGAGCAGGTTGTTCAGTTTCCATGTGGTTGAGTGGTTTTGAGTGAGTTTCTTAATCCTGAGTTCTAGTTTAATTGCACTGTAGTCTGAGAGACAGTTTGTTATAATTTCTGTTCTTTTACTTTTGCTGAGGAGTGCTTTACTTCCAACTATGTGGTCAATTTTGGAATAAGTGCAGTGTGGTGCTGAGAAGAATGTATATTCTGTTGATTTGGGGCGGAGAGTTCTGTAGATGTCTATTAGGTCTGCTTGGTGCAGAGTTGAGTTCAATTCCTGGGTATCCTTGTTAACTTTCTGTCTCATTGATCTGTCTAATGTTGACCGTGGGGTGTTAAAATCTCCCATTATTATTGTGTGGGAGTCTAAGTCTCTGTAGGTCTCCAAGGACTTGCTTTATGAATGTGGGTGCTCCTGTATTGGGTGCATAAATATTTAGGATAGTTAGCTCTTCTTGTTGAATTGATCCCTTTACCATTATGTAATGGCCTTCTTTGTCTCTTTTGATCTTTGTTCGTTTAAAGTCTGTTTTATCAGAGACTAGGATTGCAATCCCTGCTTTTTTTGTTTTCCATTTGCTTGGTAGATCTTCCTCCACCCCTTTATTTTGAGCCTATGTGTGTCTCTGCACATGAGATGGGTCTCCTGAATACAGCACACTGATGGGTCTTGACTCTTTAACTAATTTGCCAGTCTGTGTCTTTTAATTCAAGCATTTAGCCCATTTACATTTAAGGTTAATATTGTTATGTGTGAATTTGATCCTGTCCTTATGATGTTAGCTGGTTATTTTGCTCATTAGTTGATGCAGTTCCTTCCTAGCATCGAAGGTCTTTACAATTTGGTATGTTTTTGCAGTGGCTGGTACCGGTTGTTCCTTTCCATGTTTAGTGCTTCCTTCAGGAGCTCTTGTAAGGCAGGCCTGGTAGTGACAAAATCTCAGCGTTTGTTTGTTTGTAACGGATTTTATTTCTCCTTCACTTATGAAGCTTAGTTTGGCTGGATATGAAATTCGGGGTTGAAAATTCTTTTCTTTAAGAATGTTGAGTATTGGCCCCCACTGTCTTCTGGCTTGTAGAGTTTCTGCTGAGAGATCTGCTGTTAGTCTGATGGGCTTCCCTTTGTGGGTAACTCGACCTTTCTCTCTGGCTGCCCTTAACATTTTTTTCCTTCATTTCAACTTTGGTGAATCTAACAATTATGTGTCTTGGAGTTGCTTTTCTTGAGGAGTATCTTTGTGGTATTCTCTGTATTTCCTGAATTTGAATGTTGACCTGCCTTTTGCTAGGTTGGGGAAGTTCTCCTGGATAATACCCTGAAGAGTGTTTTCCAACTTGGTTCCATCCTCCTCGTCACTTTCAGGTGTACCAATCAAATGTAGATTTGGTGTTTTCACATAGTCCCATATTTCTTGGAGGCTTTGTTCATTTCTTTTTACTGTTTTTTCTCTAAACTTCTCCCTTCATTTCATTCATTTGATCTTCAATCACTGATACCCTTTCTTCCAGTTGATCAAATCGGCTACTGAAGCTTGTTGCATGTGTCACGTAGTTCTCATGCCATGGTTTTCAGCTCCATCAGGTCATTTAAGGTCTTCTCTACGCTGTTTATTCAAGTTAGCCATTTGTCTAATCTTTTTTCAAGGTTTTTAGCTTCTTTGCGATGGGTTCAAACATCCTCCTTTAGCTTGGAGCAGTTTGTTATTACCGATCGTCTGAAGCCTTCTTCTCTCAACTTATCAAAGTCATTTTCTGTCCAGCTTTGTTCTGTTGCTGGCGAGAAGCTGCGTTCCTTTGGAGAAGAAGAGGCGCTCTGATTTTTAGAATTTTCAGCTTTTCTGCTCTGGTTTCTCCCTATCTTTGTGGTTTTGTCCACCTTTGGTCTTTGACGATGGTGACGTACAGATGGGGTTTTGGTGTAGATGTACTTTCTGTTTGTTAGTTTTCCTTCTAACAGTCAGGACCCTAAGCTGCAGGTCTATTGGAGTTTGCTGGAGGTCCACTCCAGACCCTGTTTGCCTGGGTATCACCAGCGGAGGCTGCAGAACAGCAAATATTGCAGAACGGCAAATGCTGCTGCCTGATCCTCTGGAAGCTTTGTCTCACAGGAGCACTGGGCTGTATGAGGTGTCAGTTGGCCCCTACCGGGAGGTGTCTCCCAGTTAGGCTACTCAGGGGTCAGGGACCCACTTGAGGAAGCAGTCTGTCTGTTTTCAGATCTCAAACTCCATGCTGGGAGAACCACAACTCTCTTCAAAGGTGTCAGACAGGGAAGTATAAGTCTGCAGAAGTTTCTACTGTCTTTTGTTCAGCTATGCCCTGCCCACAGTGGTAGAGTCTACAGAGTCAGGCAGGTCTCCTTGAGCTGCAGTGGGCTCCACCTAGTTCAACTTCCTGGCAGCTTTGTTTACCTATTCATGCCGCAGCAATGGCAGATGCCCCTCCCCCAGCCTCGCTGTGCCTTGCAGTTTGATCTCAGACTGCTGTGCTAGCAGTAAGCGAGGCTCTGTGTGCGTGGGATCCTCTGAGCCAGGCGTGGGATATAATCTCCTGGTGTGCCGTTTGCTAAAAATAAGACTGTTGGAAAAGTGCAGTATTAGGGTGGGAGTGTCCCGATTTTCCAGGTACTGTCTGTCACAGCTTCCTTGGCTAGGAAAGGGAATGCCCTGACCCCTTGCACTTCCTGAGTGAGTTGATGCCCCACCCTGCTTCGGCTCACACTCTGTGGGCTGCACCCATTGTCTGACAAGCCCCAGTGAGATGAACTGAGTTCCTCAGTTGGAAATCCAGAAATCACCTTTCTTGTGCATTGCTCATGCTTGGAGCTGTAGACTGGAGCTGTTCCTATTCGGCCATCTTGGAACCTCAAGCGCCATGGTGTTTTTGTTTTGTACAAACTTCAAAATTACTACTTTGGAAGAGAGGTATATTTGAGTTGGCTGGCTGTCAGTTTACCATTTGTTTCTCTTTAGCCAAGAGATCATTATTATAATGTTTCAAATAATTTTCCACTTAAATTATACCATTTTCTCTACATCCAGCTGTTCAGTATATGCTTAGTAAACCAAAGGACTGGTAATGAGGTGTAATAAAGTACATTAAAATGAAATAATCATTTTATTCTTGTTAGGATTATAAATTACTTTTCTCTTAAACTGCCTTCAAAATACAAAATTCAGGGTGCTAAATCTGGTGGTAGACAATCACCTCAACAACTAATATTTTACTGAGTTTTTTTATGTGTAAAATACTGTTTTAGAAATAAGTGCAAATAGGTCTACAGCATGGTCCTATCCTAAAGAGATTTACACTGACTTAATAGCCTCCCTACCATTGTGTAGTTAATGCAAATAATTTTTTTAATGGAAGATGTGAGTAAGGGTTTTCTGAAGTTTAATTTCTCAATATTTAGCTTAATAGGTGTTTCTTTCTGTGATGCTCTGGTTTATGTTTGGGTATATGCTTAACTGAAATCATCATATAATTATATCTACTTACTGCATTCCTCTAGCAACTGCAAAATTATTACTGTACCTTTGAAAATGCCAGTTGGTCCACTTGGTGGGAACAATATCAGTTACCATGTCTAAGGGCTCACAGTGTACTAAGTACTGTGCCCTATCTGCTTTCTGTACATTATCACTTTTATTCCTTCTAGTAAACCTGTGCAGCAGACATGAGTTTAGTTTTTTTGCATGAAGAGTTAGGTTAAGAAGTGTTGATTTTGGAGGCTGAGGTGGGTGGATTGCTTGAGCTGTGGAGTTCAGGACTAGCCTGGGCAACACGGTGAAACCCTGTCTCTATTAAAAATACAAAAATTAGCCAGGTGTGGTGGCATGTGCTTGTAGTCCTAGCTACTTGGGCGGGACAATCGCTTTAACTTTGGAGGTGGAGGCTGCAGTGAGCCGAGATCCTGCCACTGCACTCCAGCCTGGGCGACACACTGAGACTTTGTCCCTCTACCCCCCAAAAAAGAAGGGTTGGGTAATTTTTCCACGGTCACAAACTTTTTTTTAAGATGTAGTTTCACTCTTGTTGCCCAGGCTAGAGTGCAATGGCACCATCTCAGCTCACCGCAACCTCTACCTCCCGGTTTCAAACGATTCTCCTGCCTCAGCCTCCCAAGTAGCTGGGATTAGAGGCATGTGCCACCTCACTCAGCTAATTTTGTATTTTTAGTAGAGACGGGGTTTTGCCATGTTAGTCAGGCTGGTCTTGAACTCCCGACTTCAGGTGATCCACCCGCCTCGGCCTTCCAGAGGGAGGCTGGGATTATAGGTGTGAGCCACTGAGCCCGGCCCAAACTTTTTAGTGTTAGAGATGTGCTTTGATCCCCAGGTTTCTGACTCAAGCTGGTATGCTGCACTGGAAAAGTAGTTGGGTCTTTAAAAAAAAAGTTTTTTTCTTATTAACAATGTAGTTTATGATTGCAAAAAAAAAATCAGAAAATATATAAAGGCACACAAAAGGAAAGGAAAATCACCTGTAATTTTACTAAACAGAGAAAACACTGTTAACATTACTTTTTATATGTATATACAGTTGTGTATTACATAGCAACAGGGATACATCGTGAGAAATGTGTTAGGTGATTATGTCATTGTGCAAACATCACAGTGTACTTACACAAACCTAGATGATATAGCCCACTGCACACTAAGGTTGTATGGTACAGCCTGTTGCTTCTATGCTACAAACCTGTATGACATGTTGCTGTATTGAATACTATAGGCAACTGTAATACAATGATAAGTATTTGTCTATCTAGATGTAGAAAAGATAAAGTAAAACTATGGTGTAAAAGATAAAATTGGTACACCTATATAGAGCACTTATCATGAATGGAAGCTGCAGGACTGGAAGTTGCTCTGGGTGAGTCAGTGAGTGAGTAGTGAGTGAATCTGAAGGCCTAGGACATTACTGTACACTACTGTAGGCTATTAACACTGTACACTGAGGCTACACTAAATTTGTTTAAAAAGAGTTTTCTTTTTTTTTTGAGACGGAGTCTCACTCTGTCGCCCAGGCTGGAGTGCAGTGGTGTGATCTCAGCTCATTGCAAGCTCCGCCTCCTGGGTTCACGCCATTCTCCTGCCTCAGCCTCCTGAGTAGCTGGGACTACAGGCGCCTGCCAGCATTCCCGGCTAATTTTTTGTATTTTTAGTAGAGACGGGGTTTCACTGTGTTAGCCAGGATGGTCTCGATCTCCTACCTCATGATCCGCCCGCCTCGGCCTCCCAAAGTGCTGGGATTACAGGTGTGAGCCATCGCCCCCGGCCAAAAAAAGTTTTCTTTCTTCAGTAAGAAATTAACCTAGGCTGGGCACAGTGGCTTACACCTGTAATCAATCCTAGCACTTTGGGAGGCTGAAGTGAATATTGCTTAAGGCCAGGAGTTTGCGACCAGCCTAGACAGCATAAAAAAACCTCATCTCTACCAACAACAACAACAACAAAATTGGCTGGGTGTGGCAGCGTGTACCTATAGTCCTAGCTACTTGGTGAGCCGAAGTGGCAGCATTGCTCGAGTGAGCCCAGGAGTTCAGGGCTGCTGTCAATTATGACTGTGCCACTGTACTCCAGCCAGAGTGACAAAGCAAGTCCCTGTCTCAAAAGAAAAATTTTTTAATGAAATTAACTGTAGTTTACTATAACATTCTTACTTTAGAAACTTTAAAAAATTTTAAACTTCTTGACTCCTTGTAATAAACAGCTTAAAACAAACACATTGTACAGCTGCACAAAAATTGTTTCTTTATATCCTGATTTTGTAAGCTTTTTTCTTTTATTGATTAATTGACTTACTGACAGAATCTTACTCTCTCTTCAGGCTGGATTATAGCTCATTGCAACCTCAAATTCCTGGACATAAGTGTTCCTCCTGCCTCAGCTTCCCAAGTAGCTAGGACTGCTAATTAAAAAAAATTTTTGTGTAGGGATTAGTCGGCGGGGGGGGTCTCACTATGTTACTCAGGCTGGTCTCGAACTCCTGGCCTCAAGCAGTCCTCCTGTCTCAGCCTCCCATAGTGCTGTGATTACAGGCATGAGCCACTGTGCTCAGCCACTTTTTTCCATCTTTATATTTTCTAAAAATGTTTTTTGTTAAAAACGAAGACAAATGTATTAACCTACGCCTATACACAGCTAGAGTCATCAGTATCACTATCTTTCACCTCCACATCTTTTCCACTGGAAGGTCTTCAGGGGCAATAATTCATGGAGCTGCCATCTGTAGTAACAATGCGTTCTTCTTGAAGGACCTCCTGAAGGACCTGCCTGAGGCTGTTTTACAGTTAACTTAAAAAAAAAAAGTAGAAGGAGTACACTCTAAAGTAATGATTAAAAGTACAGTAAATGTTTACATATTTACTAGTAACATAGTCATTTATTATTGTTATCAAGTGTTACATATTGTACATTATTGTATGTGCTCTACTTTCCTACAACTGGCAGCTCAGTAGGTTGTATACACCAGTGTTTCTACAAACACAGTAATGTGTGGCACTAGGACATTTTGACAGCTAAGATGTCACTAGGCAATAAGAGCTTTTCAGTTCCATTGTCATTCTATGAAACCACTCATATATGCAGTCCGTCATTGCCAAAACGTGTTATGCTGTGCACGACTGTCCATATATAGTAGATCCTCATTATTTACAGATTTGTGCTAAAATGTTTTTGTACCTCCTAAAGTCAATACTAAAGGTGCTTTAGTCATTTATGCTCAGCAGAACAGCAAAAAATTTTGAGTCACCTGGCATGCATGTTCCCAGCTGAAGTCGAACAAGACCACACTGCCCTCTTGTTTCAGCCTCATTAAGAGATGACCAGAGGGGCCAGGGGCGGTGGCTCACGCCTGTAATCCCAGCACTTTGGGAGGCCAAGGCGGGCGGATCACTAGATTAGGAGATCAAGACCATCCTGGCTAACACAATGAAACCCTGTCTCTACTAAAAAAAGAAAAAATAATTAGTGGGGGTGGTGGCGGATGCCTGTAGTCCAGCTACTCAGGAGGCTGGGGCAGGAGAATGGCATGAACCCGGGAGGCGGAGTCTGTAGTGAGCCAAGATCACGCCATTGCACTCCAGCCTGGGTGACAGAGCGAGACTCATCTCAAAAAGAAAAAAAAAAAAAGAGAGATGACCAGAGGACAGAGACTGCAGGGAGCAGTACAGGGTAGTGCAAGAAGCTCTGGCCCTGGGGCCAGTTGTGAGTGGGGCGGGGGGGGGCAGGCATTTGAATCTTAGCTCTGGCACTTGTTTTTGGAGCAACCTCAGACAAGTCACTTAAACTTTTCTCATTTGTAAATTACAATCTACCAGGATAAATTGGTTTTAGGACTTAAGACTATAATCAATCCATGTATATATATGTACAAATTTTCCCATGGAGCAGTGGTTCCGTGTTTGCCAATTCATTGTGGAGATTTTATAGAACATAACTATCACTAATAACAAGAATCAACTGGCTGGGCATGGTGGGCTCATGCCTGTAATCCCAGCACTTTGGGAGGCTGAGGAGGGTGAATCATTCGGGGTCAGGAGTTCAAGACCAGCCTGGCCAACATGGTGAAACCCCATCTGTACTAAAAATACAAAATTGGCTGGATGTGGTGGCACATGCCTGTAATCCTAGCTACTTGGGAGACTAAGGCAGGAGAATTGCTTGAACCTGGGAGACAAAGGTTGCAGTGAGCTGAGATTGCACCATGCACCACTGCACTCCAGCCTGGGAGACAGAGTGAGACTCCATCTTTAAAAAAAAAAAAAAAAAAAAAAAGGAAATCAACTATAACAGGGTATGTATGTGTATCTGGAGAGTTTCTTTTTATGCATGAATGCAGAGGTCTATATTCCCTTTTTTTGGCACTATAAATGGATACATACTGTACCTTGCTTTGTACGTGTTTTTCATCTAATAATATGCTATCAACATTTTCTGTTACTGTGAAATATTGTTTTATCTCATGATTTGTGACATTTAGGAAATATGCTTTGAGCACATACTGTTTTGCCACTAGGTGGGGGAGACAGACATGAAAGAATCGCCCAATGACAATTGACCAATTACAATTTTTTTTTTTTGAGACTAAATCTTGCTTTATCGCCCAAGCTGGAGTGCAGTGGCACGATCTTGGCTCACTACAACCTCCGTCTCCTAGGTTCAGGCGATCCTCCTGCCTCAGCCTCCCAAGTAGCTGGGATTATAGGTACCTGCCACCACACCTGGCTAATTTTCATATTTTTAGTAGAGACTGGGTGGATTTCACCATGTTGGTCAGGCTGGTTTTGAACTCCTGACATCAAGCAATCCCCCCACCTCGGCCTCCCAAAGTGCTGGGATTACAGGTGTGAGCCACCCTGGCCTGATTACAAATTTGATAAGATCTGCAAAGGAGAAGCGCAGGTTCCTATGAAAGTGTATAATGGGAAAATCTAACCTCTTTTGGGATCCTCAGAGGAGGCCTCTGGGGTATTTGCATTTAAGCTGGGAACTGCAAGCTGTCAGTGTAGACTGGGCAAGAGTGGTCGAGGCTGGGAGTGTGTAGATTACCCACTTTCCTACTGACGCTTGCTTGGTGAGCGTTGAATAAAACCAAGCTTTGAAGGAACCGTTGAATAATTTTTTTCACAGTTCTTGGATATAGGCTAGTCTCTGTATATATCCTTAATTCCTTAGGATTAACCATTCCAGAAGTGGAATTACTTGGGCAGATGGTTAGCACATATTTTGAGGTTTCTATGAGGTATTGTTCAAATGGTGTACTCATTTCTCTTACTTTCAGCGACATAGGAAATTGTTATTTTAATGTTTGCTTTAGTCAGTTTTAAGACACAGATATAGCCTATTATTTTATTTACTGCTTCCATATTGCTTGTCTTATTTTAGAATATTTAGATAACCTTTGTACTTTTAAAGTATTACAAAGAGTACATTTTCACCTATTTACACTGGAAAATAACTTCATTAGATAAAAATAAGCTAAATGTATAAAATTATTAGAAAAATATCTCTAGTAGTATATAGAAGATAATTATGTTATAATTATCTAGGGCATACTATGGAAATATTAATTTTTTTGGAGGTCCTTCTAATACATCTGTGAAGACTTCTGCAAAACTAAAACAACTAGAAGAGGAGAATAAAGATGCTATGTTTGTGTTTTTATCTGATGTTTGGTTGGACCAGGTGGAAGTATTGGAAAAACTTCGTATAATGTTTGCTGGTAGGTCTTATTTTTTTTCTTTTTTCTTGAACTCTTATGAGGGTTCATATCTTAAAACTTTTTGAGTATTATATTTATCTTTTTGAGTATTCTATTTAAAAAAAACACTGAGTTAACAATGAGATAATTTAAATTAGATTTCATTTTAAAGACTTAAATTTTTACATTAAGAACAAAACCTGTGTGTGTGTGTTTATAGTCATGATAAATAAGAATTAGTCCTGAAGTTCAAGACCAGCTGGCCAACATAGTGAGACCCCATCTCTAAACAAAAACAAAAACAAACTGGGTTTAAGTGTGAGCCTATTACCTTGGGCATGTTACTTAACCTAAGTCTCAGATTATATGGACATTCTAAGGAGTAATTAAGCCAGTGCAGGCCTGGCCTATAGTAAGTGCCCAATAAATGAGTACTGTTATTAGTATTATTTTAATAAGTTATTAAAATGTTATTTTAATTAAAATAAATTTTTATTATTAAAAAGTCATAGTTAAAGGTTTTTAACTTGATTTGTAGACTAGAAAAGTATTGTTCATTACTCTTTTATTCTTTAGGTTATTCACCAGCACCTCCAACCTGCTTTATTCTGTGTGGTAATTTTTCATCTGCACCATATGGAAAAAATCAAGTTCAAGCTTTGAAAGGTATTAAGGGTCTATTTAATAAGAAGTGTTTCTATAGTCATATAAACTAAAGTAATAAGAAATTATCCATAATATTTTAATTAAGAATATACAGAATTGTGTCTAATCAAATATAATTTTATGGCATTATATGCAAATTTAATTCAATACCTTTTTAAAATTTTAGATTCCCTAAAAACTTTGGCAGATATAATATGTGAATACCCAGATATTCACCAAAGGTAATGATCTCACCACTATATATCTTTTTCACCATTTTGCTTTAAAAAAAACCAAAAAATGAATTTTGTTTTATCAGCAATAATTATTACAAAACTAAGGAAGGAAGAAAGATAAAGTTGAGAAAATTAAAAAAGCTAAGAGATAAAGTTATCCTCACATTGTACTAGAGGTTTATAATAAAAAGTACTGAAAGGGATAGAGGTAATTTCAGCCATACTTGGAATTTCTTCATGACATTACTCTTAAGAGTCTAGAGCTTCACTCTCCAATATGATAGTCACTGGCCACATGTCTCTTTAAATTTAAGTTTAATTGAAGTTAAATAAAATATAAAATTCAGTCCATCAGCTATGCTAGCCACAATTCAAGTGTTCAATTGGACAGTGTGGATATAGAACTTTTCTATCATCACATTACTAGACAGTGTTGGTCTGGAGACTTAATAGTTCATTTATTATAATGCATGAAATTTAAACTTTTTTAAATTTTAAAGTGAAAACAAAGGGAATAACTTGTTTTTAAGCTATTGGATAGTGTTACAATAATATTTTGAAATGAATTGTGTTGAATTTTGCTACAGTAGTCGTTTTGTGTTTGTACCTGGTCCAGAGGATCCTGGATTTGGTTCCATCTTACCAAGGTAAGTTTTGTTCAAATTTTTGCAACAGTGTAGAAAATGTTGTAAAATTTAAAAAGATAAACTATATCACATAAATTGTTTTTATAGGCCACCACTTGCTGAAAGCATCACTAATGAATTCAGACAAAGGGTACCATTTTCAGTTTTTACTACTAATCCTTGTAGGTAAGAATTAGTATTTTGTGTTACACATTTTTCCTTTCATTTAAAAAATAACTCAGCCAGCTGCGGTGGCTCATACCTGTAATCTCAGCACTTTGAGAGGCCGAGGCAGGCAGGCTGCTTGAGCTCAGGAGTTCCAAGACCAGCTTGGGCAACACAGTGAAACCCATCTCTACAAAAAATACAAAAATTAGCTGGGTGTGGTGGCACACGCCTGTGGTTCTATTCAAGAGGCTGAGATGGGAGGATCGCTTGAGCCTGGTCGCTGGAGAGGTTGCAGTGAGCTGAGAATGCACTACTGCATTCCAGCCTGCAGCCTGGGCGACAGAGTGAGACCCTGTCTCAAACAAAAAAAAAAAACAGCAAAAAAAACCTAACTTGATTCCTAAAGTGTGTCTCTGAATTTCAACTGTTATGGAATAAATATAAGAAGAAAATTTATTTTTGTTTTAGGTTTCTCAAAACTTTGAAAATAGTTTAACTATATTTAAATAATTTATTGGTAGTGAATTCAGACTCTTGAATAATGGATAGCGATTTAAAAATAGATACTATTATTACACATCCTTTAAGAAAGGTTACAAAGGAAGAATACAAAGATTACTTATTTACTGTTGGTATTGCTCATTGTAATCATAAATTCTTCCTGTGGGAATACTGTCAGAGTCAGCCTTGGTTGGCCTCTCTTTCCTGCCTACATTCACTCCTTTGCTGGCCTTCTCCAGTGTCCTCTGGCTTTAAGTATCATCTGTGTATTGACGCCTCCCACATTTATATTTCCACCTCAACCTACCTTCCAAACTCCAGACTGAGGTATCCAGTTGCCTACTTATCACCATCCCAACCTAAGTGAACTCCTGATCTTCCTCCCCACCAGTGCCCCAACCTCTTCTGTAGACTTCTCCATCTTAGTTCGTGGCACCTTCATGGCCTGAATAACAATTATTCCAGTTGTTCAGGCCAAACACTTTAGGGTTTCTCTCACATATGTTTTTTCAGGAAGTCCTATTAACTTCAAATTATATCCAGAATCTGCCACCTGTCTATACCTCCACCTCCACAACCCTCTACCACAGTGGTACCCAACCTTTTTGGCACCAGGGACTGGTTTTACAGGAGACAGTTTTTCCAGAGACCCCAGGGGGCTGGGGGTGATTTTGGGATGATTCAAGCATATTACACTTATTGTGTACTTTATTTCTGTTATTATTACATTGTAATATGTAATAAAACAATTATACAACTTACTGTAATATAGAATCAGTGGGAGCCCTGAGCCTGTTTTCCTGAAACTAGATGGTCCCATCTGGGGATGATGAGACAGTGACAGATCATCAGGCATTAGATTCTTATAAGGAGTGTGCAGCCTAGATCACTCACATGTGCAGTTCACAACCGGATTCGTGCTCCTGTGAGAATCGAATGCCCCTACTGATCTGACAGGAGGCAGAGGTCAGGATGTAATGCAACTGATGGGGAGCGGCTGTAGCTACAGATGAAGCTTTGCTTGTTTGCAGCCTGCAGCTCACCTCCCGCTGTGTGGTCCAGTTCTTAACAGACCATAGACTGCTACCAGTCCGTGGCCCAGGGGTTGAGGAGCACTGCTCTGCCATCTTGTTGGCCTGGATTATTACAATAGCCTCCTAATTGGTCTCCAGCTTCTACCCCTTCCCCTCCATATTCTACTCTTAATGCAGTGTGAAAGTGATCCTGTAAAGCATAAGACATATCCAGTCCATCTTCCTGATCCTGGAAAAAGGGCCCCCTCATATGATTTAGTGACAGCCATATCCTTGCAGTGGGAATCAAGGCCCTGTGTGATCTGGCCCTGTTCTCTCTGATTTCCTCTCCTCCCCATTTACTCCAGCCACCCTAGCTTCTCTTCTGTTTCTCAAGGATGCCAGGCGAGCTCCAGTCTGAGGGCCTGTGCTACATCTGTTCCCTTTGCCTGCAGTGCGCTTCCTCCGGATATCTGCTTGACTAAGTCCCTCTTCCGCTTCAAGCCTGTGCTCAAGTCATACTAAATTATGAGCCCTGCCTGTTCTGATCATCCTATTAATATGCCAGCCTTCTAGGCTCTCTCTTCCTACATATGTTATCCCTCTTAGCCTGTCTTTTTCTTTTTCTCATACACTTAATTATCTTAAAACATACTATATAATTATGTTTGCTTTTTATTTTCTTAGCCCCACTCCTCACTAGAATGTAAACTGTATGAGGGCTGGGATCTCTTGGTTCTGTTCGCTAATCCCTAGAATGAGGTAGGCATATATTAAGAGCTCAATACATAGCTGTTAAATGAATGGATGAATAGACAGACTCTGGTTGAAGTTTTGTGTGGTGAACAGTTGATGTGGGAATGGGGTTGTATTCTAAGAGATTTTACCTTTAAAATTAATCTCATTTTTTTCTGAGAAGTCAAATTCAACTACTGTTTTCATTTCAGAATTCAGTACTGTACACAGGAAATTATTGTCTTCCGTGAAGATTTAGTAAATAAAATGTGCAGAAACTGCGTCCGTTTTCCTAGTAGCAATTTGGCTATTCCTAATCATGTAAGTGAAACATCTTTTTTATTAAACTGTCTTACATGTTGCATTATATAAAATTTTATTAAGCCACTTAATAATTTGTCCTTGGGTTAGGACATTTATTTATGGTTCAAAATAGTTTGAACATACTTTTGTCAGTAAGTTAATTTTTGTTAGTGAAGTCAGTGTTTCGCAGCTTTCTACCAAAGTGTATACCCTAAAGGACAGAGAAAAGCTGAGAATAAGCAGAAAATTTCTTTCAAGCTTTGTGTTTTACCTTTTAAACTCTTAAATCATACTTTAAAATATATGTATATTTGTTTTAATAAACTGTTCTTATTTATCCCATTGGTTACATATTTTATATAGTATGTCCATATCACAAGAATGTGCAGTATTTATCTTGTAGCTTCAAGGTTCCCTCACATACAGTTGTCAATCCCAGGTTACATATACCTCCGTTTGAGAAGTATGGAAATAGATGTTACAGAGCATTTGTGTTACTCATTTTATAATATTTAAAGTTTATGGACCAGGCGCAGTGGCTTATGCCTGTAATCCAAGCACTTTGGGAGGCTTGTTTGAGGCCAGGAGTTTGAGACCGGCCTGGGCAGCATAATGATGTATATATATGTTATTATATGAAAACTCATAGATTTTTTTTCCCTAAAATACAGAATAGTTCATTTCATTTTTAAATTAGTGTCTCCCAAAGCTCTGTGAGTCAAAGCTTTCCTAGTTGTTTCTCAAATTTTCTGGTTCCTTTTGGTTTAATTTGAAATTATTTGTTTAGCTATTTTCACTTTTGCAAATGAACTGAAGTTTGCTTTGTTTTGTGCTTTTTTGTAGTTTGTAAAGACTATCTTATCCCAAGGACATCTGACTCCCCTACCTCTTTATGTCTGCCCAGTGTATTGGGCATATGACTATGCTTTGAGAGTGTATCCTGTGCCCGATCTACTTGTCATTGCAGACAAATACGATCCCTTCACTATGACCAATACTGAATGCCTCTGCATAAACCCTGTAAGAATGTAATTAATCTTATATAGTCATTATTTGTCAAGATTAGAGTGCATTTTTTAATTTAAAATATATATTTAGGCCGGGCGCGGTGGCTCAAGCCTGTAATCCCAGCACTTTGGGAGGCCGAGACGGGCGGATCACGAGGTCACAAGATCAAGACCATCCTGGCTAACACGGTGAAACCCCGTCTCTACTAAAAAATACAAAAAAAACAACTAGCCAGGCGAGGTGGCGGGCGCCTGTAGTCCCAGCTACTCGGGAGGCTGAGGCAAGAGAATGGCATGAACCCGAGAGGCAGAGCTTGCAGTAAGCTGAGATCCGGCCACTGCACTCCAGCCTGGGCAACAGAGCGAGACTCCGTCTCAAAAAAAAAATATATATATATATATATATATTTAATAAAATTATTGTTGAAGTAAAAATATGCTATTAATGAAACACTGAAGTAAGTTTCTATACACAGAAAGTTCTTAAATTTTCAGTATAGTATGTGACTATAAAGTAATGTGACTTAAAAAAAAAAAAAAAAAAACACCATGCCAAAACATGAATCCAAAACAGTATTTTCTTCTCTTTAAAACTTATATTGGGATTTCCTTCTGGGAATTGCTTCAGAGTCTGTATATTGGTGGTACCTGTTCTTTGAAAATGATTTTGATTTTTAGAAATTGCACAGGTCCCAAAAACCTAAGCCTGATTAATGTAGAAACCTCATTGGTACACATTTTATTACTTTTTATGTAGAACCTTGAAATTGCTTCAGAATTTTGACGTTGCTTCAGAATTTCTACAGAAATATAATTGACTTTTAGGCTGGGCGTGCTGGCTCATGCCTGTAATCTTAGCACTTTCAGAGGCCGAGGCGGGTGGATCATGAGGTCAGGAGTTCAAGACCAGCCTGACCAACATGGTGAAACCCCGTCTCTACTAAAAATTACAAAAATTAGCTGGGCATGGTGGCACACGCCTGCAATCCCAGCTACTCAGGACGCTGAGGCAGGAGAATTGCTTGAACCCAGGAGGCAGAGGTTGCAGTGAGTGGAGATCACGCCATTGCACTCCAGCCTGGGCAATAGAGCGAGACTCCATCTCAAAAAAAAAAAAAAAAAAAGAAAAGAAATATAATTGACTTTTTGACTTGGAGAATAAATACTGCATAAACAATGACATAAGCACAGTTATGTCAAACAAAATATTATCTCCACTAGTGATTTTTGAATTGCATGCTTCCTTGATTCTTGTGAATTTTAGACTTTACTAATTTTTTATTTCATCTGAGTAATTTCTAGAAACATCATGCCTTAGTTTTGGCATGATGCTGGACCTGTAATCCCAGCACTTTGGGAGGCCGAGGCAGGAAGATGGCTTGAGTCCAGGAGTTCACAACCAGCATGGGCAACATAGGAAGGGCCTGTCTCTACTTACTTTGCTTTCCTCAAACACAGTTTGTCCGGCTTTCTCTAAGACGTGGCTTATCAGCCTTGGCACTTTTGACATTTTGGACCAAGTAATTTTTGGTTGTGGGGGCTATCCTGTGTACTGTAAGCTGTTTAGCAGCATCCCTGGCCTCTATCCACTAAATGCCAGTAGCATCCCCCAGCTGTAACAATCAGAAGTGTCTCCAGACATTGGCCAAATATCCCCGAGGGACAAAGTAGCCCTGGTTAAGAACGTCTGCTTTGGCCAGGCACGGTGGCTCACGCCTGTAATCCCAGCACTTTGGGAGGCCGAGGCGGGCGGATCACGAGGTCAGGAGATCGAGACCATCCTGGCTAACAAGGAGAAACCCCATCTCTACTAAAAATACAAAAAAAATAAGCGGGACGTGGTGGCGGGCACCTGTAGTCCCAGCTACTCAGGAAGCTGAGGCAGGAGAATGGCATGAACCTGGGAGGTGGAGCTTGCAGTGAGCCAAGATGGCGCCACTGCACTCCAGCCTGAGGGACAGAGCGAGCCTCTGTCTCCAAAAAAAAAAAAACGCCTGCTTTAAGGATGAACACAGTTAACTGATTTGATTTGGTTTTATTGCTTAGAAATTTATGACCTCATTTTTATTCACATTGAAATAGTCTTTCACGGTGATCCTATATCCTTACTTAAACTTTGGGCATTCTCCTAGTTAATGCTCTATTTGAATACAACTTATTTCTGAATTTTTCTACTTTTTCATTCCTGTGAGTAAACCACCACCTCCTACACCATCATTATATCTTTTTTACCTTATTTATACCTTTTGGGCAAGCTCAAAACTAGCTTTAGACATTACTTCATCCTTTCTTGATGTTTATTCACATTAACGAATGCCTGCTATAGGCTAGGTGCTGGGTTCAGTGCTTGGGGCACAAAGACTGAAAAGACAGGGCCTCTGCTCAGCCACTTGAGAGTTTCATAGTAGACAATTGTATGTGTGATTATTGCTCAGTTGTTTTACAGGCACATAGGAAGGGAATCAAACAGGCACATAGGAATGCAAATCAGATTTGCATTAGAGAGAGGGGCAGGAAAGACTTCTTGAACTTGCTGATTGTCTCACATGCATATTTGGCATCACGCAGTCTATTTCTTATAGTAAGTAGAGCTCCTCCTCAGCATTTCCAACCTCATCTTTTAGCATAAGACTGTCTAGCCAACTCGAAAGACTTGCTTCAAGTGGAGATATTTTATACTAACAACTCTGTACAGAGATCATGTAAAAATCTGTTGTGTTACTTTATAGTCACATCTTGTCATTTTAAGTCATAACCAAGGAATTTAATTTAAAAAACAGGGATTATTTTATAAAACTTGAGTATTAGGCTGGGCACGGTGGCTCATGCCTATAATCCCAGCACTCTGAGAGGCCGAGGTGGGCAGATCACATGTGCCCAGGAGTTCAAGACCAGCCTGGGCAACACAGTGAAACCCCATCTGTCTTTACAAAAAATACAAAAATTAGCTAGGCGTGGTGGCCCATGCCTGTGGTCCCAGCTACCTGGGAGGCTGAGGTGGGAAGATAGCTTGAATCCTGGAAATGGAGGTTGCAGTGAGATTGCCCCCACTGCACTCCAGCCTGGGTGATGAGAGTGAGACCGTGTCTCAAAAAAATAAAGAAAGAAATAAAATAAAAAAAAATATATATATATAGTTTTTTAAAATTTATTTAAAAAAAGTTGGAATATTCACTTACAGGCATTTTTCTCCCCCAAAGGGCTCTTTTCCAAGAAGTGGATTTTCATTCAAAGTTTTTTATCCTTCTAATAAGACAGTAGAAGATAGGTAAGTGTGTGCACACAGTAAAAAAGATCTTTCTCTAGGTGTTAAATTACTGAAAATTAGATGTTCTATCAGTGTGTTGAGATTTTTTGAAAATGTCTACACTGGCCCGTAAGAAATATTATCGGCTGAGCTTATCATGGTTATGCTGTGTGACACAGAATTGTGCATACATGACAGTACGTTTGTGTTGAAATAGATCAAGAACTGTTTTTTGGGGGAAATCTCAGGCCAGCTGTGGAGGTGGGCTAGTTCTCTTATAGGCTGACTCATGATGTTCTCATTCTTCTGAGAGGTCAGCCCTACTTTCCCTTAAATTGACAGTGAGGGAGCTGTGTGTGAGTTTGGTGATGGTATGGGGTTGGAGTTACAGAAAGGTCTTGGGAGAGAAGAAAATAACTACCTAGTGGGTAGTAGTTTTCACAGAGTGATCTATATAAATCACCCACATCAGAATCCTCTGGGGTCCTTGTTAAAAATGTCGTTTTAAGATTTTACCCCAGACTCATCAAATGACTTTCTAATTGTAAAGAATAGGCATTTTAAATATTATTTCCCTTGATTTCAGACATCCTAACGTGATTTATCAGATAACTATATTTTGAAAAAGCTCCCAGCACTGGTTAAGAACAAGTGACCAGGCAGGGCGCAGTGGCTCACACCTGTAATCCCAGGAGTTTGGGAGGCCGAGGTGTGCGGATCACGAGGTCGGAGTTCGAGACCAGCCTGACCAACATGCTGAAACCCCGTCTCTACTAAAAACACAAAAATTAGCCGGGCCTGGTGGCGTGTACGTGTAATCCCAGCTATTCAGGAGGAGGAGGCTACGGCAGAATTGCTTGAACCTGGGAGGTAGAGGTTGCAGTGAGCAGAGATGGTGCCACTGCACTCCAGCCTGGGCAACAGAGCGTCTCAAAAAAAAAGAACAAGTGACCAAATCAAGTAACTCCCCTCCAGATTCTCGTCAGAGAATATAATCTTGAACACAGCCCAACTGTCTTTTTCTTTTTGGAATTAACATATTTATTTAAATAAAAGTGAATACAAAATGAATAACAAAATTTTCAAAATAATGCTTACAAATATAAAATTAAAAAGGAGGCCGGACACTGTGGCTCAAGTCTGTGATCCCAGCACTTTGGGAGGCCGAGGCGGGCAGATCACCAGAGGTCAGGTGTTTTGAGACCAGCCTGGCCAACATAGTGAAACCCCATCTCTACTAAAAATACAAAAAACTAGCCAGGCATGGTGACACGCACCTGTAGTCCTAGCTACTCAGGAGGCTGAGGCAGGAGAATCTCTTGAACCCAGGAGGCTGAGGTTACAGTGAGCTGAGATTGTGCCACTGCACTCACAGCCTGGGTAACAGAGTGAGACTCTGTCTTAAAAAAAAAAGAGAAAAGGAAAAACACCTCTGTTTCCTAATCCTGAAACCATAATTAAGTTTCTTAAATATATTTATTTTAGAAAATTTTTATGCATATATTCTTGCTGCTTAATACTCATGGAAGATTTAAGTCCATTTATTCTATGATATATTCTAAATTTTATTCTTGAATTTGCTTATTTTACATACAGCTGATTCTTGCTGTATTCCAAGCACAGCTTAGTTCTTGGAATATAGGCAGATATTCTCATAAAGGTCATAGATATTCTAGCCCCTAGTTTTATGAAAGCCTAATGTGTATTTGATTTTACCTAGCCCACACTGAATACTTAAAAAATTGATTTGGAATGCCTTTAGGTAAGGGACAGACATATGCTCTTTTCCAGCCCACTTGTCTACGCTGGATATCCTGAGGGCACTTGATTTTGTGACCTCAAGACTAAGTCAACTCTGAGGGCTGTCAGCCTGGAGCATATGGTCTTGTCCACTGTTAGAATGACTTTTACTAAAGTAAGATTTGGCATAAAACTTGTAGACATAAAATGGCCTACAGCCATTCGTGGTGACTCACACCTGTAATCCAGCACTTTGGGAGGCTAAGGCAGGGAGATAGCTTAAGTCAAGAGTTTAAGACCAGCCTGGGCAATATAGCAAGGCCCTTTCTCTACAAAAAATACAAAAAATTAGCTAGGCGTGGTGGCCCACGCCTGTGGTCCCAGTTACTGGGGAGACTGAGGTGGGAAGATCACTTGAGCTCGGGAGTCGGAGGCTACAGTGAACTGTGATTGGTCCACATTGCACTCCAGCCTGGGTGACAGCTGTTAAGTACCGTCTCATGGTACTTGTAGTTGATGCTCACTCTTTGTCGAACTGAAATAGTTGCTTCCTTTATCTGCTGTGGCCTCAGATGCTGAAAGCCTTGACATACTTTCCAAACTATAATTTTGTATTGGTAACTGGGGAATCTTTTCAATGCTAGATCAAACAAATTGATCTAAGTTTATGTTTTGGGAAAACAGAAAAGTTTCAAGATATATTTAAATAATCTGGTCTTCTTGCCACTTAGTTTCTTCTAAGAAGTCTTCTGTTAGAATATTTGCGAAATTATATTGTGGAATTAATCACAGAAATGTAGTCAAAGTTGATAAAATTAACCCTATTTCAACATGACTTCCAAGTAGTTTTATTTAAAAACAATATTGGTGATGTAGTGGAGGAAATACACATTCTCACATGTACTTGGTCAGAATGAAAAATGGCAAAAACCTTTTCGGAGGACAATTTGACAAGATTTATTAATGCCTACACCAACAATTCCACTTTTAGGAATTTATCCTTAAGGTATACTTAAGCCTATTTATACAAGTACATCATGTAGAATTAGGTACAATTGGCTTTTTACTGCAGTTTCTTTTTGTGAGACGGAGTCTTACTCTGTTGTCCAGGCTAGAGTGCAGTGCCACAATCTCGGCTCACTGCAACCTCCATCTCTCAGGCTCAAGTGATTTTCCTGCCTCAGCCTCCCAAATAGCTGAGATCACAGGCACACACCACCACACCCAGCTATTTTTTGTATTTTCAGTAGAGATGGGGTTTCACCATGTTGACCAGGCTGGTCTCAAACTCCTGACCTCAGGTGATCCACCAGCCTTGGCCTCCCAAAGTGGCTGGGATTACAGGCATAAGCCACTGTGCCCAGCCTTTTTACTGCAGCTTTTATACCAAGAAATTTTAAAAATGTATATATATCTAAATGTACCTATTCAGAACTTTCTGATTTACTTAAATTTCAAAGCCTTAAAAAATTAAATATAAATATAATGTATTTTTACTACTCATGGAAAAAAGGTGTAGAAAGTATGCATAACATCCTATCACTTCTGTGTTTTTAAAGCATAAGACCACATATACATGTGCTTACATATGATTAGACTTACTTTTTTTTTTTTTTGGAGATGGAGTTTCGCTCTTGTTGCCCAGGCTGGAGAGCAGTGGTGCCATCTTGGCTCACCGCAACCTCTGCCTCCCGGCTTCAAGATCTCAAACTCCAGATCTCAGGTGATCCATCTGCCTCTGCCTCCCAAAGTGATGGATTATAGATGTGAGCCACCGCGCCCAGCTACCTTTTTTTAAAATTAGCCTACCTTTATAAGGACATACAGTTATTGGCAGGGCGCAGTGGTTCATGCCTCTAATCCTAGCACTTTTTGGGAGGCCGAGGCAGGTGGATCACTTGAGGTCAGGAGTTTGAGACCAGTCTGTCCAACATGGTGAAACCTCGTCTCTACTAAAAATACAAAAATTAGCCGGATGTGGTGGCGGGTGCCTGTAATCCCAGCTACTCAGGAAGGTGAGGCAGGAGAATCACTTGAACCCAGGAGGCAGAGGTTGCAGTGAGCTGAGACTGCGCCATTGCGCCCCAGCCTGGGTGACAGAGTGAGACTCCATCTTGAAAAAAAAAAAAGATGTACACTTGCTTTTTGGGGAGCAGAAAAGGGGCGTGAGAATGACTTATTTTTTAGAGTCTCCTTTTGAATTTGAACAGTATGTATGTAGTGACCTACTTTTTAAAATCAATTATACCTATTTTTAAAAATTAACTACAACTAAGTATTAGTAAGTATACAACTTAGGTTTCCAAATATTTAATTTTCTTTTTCTATTTTCAGCAAACTTCAAGGCTTTTGAGATCTTGAAGACCATCTGAAGAAAATTCATCAGTTTTCTGCTTAACTCTGTATCTTATGTGATTTTGATATTACAATAAAATTATGGTCAACTTTAGGATGTTCTGCTTAAATTTGTATTTTGTGAAATTTTGATACTAAGTGATAAATATGATGGTATACTTTAGAAAGTTTTCTAGGAAAAATATTTTCTGTATATTTTTAAGAAAAATATATGGGGGCCAGGCGTGGTGTCTCACACCTGTAATCCTAGTGCTCTGGAAGGCCGAGGCGGGTGGATCACCTGAGGTCAGGAGGTCAACACCAGCCTGGCCAAGATGGCAAAACCCTGTCTCTACTAAAAAAAATACAAAAATTAGCTGGGCGTGGTGGTGGGCACCTGTAATCCCAACTACTCGGGAGGCTGAGGCAGGAGAATCACTTGAACCCAAGAGGTGGAGGTTACAGTGAGCCAAGATTGTGCCATTGTACTCCAGCCTGGGTAACAGAGCGAGACTCCGTCAAAAAAGAAAGAAAGAAAGAAAGAAAAGAAGAAGAAATAAGGAAGGAAGGAAGGAAGGGAAAAGAAAGAGAAAGAAAGAAAGAGAAAAAGAAAGAAAGAAAGAAAACTATGTGGATATGTGTTAAGATATACTCTTTTTTTTTTTGGAGACAGTCTCGTTCTGTCACCCAGGCTGGAGTGCAGGGAGAATTGCTTGAACCTGGGAGGCAGAGGTTGCAGTGAGCCAAAATCGCACCACTGCTCTCCAGCCTGGGCGACAGAGACTCCATCTCAAAAAAAAGAAAAGACAAAAAACCCCAAAATTCAATAATTAGCTAGGCGTGATAGCACACGCCTGTAGTCCCAGCTACTCAGGAGGCTGAGATGAAAGAATCGCTTGACCCTGGGAGGCAGAGGTTGCAGTGAGCTGAGGTCAGGCCACTGCACTCCAGTCTGGGTGACAGAGTGAGACTGTCTCAAAACAAAACAAAATTTTAAAAAATGAAGAACCTGGACTGGAAGACATTGCTTTCAAAGAGAATTAGCTTTTGAGAGAAAAGGTACTAATAAAAAAATATAAAAATGACACAGTGAACGGGAAATTCCTCAAGGAAATTTAATATGAATGCAGTGATAAGTGAATTTAGCAGCAAGGACATGACAATCTGACATGTGGTTTGGGGATGGAAAATTGGATGTTAGAAGGGGCCTAATGTTAGAAAAGCAAGGTTTAGCTTTAATTTCAAGAATAACCTGGTAAAATCAAAATTTAAAGATGAAATCAAGACATACATTTAAACAGGGCTTAGAAAGTGGCAGTAAAATACACATGCAAGGCTGCTGGTCCAGTTATGAGAGTCACAGAGCTAAATATGAATGATGATGGGCAGAAGTTTATAAATGGAAATTGAAATCAAGGTGTCCTCTCATTCACTGGTTACATAATTACTTCTATAATTAGAGGTATTTTGAGATCTTTTCAAGAACACAGTGAAAGTGGGGTGTATTTAGGGATTAAACAAGATGAAGTGAAGTGAAACAAGGCAGTGAACCCAGAGCAGTACATTGCCAGAAGCAGGCCATCAACAGAATAAGGTAAGGCAGGAGCTAGAACCAGGTGAGAATCAACATCATTCAGAGATGGAAAAGAAAGCCAAAGTCTGTGAGATGCGACAGCAGAGGAGCTGGTGTGAAAGAGTGTCTGGACTTTGCTTTAGTAAAGAACAGAGACAGCATGTTCCCAACTGGGTGTTCCCAACTGGGTGTTTAATCAGCTGAAGACCGGCTGATCTCACTGCTGCAGTCTGTTTACGAGGCACCATTAGGTAAAGGTGCACCTCAGAGCAGGAGCCAGATTATTAACACACAAAAGATTTCTCTACTATGAAAGCAAACACGTGGTCTCTATAGGGAAACCATGGAAAACCAGAGACTGGACAGACCGAATGAAGCATTCTTTAGCCACGGGCAGCCATGCAGGAAACCAGGCCTATAGGGCCATTTTAGAGAAATCTGGATTTTTCGGTACAATATCCTGACTTCGCAAGCACTAATTTAAATTGCAGTTTGCAACCAAGAAGACATGCTTACAGATTGGATTGTGCTCACGAACTGTTTTCTCTGCCTTATAGGCACAGGAATTTAATTTTGTGGTCCATAAGATATCCCTATTAAGCAAAATCAGGTGAGCCCCAATCATTCACCACCATCTGTGAAATTTAGTGTCCTCTTGTAATGGTGATGAGGGAAGGTAAACAAAATGGGACATTTCATTCTGATCCTGTGCCCACATACACGTTTTCTCTGGAGCTAAGGCTCCTACACACTATTCAAAAGCTCCACTTTTATTGTTTTTATTGTGCTTACACTTTGGGCTTCATTTTTAGGCAGGTTTTATGAATTAAAGGGCGGGGGGGGTGTTGCGGAAAGGGTTGCAAGACCGTTGCTCCAATTCCTTAATACATGTATTAAATGTTTACTATGTTAGGCACTGTGCTAAGTGCTTATTCATTGCGCAGTTTAATCCTCATTAGGTTCACTATTACCTTTAGTTATACATGAAGAAAACAGGCATAGGGAGGTTAAATAAGTTGCCCAAAGTCACACAGCTGGTAAGGGTCACAGCAGAGTTGATGCTGGGTTATCTGACTGGAGCCCAGGCGCCTCACCAGCATAGTATTGTCTTGCCTTCCTCTACTTCCTTAATGAACATGCTACTGAAGCTACAAAAGATCATTTATCTTGAGCAGTGTTTCAGACTGAAGGTCAAAGTGATCAGTGGGTTGAAATATAAATGAGTCACGGCAGAACAGAAAATTCCAGTGCATTAAGTTTTGTCTCATGAAGCTGTTTGTTATGTATTAGGATCTGGCATGTGCTATCACAGTGTCTCACTTAAGTCAGTAGGTCTCAGCCATCTACTCTGGACCTCTACTTCCCAATAAATAGAACAATGGCATCTGAAGACAGCAAAAGCAGTATTTGTGGAAGGACAGGATAAGACAGGTTGTGCGAAGGGGTTAATAACTGATAATGGCTCTCATACTTAGGACCTTCTCCCTCCAAAAGGCATTAATTCTTTTTTTTTTTTTTTGAGACGGAGTCTCATTCTTGTCACCCAGGCTGGAATGCAATGGCACAATCTCGGCTCACTGCAACCTCAGCCTCCCGGGTTCAAGCAATTCTCCTGCCTCAGCCTCCTAACTAGCTGGGATTACAGGTGCCCGCCACCACTCCTGGCTAATTTTTGTATTTTTAGTAGAAGTGGTGGTTCACCATGTTGGCCAGGCTGGTCTCAAACTCCTGACCTCAGGTGATCCACCCACCTCGGCCTCCCAAAGTGCTGGGATTATAGGTGTGGGCCACTGCGCCTGGCCCATTTTTTTTTTTAAGGACAGCTTTCTTTAATGGATGAATTTTAGGCAAGGGAACATTTGTCTTGGGCAAGGGGGCTCTTCCACAACTACACTGTCTTTTCCCAAAGAGACTCTTCTGGGAAAGAACATCACATAGTAAGAAATTTGGCAAAGCAGAAGGTAGGAACCCTCAGAAAATCTAATGAAAGCTACGGGCCCTATGGGCCTCTACTGAGACCCACGTCCCCCAGCCCCACATGAACCTACCCCTACGTGTAATTTCAGAGGGTTCAGGAACCCTAAAGGCCATCATTACTTCTCAACAACCAGTTGTAGTTTGTTGTCTTTTGAGAAGTATGGTGTGTTCATGTTTGGAAATGCCTTTTTTAAGGTCAAACGTCCAGAATTTTGACATTACAAAGGTGAGTGAAAATAAGTTGACAATCCTTGGTTATGCTCACTGACCTCAGGGTTATAATAGAAAAGAGTGCAATTTTACACATCCCTCAGGTGCTTTAAACCTTTTGGAACTCATCTTTATGTCTCAAAGCTATTTTAGATGCAAAGCTTTAAAACCTAACAGCAGGGTGTTCTAAGACTTTTTACTAAACAAGTTCATAGAAAATTATAAAATATAAGCAAGCATAAAGAACAGTTTTAACAACCTGCAATTCCACTATCAGAAATATTGTTAATATTTGGTAAATATGCTTCCAGATTTTTCTCTACGTATACATTTTTCCTATAAAAATATTTTGGGATCATACTATACATACTAAACTTGATTTTTTTCTTTACTATATTAATTCATCTGCCTGCCCAATAATGTTCTAGGCATCAGAGAATCCAGTGGTAAACCAGAAAGGCAAGGTCCTAGATTTCATGATGCTTCCCTTTTCAAATGGGGAGAGCCATACCCTATGACAAGAAAATACCAAATATAAACCATGGTTAAAAAAAAAAAAAAAAAGTCAAGCATGGTGCCTCACGGCCATAATCTCAGCACTTTGGGAGGCTGAGGCGGGCAGATCACTTGAGGTAAGGAGTTCGAGACCAGCCTGGCCAACATGGAGAAAACCCCATCTCTACTAATACAAAAAAAAAAAAAATTAGCTGGGCATGGTGGTACCTTCCTGTAGTCCCAGCTACTTGCAGGCTGGGGCACGAGAATTGCTTGAACCCAGGAGGCAGAGATTGCAGTGAGCTGCCATCGCGCTGCTGCACTCCAGCCTGGGTTACAAAGTGAAACTCCATCTCAAAACAAGAACAACAAAAAACGTTGCTGGCCATAATTATATAAGGTGTTGGAGGTGGGAGAAGCATGTTGCAGGGAGTCACTAAGGTGACATCATTTTAGGTCTTGAGGTTCAATGGCCTGTACCCAGGCTGCACAGGAGTCAAGAGTATTCTGACATTAGATTGATCCGGGGAAGAAAATTAGATAGTGAATATGAAGAGGGTTAGGGATTAAGTGTAGACACATGTAAGGAACCTGGATATGAAGCTACCAGGTTTTCAGCAGAGAATGATGTAAATTGATTTGATTTTAAAGATCACTAAAGCAATTGTGTGGAAAAGAGATTGTCAGAAGGGAAGAGCTGAAGAGACCAATTGGAAGCTATTGCACTAGTCTGCGATGGAGATGATGGTGGCTCACAGCAGAAATAGAAAGAAGTGGATATATTTGGAGTGTACAAGAAGAGGCAACAGGACTATGTAATTGAATGGCAGCAGGGTGAGGGAAAGAGGAATCGAGAATTATGCGTATGTTTTAGGTTTAAGTAGCTGGGCAGGCAGTATCATTTAGTGCAACTGGGGAGAGAACAAGTTCAAGATGTAAAAATCAAGATTTCTATGTAGAACTGTTAATGTGAGATGCCCATCAAACATCCAGATGGAGAACTCTGTGGGGCAGTGGCATGTAAGTCTCTTAGAGTTCAGTGGTCAGATAGAACTGGAGATACCATTTTGGAGTCACTAGTCTCACCCCAGATGAAATCCATGAGGGCAAAGTTTTTTATTTTTTAACAAAAAAAACAAAGTTTTTTTTCTTTTTTTTAGGCTGAGCAAGGTGGCTCATTCCTGTAATCCCAGCACTTTGGGAGGCTGAGGAGGGTGGATCACCTGAAGTCAGGAGTTCGAGACCAACCTGGCTAACATGGCAAAACCCCGTCTCTACTAAAAATACAAAAATTAGCCAGGCGTGGGTGGCGGGCATCTGTAATACCAGCTACCCAGGAGGCTGAGGCAGGACTACTGCTTGAACCTGGGAGGTGGAGGTTGCAGTGAGCTGAGATTGTGCCACTGCACTCCAGCCTCGGTCACAGAGGGAGACTCTGTCTCAAAAAAAAAAAAAAGTACATTTTTTGACTTTAAAAGATACATAAAATCCATTGTCAGTGTACAGCACAATGAATTTCACAAATTGCACACCCGATGTAACCAAGATTAACAGACCCTCACCCCAGAAGCTCTCCCAAAATGGCCATCACTAGTTTGGCTTAACAGATTTATTTTGCCAAGTTTTATCTATTATATGACAGAGTCATATGTATTATTTTACATCTGGTTTCTTTCAAGCACCATGATGTTAATCATATTCATCTATACTGTTGCGTAGTGCATTGTGTGGGTGGGTATTTACCATTTATTTATCCATCCTACTGTGAATGAGAATTTGGGTTGTTTCCAGAATTTGTCAGTTATGAATAGTGCCGCTATGAATACACACATTGTAGTACATGTCTTTTGGTGGGGATACGTGTTTCTGTTGAATGTGTATCTGGGAGTAGAATTTCATTGTCATAAGCATTATGTTAACAGGGTTCCAATACAGACTCTCAGGATATGAAAGTGTAATTGCTGGCTGGGCATGGTGGCTTGCGCCTGTAATCTCAGCACTTTGGGAGGCTGACGTGGGCGGATCACCTGAGGTCAGGAGTTCGAGACCAGCCTGACCAATATGGTGAAACCCCATCTGTACTAAATAATACAAATATTAGCCGGGCATGGTGGTGGGCCCCTACAATCCCAGCTACTTGGGAGGCTGATGCAGGAGAATCGTTTGAACCCAGGAGGCGGAGGTTGCAGTGAGCCAAGATCGCGCCATTGCACTCCAGCCTAGGTGATACAGCAAGACTCTGTCTCAAAGAAAAAAAAAAAAAGAAATGCAACTGCTTCACATCCTTGTTAATTACCTATGTAATAAGTGCAATGAGCACACAATAAATATTTCTTGAAAGGACTAATTTGAACACAGATGGCATTTAAAACTATGGGCCTGCATTAGACATCTTGGAAGAAATATGATTAGGTAAGAGGGCTGATGAACAAAGCCTTGGGTGACTCCCACATTTGGAAAACTGGCAGGAGCATAAAGGAGGAGGAAAATGGGAGAGTTTGGAATTCTGCAAAACATGAGGAAAATGTGTTTCAAGGGGGCAGTCAACTGCTTTGAATGCTTCCAAGAGACTGTAAGATGAGGCAGTGGTTTGGGAAGACAGTCAGGAGTTCTGCCGATCTTGATCATTTCAAGCCTGAGTAGCTTATGCATTAATCACTCAAACGGACACCTCGAATGTGCAGCTGGATATAGGAGTGTAAAACCTGAGTGTAAGACAAGTATGTGTGAGTGTAAATATATTTCTGAAGGAGAGTATAGATGGGTAAGAGACTGGGTCCTAGTTTTGGGGCATTTCCATGTAGAAGTTGAAAAGAAGTAGACACCTACAGAGCAAAACTATGAGAATGACTGATGATAGAAATCTGGAAAGTGTCTTGTCACTGAGGTAATGCCAACATCAACTGTATTAAATGTTGCTGAGAATAGAAAAATGATCACTGAATTGACCAATTACCAATGAATAAATAACTACTCTAGTAAATAAACATACTTCATATGTTCATTTTGAATGGTTGCACAAAATTCTGTTGTGTGGCTCTACCAAAACCTGCTCAATCAGGTCCACTGTTGAATTTGTAGATTCTTCTCAAACCTTTAGAATCATAAATGATGTCACCTTGAGAATGTTCTAAGAGTATTGTGTCAAATACTCTAAGGGCATTTGGGTCAAAAAAAAATATGCACATTAGAAAGGTTTTAGGCCAGGCGCGGTGGCTCATGCCTGTAATCCCAGCACTTTGGGAGGCTGACATGGGCAGATCACTTGAGGTCAAGGGTGGGAGACCAGCCTGGCCAACATGGTGAAACCCCATCTCTACTAAAAGTACAAAACTTAGCCGGACGTGGTGGTGACTGTAATCCCAGCTACTTGGGAGGCTGAGGCAGCGAGAATTGCTTGAACCTGGGAGGCGGAGGTTGCAGTGAGCCATGATTGCACCACTGCACTCCAGCCTAGGCAAAAGAGTGAGACACCCTCAAAAAAAAAAAATAAAGGGTTTTGGACCTGGTGTGGTGGCTCATGCCTATAATCCTATAATCCCACCACTCTGGGAGGCCAAGGTGTGAGGATCATCTGAATCCAGGAGTTAGAGACCAGCCTGGGCAACACAGTGAGAACCCTATCTCTACAAAAACTTAAAAAATTAGCCAGGCATAGTGGCGCATGCCTGTAGTCCCAGTTACTTGGGAGGCTGAGGCAGGAGTACTGCTTGAGCCCAGGAGGTTGAAGCTGCACTCCAGCCTGGGCAACAGAGTGAGACCCTGTCTCAAAAATATATACATACATACACAAATGAATAAATGGTGTTGATATAATTGCACAACTGCTCTCTAGAAAGATTTTACTAAAGTCTACTCCCACCCCAAGGAAACACAATAACTACAAGGATCTTTGCTATTTTGGTAGTTTAAATGTGGTATATTTGCATTTTTATTATTAATGTAGTCTTATATGTTCACAGGCCACTGACAATTGTTTATGAACACCCTGCCCATATGTCTTGCCCTAAATGAGTTTTTACTGGGTAAATATTATAGTGGAATCGCCAGAAAATGCAAAGGAGGAACACTGAGATTGAAAGGTTGGCCAGTCGCTCACATCTGTAATCCCAGCATTTTGGGAGGCCGAGGAGGGTGGATCACCTGAGGTCGGGAGTTCAAGACCAGCCTGGCCAACATGGTAAAACCCCATCTCTACTAAAAATACAAAAATTAGCCAGGCGTGGTGGTGGGCACCTGTAATCCCAGCTACTCGGGAGGCTGAGGCAGAATTGCTTGAACCTGGGAGGCTAAAGCTGCAGTGAGCCAAGATCTCGCCACTGCATGCCAGCCTGGGAGACAGAGTGAGACTCTATCTCAACAACAACAAAAAAGATTGAAATGTTGGTTTAGCAAAGTGAAAAAACGCAGATAAACTTAGGTTTGGATTCGCCTGTTGAATACACTGGCTATGTGACCTTGGTTCAACTTCTCAGGTCCCATCTTCTTGTTTGTGAAAGGGGGATGAGGTTTTTATCTTTAAGTGGTGTGAGCAATGAATGGGATAATGCACATAATGCTGGAAATTATGACAGTTACTACTATAGTTATTCTGCAGAAGTAACTGCACCATGGCACAGGAATCTATAAAACAGAGCAAGTATGGCGGTGGGTTAATTTGAAGAATCTAAGAGGGCTATTTCTGGCGTTTCCACTATTCCACCATTCTTTCTTTCTTTCTTTCTTTTTTTTTTGAGAGCCTTGCTCAGTCGCCCAGGCCAGAGTTCAGTAGCGCGATCTCGGCTCACTGCAAGAGCTCCGCCTCCCGAGTTCACGCCATTCTCCTGCCTCAGTCTCCCAAGTAGCTGGGACTACAGGCGCCCCCTACCATGCCCGGCTAATTTTTTTGTATTTTTAGTAGAGACAGGGTTTCACTGTGTTAGTCAGGATGGTCTCAATCTCCTGACTTCGTGATCCGCCCGCCTCGGCCTCCCAAAGTGCTGGGATTACAGGCCTGAACCACGCGCCCGGCCTATTCCACCAAGATTTCTACCCCTCCTCCCGAATGGTAGTGGTGTCACTATGGCAACAAGCACGCGCTGCTCCAGGCTCAATTTTCCAGCCGTTACCGACCTCTACCACGTCACTCTCCGCTGCCCAGAGACTCTGAGGCGGATCCCCCAACCCAGTCTCATATTGATCCCCCTTGGCCAGAGGGCGAGAAGCCACAGGGCAGTATGGCCAAAGCGGAGGCCTCCTCGTCGCTGGAGGACTTAGACCTGAGTGGAGAGGAGGTCCAGCAGCTCACCTCCGCCTTCCAGGACCCGGAGTTCCGGCGAATGTTCTCCCAGTACGCCGAGGAGCTCACCGATCCGGAGAACCGGCGGCGCTACGAGGCGGAGATCACTGCGCTAGAGCGTGAGCGCGGGGTGGAGGTGCGGTTCGTGCACCCGCAGCCGGGGCACGTGCTGCGCACCAGCCTGGACGGGACACGGCGCTGCTTCGTGAACGTCTGCAGCAATGCGCTGGTGGGCGCGCCCAGCAGCCGGCCCGGCTCCGATGACGACCCGGGTGCAGCTCCGGGCAGTCACTGGTCCCTGCCCTACAGTTTGGCGCCAGGCCGTGAGTACGCGGGGCGCAGCAGCAGCCGATACATGGTCTACGACGTGGTCTTCCATCCAGACGCGCTAGCGCTGGCCCGGCGGCACGAGGGCTTCCGCCAGATGCTGGACGCTACGGCCCTGGAGGCCGTCGAGAAGCAGTTCGGCGTGAAGCTGGACCGCAGGAATGCCAAGACACTGAAAGCCAAGTATAAGGGGACCCCCGAGGCTGCGGTGCTGCGCACACCCCTGCCCGGGGTCATCCTGGCCAGGCCTGAGGGGGAGCCGAAGGGTCCTCTCCCGGACTTCCCCTACCCCTACCAGTACCCAGCAACCGCCGAGAACTCTGCAACCCCCGGGCCCCGGACGCCCTGCCCTCCGGAAGCGGCCTTGCAGCCCGCCCCCACCGAGCCCCGCTACAGCGTGGTGCAGCGCCACCACGTGGACCTCCAGGATTACCGCTGCTCCCGGGACTCAGCCCCGAGCCCCGTACCCCAAGAGCTAGTGGTCACCATCGAACTGCCGCTGTTGCGCTCGGCCGAGCAGGCGGCGCTGGAGGTGACGGGAAAGCTGCTGTGCCTCGACTCAAGGAAACCCGACTACCGGCTGCGGCTCTCGCTCCCGTACCCAGTGGACGACGGCCGCGGCAAGGCACAATTCAACAAGGCTCGGCGACAGCTGGTGGTTACGCTGCCAGTGGTACTGCCGGCCGCGCGCTGGGATCCCGCCGTCGCCGGCTCAGTCGCCGCCGCCGCCGCGCCGGAAGAGTCCTTGGACCCGTCCGGAACTGACGGCCAGGCCTGCGCTTCCGTTCGCGAAGGGGAGGCGGGACTCGCGGGGAGGCGCGCAGAGGACGAAGGCCGCGATACCTGCGTGGCTGGGGCTGCGAGCTCTGGGGTCACCACCGTGGGCGACCCCGAGGTGGCATCCCCGCCGGCCGGCGCTGGAGAGGAGCGTGTCCCCAAGCCGGAGGAGCAGGACTTGAGCAGGCACGCGGGGTCGCCTCCGGGCAGCGTGGAGGAACCATCTCCCGGAGGAGAGAACTCACCTGGTGGCGGAGGCTCCCTTTGTACGTCCTGCCGGGGCCTTGCCTGGGAGTCTTATGCGGGAAGAGAGAGTGCGCGCGGAGATACCGGTGTGGAGACGCGCGAGGAGTCGGAGGGCAAGCGCTGCGAGCGCTCAGCCCGCGCCATGGGTGGTCCGGGGACCAAGAGCGGGGAGCCTTTGTGTCCTCCGTTACTGTGTAATCAGGACAAAGAAACCTTGACTCTGCTCATTCAGGTGCCTCAGATCCAGCCGCAAAGTCTTCAAGGAGATTTGAATCCCCTCTGGTACAAATTACGCTTCTCCACACAAGACTTAGTTTATTCCTTCTTTTTGCAATTTGCTCCAGAGAATAAATTGAGTACTACAGAACCTGTGATTAGCATTTCTTCAAACAATGCAGTGATAGAACTGGCAAAATCTCCAGAGAGCCATGGACATTGGAGAGAGTGGTATTATGGTGTAAACAACGATTCTTTGGAGGTAACAGTTCTTTCCAGAGTCCTCATATTTGAAATATCCCATCTCACTTTAAAAATTTGCTATTACGGGCCGGGCGCGGTGGCTCACGCCTGTAATTCCACCATTTTGGGAGGCCTAGGCGGGCAGATCACGAGGTCAGGAGTTCTGGACCAGCCTGGCCAATATGATGAAATCCCGTCTCTACTAAAAATACAAAATTAGCAGGGCATGGTAGCGGGCGCCTGTAGTCCTAGCTACTTGGGAGGCTGAGGCAGGAGAAAATCGCTTGAACCCAGGAGGCGGAGGTTGCAGTGAGCCGAGATCGTGCCACTGCAGAACAGTCTGGGCGACAGAGCGAGACTCCGTCTCAAAAAAAAAACAAAAAAAAAAAACTGCCATTACGGGCACCCTTTCAGTTTATCCTAAACAAAGCATTTTCCATTATAACTTTTCTTGTAATGACTTGCACTGATGCACATGATGAAAGATGTCAGTGCTTGTTAAGCGTATTAAAAAAAAAAAAAAAAAACGCGCATCGCGTCTGGTGGATGGGTTTCAGATCTTCAAAGTTACCTCGAACGCGTTGTTTCCTGAGGTCCATTGACTCGGAAGGAGACCTTAAATGAATTTTCAGGGAGCCGTAGACCTCTGGAATTGTATGCAAAAAGTAGGGAGTGATCTCTTCCTGGGAGAAGGGCTATACTTTTAGTTATATTCTTAAAAGGGGTTTGTAACACAAAGAAGTTTAAAAAGCACTCTATAATGGGCATTTGAAGTTAGTAAATCATTTTTTCCGAGCTTAGAAAGTAGAGAAGAATAGTAATTTACTTCCAGAGAGGAAAAGTAACTCAGCCAGTTACTTTTCCAGTTACTCACACAATTATGATGTTCAAATGCCCTTTGGGCCATATGGTGCTGCTTAATTTTAGTCTAAGATTTTGGCGGGATTGTCCTTGGATTGGCGCTATATGAAATTGAGATTATTTCACTTTGCATCTCGTAATCATGCTTAGGTCCCTACTAATATTTAGCACAATAACTAGCATTTAACAAAGTGTGATAAATATTTGTTGAACCTAACAGTACATACGTTAACTGCACCTCTTCTGGGAAGAGGTTATTTTATTTATTTATTTTGTTGTTGTTGAGACGGAGTCTCGCTCTGCCGCCCAGGCTGGAGTGCAGTGGCTCACTGCAACCTTCGCCTCCTGGGTTCAAAGGATTCTCCTGCCTCAGCCTCCCAAGTAGCTAGGATTACAAGTGCTCGCCACAACGTCCGGCTAATTTTTTGTATTTTTAGTAGAGAGGGGGTTTCACCGTGTTAGCCAGGATGGTCTCCATCTCCTGATCTCGTGATCCCCCTCGCCTCAGCCTCCCAAAGTGCTGGGATTACAGGCCTGAGCCACCGCGCCCAGCCGCAAATCTTCTGTATCTTATTCATAACCATTTCTGTTATATATTCCTTGGGTTAACTAAAAATTAAAATATTTGCTGTATTATTTGCAATGAGTCAAAGATGATGTCTTTTTCCAGAGGCATGAACCTTAGAAATGCTTTTGATGGGGATGTTTCTGTAACAGTGTTATTCTGGATCTTCAAATAATAGCAAGGCCAATTACTCTAAATGTAAAATTTTTCTATTCCCAAGGTTCACTTTTGTTTTGGTAGGTTTTCACGATTTTAAATACTGTTTAATGGAAGAAAAATATACAGCCAGGCATGGTGGCTCACGCCTGTAATCCCGGCACTTTGGGAGGCTGAGGCAGGCAGATCACGAGGTCAGGAGATTGAGACCATCCTGGCCAACATGGTGAAACCCCGTCTCTACTAAAAATACAAAAATTAGCCGGGCGTGGTGATGCGCACCTGTAGTCCCAGCTACTTGGGAGGCTGAGGCAGGATAATTTGTTGAACCCGGGAAGTGGAGGTTGCAGTGAGCCGAGATGGCGCCATAGTACTCCAGTCTGCTGACAGAGCAAGACTCCCTCTCAAAGAAAAAAAGGCGTGTGTGTATGTGTGCAGAGAGAGTTTATTTGGGCCACAATAGAGGACTGCAGCCCGGGAGACACATATTCAAGTTGCCCTGAATATATGTTCCCAATAGAAGATAACTTGAAACTTGTTTCTTTCTGAGATTTTCTACCTATTTGGACCAAACAATGAGCTGTGTTTCTTTTGTAATTACAAAATTTGCTTATATAAAAGTACAAAGGAAAACATTTTTATTTGGGGCAACAATGAACTGCTTTTATAAATTAAGTAATTTAAAATACGGTTATTCTCCCCACATCCTAACTATATACCTGTATTCACTTGACATGAACAAACTGCTTTGTGTTTGGAATTCAGGTAAAAGAGTGATTTTTGCATTTTCTAGTAATAGTTTGGAAATCTTTTCGTGTCAGCATCTCAAAATCTACCTCATTCTTTATTCATTTATTTTTGGAGACAGGGTCTCACTCTGTCTCATCCAGGCTGGAGTGCAGTGGCGCGATCATGGCTCACTGCAGCCTCAACCTCCCAGACTCAAGCCATCCTCCCAGCGTAGCCTCTGGAGTAGCTAGGACCACAGGTGCATGCCACCACTCCTGGCTAATTTTTGTATTTTTTGTAGAGACGGGTTTTGCCATGTTGCCCAGGCTGGTCTCGAACTTCTGGCTCAAACAGTCCACCCGCCTTGGCCTCCTAAAGTACTGGAATTATAGGCATGAGCCACTGTGCCCAACCTATTTTTTTTTTCATAATTTACCTTTTCTCTGGAGCGTAGATTCAAAATGCCCTGAACATATGCTCTCTACTTCATTCTTTTAATAACTATACAGTTTGCTAATGTCACACTGGAGTATCCCAGTGCTTAAAAATACAATACACTTCTTGACTGGGTGTAGTGGCTTACACCGGTAATCCTAGCACTTTGGGAGGCCAAGGTGGGAGGACAGCTTGAGTCCAGGAGTTGGAGACCAGCCTGGGCGACAAAGTGAGACCTGTCTCTACAAAAAACTTTAAAAAAAATTTTTTTTTTCTTTTGAGACAGAGTCTCACTCTGTCGCCCAGGCTGGACTCACTGCAGTCTCTGCCTCACAGGTTCAAGTGATTGCAGTCTTAGTAGAGACAGGGTTTCACTATGTTGGCCAGGCTGGTCTCGAATTCCTGACCTCAAGTGTTCCACCTGCCTTGGCCTCCCAAAGTGCTGGAATTACAGGCTGCCACACCCGGCCCCAAAAATGTAAAAATTAGTTGGGCATTATGGCATGCACCTGTAGTCCCAGGTACCCAGGTACTTGGGGGCACAGGTGGGAGGATTGCTTGAGCCAGGGAGGTCAAGGCTGCAGGAAGCTATGAGTGCCACTGCATTCCAGCCTGGGCAACAAATCGAGACCCTGTCTCAAGGGAAAAAAAAAAAAAAAAGGCTGGGTGTGGAAGTGGCTCATGCCTGTAATCCCACCACTTCGGGAGGCCAAAGCAGGTGGATCACTTGAGTCCAGAAGTTTGAGGCCAGCCTGGGCAACATGGCAAAACCCTGTCTCTACAAAAAAATACAAAAATTAGTTGAGAATGGTGGCATGTTCTGTGGTCCCAGCTACTCTGGAGGCTGAGGCAGGGGAGGATCACTTGAGCCTGAAAGGTCAAGGCTGCTGCAGTGAGCCGTGATTATGCCACTGTACTCCAGCCTGGGTGACAGAGCAAGACTCTGTCTCAAAAACAAAAATAAACAAAAAAACACACCACTTCTTTTAAATAAAATACTGTAATTAGCTCTTACCTGCCCAAGAACTATAAGGCAAACTGGTCATGTAAAATTTGAATAGATCCTTTCATGTATATTTCTTAGCCACCTCATTAGGAAATGTTTTAAAGCTGAATTATATTTTGTATCTGGGATCCCATTTATAGCCCTAGAGATGATGTTATTCTTATGAAATACTAAAAGAGGCCAGGTGCAGTGGCTCACACCTGTAATCCCAGCCCTTTGGGAGGCCAGGGCAGGTGGATAGCTTGAGGTCAGGAGTTCAAGACCAGCCTGGCCAACATGGTAAAACCCCGTCTCTACCAAAAACACAAAAATTATCCCGGCATGGTGGCGGTTGCCTGTAATCCTAGCTGCTCGGTAGTCTGGGGCAGGAGAATTGCTTGAACCTGGGAGGCGGAGGTTGCGGTGAGCCGAGATTGCACAACTGCACTCCAGCATAGGCAACCGAGTGAGACTATGTCTCAACAAAACAAAACAAAACAAACAAAAAAAGAAAGAAATACTAAAAGGTCAGATTTAATAGACAAAGTACCAAGACCTCTTTCTTTTAGGTTCTTTTCCTATACATTTATGTTTGTTCTCAGTATAACTCTTACTGCTCTGTACAATACCAAACTTAAATTTTTCCAAGACAGCTCATAGGAATAACATTAAAATAAACATTTAAAAAAATGTACCCCTGAACAATGTGAGAAATTTTGTGAGCTGCTTTGAGGTACAACTGTGTCAAGTGTGACTTATAAGGCAGAATATTTTTTCCCTTTTTATTTTAGGAAAGGTTATTTGTCAATGAAGAAAATGTTAATGAGTTTCTTGAAGAGGTCCTGAGCTCTCCATTCAAACAGTGTATGTCCTTAACCCCACCATTAATTGAAGTTCTTCAAGTTACTGATAATAAGATTGAAATTAATGCAAAGGTAAGGAAGTTTGTGGGCTCTATAGAGGAGTAATGAAGCACAGAGTTAAAACCTAACAAATTATTGATTTCTTAATATCATAACTTTAAACAAAATGAACATAATGGTGGAGCAGAATGATGTTAAGAGAAGAAAAGTCTTTTTTTTTTTTTTTGAGATGGAGTCTCACTCTGTCATCCAGGCTGAAGTGCAGTAGCGTGATCTCGGCTCACTGCAACCTCTGCCTCTTGGGTTCAAGAGATTCTCCTGCCTCAGCCTCCTGAGTAGCTGGGACTACAGGAGCGTGCCACCATGACCGGCTAATTTTTTGTATTTTTAGTAGAGATTGGGTGTCACCGTGTTAGCCAGGATGGCCTCGATCTCCTGACCTCGTGATCAGCCCACCGCGGGCTCCCGAAGTGCTGAGATTACAGGCGTGAGTCACTGCGCCCGGCCAAGAAAAGCCTTTTGTCTGTGTATTTATTATGTGCTAAACACTTTGCTGTTCATTTTCACGTCATCTCATTTAATCCCAAAATAACCCTACAATGAGAAACAAAGAGAGAATAACACTTAGGAAGTTTGAGTACTAGTCCAGGGACATACAATCTTTTTTGACTCTCAAACCATGGGAACTAAGTCATAACATTCTTTCTAATTCAATCTTAATTTTGGTCATTTTTATAGTCTTCAGTATTGAAGATGCAAATAATTTAGTAACTACCACAATCGACAGACATATGTATTAGAAGGGCGGCTCCGAAAAATTAGAGGAATTCAAGAAAATTCAAGAAATTCAACAATGTGCTTATAAGAATAACAAATAGTTTTGTAGACCATGTTGAAAAGTATGGATTATTGTTGTGAAAGGATATAATCAGGATATTAATGCCAGGCTTACATTGTTAAAAAATGACTGGCAGTAGGCTAGGTGCAGTAGTTCACAACTGTAATCCCAGCACTTTGGGAGGCCGAGGTGGGCGGATCACCTGAGGTCAGGAGTTTGAGACCAGCCTGGCCAACATAGTGAAACCCCATCTGTACTAAAAATATAAAAATTAGCCAGCTGTGGTCGCAGGCGCCTGTAATCCCAGTTACTTGGGAGGCTGAAGCAGGAGAATCGCTTGAATCTGGGAGGCAAAGGTTGCAGTGAGCCAAGATTGTACCACTGCACTCCAGCCTGGGCGACAGAGCCAGACTCAATCTCAAAAAAAAAACAAAAAAGACTGGCAGCAAACCAGTTGTGATGGTTCATGCCTGTAATCCCAGCACTTTGGGAGGCTAAGGAGGTGGATCATTTGAGGCCAGGAGTTAGACACCAGCCTGGGCAACATGGTGAAATCCTGCCTCTACAAAAAATACAAAAATTAGCCAGGCATGGTGGTGCATGCCTGTAATCCTCTCTACTTGGGAGGCTGAGGCAGAATTGTTTGAACCCAGAGGCAGAGATTTCAGTGAGTTGAGATTGTGCCAGCCTGGGCAACAGAGCAAGACTCCATCTCAAAAAAAAAAAAAAAAAGTCATCCTTCAAATGCTGCCCGTCTTTTTCTTTCTTTTTTTTTTTTTCTCATTCTTTCTTTTTTTGACAGGGTCTTACCCTGTCACCCAGACTGGAGTACAGTGACACTATCTTGGCCCAGTGCAACCTCTACCTCCCAGGTTCAAGTGATTCTCCTGCCTCAGCCTTTCAAGTAGAGGGGATTACGGGTGTGCATCACCACACCCGGCTAATTTTTGTGTTTTTAGTAGAGATGGGGTTTCGCCATGTTGGCCAGGCTGGTCTCGAACTCCTGACCTCAAGTGATCTGCCTGCCTTGGCCTCCCGAAGTGCTGGGATTACAGGTGGGAGCCACAGTGCCCAGGCTGGCGGATGAATTTTGACAGGGAAGCCTGGAAGTTTATCAGCAGGTGTGTAAGGGCTATTACCTCACAACTGTTAAAAATTTTATTTCCAGAGGGTAGTACAATTTAATTTTATATTATTTCAAATAATTATTAATTTGTTGTTTCTCTTGACACAGTTGCAAGAATGTGGTAACTCTGATCAGCTACAAGGAAAGGAAGAAAGAGTAAACGAAGAAAGTAGTCTAACTGAAAAGGAATATATAGAACATTGTAACACCTCTACAACTGATTCTGATTCATCTATAGCAGTTAAAGCACTACAGATAGATAGCTTTGGTTCAGTTACATGCTTTCAACAAGAGTCTCTTGATGTTTCTAAAATGATACTTGGAAAATCTCAGCAACCTGAGTCAAAAGAAAAAAGTGCTACTTGCTCAAATGAGGAAAAAGGGAACTTAAACGAGTCAGTAGTAACTGAAGAGAAAGAAACAGATGGAGATCACCTACCTTCATTACTGAACAAAACTACAGTTCACAATATACCTGGATTTGACAGCATAAAAGAAACCAATATGCAGGATGGTAGTGTACAGGTCATTAAAGATCATGTGACCAATTGTGCATTCAGTTTTCAGAATTCTTTGCTATATGATTTGGATTAATTCTATATAATTTTGGACTTTTAAATATTAAGGTTAAAAAATGCCTGTATCTAAAATTGATTCTGTTAACTGTTGTCTTAAAACCAAAGGCATTAAAGTATAAAATTAAAATTGCAATTTTTTTTTTAAAAATTGCAGTTTTGATTCTCATGGGGGAAATTGGAGACTTTTTTTTTTTTTACTTCTGGAGTTTAAAGTTTCCTTATGGAGATAAGTTTGTGATTCCTGTAATAGATGTGTATATTTTTCTATTTGAGAGTTAAAACATTGTTTAATACAACCTGTGTATATATACTTCTGTGTTAAATTTTGCTTTGTCATTACTTTAATAAAATTTCAAAATAAATATTCACTAAGTTGTGTTTGTCAAACAAAGTAATTCTCAAGAATGCAATTAACTGGAATTGTGAGTACATGTGTTGGGGGTAGAATTTCAAAACTGTTTCTCAGTCTCACTAAATAGGACATATTTAAGCTTGAAATAGAACTTAGAGGGGAAAGAACTGTACTAACCAATATTAATCTAAATGATTACGATACAAATACACCAGATAAAATACAGTATTTTTCATCAACTCTATATTTTACTTTGTCACACAAACTATATATATTTTTGTCACAGAAAGTATATATAATAGATTTAGTTATTTAGTAATGATTTTGAAAATTCAATTTTGAAGAATTTCTTGTAAGTTATTGAAATATTAAAACATCTTGTGGTTTTATAGAAATTTAAGAGTAAAACTGGAATTTTTAAAATCTGGCAATTTGCTCTGATAGGAAAATTGCCTTCATTATATTATTACACACACAAAAAAACAAAAAAAAGCCAGTGTTTCCTAATCACTTTCTTTCTTTCAGAGATAGGGTCGGCCGGGCGCAGTGGCTCACGCCTGTAGTCCCAGCACTTTGGGAGGCCGAGGCGGGTGGATCACGAGGTAAGGAGATCGAGACCATCCTGGCTAACATGGTGAAACCCTGTCTCTACTAAAAATACAAAAAATTAGCCAGGCGTGGTGGCAGGTGCCTGTAGTCCCAGCTACTCGGGAGGCTGAGGCAGGAGAATGGCATGAACCCGGGAGGCAGAGCTTGCAGTGAGCTGAGATCACACCACTGCACTCCAGCCTGGGCGGCAAAGAGAGACTCTGTTTCAAAAAAAACAAAAACAGATAGGGTCTTGCTATGTTGTCCAGGCTGGATTCAAACTCCTAGGCTCAAGCGATGCTCTCATCTCAGCCTCCTGCATAATCAATTTCTTTTATAACACCTAAAATGTGAGGCAAAGAGAAGATCCTAACAGGTTTTTTTCTCACAAAAAATTTTAGGGCAGCCAAAGAACATTAAAGGAAGGAAATGCAGAAAGGAAAAGAAAATGCAGAAGGGAAAACATTTGTTGATCTCATCACTAACCCCCAAAGCCAGGAGCTGATCTATTTGTTTCAAAAACAGCTACTACTTCAGACTCTGGCCTTCTTAGCTCAGTCCTGGAAATAACCTGTTTTTAGTTCTTTGAACTAGTGATGTCAGGTCAGAATACCAGAAATAGGTAAAGAGCCTCCTGATTCACCCTTATTTAAAACCCCCCAAATCTTGCACCAGATTGGGCTGTGAGGGTAAGTCTAAAGGTAGCTCGTAAAGCAAGAGAACTATTTACCTCACCTTGGATGAGCATATGTGCTCTTAAACCACTATGAATCTTAAACTGATGCAATAATTTTGAGACTACCATTTAATAGTTGTAAGTTTAAGTAACTTTTTTTTTTCTTGAGATGGAGGCTCGCTCTGTTGCCCAGGCTGGAGTGCAGTGGCATGCTCTAGGCTCACTGCAACCTCCGCCTCCCAAACTCAAAGGATCCTCCCACCTCAGCCTCTCAAGTAGCTGTGACTACAGATGCACCACTACACCTGGCTAATTTTTTGTATTTTTGGTAGCGATGGGTTTTCGCCATGTTGCCCAGGCTGGTCTCAAACTCCTGAGTTCCAGCAATCTGCCTGCCTCAGACTCCCAGAGTGCTGGGATTATAGACATGAGCCACCATACCCAGCCCCTAATAGTATCTTTACACAGAAATTAGTCTGAGAAATTTTTGGTTGAATGCAATTACAAATTAAGGGAAACTTCTACATTAAATATGGAGCAAAATTTAAGCCTGTTTCCTATAATTTTCTGTATCTGTCCTTTTAAAAAGTATGATTTAAGTTAAAGCCGGCACTAGAAAGTATTTCACTTTGGCATGACTGAACTTTGTACCATTTCTGGCTTTCAAAAACAATTTAGGCTGTATTTACCTTACACAGCAACTTTTTTTTTTTTTTTTTTTTTTTTTTTTTTTTGAGGCAGAGTCTCGCTCTGTCGCCCGTACTGGAGTGCAGTGGCCAGATCTCAGCTCACTGCAAGCTCCGCCTCCCGGGTTCACGCCATTCTCCTGCCTCAGCCTCCCGAGTAGCTGGGACTACAGGCGCCCGCCACCTCGCCCGGCTAGTTTTTGTATTTTTAGTAGAGACAGGGTTTCACCATGTTAGCCAGGATGGTCTCGATCTCCTGACCTCGTGATCCGCCCGTCTCAGCCTCCCAAAGTGCTGGGATTACAGGCTTGAGCCACCGCGCCCGGCCTACACAGCAACTTTTTATTCTTCATTATCTATGCCTGGGTAATTTGAAAGCCAAACAGTTTCTTGCACAGGGAATGCATTGTCATGAGCTGGGTTTTATTTCAAAATCAATTATACAATGTAGCAATAATAAATATTAAAATGTAATGCTAACTCAAAACTTGTAGAATGCCTTCACTAAATTTGGTATAAAGAGTAAACAAAACTTATTCTGCAAAAGGATTAGGAACCTTTTTATGCAAAAATGAGTATTTTATTTTGTCAGCACTAAAAGAAAAAAAAAACAAAACCACTGTATTTCTACATTGAGGTGAAAACAATGTTTAAACTTTCTTATCAATCAAATACATTCCAAAAGAAAGTGTGTTCTATGAAGGTTCCAAAGCACACTCAAAACACAATAGTACAGGAATCTAATACTGAAAATGACTGTTCTGACAGGGTGTTTTAACAAACATAACTTTTTAATTATTAAACCAGTGAAGCAATCCCTTCCTAGTAAGTGTGTCAATACAGTGAAACTGGGTTTGTTCCATTAATACCCTAACAATTTCATGGTAATACTTTTTACTGCTTTGACAGTTTTAAATAAATTTTGCTGTACTTAAAATAGGTTTTAAAAGTGGAAAAGTGTACAAAGTTTCAGATAAAAAGACTAATAGATGCAATTTAAATCCAATTTCCCCTCCTCTATCAGTCAACAATAATCAGTTTTAGCAGATACAGATGGAGCTTTAAAACCCTACTCCCAAAATGAAACCTTCAGTTTTAAATCTTAATCAGACAGAATTGGAAAAGATTACTATGTATTTGGACACCTTTTACAAGATTTTGTTTTTGTATTAAAGCAGAAACCAGTTCCTAAACTCTTTTATTCAATTGTATGTCCTGTCCTGTTTGGACAAATATCAAAAATAGAAGACTGTCACTTTTGCTTCTGTAATTGTGATTTTCACTGCAGTCTTCTATAACTTTTACAGAGTTCATGGTCCCTAATATCTCCCCACCCTCCATTTTTTCTAGGTGGGGAAATGGCTACCATAGTAAACTTCTCACTGATAGTTAGAGTTTCTGGAAACATGTATTGTTTGTTATTATTTAAGAGTGACTCAATTTGGGCACTCTGGGTGGATGGCCTACAGGTTTTCTTGTGATGCATACCACAGTCTCCAGCATGAAAAATCCTAGGAACTTGAGGAACTAGCACTTTCCAGAATTTTGGAAGACAAGATACAGTCAAGTATTGAAGAGTCCAGTCCCAGTTATAATCATCATAAGTACAGAAAGTGTCTGTGCACTCGATCAGCTTCTGATAGGCATTCCGGGTCAAGGCTAGACCCATATTGTGCTCTGTGGATTTCCAAGTTTTCACATCTACCTTGTCAGCCATGCCATAGAAACTGCGACTGGCAGTATAGGTCCCCAGGGAGAGAACATCACATTCAGGGCACTCTTGCTGCTTCAGTTTCCACATCTTTTTGAAGACATGGTAAAAGTCTGGGGCTAAGTAGTGATCCTCTTCTAGGAAAAGTATAAGGCCAGCATAATCTCGAAGAATTTTGACTCTTTCCCACACAAAATGCAGCTTCCACCACCAGTGATGTTTGGTCTGGGAGAATTTGGCCTCTCTATAATGGCCGAAGGAGTCGGGATACTCAGCATTGATGCACCCCAATTTCAAAGCGGCATTCTTCGACAGGTCTCTGGGACAATCTCTAGGGTCACTGCCTGGAAACTCGTTAGGGTACAACTGAATGCTGAAAGGAAAGAACACCTGCAGAACCGGACAGAAATCCACCCCGGCGATCAGCTGATTGATCTCGGTCGACCAGAAGTCGTGGCTAAAGATGACGAGGACATTGTCAATTCCCTGGGCTTTTCGAAGTGAGTCCAGCAGCAGTCTGAGGTATTCGGGCCGGTTATGCACCTGGACCACCAGCACCAGCTCCCGGGGGGCCCAGTTGCCAGTCTTATCTACATTCCTCAGCGTCTGATCAAAGTTCAGCTGGTACACCAGGGACCGGTACCGCAGCGTCAGGTTGTCCGCCTCAGGCTGGGGGGCCGCCGGGATCAGGGGAGCCGCCGACTCGTTGGAGACCCTGCGGATGCCCACAGCCACAGAGGGGTGGTCCCCGCCACGGCTGCCGGCACCCCGCACGGGTTCGGCGTCCACCAACGGCGGGGCGAGGGCCTCGTTCTTCCTTTGTCGCCCATTGCTGCTCCAGAGGACGAAGCCGCAGGCGGCCACCACGAGCGTCAGGATTAGCACCTTCCGTTTGTAGATGCGGAACCTCATGGTCTCCAGGGCCGGGAGCGCGGGCGGGCGGGCGCGGAAAGGAGTAGCTGCTTCTGCACGGATGGGGCGGGCGGGCGGCGGCCGTCGCCTTGGCCTGTCACGTTCGGAACTGGACCCCGCAGCTGCCCTAGCTAACTCATCCCGGGCCCCGGGGGTCCTGGGGCCCGAGACCTCTCAGCTACCCCGCGCCGCCTGCGCTCCACACATCCTCGCCTGGCAGCTACAGCTCGGGCATCGGCGCCGCCGCTAGGAGCCGCGGCTCGGCTTCGTCTCGGTCCTCTCCATTCAGCACCACGGGTCCCGGAAGAAACCCAGCAGCTGCCCCACCGCACCCTAGCTTCGTTACCTGCGCCTCCAGCGGCCCTGCGTCCTCTGCGTTCTCATCCTTACGTGGGCCCTAGACGGCCAGGACTGAGCGACGCAGCCTCGCCCCACTCCGGTGGCGACAGTTCTGACAACCCGCAACTGGCCCGCGGAACACCGCGGCCCTCCGGCCCACACCCCTCCGGCCCGCCCCTTAGACCGTTGGTTGGTGCTTTCCAGATGCGACCGAAGGAGCCTGGCCGCCGTGACCGGCTGCCTATTGGTTCGCAGTACTGTCGCTCAGGTGCAGTTCCTACTTCCGCTTCTCTCTTCCCTTTCCTGTTAGGCGAGAGCTGCGCTACGCGAGGGTGTCGGACGCCGTTTCTCGGTAAGCTAAGAACGGGACTGTAGCGGTTCCAATGGGAGCCTCCGTTGCTCAGAATCCGGGGTAAGACTAGGCCTTCTTAGGAAAGGGAAGGCGAGACCCACGGCCCTCGTCGGCCTTAGTTCGAGAGCAGGCTTCTCCCTTCAGGCATGGCGGCTATAGGATCGCGAGGCGCGCCGGCTTGATAAGGACACGTCAGCCCTCTAGGCTGCTGATGGGTGACCGTGCTTCGGAGGGGAAAAGTGATACCACCCTGATGTGGTTCTCGGAGAAGGAACGGGGCGGGTCGTAACCGTAGCTACGACGTCGCGCACTGCCCCAGCCATTCTCTAGAGTTGGAAAATGGAGGAGGTGGGTGGGGGAAAGAGAGTCAAAGAAATTCTTCTTTTTCTGCGGAAGAAAATTAGATGAACCGCACATTTCTTTTGGGGCAGCCACAATAAATTAAACCCATTTCGTACAGAAAACTGACTGTATTGGGCCTCCTAGAGCTACTGCTCTTGGTTTTCGTGAGTCTTGTTCTATATGAGAAAAGAAAAATGGCTCGGAGCATTGTGAGTTATTTGAGGTCTGCAAAATTTGCTGGGCCCAGAGAGACAGGAGTATGAGACTTCAGACACCTCCCCACTTCATGCCTGGCATTTTATTCCTGACTAGCTGCTTCACCCATTATGTCCGTGCTCCTGGAATTTGTCATAAAAAGAACGATGTATAGCCAACCAATCGCTTGTGTTATTTTAATGTAAATTCTTGGTAAACAACTTAGGAACTGCCGTTTTTTCCTCTAAAAACCCGCTTGCAACTGCTGCTATTCACGGCAATTTGAATCTGTGCTCCGGGTTGCAATCTCAAACTTGGCCCAAATAAACACTCTACTTATGAATTTTGCCCCAGTTGTTTTTTTTGTTTTTGAGGCGGAATTCCGCTCTTGCTGCCCAGGCTGGAGTGCAATGGTGCGATCTTGGCTCACTGCAACCTCCGCGTCCCGCGTTCAAGCCATTCTCCTGCCTCAGCCTCCCCAGTAGCTGGGATTACAGGCATGCACCACCACGCCCGTCTAATTTTGTATTTTTAGTAGAGACGGGGTTTCTCCATGTTGGTCAGGCTGGTCTCGAACTCCCAACCCCAGGTGATCCGCCCACCTCGGCCTCCCAAAGTGCTGGGATTACAGGCATGAGCCGCCGCGCCCGGCCTTGCCTCAGTTCTTTAGGTTGACAAATTAGTCCTCCAGTAATTTAAACGAAGTGTTTAAAAAAGGTATGCACTTGTATGTGCATTTATTCATATGGAAAATGAGTACGTGGTGGGTTTATATTTATGTATACGGTTTTCGTATATCTACTTGTGTAGCACTTTCACTTTTCGGAAGGTTTAATGTCTGCTATCTTATTTTACTAGTTTTCATCATAGACAACAGCCCTGCTGCAAAGATGGTCAATGTACCTAAAACCCGAAGAACCTTCTGTAAGAAGTGTGGCAAGCATCAGCCTCACAAAGTGACACAGTATAAGAAGGGCAAGGATTCTTTGTATGCCCAGGGAAAGAGGCGCTATGATCGGAAGCAGAGTGGCTATGGTGGGCAGACAAAGCCAATTTTCCGGAAGAAGGCTAAGACCACAAAGAAGATTGTGCTAAGGCTGGAATGTGTTGAGCCTAACTGCAGATCCAAGAGGATGCTGGCCATTAAGAGATGCAAGCATTTTGAACTGGGAGGAGATAAGAAGAGAAAGGGCCAAGTGATCCAGTTCTAAACTTTGGGATATTTTTCTTCTGATTTTGAAGAGAAAATGTTGAAGCCATAGAAAAATTACCTGAGGGAAAATAAATAGTGATATTCTTACGCAAACCTTTTGTGGTTTTTACTTATAAATAGAATTCCATGTTTAGTGTAGTCCCACCTCAAACTTTACTAACAAGTTTATATATATGTTTATATAGATAAAGGGAATATCTTATATATATGAAGGGAAAATACTATATTATTTTGTTTTCTAGTCAATTTTAAATGTTGAGTGAATTCATAAACATTGAGCAGCTTAGAAGGGTCTTTTAAGATTTTGCAAGAGAAGAAACAAGATATGCTAGGCTTGTGTATAGCAGGCTGGGTTCGGCAGAGGATCGAAGTTGGGGGATATTAAGAGCTGACGGCAAATGTTCCGTCTAGTAGGGGTCACTAGCCAGGTAATGTGCTTCCTGTTAGGCTAGTCACATTTAGTACTCAACAGCCACATGTGGCTAGTTTATTGAACAACAAAGATATAAAACATTACCACTGCAGAAAGTTCTTTTGGACAGTATAGACTATGGCCTTGAGTATAAAAGAATAGTTCAAAATTGACTTCAAACTAAAGTTAATTGAGTGAAAGTCCAAGATAGCATAAATTTTGTTTTTTGAACCTCTCAGAACACTAGGAGGTACGGAAATTTTTTTTTTTTAGACAATCTGTCACGCTGGAGTGCAGTGGCTCACTGTGGCCTTTCAGGCTGTATAGACTCTACCTTAGCCTTGGGGTAGTTGGGCACCACCATGCCTGGCGAATTTGCCTGGCCTTTTTTTAAAGATGGGGTCTCACTATGTTGGTCTGGGCTGGTCTCAACTCGTGGGATCAAGCAATTCTCCCATCTCAGCCTCTCAAAGTGTTGGGATTACAGTGTCTGCTACTGTGCTTGACCAGAACTTATTGACAGTTGGGAAGGTTTAGGAGTTATAAACTGAAAACAAAAAGGTTGAAATTCACAATGAAAAAAATTGAGCCTTGTAATTATGAAAGGCAAGAAAAGTTCAGCATCAAATGAAAAGCTGGGAAAAGGTATGGGTTATAAGAGGACAAATTCTGCCTTTTGTATATGAATTTAAGTTGACTAAGATACATGGGAATGACTGAAGAGAGAGGAATGCAAAGGGCTAGGGTGTGTAGGAGTAACATGGTTTGCACATAATCCCAATAATTGACGATTATAGCTGCATTTGTTGATTGTAAAAATCATGTATACAAGTTTATTTTTAAATACGTCACCATACTTTTTACTTTTTTGGAGACAGGGTCTTGCTCTGTTGCCCAGACTTGAGTGCAGTGGCTTACCCCGCTCCCTGTAGCTTTGACCTCCCAGACTCAAGCTATCCTCTCACCTCAGCCTTCCTAGTAGCTGGGACTGCAGGCACGCAGCACTATGCTCGGCTAATTTTTGTATTTTTTATAGAGACGGAGTTTTGCCATGTGGCTCAGGCTGATCTCGGAGTTTTGCCATGTGGCTCAGGCTGATCTCGAATTCCTGGGCTCAAAGGATCCACCCATTTCAGCCCAAAGTGTTGGGATTACAGGCGTGAACCACCTCACCTGGCCTACCATCACTTTTTAAAGAACGTTTTAATGCAGCTGTTTTGTAATATTTATGGACAATCCCTCACCAATCTACGAGTTTAGAAAATCCTAAAATATTTTACTTAGAGAATTCTTGGTTTTAAAGACCAAAAGTGAATTAACTAGAAGACAGTAGCCTGGGCTTAAAATCTGATCTGGGTTCATAGTACTTCCCTCGTAGGATGATTTGTAAAGAATAAATGCTTATAAAACACCTGGAATGGCTGGGCACAGTGGGTCATGCCTGTAACCCCAGCACTTTGTGAGGCTGAGGTGGGCGGATCACTTGAGGTCAGGAGTTCGAGACCAGCCTGACCAACATGTGAAAACTCTACTAAACATACAAAAATTAGATGGCCAGGCGCAGTGGCTTATGCCTGTAACCCCAGCACTTTGGGAGGCCAAGGAGGGTGGATCACGAGGTCAGGAGTTGGAGACCGGCCTGGTCAACATAGTGAAACCCCGTCTCTACTAAAAATGCTAGTGAAACCCTGTCTCTACTAAAAATGCAAAAATTAGCCAGACGTGGTGGCACATGCCTGTAATCCTAGCTACGTGGTAGGCTGAGGCAGGAGAATCACTTGAACTCGGGAGGCAGAGCGGAGGTTGCAGTAAGCCAAGACCACGCTATCACACTCCAGTCTGGGTGACAGAGCAAGACTCCATCTCAAAAAACAAAAACAAACTGCATCTACTCAGGAATATCTGAACTTTCAAAAAAGAAAAAAAGCCCCAAATGAACATTTAAAGGAGACAAAGGCAGTAATTATTTTGTAAGAAATAATCTTACAGCGACCCTGCTAACAAGCCCAAAACAGCAATTATATTATGTTAACACTGGAGAGGGCTTTTCTCCAGTAACTTTTATTCTTTCCTTTGTTCATAAAAACCAGTCTGAGGTTATTGCAATGTTCTGGTGGAGAGGCTGACTTGAGGTTGGTCAGTGGGAATGAACAGAATGAAAAAGTTAATACTGGTTCTATTTTCCATGAGTCTTTCAAGTTGGTTATTTTTCCATTCCTTATGCCCTAGTTCACGTCATCTTTTTTTGAGACAGGTCTCCATCTGTCACCCAGGTTGGAGTGCAGTGGCATGATCTTGGCTTACTGCAATCTCCCAGGCTCAAGTGATCCTCCTACTTCAGCCTCCAGAGTAGCTGGGACTACAGGCATACGCCACAATGCTCAGTTAAGTTTTGTATTTTTTGTAAAGATAGGATTTTGTCTTGGTGACCAGGCTGGTCTTGAATTCCTGGGCTCGAGCAATCTGCCAGCCTCGACCTCCTGAAGTGTTGGGATTACAGGAGTGAGGCACTGCACTGGGCCCAAATCACCATTTAGCTGGTGTATTGCCACTCCTTTTAAAATTAAAAACATTAAACATTTTGTCATTTAATATGACAAAAATAATATATTAAACATTTTGTCACTAATACATTTTTGTCATCTTATGTGACAAAAATAATTTAAAAACCCACCCTAATAATACAAAATGTAATCAGCAAAATGTAGCAATTTTTGGCCAGGTGCGGGGGCTCACGCCTGCAATCCCAGCACTTTGGGAGGCCGAGGCAGGCGGATCACGAGGTCAGGAGTTCGAGACCAGCCTGGCCATCATAGTGAAACCCTGTCTCTACTAAAAATACAAAAAAATTAGCCGAGTGTGGTGGCACACGCCTGTAGCCCCAGCTAATCGGGAAGCTGAGGCAGCAGAATCGCTTGAACCTGGGAGGCAGAGGTTGCAATGAGCCGAGACCATGCCACTGCACTCCAGCCTGGGTGACAGAGTGAGACTCTGTCTCAAAAAAAAAAAAAAGTATCGCCGGGCGCGGTGGCTCAAGCCTGTAATCCCAGCACTTTGGGAGGCTGAGACGGGTGGATCACGAGGTCAGGAGATCGAGACCATCCTGGCTAACACGGTGAAACCCCGTCTCTACTAAAAACTACAAAAAACTAGCCAGGCGAGGTGGCGGCGCCTGTAGTCCCAGCTACCCAGGAGGCTGAGGCAGGAGAATGGCATGAACCCGGGAGGCGGAGCTTGCAGTGAGCTGAGATCCGGCCACAGCACTCCAGCCTGGGTGACAGAGCGAGACTCTGTCTCAAAAAAAAAAAAAAAAAAAAAAGTAGCAATTTTCTGTTCTCGTTCCCATCCCACCCAATCCCAAGGCATGGTGGCTCAAGCCTGTAATCCCAGCACTCTGGGACGCCCAGATGGGTGGATCATTTGAGGTCAGGAGTTCGAGACCAGCCTGGCCAACATGGTGAAACACCGTCTCTACTGAAAAATACAAAAAATTAGCTGGGTATGGTGGCGTGCACCTGCAACCCCAGCTACGCAGGAGGCTGAGGCAGAGGTTGCAGTAAGCTGAGAATGAGCCACTGCACTCCATCCTGGGAGACAGAGAGAGACTCCATTTCAGAAAAACAAAAAAAGAAATCACAACAATTACTATGGGAACATTTTTAAAAATTATGAAAGCTAAAGTCTTTCCCGAAACAATTCCTATGTTTTGCTTGGTAAATGTAAATTCCACATGTAGAATAATGTATCTGAAAAACACAAAAAGTGGTATGCTTAAAAACTTACATATAATTTCATAATAAACAAGTTTTCACCATAATTTAGGACATATTAGCCCTCCAACAGATATTTTCTGCACACAGAAACTCAGATGTGTTGAACTGAAATGCAAGAAGAAAGTAAAATTCTTACGAACAGAGTAATTGGGATCAATATCTGTTTAACATTAAAAGAAAACTCCACAACCCATCTTGGAAACTTTAGGCTGAAATAACCACAAGTACAATAAACTAAAAAAAAGTTAACCCCACAGTAAAATTAAAATTGGTTTTAATAAAAGTTTTGGAGTCAAATGAGTAACTATACACATTCCTCCTCTCCAGCAACTATACAGAAATCTTCCCTTACGTCAATTTGACATCGCAAAATCATACATGCATCCCAAACTGATCTGTTATTGAAATTTCTTTTTCTGGTCTCACCCATTACTTTAACATATCAGAGGAATTTACATAACAGCCTAGAGAACAGAAATAAGAGACAATAGGTGCTTCAGTACCACCCATATTATCTACTAAGACCACAGTGTGGGCAACAGAATGCAGATTCATGGTAGTAGTTCCCTGAATGAAAGAGTTCAGACAGAATCTTCCACAAACACAGGTTTTTGCGGTATCCAAATCTTGGCAGAGATGGAATGGAATGATATGAGAGCCATATGGAATCCTATTGGAAAGAATGATAAAAATATTTTATAACATGTTACTAGATTCAGGACATGAATTATTAGGACATGGAATTGTAACAATGAAAAATAAAATTATTAAGTGATTAGTATATTTAAAATATACTAAAATACAGCATATGACATATTGTAAACTTCAGATACGACATCATAAAATATCTTCCAGCACAACCACTTAATAGCATAACTTCCTAAACAGAATGAAAAAGTCACCTGTCCTTTATATAGGCTCTTTCAGGGATCAACTGTTCAAAAGGGAAATTTAAACTCTGTAAGACAAATTTAAAATACATGTTACTTGGGACATGAGTTTTACTTTAGTGGCTGGGCAAGTAAGGCTAATCTTACCTTGCTTAAGGCATTTCACTCTCACACTTAAAACCCTTCAATGGTGCCCAAGTCGAACTTCCGATTTTTATTTTTTGAGACATAGTCTCACTTTGACACCCAGGCTAGAGTGCAGTGGCGCGCCATCTCACTACAACCTCTGCCTCCTGGGTTCAAGCAATTCTTTTGCCTCAGCCTCCCAAGTAGCTAGGATTACAGGCACCTATCATCACGTCCAGCTAATTTTTTTTTGTATTATATTTTTAGTAGAGACGAGGTTTCATCATGATGGCCAGGCTGGTCTCAAACTCCTGACCTCAGGTGATCCGCCAGCCTCAGCCTCCAAAAGTGCCCCATTCCTTCTCCGAGAACCACATCAGTGTGGTATCACTTTTCCCCTCCGAAGCACGGTCACCCGTCAGCAGCCTAGAGGGCTGACGTGTCCTTATCAAGCCGGCGCGCCTCGCGATCCTATAGCCGCCATGCCTGAAGGGAGAAGCCTTCCCAAAGTGCTGGGATTACAGGCTTGAGCCACCGCGCCCGGCTGTTTTTTGTATTTTTTAGTAGAGACGGGGTTTCACTGTGTTAGCCAGGATGGTCTCGATCTCCTGACCTCGTGATCCGCCCGTCTTGGCCTCCCAAAGTGCTGGGATTACAGGCTTGAGCCACCGCACCCGGCCAACTTTGGTCAGTTTTAAGAGCCCCTCCCCCCTAAAAAAGTTAAGAATTTCTTATTTGAAATATGATCTTTCTACCATTTTATAGGCTTTCAGGAATACTTTGGTCCACATCTTAGCTTCCACACATGCATTCAAGAAGTCTAAACAGGCCGGGTGCGGTGGCTCACATCTGTAATCTCAGCACTTTGGGAGGCCAAGGCAGGTGGATCACAAGGTCAGGAGTTCGAGACTAGCCTGGACAACATAATGAAACCCTGTCTGTACTAAAACTACAAAAAATTAGCCGGCCATAGTGGTGGGTGCCTGTAATCCCAGCTACTTGGGAGGCTGGGGCAGGAGAACTGCTTGAACCTGGGAGGCAGAGGCTGCAGTGAGCTGAGATCATGCCATTGCACTCCAGCCCAGGCAACAGTGAGAGAGACTGTCTCAAAAAATAAAAAGCAGCCTGAACAATGGCCGGGCATGGTGGCTCACGCCTGTAATCCTAGCACTTTGGGAGGCCGAGCCAGGTGGATTGCTTGAGGCCAAGAGTTCAAAATCAGCCTGGCCAACATGGTGAAACCCCATCTCTACTAAAAATACAAAAAATTAGCTGACCATGATGGTGGGTGCCTGTAATCCCAGCTACTTGGGAGGCTGAGGGAGGAGAATCACTTGAACCCAGGAGGCACTCAAGCTTGGGCACTGCACTGCAGCTTGGGCAACAAGAGCGAAACTCTATCTCAAAAAAAAAAAAAAAAAAAAAAAAAAGCCTGAACAAAATGAATCTGGCGCTCAGGGTGTCATGAAACCAAATGCAGTTAGTGTTGTTTAAAGACAAAGAGAAGAGAACCAACAGCTACCGAATCCTACTATATGCCAACTGCTTTGGCATTACATTAGCTCATTTATTGTCACAACTCTGTCAGGTGGGTATTATTGTTCCTGTTTCACAGCTGAGAAAATGGAATCAAAGAGGTTAAATAGGTCGGGCGTGGTGGCTCACGCCTGTAATCCCAGCACTTTGAGAGGCTCACAACTGTAATTCCAGCATTTTGAGAGACCGAGGCAGGCAGATCACCTGGGGTCAGGAGTTGGAGACCAGCCTGGTCAACATGGTGAAACTCCATCTCTACTAAAAATACAAAAATCAGCTGTGCGTGGTGGCACACGCTTGTAATCCCAGCTACTCGAGAGGCTGAGGCAGGAAAACTGCTGGAACTCGGGAGGCAGAGGTTATAGGTGAGCTGAGATCGTGCCACTGCACTCCAACCTGGGCGACAGAACAAGACTCCATCTCAAAAATTAAAACAATAAGGCCAGGCACGGTGACTCACACCTGTAATCCCAGCACTTCGGGAGGCCAAGGTGGGCAGATCACGAGATCAGGAGTTCAAGACCAGCCTGAACAACATAGTGAAACCCCGTCTCTACTAAAAATATAAAAGAAATTAGCCAGGTGTGGTGGTGGGTGCCTGTAGTCTTAGCTACTTAGGAGGCTGAGGCAGGAGAATCGCTTGAACTTGGGAGGCAGAGGTTGCAGTGAGCCAAGATGGCACCATTGCACTCCCGCCTGGGTGACACAGTGAGACTCTGTCTTAAACAAATAAATATAATGAAAATACAAAAATGAGCCAGGCATGGTGGCGGCCATCTGTAATCCCAGCTACTCAGGAGGCTGAGGCAGGAGATTCGCTTGAATCCGGGAGGCAGAAGTTGCAGTGAGCTGAGATTGGACCACTGAACTCCAGCCTGGGCAACAGAGACAGACCCTGTCTCAAAAAAAAAGAGGTTAAAGTCATACAAAGTGGTGAAGCCAGGAATCAAACCCAAGTCTGACGTCAAAGACCACACTTCATCACTGTGCCAACTCTCTAATTTTACAGTACATGAAAATCATCTGGAAGACTCACTAAAACACAGATAGCTGGACCCCACTCTCAGTTTCTGATTCAGTAGGTCTGGAATGTTAGAACTTGCATCTCTAAAGTTCCTAGGTGATGCAGATTCTGCTGGTCTGGGGAGCACACTTTGAGAAACAATGTCATTCATTCCTTTAACTATTTATTGAGTGCTTAATATATGCTAGGAGCAGGGGATACACAGTTTAGATCCTAGGGAAATAGTGGAGAATAAAACAACATCCAAATGCTCATGGATCTTACATTCTAGTGGGGAAAACTGACAGTAAACCAAAAAAAAAAAAAAACAAAAAAAATGTTTAAAAATATATAATAGGCAATGAGTCCTGTGACAAAAAAAAAAAAAAATCAAGCAATGTAAGGAGGTAAGAAATAAAATTTAGATAGAATGGACAGGTAAGACCTTTCTGGGATGACACCTGGGCAGAGAACCGAATGAAGTGAGGGAGTGAGCTATGAGACTTCCTGGAGAAAAATCATTCTAAGTAAAGGAACAGCAAGAAGACTATTATAGCAAAGGGTTAGACTGTGCATAGTATTGTAAGCAATGTTAGACTTTATTACTCTGAGTTTGATGAAAATATTAGAATGCTATCAAAGACACCACATTACATGACTATTAAAATCTTACCTATTATATAATATGGTTCGTGCAGAAGATTCCAATAAAGTTAACGGTGCTTGCAGCTTTATTACTGGAAGGACTTTTGGTTGTTCAAAAGTATTTCCAAAAAGATCCAAGTATTCAAGGGATAAATTTCTAAATTCACTAGGCAAAAATGGAAGCTTATTTCGAGCTGCTGACAAAAAGCGAAGGTTTATTAGTTGTCCTATCTTGCAAGGAAATTGAATCAATTCATTATCGTCAAGTTTTAAATTCGTAAGTTCCTGGAGCTGGCAAAACTGCACAGGGAGTGCCTTAATTTTGTTCTTGCTGAGGTCCAAAGTCCGAAGTGACTTCTGGAGTGTAGACTGACACAAAGCTACACTAAATGACTCCAAGTGATTGTCATTCAGGTTAAGTTCTTGAAGGTGTATGAGGTCTCCAATTGTAGCTGGAAGCTTTTTTATATGGTTGTGACTCAAGTCTAATTTCCTAAGGTTTTTTAAACAAAGCATACGCATATCAACTCGGACAAGCCCACAGTAAGAAGTCTGAAGATGTTCCAAGGAATATGGAAAGTTCTTACTTAGAGGATAGTCTTTTTTGGATGTGATAACCATTTTAGTTTTAAAGTTTTCAAATTCTGAAGTCTTCACTGGTGTGAGCGTTGAAACTGGTATATCAACCTTACAGCCTCTATGAGCCAGTCTCACAGCTGAAAGGAAACCTTTTAAACTGCTGGAATTGGCCTGAAGAAATAAAAGTTGTAGAATTATAAATTCCACTGGAGATAATGCATACATGCTAGTTCTTCCCATAACAAATTCTATAGCATTTCTTATTAATGTGATACAATAATTTATTGAAATTGGCTGTAAAACTTTTCTTAGTACTCTGACTACATTTCAAGTTTAAAAGTTTTTGAAAAAAAATTACATGGAGGGACACATTCTAAATAAAACTGTTCAAAGGGAAATCATGCCAACACTTTGGGAGGCTGAGGTGGGACGATCACCTAAGCCTAGGAAGTAGAGGCTGCAGTAAGCATGATAGTATCACTGCCCTCCTGCCTGGGCAACAGAGTAAGACTGTCTCAAAAAACAAAAATAAAGGGAAATCATAAGAGTATAAAATAAGACAGGAAAGGATTGAATATTCTACTTAAGATTTGAGTTTAGGTGGGGTGCAGTGGCTCACACCTGTAATCCTAGCACTTTGGGAGGCTGAGGCAGGTGGATCAATTGAGGTTAGGAATTTAAGACCAGCCTGGCCAACATGGTGAAGCCCCGATTCTACTAAAAATACAAAAATTAGCTGGGCGTGGTGGCGCATGCCTGTAATCCCGGCTACTTCGGAGGCTGAGGAAGGAGAATCGCTTGAACCCAGGGGGCGGAGGTTGCACTGAGTCGAGATCATGTCACTGCACCCCAGGCTGGGCAACAGAGTGAGACTCCGTCTGAAAAATTAAAAAAAAAAATTGAATTTAAGGCCAGGTGTAGTGACTCAACGCCTATAATCCCAGAACATTGGGAGGCCGGGGCAGGTAGATTACTTGAGGTCAGGAGTTTGAGACCAGCCTGGCCAACATGGTGAAACCCCTTCTCTACTAATATATAAAAATTAGCCAGGCAATGTGGCGCACACCTGTAATCCCAGCTACTCAGGAAGCTTAAGCAGGAGAATGCTTGAACCTGGGAGACAGAGATTGCAGTGAGCCAAGATCACACCACTGCACTCCAGCCTGGGTGACAGGAGTGAAACTCCATTTCAAAACAAAAACAAACAAACAAAAAGGCTGGGAGTGGTGGCTCACGCCTGTAATCCCAGCACTTTGGGAGGCTGAGGTGGGCGGATCACCTGAGGTTAGGAGTTCGAGGCCAGCCTGGCCAACATGGTAAAACCCCGTCTCTACTAAAAATATAAAAATTAGTGGGGCATGGTGGCAGGCACCTGTAATCCCAGCTGCTCGGTAGGCTGAGGCAGAAGAGTTGCTTGAAACTGGGAGGCAGAGGTTGCAGTAAGCCATGATCATACTACTGCATGGCAGCCTGAGCAACAGAGCAAGACTCCGTATCAAAAAAAAAAAAGCTAATTTTTGTTGGAATGTGGAAGCTATGTAGAGCAAAAGATTGGAAATATAATATGAGGACAGATTGTAAATGAGCTCAGATGCCAGCATAAAGTGGAAGGATTTTAAGCAAGAAAGTTACATGACAAGAGCTAAATACTATTTTGGTAGCACTGTACACAATGAACCAGGGTAGGGAAAAGTCTGGAGAAGACCTGGGTCAACTAGGTACTATAAAGCATACTGGCTCACAGACTTGGGAGTCACCCATATAACAGCTGAGCTATCAAACGGAAGGCAGGTATGACAGAAAACAGCAGAGGACTGAAATAAAGCCTTTATTCTGGGTATAGAAAAAAACATTGCTGGAAGCAGGAGACAAAGAAGTGACTAAGAAAACTGAAGGTAACCCATAGTGCCCTATCATAGATACCAAGAAAAGAGTTTTATTAAGAAAAGGGTAATTATCATTGTCAAATTCTACAGAGTGCAAAAATAATGAGAAATGATACTGTGATAGACAAGTGAAAAGATCATTGATCTCTGAGGCAGTGTTTTCAGTAAACCAGTAAAAGTAAAGGTCAAAAGATAAAAAGTGGAGACAATGAATTCAGCCTTGTCTTTCTAGAAATTTGTTTTGTTTTTTTAAAATCAGTAAGATCTCAGCTTGTTTTTAGATAGAAAGGAGGAATTAGTGAAAGAATAAGCTGCAAGTCAAGAAAAAAATGAAAAATCACAAGGAGGATCAAATGGACAAAATGATTCCATTCAATCCAAACTCCTTAGTTATTAAACTTTTAATGTTGCAAAGCACTTTGCTTGGAGTTAATAATAATGCACAGTTGGGCCAGATGTGGTAGATCATGCCTGTAATGTCACCACTTTGGGAGGCCACCGTGGGCAGATTGCTTGAGCCCCAAAGTTTGAGACCAGCCTGTGCAACAAGCTGAAACCCTGTCTCTACCAACACAAAAAAACTAGCTGGGCATGGTGTTGTACCCCTATAGTCCCAGTTACTTGGGAGGCTGAGAAGGAAGTATCACCTGAGCCTGGAAGGTCGAGGCTACAGTGAGCTGTGATGGTGTCACTGCACTCCAGCCTAGGTGACAGAGTGAGACCCTGTCTCACTAAAAAAAAAAAAAAAAAAAGTAAGGTTGAACGAGACATTGTTTCCACCCACCGGGAAGGGAAAGAGGAAAAGGGGAGAGGGGGCAAAAAAACCCTACTAGTTTTAAAATTCTAATGATTTATATATTTTTGTTTGAGAAAGGGTCTTGCTCTGTCACCCATGCTGGAGTACAGTGGCACAATCATAATTCACCAAAGACTTGAACTTTTTTTTGAGACAGGGTCTCCCTCTATCAACCAGGATGGAGTGCAGTGACTGCAATCACAGTTCACTGCAGCCTTGACCTTCCAGGCTCAGGTGACCCTCCACCTTAGCCACCCAAGTAGCTGAGATTACAGGTGTACACCACCGTGCCTAATTTTTTTGTAGAGATGGGGTTTCACCATGTCACCCAGGCTGATCTCGAACACTTGGATTCAAGCAATCCATCCACGTAGGGCTCCCAAAGTGCTGGGATCATATACATGAGCCACCGTGTCTGGCCTCCAGCTTCTAACTTGTGGGATTAAGTGATCCTCCTGCCTCGGCCTCCCAGGTGTGAGCCACTGCACCCAACGAATTTATGATATTTTTGTTTTGTTTTGTTTGAGACAGGGTCTGACTCTGTCGCCCAGGTTAGAGTGCAGTGGTGCAATCTTGGCACACTGTAACCTGCACCTCCAAGGGTCAAGTGATCCTCGCACCTCTGGCTCCCAAGTAGCTGGGACTACAGATACGAAAACCATGCCTGGCTTTTTTTTCTTTTTTTTGTGTGGAAATAAGGTTTCACTATGTTGGCCAGGCTGGACTTGAACTCCTGAGGTTAAGTGATCCACCAGTCTTGGCCTTCCAAAGTGCTGGGATTAGATATGGCACCCAGCCTCAGTTTATGTTTTCATAAGAATGACTACAGTCCAGGCAAGATGGCTCATGCCTATAACCCCAGCACTTCGGGTGGCTGAGGTGGGCGGACCACGAGGTCAGGAGTTTGAAACCAGCTGGGCCAACATGGTGAAACCCATCTCTACTAAAGATACAAAAAGTTAGCTGGGCATAGTGGCACGTGCCTGTAATCCCAGCTACTCGGAGGCTGGGGCAGGAGAATCGCTTGAACCCAGGAGGCAAAGGTTGCGGTGAGCTGAGATCGCGCCATTGCATTCCAGCCTGGATGACAAGGAAAGACAGTCTCTCTGTCTCAAACAAACAAAGAAAAAAAAGTGATTACAGTAGGGGCCAGGCGTGGTGGCTCACACTTGTAATCCCAGCCCTTTGGGAGGCTGAGGCAGGTGGACTGCCTGGGCTCAGTTCAAGATCAGCCTGGGCAACGTAGTGAAACCCCATCTCTACTAAAAATACAAAAATTCACCAGGAGTGGTGGCACCCTCTTGTGGGTTGCAGTGAGCCAAGCTCTTCCCACTGCACTCCAACCTGGGTGACAGAGTGAGACTCCATCCTAAAAAAAAAAAAAAAAAAAAAGAAAAAAGAATGATTATAGTAAATAAAATACAAGACAGTTCTAATTGAATTTTTTCCTCTTTTATTACACCAAACTTAAGGTTTGTAACCTGTGGTTTAGCTGGCAAAATGTAGACCTGTGCAGTTGCCTTATGGTGTTCCAGTCCAAGAATACCCTAGTGCTCCATCTTGGGCACAGAAGCAAACCCAGTTTTCTTCCCATCCTGGGAATCTTACTGAGGCAGACTTTGCCCTTTTAGAAGGCACACAAGCATATTTGGGAAGCTACCTCTTGTGCCATTGCCTCTTCAAACAAACCTGCAAGAGTCTGTCCCTATTCAGCTATATGGAATATCAGAATGTGCAAACAGCCTTCTTTAAAGAAAATACAGGCCAGGCCAGGCACAGTGGCTCATGCCTGTAATCCCAGCACTTTGGAAGGCCAAGGTGGGTGGATCGCCTGAGGTCAGAAGTTCAAAACCAGCCTGGTCAACATGGTGAAACCCTGTCTCTACTAAAGATACAAAAAAAAAAAAAAAAAAAATCAGCCAGGCATGGTGGCAGATGTCTGTAATCCCAGCTATTCAGGAGGCTGAGGCAGGAGAATCGCTTGAACCCAGGAGGCAGAGGTTGCAGTGAGCCAAAATCGTGCCACTGCACTCCAGCCTGGGAAGCAAGAGTGAAAGTCCGTCTCAAAAAAAAAAAAAAAGAAAAAAGAAAAAAGAAAAAAGAAAAAGAAGGAAAGAAAATACCTGCCAGGCCAAGCATTGCTTGAGGCCAGAAGTTCGAGGCCAGCCTGGGCAACATCATATCAAGACTCTGTCTCTACAAAAAATTATTTAAAAAAATTAGCCAGGAGTGGTGAGGTACATCTGTAGTCCCAGGTATTTAGGAGGCTCACTTGAGCCTAGGTGTTCGAGGCTGCAGTGAGCTATGACTGTGCCAATGTACTTCAGCTTGGGTGACAGAACAAGATTCTGTTTCTAGAAAATACAGCCAAACATTAACCATTAATGTTTTTAATACCATACCTTACTTAGACAGATATCCACAGGAGGCTCCTTTAACCGAACAGTGGCCTTCCCCTCATCTACAAATTTGGTGAAGAATTGCTCAATGTTCTCCCTTAGCTGCATAAAACCAGTGGGAAAAAAGAACAAAACTATTGTTACTCAGTAACATTTATTACAACTAGAATGTGCCAGTCACTTTGCCAGACTTTGGTTTGGCTTTTAGTCCTTGAGTCTGAGTGTTTTCATAGTTTTAAGTTTTAAAGCTTTTTATCATGCCACTGCACTCCAGGCTGGGCAACAGAATGAGACTCTTTCTCAAACAAACAAACAAACAAACAGTTGTTTTGTTTGTTTTTATTGAGATGGAGTCTCACTCACTCTCGCCCAGGCTGGAGTGAAGTGGTGCCATCTTGGCTCACTGCAACCTCCGCTTCCCAGGTTCAAGCAATTCTCCTGACTCAGCCTCCCTAGTAGCTCAGATTACAAGTGCATGCCACCATGCCCGGTTAATTTTTGTATTTTTAGTAGAAACAGGGTTTCATCATGTTGGCCAGGCTGGTCTATAACTCTTGGCTTCAAGTGATCCGCCTGCCTGGGCCTCCCAAAGTTCTGGGATTACAGGCATGAGCCACGGCGCCTGGCCAAGTTGTAAAGTTTTTTTTTTTTTTTTTTTTTTTTTTTTTAGCAGTTGGAAAGTTATACTCCCCATCTAGCTGGTAGTGGATGTTACTGCTCTGTCTGTCCAGTAACTCTCCTTTGAGAACAGGATCACCATGTTTTGAGAGAATGCTCCTCTTCTCCCATTCCAACTATGTAACTGTAGGTAGAGTTGCCAATTAGTAGTTACTTGCCTTCATAACTTCAGTCCATTAGCCTGGGGTGGGCACACCTCCCAGTAGATTATATACAAACTCCATGAGAGCAGGAATCTTGTCTCCTTTGCTATTCTATCCTGAGTGCAAGAACGGTGACTGACACATAATGGATGCTCAAAAAAATGACTATCATCTATATAAATGGAATATTTAAAATTTAAAAAAATTAATGATTGCTGTTGCATCTGCTTTAGATTTCAACAACTATTGAGTCACAACCCACTATGTACCAGGTACTCTAATAGGGGCTTGGGACATAGCAATGAATAAGACTGACAGGACTACACCTAGAGTTGACAATCTAATGAGAGAGCGTTATTAAACAAGTACTTATAACAAATATCAAGACAAGGCAAGTACAGGATGCTATGACCTGCTTTTTTAAGCTAAGGAAAATACTGTGGGAGAAAGAATTCACTGAACAGAAGTGAAGTTATTTTACTGTTCCCCAATCGGACCGCGGCTTCATTTGGAGTTGTTTCACGCAAAATTTCAGAAGCTTGAAACAGGCGGGATTGCCATCCACTACTAAATAGCAACACTGTAAATTCAAAGTCGTAAAAGTGGGGAGGAAAAATAGCGAAAAGGTGCACTCTCAAAAGCTTTCTTCTTTCGGGTCCGTAGGAAGACGCACAGGACCCTGGGGTGGGGTTGGTGGTAGGTCTCAGGGATGGGAGTTCAGGAACCCCCAAGGCGGGCTCTCGCCTAGGGAGCAGGCGGGCGCATGAGGACCGAGGGCGGCCCGCGTGTCGGCTTCCGAGAAGAACTCGAGGCTGACAGGGCCTGCCCACTTAACGCACCTCATAGCGGGTCCCGCGCTTGTCCTTCAGGGTGGAGATGAGCAGGAAGGCTCGGGCCGACGGCTGACTCCTGGAAGTCTGCTGACAGAGGCTCAACACGGCTCGGACGCCCTTGCCCCGGTTCCTAAGCCCCAAGGCGGGCAAGTGCCGGCTGATCACCTCCACCTCACAGTGTAGCTTCATCTCGCCCAAAGGCCACAACCAGGCCACCTGGCTTTGAAACTTCCTCCTTCCCGCCACCCAGCGCCGCCACCGAGGTCCTCACGCACGCGGGCTGCCCGCGGATCCGCCTGCCTGTTGGACTTGTCCGCGACTCGGGCTGTCTTAGTACCGTGGCTCTATGAAGCCCGCGGGAAACGGCTTTCCTTCTCCCTTAGCAGCGCCAGGTCCTTGCCGTGGTTGCGTACCGGGACTGACCACCTGAGATCCGGGCTCGCGCCCCCGGAAACCGGCAATCGGCCGGGGCGCAACGTCTTTCCCCCTCCGAGCGCGCAGCTGGCAGGGGTGGTTGTTTCTGTTTGGGGCGGATTCCGAGGGTTTCAGCTGTTGACGCTTTACGCGTTGCCGGCGCACGTCGGGCCGCTGTTTCCCAAGGGAAGGCAGGTGTGCCTCTGCGTTACAGGGAAAGGGATTTAGAACTGTCCGCCTGGCCCCGCAAGCCAGCTAGGGCGCATTTCCCGGCGCGGACGGGCTGCTGGTGGTTTTGGTGGCTACTCTCCGGAGGCAAACCTGGCACGTCGGAGGGGGGCTTTATATGGCTGTATTTGACTTGTTAATTCCTGCTGAACAAATAATTTTCCATGGCGAGTAGGGTGGATGGAGTGTGACTGGTTTAACTGCACGTGAGACGTGGAAAGACCATCCAGACCGCACAAGGCCTTCGTACTCTTGATTTTCTTGATTGATTGAACTAGGGCGGGGCCCGGCTGGGGAGTGGGAAGCGCCTGTGGAGCAAGTGTTAAGGAGGCGTTCACTGTCGCGGTAGTAGTCTTGCCTCCTTAAAATGTGTGCTCTAGGCGCCTCCCTCGCCTTAACCTAGTCCTAGCCGTATATTAAACATTTTATTTTGTTTGAGTTATACTTCCGTAATGGTAAAATGACGTTCAGAAATAACCGATTTTTCAATACAACTGTGACAAAATGTGACTTACTCTCAAATGAGCGTCCCTATTTACATGTTGAACCTGAGGTGTCGGTTAATTCCTCATTCTTTAAGACGTAATCGTTCCTGAAAAATAGTGATTAAAATAAAATTATGGCCGGGGGCGGTGGCTCACGCTTGTAATCCCAGCACTTTGTGGGGCTGAGGCAGGCAGGTCGCTTGAGCCCAGGAGTTCAAGACCAGCTTGGGTAACATGGCAAAACCCCGTCTCTACGAAAAAATACAAAAAAATTAGCCGGGCATTGTGGCGCGTCTGTAGTTTCAGCTACTCGGGAGGATCACTTGAGCCTGGGGAGGTCGACAGACTGCGGTGAGCCATAATCACGCACTGGCACTCCAGCCTGAGTGACACAGTGAGACCCCGTCTCGACTCAAAAAAAAAAATACTTCCCCTCCATTTAGTATTCTTACATGTACATCTAGTAGAGCATTAAAACGCTACTCAGCATTTAGCAAAACTTTATGGCTAAAGAGAAAACGGACACTACAATTTTCAGACTATTACACTTTACAGGAGTTACCTGCTTTTGTTCTTTGAGAAGGTAATAATATAGAAAAAATAAAACACCAGCCTAAATTATTAAAAGTACATTAAATGGACTCTGAACTTCCGGGTACAGTTGGGAGCTAGGAAAACTAAAAACTGTTATAATTTTCATTAGAGTAGAAATGTTCTGCCAGGTGCGGTGGCTCACGCCTGTAAGCCCAACAATTTGGGAGGCCCGAGGCAGGAGGATCGCTTAGCCCAGGAGTTCGAGATTAGCCCGGGCAATAGTGAGACCTCATCTCCACGAAATATTTAAAAAATGAGCTAGGCCGGGCCCGGTGGCTCACGCCTGTAAGCCCAACAATTTGGGAGGCACGGCGTGGTGGCGCGTGCGTGTAGTCCCAGCTACTCGGGAAGCTGAGGCAGGAGAATCACTTGAACCCAGGACGCGGAAGTTGCAGTGAGCCGAGATCGTGCCACTGCACTCCAGCCTGGGCGACAGAGCAAGACTCTCAAAAAAAAAAAAAGAAAGAAAGAAAAATTAGTTGGGCGGGGCGGCGCGCCCTGTAGTCCCAGCTTGAGCCTGGGAGGCGGAAGTTGCCGTGAGCGGAAACTGCCCTCCAGCCTGGGCGACAGAGCAAGACCTTGTCTCAAAAAAAAAAAAAAGCTTCAATCTCAATCCTTTATTTGGTGTTACTTAGGCTTGGGTTGTTGAAGCATGGATTCAGTAATTAAATAAATAGGTGTAGGCCGGGCGCGGTGGCTCAAGCCTGTAATCCCAGCACTTTGGGAGGCCGAGACGGGTGGATCACGAGGTCAGGAGATCGAGACCATCCTGGCTAACCTGGTGAAACCCCGTCTCTACTAAAAAATACAAAAAACTAGCCGGGCGAGGTGGTGGGCGCCTGTAGTCCCAGCTACTCGGGAGGCTGAGGCAGGAGAATGGCGTGAACCCGGGAGGCGGAGCTTGCAGTGAGCTGAGATCCGGCCACTGCATTCCAGCCTGGGCGACAGAGCGAGACTCCGTCTCAAAAAAAAAAAAAAAAAAGTATAAAAAATAAATAGGTGAAAGTTACATAACAGTTCAACGGTGATTTTAGAGTGAAACAGTGGTATATACTGCCGAAAACGTGTCTTCCTGTCAGTCTCAAAAAAAAGGTAGTTTTGGTCTTAGTGGATTGCTTGTGAAGGAAAGAACCCTTTGAACTTTACCACCATACAAATAAAATCTGCTCTTTGGTCTCTACCCTTAATTACCGCGAGTTAGTTTCCCTTGTAGACAGACTGAAAATGGAAATACATAAGGAGTTTAAAATAATTGGGCTACAAGTTTTTGACAAGAGAAATAAGAGATAAAACATTTAGATTTGTTTTTCTTCTATAAAATTAGTTCCTCTTCTACCTGGCCTGCAAACTACATTCTTTTCTCTCTGTTTTGTTCATACTAATTAATATTATCAAATTCCAGTTCAGTTTCCGCTAAACCTTCTTTAGCATCTTGACTTTCCTTTTTGCAAGCTCCGATTGCACTTTTCGTTTATTTCCCTGGCTTTCTGGCACATACTAGGCATTCAACAGATAATGGATTCCCTTGGATTGAATCCCCTCCACTCCCCTCCCCTCCCCTGCCCTCTGTTTCCCAGGCTGGAGTGCAGTGGCAAGATCTCAGCTCACTGCAACTTCACTCTCCCAGGCTCAAGCGATTCTCCTGCCTCATCCTCCCGAGTAGCTGGGACTACATGTGCCCGTTACCACGCCCGGTTAATTTTTGTGTTTTTAGTAGAGACGGGGTTTCACCATGTTGGCCAGGCTGGTCTCGAACTCCTGACCTCTGGTGATCTACCCTCCTCGGCCTCCCAAAGTGCTGGGATTACAGGTGTGAGCCACTGCGCCCTGCTGATAATGGATTTCTTGAACTTTTCATTTATAGTCATAGTGAACTTTGCTCACATTGTAGCTCACTAGATTTGAGCTAGTAAAATCACAGTCACATCAGAATTTTTTTTTAAGTTTAGTTTTGGAGACAGGGTTTCACCCAGGCTGGAGTACAGTGGCAACATTCATAACTCACTGCAACCTCAAACTTCTGGGCTCAAGCCATCCTCCTGCCCTAGCCTCCCGAGTAGCTGAGACTACAGGTGCATGCCACCATGGCCAAATGTGTGTGGTTTTCTTTCTTTTTCTTTTTTTTTTTTTTCACTTTTTTGCTAGAGATGGGGGTTCTTGCTATGTTGCCTAGTCTGGTCTTGACCTCCTGGCCTCAAGCTGTCCTCCTGCCTCAGCCTCCCAAAGCACTCGGATTACAGGTATAAGCCACCATGCCCCACCCACATCAGATTCTTAAAGAACTAGGTCACAAGCTATGGACAACGTAGACTTGCTTGCCCTAGCACATTTGATCCAGATGTTGCAGTTTTTTTTTTTTTTTTTTAGTGGTAAACATCATCTAAGACTCAGTACAGCTAAATAGTTAACAAATATGAACCTAAACATCAGACCTCTTTCAATATCAAGGAAAAAAAAAGACTGGAGAAAAATGTCTCCAAATATGTTGAATTTATTCAGAAATGGGAAGAGAATATTAGAATTCAGGATGCATGAAATGGCAAGCCAAAAGTAAGTCCAGTGAGGGAAGGGTAAAAGGAAGCTTTTATTGGCAAAAAGGGCAAGTTCAAATAAAGCTGCTTGGAAACAGAAGCAAGAGTTCTGTTCAATGAACAGAGTTCATTGGTTCCAGAGGCTCAGAGCCAGAGTTGTCATCGTTTCATTAGTGGAGATGCTATTACTGGGCAAGTGTTCTTTTGAGAGCATCTTATCTAAATTACTGCAGTCCTAAAGAATGATAAGCTTTGTCATAGAAACATATGTATATGTCTGAAACCTGCCGACTGTGCAAAGGAGGACATGTGTGAAGGATGTGAACTGATCTCTTGTGGAGCTTTTAGAAAGTCTTCAGAAATAGTTCTTATCTCAGACGTACAAACATGAGCCCCTTCCTTTGTGCCTTTCTGGCCCTATTTTGTTTGGTTCTGACAAAAGTAATTTCATCCTGGTATCTGCACCTTTTACTCCTCTCAGTGCTGCCTTTCTTCAGTGACACTTTGATTATGTCTTTTTTTTTTTTTTTTTTTTTTTTTTTGAGATGGAGTCTTGCTCTGTCGCCTGGGCTGGAGTGCAGTGGCCGGATCTCAGCTCACTGCAAGCTCCGCCTCCCGGGTTCACGCCATTCTCCTGCCTCAGCCTCCAGAGTAGCTGGGACTACAGGCGTCCGCCACCTCGCCCGGCTAGTTTTTTGTATTTTTAGTAGAGACGGGGTTTCACCGTGTTAGCCAGGATGGTCTCGATCTCCTGACCTTGTGATCCGCCCGTCTCGGCCTCCCAAAGTGCTGGGATTACAGGCTTGAGCCACCGCGCCCAGCCTGATTATGTCTTATAGATTGTGTTTCCACAATTATTTACTAATGAATGACCACCTTTCCATTCTTAGCACTGCCGTATCGACTCAGAGCTGCATTACTTTGCTACAGAGCTGTTGCAAAATTTACAAGGTCTTCTTGCTTCAATACATTTATTCATTCATTTAACACAGGGTTTTTTTTTTTTTTTTTTTTTTTTTTTGAGACAGGTTCACACCCTGTCCCCCAGGCTCTGAAAGTTCTGGAAAACCTTTGAAAAATTTTAAGAAGAATAAAATTCAGACCTGATCAGGAAAGGTTCTTGTGGTCAGTAAAAAGATGATTTTGGAGGTAGAGCAAGCCTGAAAGCAGATGTATCAGGAGGCTGTTGTAATAATCCACCATCCATACTGCAGCCAAATTAAATTTGTAAAGGGATATCCTATCATAGAATCCTCAAGTTTTAGAGCTGAAATGTTGATTACAGATATTTTACTTCAATTCTCTCATTTCGCACAAGAGGGAATGGAATTAAGAGTAAAGGTACACTATTTGACCATGACCTCATAGTCAATGTTAGACTAAAGAGGTCTAGACCTCAAGTCTCAGATGCTGTATTTAATTTCTCCCAAAAATCTTCATGGATTTCCACTCTTCACAATTTAATTAAATACAAAGATTTGTCTCTTGCCCAAAGGCTTGTCTCTTGCTCCCTTTGGAATCCAGGTTATATTTAATATTACTTAGCAGGACAAATTGCCCCAGGACAGCCTCTGGTTTTTGAGTTCCCACTTAGCACCTGCCCCCAGTATACCCCTTTCTTGTGAGCTCACCTCTGCATTTTAAAAGGTTTTTTTTGTTGTTGTTGTTGTTTTGTTTTTTTTTGAGACGGAGTCTTGCTCTGTTGCCCAGGCTGGAGTACAATGGTGCAATCTCAGCTCACTGCAACCTCCACTTCCCAAGTTCAAGTGATTCTCCTGCCTCAGCCTCCCGAGTAGATGTGATTACACTATGCCTGGCTAATTTTTATATTTTTAGTACAGATGGGGTTTCACCATGTTAGGCTGGTCTCAAACTCCTAACCTCAGGTGATCCACCCACTTTGGCCTCCCAAAGTGCTAGCATTACAGGCGTGAGTCACTGCGCCCAGTCAAAATGTCATATTTTATCCAGCACATTTGGGAGTTGATGGTAAGAGGAATTTTATTCTGTTCAAAATATTGCTATATGATTACTTATTTAATGCTTATCTTCACCTCTAGATGATATGCTTCCTGGCTTCTGGGTCACTACTATTATATACAAAGCCTAGCATAGTGTTTATATGCAGTCGGTACTCAATGCATATTTGTAGAAAGAATAAAAAAAACTGCTTTTCATTTATTCATTTAGCAAATATTTGTGAAAGCATGCGTTGTGCTAGAATACAGCAGTCTTACATGCTTGTGTTGGGATAAGTAGCCATTTCGGAGGGGAAAAGAAGCTGAATTTCTCCCTCATTCCTGGGCAACAGTGACACAAACTTTAGGTGGTTTCAAGATTTAAAATAAAAACTTTAAAAATATCACAGGAAAACACATGTAACCTTTAAATAATTTTGATGCAAAACCTAAAGGCAGTAGTGTGACAAGTTAATACATTTAATACATAGACGTCTGTCCAGGCACAGTGCCTCACGCCTGTAATCCCAGCACTTTGGGAGGCTGAGGCGGGTGGATCACCTGAGGTCGGGAGTTCGAGACCAGCCTGACCAACCTGGAGAAACCCTGTCCCTATTGAAAATACAAAATTAGCTGGGGTGGTGGCACATGCCTGTAATTCCAGCTACTCGGGAGGCTGAGGCAGGAGAATCGCTTGAACCTGGGAGACAGAGGTTGCGGTGAGGTAAGATCACGCCTTTGCACTTCAGCTGGGCAACAAGAGCGAAACTCCATCTCAAAAAAAAAAAAAAAATACATAGACTTTAAAACTTTTTGCATGTGCTGGTCTGAGTGCAGTGGAGTTTACAACTAAACCAGTTACAGATTTATTTGTTCCTTCTCCACTCCTACTGCTTCACTTGACTAGCCTAAAAAAAAGAAAACTTGTTGCATGGAAAAATATACTATAAACAAATTTTAAAAATAAATAATCTGGGATGGTGGCAAAGAAAATAACTTTGCATCTTATCTGAAGTCAAAGGTGTATTTCCTTATACATAAGTATTTATAAATATATAAACTCTAGATTACCGATGGATTAAAAAATTGGGCTGTGGACTCAAAGAAGTTCCCAGATAAAGATATATGTCTGGCTTATAAACATAGGAAATTATGCTCTGTCTCATCAAAAAATCAAATTGAATCTTGCTAAATGGACTTCAAAAAATCAAATTGGGGTGAGGCGCGGTGGCTCACGCCTACAATCCCAGCAATTTGGGAGGCTGAGGCAGGCAGATCATGAGGTCAGGATATCGAGACCATCCTGGCTAACACAGTGAAACCCCGTCTCTACTAAAAATACACAAAATTAGCCGGGCGTGTTGGTGGGCACCTGTAATCTCAGCTACTTGGGAGGCTGAGGTAGGAGAATCATTTGAACCTGGGAGGCAGAGGTTGCAGTGAGCCGAGATCATGCCACTGCACTCCATCCTGGGTGACACAGCAAGACTCCATCTCAAAAAAAAAAAAAAAAAAAAAAAATCAGATTGGGCCAGGCGTGGCACCTCATGCCTGTAATCCCAGAATTTTGGGAGGCTGAGGCGGGTGGATTACCTGAGGTCAGGAGTTTGAGACCAGCCTGGCCAACGTGGTAAAAACCCGTGATTACTAAAAATACAAAAATTAGCTGGGTGTGGTGACTTGTGCCTGTAATCTCAGCTACTTGGGAGGCTGAGGCAGGAGAATCACTTGAGCCAGGAGGCAGAGGTTGTCCTGAGCTGAGATTGGAGATTGCATTGCACCATTGCCCTCCAGCCTGGGCAACAGAGTGAGACTGTCAAAGAAACAAAAACAAAAACAAAACAAAACAAAAAAACCTCTAAAAACTGCTAACTTGTTGGTTTGGACAGGGAGACTGGGAAAATAGGGGTCTAGGGTTGGAGAAAGACTTACTTTTAACAATATATTTAATGTATGCATGTATTATGTACTTTTTTTTTCCTATTTTGAGTCCCCTTTCCCGAAGTATGTATGTTTTACTTTAAATTATAATATGTACAGTTAATTAAAATTTAATATTTGCTAAAATAGATATGGACAAACACATAACACTATTGAACAACTGAGCTTTTTTGAAGGGTTAATAATTATTAATAAAGACCTAATTCTGGGTGGGCGTGGTGGCTGACTCCTGTAATCCCAGCACTTTGGGAGGTCGAGGGGGGAAGATCACTAGAGGCCAGAAGTTCGAGACCAGCCTGGCCAACATGGCAAAACCCCGTCTTTAATAAAAACACAAAAATTAGCTGGGAGTGGTGGCACACGCCTGTGATCCCAGCTACCCAGGAGACTGAGGCAGGAGAATCACTAATGCCGGGAGGTTGCAGTGAGCCTAGATGGTGCCACTGCACTCCAGCCTGGGTGACAGAGTAAGACTCCGTCTCAAAAAGAAAAGAAAAAAAAAAGACCTAATTCTAACCGGGGCATGACACTGAAGTGTGCATATTGTAATAACCAAACATGCAAAACATGTACTTTAGACTCTGTCTCTGGTAAAACAGGTTTTGTAAAGTTTAGAGGAAAAGTATGATTCTATTCCTAAAGAATCTATTGTGTTGTTATTTTTTTTTGGGGGGGACGGAGTCTTGCTCTGTCGCCCAGGCTGGAGTGCAGTGGTGCAATCTCGGCTCACTGCAACCTCTGCCTCCTGGGTTGACGCCATTCTCCTGCCTCAGCCTCCTGAGTAGCTGGGACTATATGTGCTCGCCACTACGTCCGGCTAGTTTTTGTATTCTTTAGTAGAGATGGGGTTTCACTGTGTTAGCCAGGATGGTCTCGATCTCCTGCCTCGTGATGCGCCTGCCTCGGCCTCCTAAATTGCTGGGATTACAGGCATGAGCCACCATGCCCAGCCTCCTAAAGGTTCTGAAATTGAAAGTAACTCAAGAGCGATGCAGGGTTTTTTGTTTTTTGTTTTTTTTTTGAGATGGAGTCTCACTCTGTTGCCCACACCAGAGTGCAGTGGTGCAATCTTGGCTCACTGCAACCTCCGCCTCCTGGGTTTAAGCAATTCTCCTACCTCAGCCTCCAGAGTAGCTGGGACTACAGGCGACCGCCACCATGCCTGGCTAATTTTTGTATTTTTAGTGGAGACTGGGTTTCACCATATTGACCAGGCTGGTCTCGAACTCCTGACCTTGTGATCTGCCTGCCTCAGCCTCCCAAAGTGCTGGGATTACAGGCGTGAGCCACCACGCCTGGACAGGTTTTTTCTTAAAAAAGTTTTAGTTTCAAGGAAACATGTACAGGTTGGTTCTATAGATAAACTGTGTGTCACAGGGGTTATTATTTCATCAACCCAGTAATAAGCTTAGTACCCAGTAGGTACTTTTTGAATCCTCATCCTCCTCCTACCCTCTACCCTCAAGTAGGCACTGCTGTCTGTTACTTTCTTTGGGTGCATGTGTATTCAGTGTTTAGCTCTCACTTATAAGCGAGAACGTGGTGTTTGGTTTTCTGTTCCTGTGTTAGCTTGTTTAGGATAATGGTCTCCAATTCCATCCATGTTGTTGCACAGGACATGATCTTGTTCTTTTCTGTGGCTGTGTATCATTCCATAGTGTATATGTACTACATTTTCTTTATCCAGTCTACTGTTGCCTAAAAAATTGCTATTCAGGTTGATTTAGTGTGTTTGCTATTGTGAATAGTGCTGCGATGAACGTACACATGCATTTGTCTTTATTGTAGAATGATTTATATTCTTTTGGGTATATATCCAGTAATGAGATTGCTGGTCAAATAGCAGTTCTGTTTTAAGTTCTTTAAGAAATCACCTGTTTTCCACGGTGCCGAAGTAATTTACATTCCCATCAGGAGTGTATACGCCTAAGATGAAGGTTCTTAAATGATAAAATTCTGGATAGACGATCACAGAAGATTGTAGAAATTTGAGAAAGAAAATTAAAGACATCTTGAATAATAGTGTCCTAATATGCATATTATTCCAATGTACTTAAAAATAAGATCTATACTCTGTAGTGTTAGAATGCTTCAATTTTACAGGTATATTACTTTTATTTTTTCAAAAGAAAAACATTATTAGGGTTATCTGGGCAGGGACATTATGGCACTTTTTTCTTTTTTTTCTTTGTACTTCATTGTACATTTTTTAAAAAACAAAGAACCCAACCCAAGAACTATCCTATTAAAGGAAAATGTGTTCTAGAAGAAGAGACATTTCAAAGTTTCAAAGCCATGTATAAAAGAGAACTAAGATGGCTCACGCCTGTAATCCCATCACTTTGGGAGGCTGAGGCGGGCAGATCATGAGGTCAGGAGATCGAGACCATCCTGCCTAACACGGTGAAACCCTGTCTCTACTAAAAATACAAAAAGAAATTAGCCAGGCGTGGTGGCGGGCACTTGTAGTCCCGGCTACTTGGGAGGCTGAGGCAGGAGAATGGTTTGAACCCGGGAAGTGGAGCTTGCAGTGAGCCAAGATAGCACCACTGCACTCCAGCCTGGGCGACAGAGCAAGACTCGGTCTCAAAACAAAAGGAAAAACAAAAACATAAAAGCTCTTGATAAACACTGAGTTAAAATGAACTTTTAAAGCTGTTCTCAGTTTATTGAAAAAGAAATGCGTAATTCCATTGTTTGGGATAGATGATGTCACATTATCTTTTTTTTTTTTTTTTGAGACGGAGTCTTGCTGTGTCCCCCAGGCTGCAGTGCAGTGGCACGATTTTGGCTCACTGCAAGCTCCGCCTCCCGGGTTCACGCCATTCTCCTGGCACAGCCTCCAGAGTAGCTGGGACTACAGGCGCCCGCCACCACGCCCGGCTAGGTTTTTTGTATTTTTAGTAGAGATGGGGTTTCACCATGTTAGCCAGGATGGTCTCGATCTCCTGACCTCGTGATCCACCCGCCTTGGCCTCCCAAAGTGCTGGGATTACAGGCTTGAGCCACTGCGCCTGGCCTATGTCACATTATCTTAAAACTGAAAGGAAGTACGACTTCTTAGCTGCACTTTTGCAATATCTATCAAAGAGAATAATCTATAGACTAGAATAAGCATCAACAATTACTTAAGTATTCAGATTAAGATTGTTCAAGTACAACTAGTTGCTTATTTGTCTTTTTTTCTCTCCTAAATGAATTCACTTCTTTAGGTCCAAAGGATTATATATCAGAGTACTAAAAATATTTATGGAATTGATCTCAGAACCACTGTAATCTTTTAAATATTATGGAGACCAACTAGGAGAGGCCTGAGAAAGTGTGGACAAATGTTAGATTAGCTTTTGTGAGGCAAACGGCTTTTGGAAACCACACATTAGTGACTGATATAAATTATAGGAAAGTTGTAGAAACTTGACATTGGATATTGCCCAATGAGGCTTTAAAATAAAATACCTTTTCATTCCTATCACTAGGCCTTTTGTGCATCTTCTATTCTAGTTACACAAAGTTGTTTGCCTTACCTCGGCTCAAGTGCTTTCTTTCAACAGGCATTCCCTTCTGTCAAGTGCTGCCTGTAGAAATCCCATTCTTCAAGGTCTTCCTCAAAGGTCTCTCAAATGTACCTCAAGCTGGAACTAATTTCTCTTCTTGGCTCCTCTCATACTTCATGAGCACACCCATCATTGAATACAGAATATTTTCCTTGGTTGTATATGTGTTGCTGGTGCACAAACGTTGTATGTTGAGGTCTTGGAGATAATCCTGTTTTCCACAGTAGATTAGATTAGAACATTTTGAGGGCAAGGAACAAGTTATATGGAGTTTACAAATCTCTGACTCCTCTCCTTCCTTAATCATATAATACAATGCCTAACTTAATGATTGGGTAGGGGGACCCCACTAGAACCCTGACATAACATACCTTAAAGAAGTGTTGTATTTCAATTTATAAGAGTTTATATGTAAAAGTTTCTTGAATTGTTGCACCCTGTGCTACATTTTATAAATCTAGTTAGAGCTTTGATTTCAGAGCAGTTTTATCTGGAGGCATTATAAATGACCCATATGGAATTTTAGGCATCTTTCAGCAGAAATTCGTTTATTGACTTTTTTTTTGCATTTTTGCATGTGCTTTTCATTAGTTGTTTTGTCACCAAATTATCTGGTCAAAGCAGCATACACTGCACATTACTTGCTTACTACTTTACATTCAGCCAAATGCATTTAAGAATCAAATACACTAAATGCCAAAGAATCTCTTTTTTTTTTTCTGGAATGGTGTAGGTGTATTTCTTGGAGGAGTGTGTCAAAAAAATAAATTTGAAAATGTACTCTGTTTAACAAAATAAAAGCAAACCCTACCGTTGACTCGTGATTATTACAGCTGATTTTAAGTTGTTTTGTAAATGTATTCCAGTAGGTGTCACTGGTGAGTCGAGAAAAAAAATCCTTTCCCAAGTGTAACGTTTTAATGAAAAGAAAGTAAAAGATTTAATCAATAAAAGAGGCTATGAATATGCATTTCTTTAGAGTTCAAAATTAGCGTATTTATTGTTCAAAAGAGACAGGGTCTCGCTATGTTGCCCAGGCCGGAGTGCAGTGGCTATTCACAGGCGCGATCCCACTACTGATCAGCACGGGAGTTTTGACCTGCTCCGTTTCCGACCTGGGCCGGTTCACCCCTCCTTAGGCAACCTGGTGGTCCCCCGCTCCCGGGAGGTCACCATATTGATGCCGAACTTAGTGCGGACACCCGATCGGCATAGCTCACTACAGCCCAGAACTCCTGGACTCAAGCGATCCTCCAGCCTCAGCCTCCCTAGTAGCTGGGACTACAGGCACGCGCCACCGCGCCCGGCGGTCAGATAGTGGCGCAGAATAGCACTAGAAGCTGTGGTGTGGTGACGTCATCAACTGGGACGGCCCACAACGACTCTAAGACTTCATTTTATTCACCCCGCGAAACAACCTGACCACACTGCGCACGCGTTTCCTTTGAGCACTGCATTCTGGGTAAACTGTCTCAAAAATTTGAAGAGCGCATGCGTGGGCGAGCTCCTTCCTTTTACCTCGTTGCACTTCTGAGAGCAAGATGGGTCACCAGCAGCTGTACTGGAGCCACCCGCGAAAATTCGGCCAGGGTTCTCGCTCTTGGTGAGAAATAGTTTGTGATTTTGGGGAAGCGTTGCCATGGAGCGCTAGGCTGCTTAGAATCTCAAGTAGAGGAGGCCACGGGCGGCACGAGGGAGCAGGCTGACTGGGAGCCGCTGGTGCCGCCATTACAGGCCTGTGCCGGGGCCTGGGAGTCCCGGGATGCGGGTAGTAGCCGTCTGAGTGTGGAGTCTTGTAATTTCTGTGACCTGCAAAGCCGCTGTCCCTTTTCTTACAGTCGCGTGTGTTCAAACCGGCACGGTCTGATCCGGAAATATGGCCTCAATATGTGCCGCCAGTGTTTCCGTCAGTACGCGAAGGATATCGGTTTCATTAAGGTAGGCGTCTGCAGGCGTGCTCCACGTTTGTGTGGACGGAGGTCGTGGTGGTTCTTTATTTTTCCTGCGAAAGACAACCGACAAATCTTCCCTGGGGTGGTAATTCTGAGCGTTCGACCAAGAGCTTTTCCTCCTTTTTAGTTGGTAGCTGTTGACAGTGTTGATGGTTTGGACAATCAGACTAATAGAATGGAGAAGGTGAAGGACTTAGTCTTTCCTACCCCCTTTTACATAGATAGCTTAGTCAGTTTTAGGTGCCATGTATTGTGTTGGGTGAAATTATTCACTTTACAGAGGCCACTAAAATTGTTTTACATTTCTTTCACTTATCGATCTTTTAAGTACCTATTCTCGAGACAGGGTCTCTCTCGGTCGCCCAGGTTGGAGTGCAGTGGCGTTGTTTTGGCTCACTGCAACCTCGAACTCCTGGTCTCAGGCGATCCTCCTGCCTTGGCGTTCCGAGTAGCTGGGACTAAAGGCTTTCGCCACCACGCGCGGCTTTACCTAGATATTTTCTAACCAAATAAATGTATTAACCACTGACCCTAAGTTTTTTTTTTTTTTTTTTTGAGACGAAGTTGCACTCACCCAACCTGGAGTGCAATGGCATGATCTCGGCTCACTGCAACCTTCGCCTCCCCGGTTCAAGCGATTCTCCTGCCTCAGCCTCCTGAGTAGCTGGGATTACAGGCGCTCGCCACCATGCCTGGCTCATTTTAATTTTTATTTTTAGAAGAGACAGGGTTTCACCATATTGGTCAGGCTGGTCTCGAACTCTTGAACCTCGTGATCCGTCCGCCTCTCAGAGTGCTGGGATTACAGGCGTGAGCCACCGCGCCTGGCCACCCTAAATGTTTGATAGGGTCATATACTGGAATGAACTAAAAGTTTGGGGTCAGAAAGATAATTGTTAATATTCAGCAAACAAGGGTCTGCCATTTAGTGCTTCTATCTCTTGATCACCTTAAGCAAATGTTTATATGAAACTTTTGGCTTCTAAAAGTCTTTTAAATAGTAATTTGGGGTTTGTTTAAGGTGAAAATGAATTTATGATTGACTCGAGATAAATTCACCAGCTTTTTGATTCTTAATTATTTTGTATTGGACAATACTGTTCTATAATGATGTAAAGTTTTTTTTTTTTTTTTTTGAAACTGGGTCTCCCTCTGTTGCCCAGGCTGGAGTGCAGTGATGTGATCTCAGCTCACTGCAACCTCCCCCTCCCGGATTCAAGCAATTCTCCTGCCTCAGCCTCCCGAGGGGCTGGGATTACAGGGGTCTGCCACCCACCACGCCCGGCCTATTTTTTGTGGAGATGGGGTTTCGCCGTGTTGAACAAGCTGGTCTTGAGTTCCTGACCTCAGGAGATCGGCCGCCTTGACCCCTCAGAGTGCTGGTATTACAGGCGTGAGCCACTTGGCGCCCTGTTGTAAATTAATATGAATTCTGCAGTGCAGCAGGGACAGAGAAAGTACCTTTAAATTCAGGCTTGGCAGCCTTGAACAAATACTTCAGTATATGCTTCTTGTTAAAATGAGAAGGTTCGCCTAATTCGAGAGGTATATCACACATAAGAAAATGGATCTTGGCCCACACCCTAGCTCTGTGTCCTAGATAAACTGTGGGCCAGGCGAGGTGCCTCTCGCCTGAAACCCAGCACTTTGGGAGGCCGACAAGGTGGGCGGATCTCTTGAGCCCAGGATTTCCGCTAGAAGCCTTGCCAACATGGCGAAAACCTGTCTCCACAAAAATAAGCCTTGTATGGTGGCCCACGCCTGTGGTCTCAGCTACTCACGAGGCGGAGATGGGCGAATTGCTTGAACCCAGGAGGCTTAGGTTGCAATCAGTGGAGATAACTCCATTGCACGCCAGTCCGGGAGACAGCGAGACTCTCTCAAAAAAAAAAAAGATGAACCGTGTAATTATAGTTGCCTACTGAACAACTATCCTGTGCATTTGGTAAAGATCATTTACTAGTGTTTTGGGAAACATTACTTTGATGGAAGAAGCGGGATAGCATTACCAAAAATCATTCTAAAACATAGTTGATTCTGCAGTAGGCATTCAATAAATATTCATGTAGAACCTGGTGTGGTTAGTTTGGGTAGGTCAGAGGTCCAGTTAAACATTCTATAATGAGCCATTTTTTTTTTGTGAGAAGTAGAGATTAAAGCATTTTGAAATAAATCATTATCTGCTTTTTTTTTTCAGTTGGACTAAATGATCTTCCTTCAAAGGATTATCCAAGGCATCTACTCAGTGAAAAACCATGATAGTTCTTTGTACATAAAATAAACATTTGAAAAAACCCTTCAGTTTATGAGTGTTTGATCTTCCTTCAAAGGATTATCCAAGGCATCTACTCAATGAAAAACCATGATAGTTTTTTGTACATAAAATAAACTTTTGAAAAAACCCTTCAGTTTATGAGTTTTAATATGACAAATAGTTAATTGATTATAGAAATATATATATAGAGAGAGAGAGATAGAATCTTGCTCTGTTGCCAGGCAGGAGTGCCGTGGCTTACTGTAACCTGATTTCAAGCCATTCTGCCTCAGCCCCCACGCTCAGCTAATTTTTATATTTTCAGTAGAGATGAGGGTTTCATCATGTTGACCAGGATGGTCTCGGTCTCTTGACTTCGTGATCCGCCTACCTTGGCCTCCCACGAAGTGCTGGGATTTCAAGCGTGAGCCACCACGCCCTGCAAGAAATCTTTTAAAAATTTAAATTTTATTACGTTCTCAATACACTTGTCTCGATGGCTTATTTTCCCTGAGTTAACAAAAAATTGTACCAGCCAGTAAACTGGTAAATGCCAGTTTTACTTTTATACTTTACAAAATGTGTCAGGTTTATGCCAGTAATCCCACTATTGGAGGTCAGAGTGGGAGGATTGCTTGACCCCAGGAGAACACCCTGGGCCACAGAGTGAGACCTTGTCTCTAAAGAAATTTTTTTTTTTGTTTTTTTGAGACGGACCTAGGCTGGAGTGCAGTGGCGCCATCTCGGCTCCCTGCAAGCCCAGCCTCCCGGGTTCATGCTGTTCTCCTGCCTCAGCGTCCTGGGGGACTACAGATGCCCACCACCAAACCTGGCTGATCTTGTGTATTTTTAGTAGAGATGGGGTTTCACTGTGTTAGGATGAGAAAAAAGTGTTTTAAGGAATTTATATATGTTCACACACTTCTGAAGAGATGCAGGGGCTTATCTGTCAATGTGTGCATGTTCATATTTGTGGAGAAAAGCAGTTGGGAGTATTTGGAGGGGTTGTGCAAGTTGTAAAAAATCATGGTCCTGAAAGACGTCTACTGGGGGACTCAGTAAAAGGTGAAGTATAGGTGTAGTGTGTGGTTGCTTCAACATTGGTAATGCAGGTGACTGACATGAGATGGAATAAATGAAGGTAGGTAAAAATTCTTGGAACTTGACATGTCATCTGGAAGTCTATTAGAAATGCCCTGTTCGGGTATACCCTGTGCCTCCTGAATTGGTGTACATTTGAACAAGAGCCCCTACGTGATCAGGTTTGGAAAGTAATGTGCTACCACTTGTGGACAATTGTACAAATACTTGAGTTCCTATATGCCAGACAGAATTCTGTAGTGAATGAAAAGTTCTCTATTGAATTTATATGCTGATAGAGCAGCAATACATGATAATGTGCGTTATTTGAAGAAAAGCAGGATAAAAGAGGTATATGTGCTAAATGTTGAGGTCAGAGAAGAAAGCCATACTTACATTTGGCTTATGAACTTAATAGAGGTTACAGCATAGATTGTGTGGGGAAGAGAATTCCTGAATGGAATCGGAGAAATAGCAAAGTTGTGGATGAAGAGTAAGAAAGTTGGTCAGGGTCTGTAGTAGCCTTGTAGGTTATAGTTAGATATTGTGAGATTAGCATCCATTTGGAAACTTATTTTCGTAGAGGTGGGGTATTACTATGCTGTCCAGGTTAGTCTGAACTCTTGGGATCGAGTGATCCTCCTGCAGCCTTCCAAATAGCTGGGACAACAGGTGTGCACTACTGTGCCCAGCAGTGAACTAAGTTCTTAAGAGCCAAACATATTTCAGTGAGGCAGAGGTAGAAATAAAGCTTTTGCAATAGTCTAGGCAAGTGATTTTGGCTTGCATTAGGATAGATGGGAGTGGTTGAGATAGTCACTACCTTTTTTTTTTTTTTTTTGGTTTTTTTTTTGAGATAGAGTCTTGCTCTGTCGCGTGCAGTGGCCGGATCTCAGCTCACTGCAAGCTCTGCCTCCCGGGTTTACACCATTCTCCTGCCTCAGCCTCCCTAGTAGCTGGGACTACAGGCGCCCGCCACCTTGCCCGGCTAGTTTTTTGTATTTTTTAGTAGAGACGGGGTTTCACCAGGTTAGCCAAGATGGTCTTGATCTCCTGACCTTGTGATCCGCCCGTCTCGGCCTCCCAAAGTGCTGGGATTACAGGCTTGAGCCACCGCTCCCAGCTTTTTTTTTTTTTTGGCAGAGTCTTGCTCTATCACCCAGGCTGGAGTGCAGTGGTGCACTGCAGCCTCAATCTCCTGGGCTCAAGCTATCCTTCCATTTCAGCCTTTTGAGTAGCTGGGACTACAGGTGTACACCACCGTGCCAGGATAATATTTTGTGTTTTTAGTAGAGACGGGGTTTGTTGTCCAGGCTGGTCTTGAACTCCTGGGTTCAAGTGATCAGCCTGCCTTGGCCTCCCAAAGTGGATTACAGGCGAGGGCCACTGCAACCAGCCTTACCGTGGGAGACAAGGTTTGTTGAAGGAACCGATATGGGAGATAGGAGTAGATAATGACCCCTAGGGGCTGGGCGTAGTGGCTCACTCCTGTGATCCCAGCACTTGGGGAGGCCTAGGCGGGAGAATAGCAAAAATTTAAAAGAGAAAATTAGCCGGGTGTGGTTGTGCCTGCCTAGCTACTTGGGAGGCTTGTGCCACTGCACTCTACCTGGGCAACAGAATGAGACCCAGTCTAAGAATGACTCCAAGGATTTTGGCCTGAGCAACTGGAAGGATAGAATTACTGTTGAGATAGGTCTTCCCAGATTTGGGAAGAATAGAAAGTTCAGTTTGGACATGTTGACTTTGAGACATGTCTTATACATCCAAATAGAATCTGTTTTAAGCAGAGAGTGAGTGATCAACTGTATTGTGTGCCTCTGATTAAGACAGAATTGGTAACCCCAGTTTCATCTGAGAGGAGGGGAAGTGTGACAGAAGGGAAGCTGGAATGAGCATCTTAACTGGTTGCAGCTAAATTATCTTTGCCAATTTTTGTTTGTTTGTTTGTTTGTTTGTTCTGAGATGGAGTTTCGCTCATGTTGCCCAGGCTGGAGTGCAGTGGTGTGATCTTGGCTCACTGCAACCTCCGCCTTCCGGGTTCAAGCAATTCTCCTGCCTCAGCCTCTTGAGTAGCTGGGATTACAGGCATGCGCCACCATGCCTGGCTTGTTTTGTATTTTTAGTAGAGACGGGGTTTCTCCATGCTGGTCAACGGCTGTTCTCGAATTCCAGACCTCAGGTGATCTGCCCATCTCAGCCTCCCAAAGTGCTGGGATTGTAGGCGTGAGCCACCCCGTCCAGCCTTTTTATTTTTCTTTTGAGATGGAGTGTTGCTCTGTTGCCCGGGTTGGAGTGCAGTGGCATGATTTCAGCTCACTGCAACCTCTGCCTCCCGGGTTCAAGCGATTCTCCTGCCTTAGCCTGCCAGGTAGCTGGGATTACAGGCATCTGCCAGTGTCTGGCTGATTTTTTGTAATTTTAGTAGAGGTAGGGTTTCACCATGTTGGCCAGGCTGCTCTCGAACTCCTGACCTGAGGTGATCCACCTGCCTCAGCCTCCCAAAGTGCTAGGATTATAGGCATGAACCACCGCACCTGGCCGCCAATTTTTTGAAAACATAATTGAACACATTCCTAGTATATTTCCCTTAGAAGGAGCTTGTAGAAGTTAGGGACACTGGAGCTTAAGTTTCATAAGCTTCATAGTAAATCCACCTATGCGCCTAACCCTGAACCCCAGGTGTATGTGATGATAAAGTTGGTGTTGGGGAAGTGTCTAGGAAAGAACCAGGTTTCAGTCTGGGTAAGGAGGTGGGAAGAATATTGGGAGATGGGGTTGAGGATGTAAAAAAGATTTATTGGTAATGGGATGAGCTGGTATTGCAGATAGAGTAGATGAGAAGCTGTGTCAGCTAAGCAAATGTAAAAAAAGTTTGGGAGATGATGAGAGAAGCTTACATATGTAGTGGTGAGTTAGGTCAACAAGGGTGTGAGATGTGTTTAATTTGGTCATTAGAGTCTCTTGGATGAGCTGGGCTCTGGTCTAGTGTGATGGCCTGGTGTAAATTCCATAAGAGACGTGCAGTGCCTTAGGTAATGGAAGGGAAACACTTCCTAGCCAGTCCTATCCCTGTGCATACATGGTGGTAGTAAGTGGGAAGTCTGCTGTGGATAGGTGGTCTGGCTTTTCTAGTAGGGGTTGAATAATGCTTACTTTATAAAGATTCTGTTTTAAAATGTGTTATGTGCCAGACATTATGCTAAGTGCTTTATACACATTGCCTTTTTCAAGTCTTTTCAGTAGATGTTATCATCATTACATAACCAAGGAAACTGAGGCTCAGAGATTAAGTAATTTTCAAGGTCTCCCAAAGAAAGAGACAAAACGACTGGAACTGGGTCTGTCTGACATCAGTGCTTATGCTCTTAATATCCAGAACACACTTATTGTAAGGTGAAAGGACTGTGCATCTCTTATTCCCAAAGATCACTTAGTTACTTGAGGGCAGGAGTAAATGTTTCCTTTCATATTTACATATATACCAAGCACATAGCAAGATGCCTTGTAGATTAATAGGTCCTCATTTGTTGGGGAATTGAACTAAATTACCTAGTAAAAGCTCAATAAGTGTTGATGGCAAAAGATGGTAGGTGCTATAGGAGAGGCCCAAACAACCATTGGAACATAGAGGATCTATTCTTTCTTTTTCAAAATTGGTTGTAGAGACAGGGTCTTGCAATGTTGCCCGGGTTGGTCTTATACTCCTGGCCTCAAGTGATCCTCTTGCTGGGACTACATGTGTGAGCCACTACTCTGGCAGAGGATATATTCTTAGGTTTGGATTCTGTCTTAGTGTCTTTGGGCCACTTTAACAAAATCGAGTAGACTGAGTGGCTTAAATAACAGACATTTATTTCTCACAGTTCTGGAGGCTGGGAAGTCTGAGATCAAGGTGCTGGTAGATTTCATGTCTGATGAGAGCTGTTTCCTGACTCATAAATGGTGCCTTTTCATTGTGTCCTTACACGGTGGATAGGGCAAATGAGCTTTCCTGGGCTTATTTTATAAGGGGACTAATCCCATAAGGGTTGACCTCTCATGGCCTAATCTGTTTCCAAAATGCCCCACCTCCTAGAACCCACAGGCTAGGGTTTCAACATGTGGATTTTATGGGGAACACAGACATTTTGGCTATAGAATCTCCTTTAATACAACAACTCCCTGAGGTACAGTTCCCATTTTACAAGTGAGGTGACTGAGGCACAATGAATAAGTAACTTTCCCAAGATTGTATAGCTAGTAAGAGAGATTCAACCAGGTAGTGTGTCTCGAAAACTGCTCTTACCACTAAACTGTAAATGTTCAACAAAAAGTGAAAGCTGGCTGGGCGTGGTAGCTCACACCTGTAATCCCAGCACTTTGGGAGGCCAAGGCAGGTGGATCACAAGGCCAGGAGTTCAAGACCAGCCTGGTCAACATGGTGAAACCCCATCTCTGTTAAAAATAGAAAAATCAGTTGAGCGTGGTGGTGTGTGCCTGTAATCCCAGCTACTTGGGAGGCTGAGGCACAAGAATCGCTTGAACCTGGGAAAGGGAGGTTGCAGTAAATCAAGATCATGCCACTGCACTCCAGCCTGGGAGACAGAGTGAGACCCTGTCTCAAAAAAAAAAAAAAAAAAGTGAAAGCTTTGGTAAATATTGGTAGTCTACAAAATTGATGAAAAAAATTTTTTTATAAAAAGTGAAAGATTGTATATGTGCTACAATTTTATTATGTTAAACTACACAGGGAAAAAAATCAGAAGGAAACATGTCATTATGTTAGCAGCATTTGACTTTGGGTGATGTGATTTATGATTTGATTTGCAGCAGTGTCTGATTAAGACTCATTTAGAGATTGAGTATCCAGAGACTGCAGTATATAATGTCCCTGGTACCAATATTGCTAGTGAGGCTTCTACTCCTCCTAAAACAGCTCATTCTATTTTTAGATTGCTTTGATAGTAAGGTTTTTCTTAGGTTGCTATGATTTCATTCTACTGATTTTGACTGATACTCATTGATATTAATTCTGTGTTGTCCTGTACAAACCAAGTCTAATCTCTGCCAAAAAAAAAAAAAAAGGGCTAAATATTTAGGCATGAAGGCTCTCATATTTTCCTAGAATCTTCTTATTTCCAGTATAACCATCTCTGATTATTTCAACTGTTTCTCTAAGACATGATTTAGAGTGATCTTTGGTGTTCTCTGAATTAATTCCACTCAATCTAGATCCTGATAGTGACATAACATGTTTCACAGGGCAGGCATGCAGTAAAAATTTATTGAATTTGGTTGGGCATCATTGCTTTTTCACTTTTTATGGGTCCTCTTTTACCATTACAGAAAGACCTGAGCTCTTTTCTTTGGCACTAGCCTATGGAGGTGACACCCATCTCCTCCATCATGGCCATCCTCAGACCCCTTGCGAAGCCCAAGATCATCAAAAAGAGCACCAAGAAGTTCAGTGGGCACCAGTCAGACTGATATGTCAAAATTAAGTGTAAACGGTGGAAACACAGAGGTATTGGCAACATGGTTCATAGAAGGTTCGAGGGCCAGCTCTATGCCCAACATTGGTTATGGGAGAAACAAACAAAAAAAAGACAAAGCACATACTGACCAGTGGCTTCTGGAAGTTCCTGGTCCACAATGTTAAGGAACTGGAAGTACTGCTGATGTGCAACAAATCTTACTGTGTTGAGATCACTCATGATGTTTCCTCCAAGAACTGCAAAGCCATCTTAGAAAGAGCACCCCAGGTGGTCATCAGAGTCACCAATGCCAGTGCCAGCCTACACAGTGCAGAAAGTGAATAGACAGCAAATGTGTTTGTTTTATTGGGATTTAAATAAAACCAATAAAACTGTAAAAGCAAAAACAACAAAAACCAGAGACCCTGGCTTTTGGACAGTTGTTTGTGTGGCTAATGCCCCCAACAGTTTTATTTTTTAAAATTTTATTATGTATTGTTTTTGAGATGAAGTCTTGCTCTGACTGGAATGCAGTGGATGCAAGCTCAGCTCACTGCAACCTCCACCTCCCAGGTTCAAGCGATTCTCCTGCCCCAGCCTCCCAAGTGGCTGGGATTACAGGTGCCCACCACCACACCTGGCTAATTTTTATATTTTTGTAGAGATGGAGTTTTACCATGTTGGCCAGGCTGGTCTCGAACTCCTGACCTCAAGGGATCCTCCCACCTCAGCTTCCCAAAGTGCTGAGATCGCAGGTGTGTATTAGTTCATTTTCACACTGCTGATAAAGACATACCCAAGACTGGGAAGAAAAATAGGTTTATTGGACTCACAGTTCCAAGTGGCTGGGGATGCCTCACAATTATGGTGGAAGGCGAAAGGCACTTCTTAGATGGCAGCAGCAAGCGAGAAATGAAGAAGACATGAAAGCAGAAATCCCTTATAAAACCATCAATTCTTGTGATACTTATTCACTACCACGAGAAAGTATGGGGGAAACGGTCCCATGATTCAGTTATCTCCCACTGGGTCCCTCTCACAACATGTGGGGATTATGGAAGTACATTTCAAGATGAGATTTGGGTGGGGACACAGAGCCCACAAACCGTAATCAAGGCATGAGCCACAACTCCCGGCCTTCAACAGTTTTAAAGCAGACTGTTTGCATAACCTCTGCTAGGACATCGTTCTTTAAAACTATCTTTAATGGTAATTGGTATATTAGGGATTTGGATTTTTAGGTAGGCAGAGAAAAAGCACTTCTAGTAGTATGATTAAGAAGGGTATAATAAAGTATCTTAATTTCCTCAATATCCACAAAAGTTGAAAAAAAGAGGCCAGGCACAGTGGCTCATGCCTGTGATCCTAGCCTTTTGGGAGGTTGAGACAGGAGGATCGTTTGATGCCAGGAGTTCCAGATCAGCCTGGGCAACATCAGGAGACCCTATATCTACCAAAATTAAACAAAAGTACCCCAAAACAATTAGCCAGGCATGGTGGTACATGTCTGTAGTCTCAGCTACTCAGGAGGCTGAGGTGAGAGGATCACTTGAGCCCAAGAGGTCCAGGTTTCAATGAGTTGTGTTTGTACCACTTAAAAAAAAAAAAAAAAAAAAAAAGGCTGTACTATTAGCTGTTTCTCAGGAAGGTTAATGCAGAACATAAAAGGCTCAGTTTGTAATATGTGTGTGTAGGAATCAAGGCTATACAGGGTCCAAAAATTAGCCTAGATTATGTGTGCTAGTTCTGGTTATCTTCTTTTAGAATTTTAAAAGAATAGAGGCAGAAAGTCACAAGCTTAATCTAGATGAGGTAATTATCATTTCATGTCTTGAACATAAAGTCATTTGCTAAATTAGAATTTTTTTTTTTTTTTGGACATGGCCTTGCTCTGTCACCCAGACTGGCATTTAGTGGCACAAACATGGCTTATTGCAACCTCAACCTCCTGAGCTCAAGTAATCCTCCTACCTCAGACCCCAAGTAGCTAGGACCATAAGTGTGCACCACAATGCCCAGCTAATTTTTATAAAATTTTTCATAGAGATGGAAGTCTCACCATGTTGCCCAGGCTGGTCTGGAAATCCTGGGCTCATGCAATCCTCCCTCCCTGGCCTCCCAAAGTGTTGGGATCACAGAGGTGAGCCACTGTGCTCAGCCAGGAAATAATTTAGAGAAGCCAGAACTGGCTTCCTTTGGTGAAACTCCTTTTGTTAAATTCAGCCTATTATGTATGTCGATGGTGACCACACTTTGAGCAGATTCCAGACTGGACCTTCTGACTGCTATAAACAAATGGTGGATTCCCATTATTAGTTTATGGGACAGAAATATTGAAGGCCTGTAGAACTATAATGCCTTCCCCTTCCTTCTTTCATTCACCCACTTCATTGGTCCTATTAGGCCCCTTAGAAAGAGATCCCTGATGCCAGGTACAGTGGCTCACACCTGTAATCCCAGCACTTTGGGAGGCTGAGGCGGGTGGATCACCTGAGGTCAGGAGTTCAAGACCAGCCTGGCCAACATAGTGAAACCCCGTCTCTACTAAAAATACAAAAAAATTACCCAGGCATGGTGGCAGGTGCCTGTAATCCCAGCTACTCGGGAGGCTGAGGCAGGAGAATGGCGTGAACCCAGGAGGCAGAGCTTGCAATGAGCGGAGATCGCGCTGCTGCACTCCAGCTTGGGCGACAGAGCGAGACTCTGTCTCAAAAAAGAAAAAAAAAAGAAAAAGAAAGAGACCCCTCGCTGCCTGTATAGCTGTATAGTTTGAGAACCACTGATCCTGGGGCAAGGACTCAAAGTCTCTGGCTCTAGAAGTGGCTGGTGTGGACCTCAAGTGGACCCTGTTCCAAGAGTCCAAAGGACACATTTCAGGAAGCTGTGCTCTAAGCCTAAATGACCAACCTTGCCTTCACTTTGGACATACATAATCTGGTCATCTTCCTTGATTTCTGTTCTTTCCTCAGGCCTTCCAATTTCTTCGTGGGTGACCCCTCCTTACCAGTGCTTTGTTCCGAGTCAGCTCACCAGACCCAGCAGGCTGCCACTAAAGGTTTATTGTAAAACCTTGATTAATTCAGATAACCTTGAAATACTTACATAACATCACTGACAAATAGGAAAGGGACTGCATTTCCATTGATAGAGACTATGGCTAGAGTTACTAAGGTCTGGAAAAAAGGCAGGAGAGTGAAGTATCTGGAGACGCAGGGAGAGAAAGAGACTGGTGTTAAGAGAAAAATCACACCTTTTTCCTGCTTGTATCTTACAGTGGTTCTACCACCAGTAATGCAGGATCCCTCTGGTCTCTCTGAACACATTTTAGGACAGGCCCGTATTCGGGAGCTGAATTTGTAACTTCTTACTGTGTGTAATCTAGGTTCGAATGGGATCATCGTAGGTGTGTTTATGACCTTAACTGTAACAGCTATGAAATTAAAAAAAAAAAAATGGTTTAGTTTAATAATAATGTTGTAAGAGTATAAGTTCCAGTAGCTTCATGTACATTGTGCAACCCAATAATAATTATGCTGACCATGTAAACAGCTCCCTCGTGTAGACTGAGACTCCATTGCCAAACATCAAGCATTAACAGCAAGTGCTAGAAAAATCAATAAGCCTTTACCCAGGGAACCAAAGATATGTGGGTTACTAAAACCTCTAACAGTTGCCCACAAAGAGTAATATCACATTATTTTAATGCCAAAGGAGGTTTTCATTTCCTAAATAATAACAATATCGCATATTAAAGGACAAGTTGATGGAGTGATAAAATTCCTGGCAGCACAGACAAATCAATAAGAGGCTAAAATAAAAAGAAACGAAACTTGTCTCTTGGCAGTCTATTTAGTTGAATTTCATAGACTGAGTCTGGTTCACCCTGGATTTTCTTTTCACACACCCACACATCCCATTTCATCATGACACTTGTGCATCTGTTCTTCCTTTGATGGTAATTAACTCTTATTAACATTCATGAAGACTAAGTGTGGGCCTCTAGCACAGATGACATATTCAGACAACCACAAAAAGATAGGGTTTATAAAAACTAATGTGTATTTGGAACCGAGGCCAAAAGATAAAGATGGTCCACTCCACTAGTGCTGACATGCTTGAGAAATCCAAGGGGTGCTGACTCAATGTAAAAAGGATATAGGAGCCAAACTTTACCATTGTGTAATTTTGTCTTAGGCCAGTTCTGTCAAATATAGCTTCTGAAATTCTGAATAGTCCTCTGCCCAGTGTGGTTTAATTGTTGGTGTTGTCAGGACTCTTGGGGAGAAGTCACCTTTCTCTTTTTTTTTTTTTGATTCTAGCTCTCTCGTCCAGGCTGCAGTGCAGTGGTGCGATCTTGGCTCACTGCAGCCTCTGCCTCCTGGGTTCAAGAGATTCTCCTGCCTTAGCCTCCGGAGTAGCTGGGATTACAGGTGTGCACCATTACACCCAGCTAATTTTTATATTTTTAGTAGAGACGGGGTTTTGCCATGTTGGTCAGGCTGGTCTCAAACTTCTGACCTCAAGTGATCCGTCTGCTTTGGTCTCCCAAAGTGCTGGGATTACAGGCATGAGCCACCACACCTGGCCTATTTTTTTTATTTTTTGTATTTTCTTTTGGTAATTTTCTTTCTCTCTTTCTCTCTTTCTCTCTCTCTCTCTCTCTCTCTCTCTCTCTCTCTTCTTTCACAGGGTCTCACTGTGTCATGCAGGCTGGAGTGAAGTAGTGTGATCTTGGCTTACTGCAGCCTCAACCTCCCAGGCTCAGTGCAATCCTCCCATCTCAGCCTCCCAAGTATCTGGGACCACAGGCATGCATCACCAGCCTGGCTAATTTTTGTATTTTTGGTGAGATAAAGTTTTGCCATGTTGCCCAGGTTGGCCTTAAATTCCTGGGCTCAACAGATCCACCTGCCTTGGCCTCCCAAAATGCTAGGACTACAGGCATGAGTCACTATGCCAGGCCAGGGTAATCTCTTTAAACACAATTTTCTTTAAAATTTTCTACATGGTCTGGAGACTTCATTGTCTGATTTCTGAGTGCCATAGCTTCTTTACTGCCAAGGGAGCAAAGCATGATGACAATGACCACTTCTCATTTGTATCCTTCATTATAAATTTTTCTAAATACACTTGCTCCTTGTTAGTGACTTTAATTTGTTCCTGAAAACACCACTACCAAGTTAAAAGCTATTAAGTGAAAAAATTCCATTAAGTTTTCAGAAAAAAATTATTTTTTCTATGACACTACAAGGTACTTGAGTACTTTTCACAAAAAGAAGAATATACTAGTTAAACTTTGAAAAAAGCTAATAAAAGTAATGTACAATAATTTGAAAGTATTCTGACCCCAACTGGTATATTGAAATTCAATTCTTGCACTAGCTAGGGTTAGAGAAGACCCCACAAGTTAAAGGGCATGATCCCGAACGAGGTTGTCCTCACTTTCGATGCCAGTCACACTTTGGGAGTCCCCAGTCAATTGGCTGCAAATCTAGGGGTTTGGCCGGGCATGGTGGCTCACACCTGTAATCCCAGCACTTTGGGAGGCCGAGGCAGGTGGATCACCTGAGGTTAGGAGTTCGAGAGCAGCCTGGTCAACATGGTGAAACCCCATATCTACTAAAAATACAAAAATTAGCAGGGTATGGTGGCCGTCGCCTATAATCCCAGCTACTTGGGAGGCTGAGGCACGAGAATTGCTTGAACCTGGGAGGCAGAGGTTGCAGTGAGCTGAGATGGCGCCACTGCACTTCAGCCTGGGCAACAGAGTGAGACTTGGTCTCAGTAAAACAAAACAAAACAAAACAAAACCAAAAAACCCCAGGGGTTTCTGAAGATTTCCTTCAGGTTTGCCATTTTGCTAGAATGACTCACATTACTCAGGAAAATACTGTATTTACAATTATGTTGTATTATGAAGGATACAAGTTAGGACCAGCCAATGGAGAGACACATAAAGTAAGATCTAGGAGGGCCCTGGATGCGAAGCTTTTATGTCCTGCATTGTGGAATCAGGGTGTGTCACCCTCTCAACACATTGATATGTTCACCAACCAGGATGCTTCACCATGCTTCAGTATCTAAAGTTTTTATTGAGGTTTTA